>NC_000079.6:30893574-31548574 GCF_000001635.26 Mus musculus
AACCACACTATAACTTTAAAGTAAAAGTTATAATTTTTAAAAAGTATTTAATATGTGAATAACTTATGTCTACTGTCTTAACTATGGAAATATTTTTTTTGTAATTCTAAAGAAAATTCAGTGACGCCAACAGTTTCCTAATGAGGAGTACAATTTACTCTAATACATGGAAACTACACTACTCTTCCATTAGGAAAACATCAGAATTGTACTAGCAACCTACTTATTTAAAATGCTTATGGAGAAAATGTGTACATAAAGATAACTGCTATATTTAGATAAAGATCAACAAAAGCAGAGCTCATTTGTAGACACCGACTACTGAATGAGCGTCAGCTGAAAAGGAAGCCCTCTGTAACTTAAAGTTTGTGGACAAATATCTTTCGTTTTATCAGTGAGTATTTAACAATCTACTAGATGTTTGAAATCATTAAAAACATCTTATTTTGTTGGCTGGTTGGTTTACAGTGCATCAAACCCAAAGGATTGTGCATGCAGAGCTGTGAGGCACTTTGAGCAGCTCACTGCCTGCAGCCCACTCACCACTGTGAACAGAGAAAAAGCCAGTCAGGTGTGACGTGTCCCCTCCAAGTCTTCAAAGACAACCTGAGCCATGTGCGAATGTTTCTTCCTTCTGTTGTGTGTCTATTTTTAAGAACTCATTGCTTACATAAGTTTGGCTCCTCTTCTAAATGCCCCTCACTGAGCTCTGATTCTAGGAAGTCCTTGTGGAAGCCCTAACTAGAGCACAGATCCAAAGATGCGAGACTGAGCTGACGGCCTTTCCCCCAGTTTACCAGACAGCCAGCTGCTCAGGGAGTTAAACTCAAGCCATTTTAGGAACAAAGAAGACGACACCTTTGAAGGCCACCTTTCAAAGTCCTGTTTGAGAGTCCCAGCAGGGGGTTAACCAAAGGCTTTTCCTGCCAGGAAACCTTAAGACATACTCTCATTTTGGACCTATTTCATAGGAATTCCTAGAGACCAATCCTCAGGCGGTGGAAAAAGTTTAACTTGTGCAATGGTTCAGAGTATTGGGTGGTGTGCACCCAGGGCACCAGAAACAGCATGGTCACTCAGTTCAGGCTAAAAAGAACACAATACTCAAATCCTGCATCTGTATTTAAACCTTCAAAATCAGGTCTTATAACATACATAAATCATGAGATTTAAAAAAACTAAAAATGCTTATGTTTTTCAACATAAACACTGCTTTTCTCTCCTGACACTTTTCCTCAATGTAAAAAGATCCCAAAGGTCATATCTGAGCTTCAGGGTCAGGACCCAGGGACCAGGGAGGGAATCTGGGAATGCCAGCTCTCTGAGGAAGGTAGTGAGCCCTCCCATTGAATCATTTCATGAGCAGCATCTGCCAGGGTGACTGTACACTAATAATGTAACAACTGAAGTCCAAAGGAGGCCCTCCCAGTCCTCGATACAGATCATGTGTATAAAGGACATTTTTTTAAAAAAAGACACCAAGAATTCTTCCCCTGCTTTTAATATTTATAGCCTATCCATTTAAACTGGATTTTATTTCACAAACTGTCTCAGTTCTTAGCCTCTGTTTTGTCTGGGTTTAAACAACTGCATTCATTTCTCTTCTCCAGAGTTAGTAGTCTAAGTGCAGTGACTAGAATAAATAGAAAGCCTTCAGATTCACTGTTTTTAGATTGAAAGGACAGCCAGCTTTCATTGTGAGATGAGGTCCTGAGACTACCTTCTGAGCACCATGGCACCTTGACAACAGAGTTCTAGATGAAATGCAGGCACCATCATTTCAGAGCACACACACCACCTCTAAACAGCATCTGACAGCTGGAATATAGACACCTTCTGACATGCAGGACCTACAACAGACAGCTACAATCAAGACCACCAAGCTTGCGCCAGGCAGTCCGGCACTCTGTCTCTGAACACAGGGGTCGGTCAAATCAAGCCACAAGCACCATCAGGTAGGCTGATGGCAATGATCCTTTCCATCCCTGCCACCCATGAGTCCTGAAGCTCTAGAGGGAAAGCTAGAGGTATCCTGCTCAGATGCAACCATAATTTCTGGGCCCCTTCTAGCAGTCACCTTCATCTTCTCAGTGTCAACTCAGATCACATTCTTAAGCGGAGGATAACAGTTCAATGGATTACTACTTAGTATCGTACAACCTTTCCTTTATAAAATCCACCTATGACAGAAAATGAGCATCAAAACACAGAGAAAGTAGACTTGGCTCATCTGGCTTGGGAAGTCTCAGTACAGATCTTCCTAAGTAGCCTGGGACCAGCCTGCCTTCCTGGCAGAGAAATCCCAGTCTGATGGAGCACTTGCCACAACAGAGCAGCGCAGGCACATGTGGACTGGTGTGCTGTGATTCACAGGCCTGGAGAGAACAGGATGGTGCAACCAGAAAAGGATCTGGACAGGCATTCCTTCCCATGATCAGTGTGTACCGAGAAGGTACATCTGCCAGTCGTTGCTGTGACACCTCCTCACAAAGGAAATCCAACATGTCACATTAGGAACGTATGACTGATGGAGGACCCACACACTTAGTGGATCTTCTTCCACTCTGCCTTACATTGTAATACTTAAGAAAATTGTGAGTGTCTGCTACAAGTTCATCAACAACTATAGATTACATGAAAGAACAACTGTTTATTCCCTGTAAACTTACACTTAAGGCATGTGTTTTAGCTGAAGACTGCCCCTCACACACAGACCTGTACACCATCATTGCATTGCCTGCCAAACTGTGTGTTAAAGGGGAGCAAATCCAATGCCTGCCAAACTGTGTGTTAAAGGGGAGCAAATCCAATGGCATATACTCATATAATTCTGACATGAAAGCATCCTTCTGCAAAAAGGGTTAAAGCAAATGCATTTCCCCTAGTAACCGGCTCTTCTGTGATAGGATACAAACTGCACGTGTACTGGGCACATCTGCCAATTCATCTACAGAAGTATCAGTTAAAAAGTGATGGTAGCATTGCTTCCTGGCTTTTGGTTAGGATCAAGTATAAAAGGCGATTGTATAAACACCTAGGAAGGACTCTAGATAAAGTTAAAATGAGCTTGAAATTTAACAGGTATTTGTTATTCATAAGTTATTAAGATTAGGCATAGTAGTATATGCCTACAATTCCAGGACTCAGAAAACTGAGACCAGAGGACCACTGCAAGTTCTAGGCCAGCCTGGGCTTCATAAAAAATCCTGACTCAAAGCAAACAAACAAACAAACAAACAAACAAGACACCTCCAAATAAAAATAAAATATATTGATATTTCAAGTATTCATATTGGTACTTCGATTTAAAATTTTTAAATAATATTTGCCTCTAAAAATGCACAGATAATTATGTGGTCAACTTCAAATACATAGGATGAGGGAGAGGGAAGTAACAGGTGAAGGACTAGCTAACAACTGATTAAACTAAGCTAGGTATATGAGAAATTGTGTATGCATACATATATGGGGGTATCAATGTGTGTGTGTGTGTGTCTTTGAGAATATGCTTCGTGACTAGGGCATGTGTAAGGCCCCAAATTCAGTCCCCAGCACTGTGTGTATACATGTACATGCATGTGGTTTTCTAAAATGAAATAATAAAACTGCTTCTTCAAAAGATCACATCAATCTTTTAATTAAATGTTATATGTTAAAATTATTTACATTCAGCACTAATGAGACTTGAGGTTATTAATAATAAAAAGAAAAAAAAAAAGACATAAAAGTCGAAAGGGAGATGGTTAGGGATACTAGGAGAAATTGGAGGAAGATAATATTGGTTAAATGTGACCTTTTAAAGAATAAAAACTAATGTTTAAAAATTATTTAAATAATTCATATTAACATTTATTAGTAACAAAACAAAGGTAAAGTTAAGCCTAGTCAGAAGACTAAAGGAAAAATTAAATTCAACAATAACCTATGTAAATTTGCATAATGAGTTTAGGAAATTACATGGTATTGCCATGAAATCTGCAGAGTGGTTCAAAGAGCTGTAAGGTACTGTGTTTTACTTTCAATTAAGAAAAACAGCCTACTAAATAAACTAGGTAAAGCTTGTAACTAACATCCTCTCAATTAATGCGGAAGCTCTACACAAATTTACAGGAAAAAACCAAGAGGAATCTGATTACATGTAATGCTGTTTCACTTTCTCTTTTGAAATGCTCATCTTAAGTACATTCATACATGCATACATAGGAATACATAGCATGAAGTTGAAAAGAGGGGCTGGGCATGAAGCCAGGTGAAAGAACACTTGTCTCGGACACACAAGCGCCATGCTCCCAATCCTAGTACGGAGTAAAATCAAGATTCAAATCTTTCAGTGATGAAATATTAGTCATTAGTTCTCTCAGGCAAAGGTGGCATGAAATTTTCTGGGATGCTGTCTTCACATGAGCATGCTGAAATATCTCAGAAATCTGTATACTTTCATACTAAATTATCTCTTTAGACAAGTATAGGTAAGAAAGTCCATCGTCAGAATGCATCCTGCGTGTAGCAAACAAACCATGACCGTGTTGAGCACTATCTACCATGTCTCCAGACACCCTCCTTGTCTTCCTGCTACCAGGCTAGGTACTCCTGCACTATGACTTCATACGAGTCTGCATTCTGCGCTTCCCAACCTTTTCACAATTACTACCAAACATGCACTATGGCATTTAAAAAATTCTATGTCCCATAGACCCAAAGCTCCAGGAGGTCTGCTCAGCACTGTCTTGTGACTCTAGCTAGCACAACAGCCAGCACACTGGGGATGCAGCCTGTATTCATGACTTTTACTCTATGTCTCAGAACCTAGCAGACAGAGCCAGTCTTTAACCTGTGGGCTGCATGAGCCACAGGACAACCATAATAAATACAGCCTAGCACATTACAATAAAGTTACGTAAAACTAGATTCTGAGGACTTTTTTTTTCCTTTCTTGTTTTGTCTGTCAGTTGGGTGGGCTGGTTTGTTTGTTTTGTAAACTCTCAAGCTTGAAAACTTGAACTTTGTAGACCACAGTTTTCTGATACAATGTCAAAAGGCTGGACATGCTTATAAGAGGCTAGTCAATGACAGATGTTAAAACCACCCTAAGATTCTGATGGTCAGTCAACAGAACAGAGCAGACTCAAAAATGACTGGCTGACACGTATATATAAAAGGACTTGTAAGATTTCCAAAGTTGTTCCATATCATATACTGTCATCTTCCCTTGCAACAAATATGAGACAATTATTGACAATTGAGATTGTGGCATCAGTTCATGATATATAGGGTTTCCAAAGTATCAAACTCAGAAACAGAATTGAACTGAAAAACCACATACACTAAAGACAGTTCACTCAAGACAAATAAACTACAAAGGAAGGCTCTCTTCCCAGCTACCACTCTGTGGGGCCGCAATGCTGACCTCATGTTGTATGTTCCTTCCCATTCCCAGGACCTGGATGCTGTCTCTATTCCCTTCCCAGGTGTCTAAGGCACTGCAGCTACTCTCACCAAGGATACCAGCGGCACCCTTGCTGCTCAACCCATGACGCCTTTGTTCTTCTCTCTTAATTTTAAAACCAGGAACACTCATATTTGGTTTTTTGAACCCATGTTGTCATGTGGCCATGCTGTCCCTGTGACCACCTCTTCACTGTTGCCATTCCAGGCTTGCATTCTTCCAGTCACTTAGTGAGGCCCCTCCAGATTCTGTTCTTGGTTTTCTATTTTGTTTTTTCCATCTTCATGAATAAATGCATGAATAGCAAGGGACAGTCTGGGTGCAAACAACCTCCAAGGCTCTGAATTGTTAACTCCAAACAACTACCTCTTGCATAGATCTGTCTTCTTTCATGACAGACAATTCCAGACTCACCTGTCAAATGCGAGTTAGGGGCAAATTCTGTTTCCTAGTTCTCAATAGTCCACCATGTTACTGAACTACTCCAGGCAGTTATTCCTGCCCAAGTCCTATCCATGCTACTTCCTAAGCAGCCTGGACTCCTCCCCTGTACTGGCATCACTCTGCTGCTATAGAATCTCTCCTTGTCCATTCTCAGATATGCTGTTTCCCTGCTTGGACAATTGCATATTTCTGCTCTCTGGACAACCTCCCAACTCCTCCAAGCAGCTAACAAGGTCCATTACCTCACCATTTTACTATAGCCTGAACTCTTGTAGCTTTTCATCACGTGCTTCCCTCCAGCCACAGAGAACGCAAGGCTGCCTCTGGCTCCCTGATGTTCTTTCTAGAATAAGTTTTCCTCAAGTCCAATCTTTCTTCTTTCAGTACAGATCTCACAACACTCCTTTCCTGACCCTCAAAGCATGATCACAATTTGCTCCTGTGAGCTACCATGCCACTCAGAACTTCTCGTCTTAGGAAGTGACATATTATACAGCATCCCTGTGGTCAGTCACGTGTCACCTCCTTCACATGCTGGAAGCACGCACAAGTCAGACCCTTGGGACTGCACTACAACTAACTGGAGCACAGTCACTAATATGTTTTTGCTGAGTGTCAGAATTAAACAAAGAAAAGTCAATAAACATGCACATAAACGTAGCTGTAATTTCTTTTTTTAAACTTACCCCAGAATCCTAGACAGCAGTTCCTTACTTGAGCTAGAGGTTATCTGGCAGCTACTTCTGATTCTTAGGTAATATGGAGCCTCTGTAAGCTATCTTCTCGAACTGACTATGTGAAATATTCTTCTCAGTTAACTTCCTTGAAAACCATGGTCATTTTTCTTTTCATTACTGGCCTGTCTCAACATTTCAATTGCCTAGCTGCACGTTTAATATGTTTCCTTTCCTCTGCTGGTCGCTCGGGGAGACAGCCTGCTTCTCTTTCTCTCACCACTGTCTATCTAGCACTTGGTATTTGCCTAACTCACAAGTGACTCTGGCTATGTCTGATGAAGAGTGGAACTTACCAGGGGCTGATACAATGTCTACAGAATCATGTCCACCTCTTGGAAAATTAACTCTTCTATAAAATAAGGTTCTGTCTATAGCACTCGTCAACAACATCCACAGATTTCTGAAAAAGTGCTCTCTCTTTTTTACTTTTGGCACTTGCTTTGGCACTGTGAGGGGCAGTACTGAGCAGTAGGGCAGAGGACCGACAACAATGAAGACAGGTACCAAGATCAGGAAAATCTCATCTTCATCCCCTTAACTACTAAGCACTAAGAAGCAAGTGAGCTGGAAGAGAATCTCTTGCCTTTTAGGCTCTTCATGTGGCCTTCTTTGCAGTCTTGCATGAGCTTGAGGGTCCACTTGTGCTGAGCTCCAATACACTGCCAAGCAGGGTCACCAGGTGCATGGAGGTCGGAAAGATACCTGAGAAGGCAAAGCACAGGCTCCTGTTGTAACAGCAAAGGCTAAAACTTAACAAACTAGTAAAGCACTTGCCAATATTTGTCTTTGGTACTTAGTTTATACTGAGATCTACTCCACTGCTTTCATCACTAGTAAATGACAAAGCTGTTGGGTTTTTACTCTTTTTAGAATTGTATGTGAATGTATGTTTTGCCTTCATTACGTAAGTACACCATGCGAGTTCCTGGTGCTGGTGGAGGTCAGAAGATGGTACTGAATGTCCTGAAACTGGTGTTACAGGCAGCTCTGAGCTGCCATGTGGGCACTAGAACTGAACTTATGTCCTTTAGAAGAGCAGCGAGTGCAGGTGACCCAGCTGTAGGGTTTTAATTTATCTCTTTGCCAAATAATCAACAAAAAAGACAAAACTAGTTCAACAAAGACCAAAGGTTGTAAGGATTTGGTGAGAACACTTCTTTACATTTAGACTTATTTTTATATTATTTAAAGAAAACATGACAGAAAAAAATCAAAGGGGTGGATAGAGTGAAAAGAAAAGAGGAGGGGGACAAAGACAGAGAGATAAAGAGAGTGGGGAGGAAGAAAACAGCTGACCAATAGTGATCAGAAGAATTCTACCTCGCATTTACCAATCGCACTTGGTATACGGGACATCCCTCCTGTTCCCTACCCCTACAGATCCACAAGTCACAAACCACATTGCAGGAAGCGTTCGCCACAACTGTGCAATGCAAAAGCGCCGGGGGCAGGTTTTCTCATTTGTTTGAGGCAGAGGGAGAAACTAACTTTACATTTATAAACAGTCACTTCTCTCAAGTTTTTTCTATTATTCAAGAGTCATTTCATTAACTTCATTTCCCTAGGTGGGAGCCAGCAGAGGAAACTGGGTGAATGTCCCTGCCCCCAATCTCTTCTATACAAAATACAGCCACTGGATGGCAATGTGACACTATTCTACAATGACTTCAGTATGAGGCCACTAAGATTTAAGGTTTTTTTGACAGCATGCACTTACCTCTAGAGGGTAAATTAATTTACAACTGAGAAACTATTTCTCTATAAAATGTAAAGCAAATGGATGCTTTCTTAACTTTCAACAGTTCTTAAAATATTTAAAGTTTTCTTTGTATAAGAAATACTCAAATCCTTGTAGAAAATTTAAATATATTTCAATCAAAATTTTTCTGTCAAATATTACTCGTTTGGTTCTGAGCCCTTATATAATACACACATATCAACTCTAGAAGTATTTTCAAATGAACTTATTGCACTAAAATACTTTAACCCTCAGCTAACATTTGCCTTGAGGTTAAAAATTTGTGGTCTATGAAAATGTTCATTGATGGTTACAAGCTGTGACCTTAGCCGTGTCCTAATCACTGTGGGGCATACCCACATTTCTTCAGTAGTGGGGACTCATTACTCAGACATCTCAATTAGCAGCTAATTAGAGGAGAAACAAATCCATTTTGTAATAAGTTCACAACAAACAAGATGTTGAATAGAAACCTGACATGCATTAGGAATGCGCCAGGCAACCCTGACCTTCAGGAGCTAATAGCTCAGAGACCTGACTCCCCAGAGAGCAGAACTCTGCCAGATCAGCACCATGATGGCCGTCTGCCCTCCCTGTGACTGTCCACAGGCTGCAAACAGCTATGTTTATGTGCTAGAAGGTAGGAAGCCAACTTTAAAAAAGAAAAAGGATTTTACCCATATAAAGAAGGCACCTATAAGCCTTCCTCATTTATAAGAGCACTACCCTCAGAAGAAAGCCACATTCCAACAAATTACATTTAGCTTAGTATGAGGAATTCAGTGCAAAGTTCTCCAAATCCACTCTGATTTTTTCCTCTCCCAAGAGCTTTTCTCTTTTATTATTTGGGATATAAATACAGCAAATAGTAGCTTATGCCTTTCCTTCCCTGAGAACATACCTTCTGATCCTTCCTGCTGAGAGTCATCTATTGCAATATCTCCCTATCCGGCTGCTTTGCATCTGGATACTTTACAACTAACACTTTGCTTCAGCCCCAGTTGAGAGGCTATCAACAGCGCAGCACAGCAACACTCTTACATGAGAGGCTTCCTCCTCGTTGTGAAGCCCCTGGCTAGGGCTGCAGGCAGTGTGTCACTCAGGCTCCTTAGCAGTAGCCCAGCAGACTTGCTTTGTATGTTCTAAAATTGTAAATCTCTTTAGCTTGTACATTATGTCCCTAAAAGTTTTAATAACTCCGTACCATCTTAATATAAAATTGAAGAAACTTAGAAACATTTTATGTAGAATGATGAAGTTACTGTCTCAGAAAATCTAGAAAATGTTTTGGTTGCAAAGTACAGTGTTAGTTCTAGACTTCAATACCTTTTTTTTCCTTTTTAGTACCAAGCTTAAACCTAGCAGTTTCATTAAAAGAATCTTTGTCTAGTGATACAAGTTACTGCTTTTCTTTTTAACTGATATGCTAGAGAACATTCTGAAGAAGGCTTCTGGGAAGGTAGGGGGCGGAGGAAAGGATCTTAGTTCTCATGAGTAGAGATTCAGACTTTTAGAATTTGAGGAGGAGGAACATTTTCAGGGAAACTCTGGTCTCAATACTCAGGAAAACAAAACAAAGGAAATTTAAAAGCATTTTCAGTCACCCTCCTTGGGCTTCTCAAGGGTTCCAGGAATAGGGACACAGTGGTGGAGGGGGAGTGGGGGGAAGGGAGAGAGAGAGAGAGAGAGAGAGAGAGAGAGAGAGAGAGAGAAAGAAACAGAGAGAGAAACAGAGAGACAGAAAGAGAGACACCTAGACAGAGAGAGCCAGAGAGAGCGCAACCACGCTGAGCACTGCTTCTTGCTACGCTACAGGAAGAGGCTACCTTCAGTTATGCCCAGGAGAGCAGACAACACAGCAGTGGGGAACTATCACTCCTACTGTACATGGCAGAGTGGATCGGACACACACAGCTATGCACAGGCTGTCTCTGGCTTTACTTGGTGCCCACAGGACCTATTGCCATAGATGTTAAAGTAAAACAGACTTGACCTGGTTCTGAGCTTCCTCCACCCCCACCCCACCCCCCGAGACAGGGTTTCTCTGTATATAGCCCTGGCTGTCCTGGAACTCACTTTGTAGACCAGGCTGGCCTCGAACTCAGAAATCTGCCTGCCTCTAACTCCCAAGTGCTGGGATTAAAGGCATGCACCACCACTGCCCGGCTCTGAGCTTATTTTTAAAACCACTAATGAATAGAATGTAATTTTAAAAGTTATTCATCAGATTGCTCAGTGTCTTCTCAGATTTGTACCCACAAGTTTAGTGTACTTCTGAAAATAAATTTAGCTCACACACACAGGAGGAGCAAGCTAACCTAACACATAAGCAGCAAAGCTTCTTCAAGGCACTTAGCTAACTCACTCAGAGTTTATTTCCACTTTAAATTGTGCAGTTTTGCAAGTCAGGAAAGTTCCTCAAATATAACATTTCCTCAGAAAGGTAGAGGAAGAAAGGCAAGGGTGGGCTCTGACACCAGATATGCAGTTGTTGTGGCTGTGTGTGCTGGACCCTTTGGCCAGAGAGGAAACACAGTTAGCACTCAGCCCAGTGTGAGCACAGGGCCTGCATTTGCTAGGAGCAGCAATCAGTTTCACTGCTCTCTGGTTCCACTGCTAAATCCTCTGTCCTACATCTGCTCCCACTGTTCCTTCCTATCCTAGAAGATAATTTAGTGCAGGTCCTTAGCCTCTAACTACAGGAAGGCCTACAGACAGTATTTTCTATATCCATAAGATGACCACAGGCAAATACATATGCATACATATATGAAGTCTATCATCATCTTAGAGGTACTGAAATTTTTAGTAAATTTCACTAATTAAGGAAGTCACTGAATTTGGGAAATAGCACTTTACTCTAAACTCAGATAGCATAGCAGAAAATTAAGTCAGTATTTTTAAATCTCAGTTACAAAAATCTGATAACTTATGTTTCAACTCCAAATGCAGTGTAAGCTATGTACAGCTGAACCTCCCTGCCTGCTCCTTATGTGCTGGGTACTGGGCTAACTCCCTAAGAACACCACCTTCTCAATGGCCCTGCAACACAGTCATGTTGCTTGTTCCGTTCCCTCTGCAGATGAAGACACTGAAGAGCAGGGCTCCAGAGCTGCCCAGGATGAAAGGCTCACTCCTGCAGAGCTGCTCATCCTCTTAGCTTCTCCACTACCCTGAGGCCCATCTCTCCTAATACTGGTGAGTATTTCTAAATGTACTGCCAACGGAAATCTATTTCCACAGTTACTTCTCTCCAGGATCACTAAGGTATGTAAATCAGACATATTGTCAAGGGAAAACCTTCTATATCCTTCACTACAGTCAAGCCATGGTACACTTGTGGGCTATAATTTCCCACCTTGTGGAGTATGGCATTTGCAGGTGCAGCACCCAGTCCACCAGGGGAGTCAGGTGGTAACCATTACTGAGCAGGAAAAACAGGTCTGAGCAATGAGACTGCTTTTCCTTTGACCAACCTAGAAGGCTGTCTTTCCTTCAAAGGGTGGTGGCAGGGTTGAGGGGTGGGTGCCTCTATAACTGCTTCCAATGTATTTATATTCGAGGAATATTCTTGTCCTATACCAAATATCCCTATCTATTGTCTTCCCTTTTACCATTTCATCAGTACTTTGATTCCCCCAAATTAGGTTTGTGGGTTTCATACTCTATCTATACATATATGCAATCTATCAGAATCCTTGCACACAATTTACCTTATGTAGCGCTTCTGGTCATGTAAGGTTGATGGAGTCTCGAGCAATTTCTTTAGAAGTAACTCTCTTAGATCTTCAATTCCTGCTTCTACTTCAGCATAATCTATTTTTAAAGGATGCAAGATTTACAGAACTGAATTCAAAATCAAGTTTCAGAAAGCAGAATTCTGGTTGCTTTTTGACTGAGAAGAGACACAAGGGACCTTTGTGGAGGGATCAAAACACACCATCTCAAGTGTATAGGAGGCATGAGCGTTTGTCAGAGTTCAGTGACCTGTAACACGTAAGGTCTGTGCATTTCACTGCATGCAAATTTCACCACAGTAAAGAAATAAATTCTGCGTTCTGAAACCTTATGGATTTCATTCTTTTAAATTTAATAAGACCTGTGGTATTTCTCCTAGTTAATAAGTTTTTAACCATAAGTTACCTAAGCTTTTATTTTCTGTAAACCTGGTATAGAGTAATTTTTTCAAAGTACTGAGTTTGCGTTAGAGTAAGAGTAGAACTCATAAATGCACTGTTTTAGCCTGAAGAGAAGAGACTGAAATGCAGATTTCCATGTCTGTGAAAAACTTACCATTGCTTCTCTCTAGTATGAAAGTTTTTAATGCATTGTGATTAAAAAACAGCAAAGCATCTGAGACTGGCCCTCGCCACGGATGTGCATTCCCACCACACAGCAGTAGGAAAACCTGTGAGGTTAGTTTGCACTGATTGTTTTACATTTTAAAGAAGAACCATATAAACCAGATCTCAGAGGCAAGCAGCGCTCTGCAGCATAGACACTCACTCCACCGTCCTCCTGCAAGAGGAAAGGATAGGGCTAAAAGTAATAAAGAAATCTTACATTTCTTGAAAACTTGCACCTCCGTTTTCCCAAAGAGCGATTTGGCTTTTTCATAATCATTAATAACTACATCATAATCCCCCTTGAAAAAAAGAAACACGTTGTGAGATCATTAGGAAAGAACAATGAGCACATGGTTAATATAAAATATTTTATATTATCTTATCTATTTTAACCATCTATTTTAAGATCAGCAACATCTATAACTGCACACATACATATGCTGTACCTTTTGAATATTCCGTTTAATATTGAGAGGAAGGTTGAAGAGAAATTTAAATCGCTGAAGTACGTTGAGGGCGTTCCTAGTGGAATCTGCCTTGTCTTTCCGACCTAATACTTCTTGGAACAATGTGTCAGCGGTGTTACTTGCTCCTGTTGTAAACAGAGAAAGGAAGGTGGGTGACAGTGACCTGAGTCTGAGCACAAAAAGCAAGCGGTAATGTTATACTGCACTGAAATTCAGGAGACTTTTTAAAAGTTTGATAAAATAAAATTTCTAATTTTTAAAGTCCTTTCATATGTTAAGAATGGTATCTAATTAAAAGCAACATTTACTAAATAAGCCCAAATAACTTTCTCCAAAATGTATCTATACTTATTTTAATCTTCTAAATTTTATAACAACTCTGGATATTTAAAGAACACACACAAGCCACTTAAATTTTATTAATTCTGCATCACACTACAGTTAATAAATGGGATATGGGAAACTGTCTTCAGAAAAATATTAAAAAAAAAAAAACATTAAAGCTAACCCTATTTCTTGACAAAATTATCCCTCTATGTTGTAAGCACAGAAAATTACATAAACCTTAAAATGACAAAATCTTAACACAGCATCATTACTGTTTCTTAAATCAGCTAAATCTTGTAAACTCATGTATGACCAGGATATTTTGTATGATTCTTTCCTTTAAAAAGTAAAAATTATACGTATCACTTTAAATGAGTGCTGTTTTTTTAAGGCAAAATTTGCTATATACAAAAATAGTTTAAATTTTGCAACATGTGAATTGATTTTAATTAGCTACAAGAAAAAAAGAGAGCAAGAATAAACTGCTTTCAGCTGTTTGACCTGCTTGTAAAAAGTTTCTACATTATCTGGTCTAGTGACTATACTTTAAGCAAAGATGAAAAACTCACCTCGCCTCGCTGGGTGGCTTGCACACCACAGCCACACTGTGGGTGGCCTGATCCTGTTAAAAGTCGTCTTTGTAACATGATTGTTTTATCTAAATAATGTTTAAATTCTGTTGAAATTTTAAAGGCCTGATATAAAAACTTCGTTTGGTCAAGAGAGCTGTTTTTCCCACATGGTATTTAATGTGGATACTAAACCTCTATTGTGGGATGAGAAATACATTTCCTTCTTGCACCAAGCCATGGAATGAAGGCTTGAGTGAACACTGAAATCTAATTTGAATTTTAAAACTTTCTTCAGAAAAAAATATCTTAAAGCATTTGCTTATCATTTTAAAAGTATAAACATCATGAGTTTAAGCTTTGTAACTTAAATTTGACATGGAACAGAATCTTTTCTGTTTATTTATTTATTTACATGTAAAGTTTGGGTCTCACACGAGCAAATTCCTTTTTCTATGCAATGAAAGAATTCAGAGCAAACAGTCTGAATTCAAATTATTTTCATCATTCTAAAGTAATAAAAAAATTCCAGCCAATAATTTGAACTCTAAAAATATGAAAACGAGAACAGGTAGAAAATATACTACTCTTGAATAAAATACATATATTTCCTATAGATAATTTTATAAGAAGAAATTTAAACTGAAATTAAAATTTATGCCAAAATTTGTGAATTGAGAACCTGAATTTATACAAGGTTGAAAATTATATAGACAACTTTCACTAGTAAACTATGATTTTTCTGTGATTTGCACTGCATTTACAATAAAAATATGGTTCATAATTCTGACATTATGAAAGATATTAAATAATAAAATGTTTCAGAGCAATGAAACTAAGATCTATCTACACATCATATATAGTCACCAGCAGTCACAAAATGCTTTGAGAATCTCCTATGACTGCAAGGAGACAAGAGCACTATGCAGAGGAACGGGGTCCTCATCACATGTGGGGCTAATGATGTGGACAAAGACATCAGCTGGTTGTCCACAAAGCCATCCCACCAAAATCCTCCATGTGTGTTAATTCACATACACCTTGCTCCACCCTCACACCAAGAATGCCCAACTTTAAGGCAACTGATATGGTTTTGGCTGTCCACTGAATGAACACAGAATAAATGTATGTGGATCAGAGGGCCACGCATGCATGCCTTTGCCCTCAGACGCCCAGTTTAACAGAGGCTGATGCTAGGGCTTTCTCCTTGTCTTCTATTCTTTCCCCTTGTCTGAGAATGGTTTCCTCAGCAGTTCATTTGGATAATGACTATCACTGTCTCACACATGGACCCCAGGAACGAATGAAGGAACGAACGAACGAACGAACGAACTAACTAACCACAAAGCCCTTATGCCACCACAGTAGACCTACAGAGCAGTGAAATGTGCCCTAGGGTATCAAGGGAAGAAGTTGCTGTCACACTATACACTAATCCATTACACTCATACCTGTCTCTTACAGACACCTAGAAGATCTACTTTTGTCATTCTAATGGTATCTTATAATTTCAGACATGTTTATTTAGAGTAGACATTATGCTGTCTCCTATTTCAAGGTGATGACACTAGTCTCTTTCTTTGTAAGGACAACTTGAGAAGAGAGTTTACAGAAGTGAGGTGTGTGTGTGTGTGTGTTGTGCCTCATAGGAATATAGCGGCTAGAACAACACAGGATGGTTCCCAACCATCACACAGTTTGTCCCAGGGAGAGACAAGGTATTGAAAACAGAAAAGCAAATGTGAAAGTAGCTGGAGAATTAAAGTACCTCAAAAAATGCACACTGGTACTTGGCAAAGGCAGGGCCTCCCAAAGACTAAACCTTCTCTGAGTGCCTCTGTTTCAACAGGCGCCAGGAAGACTAGCTAGTTGCTTTCTGTAACTGGGTGACAGCACACAGTGCCTAAGACAGTGTGCACTAGTTACTCACACAACCATCAACCATGTCACATCCTGGGGCCCTACACACATACAGACACACACACACTCACATGCTAGAGAGCTGAAGCTGTTGGCTCTCATGAACCAATCTGTTTCGATGCAAGTTTGGGAAAAAGCTAAAATTAGGGCTGGCTTATCTTTTTCTTTTTTGAATGCAATCTACCAAATATTCACCAAATAATCAATTAGTAGAACTCAGTTTTTTTCTCGTACTTGATTCTGATAGCACACGCACACGCGCACCTGGTCTCCTGTTGACTCAACAGTGAGCCCACCCAGCCCGCTCTTCTAAGCACTCCATCACACGGCTTCCTGGCTGAGCTCCTTTGGGCGCTCACCTCTTCAAGGCTAACTCTAGTCTAAGGAGAACTCTGGTGGGCACAGAGTTTACATCACTCCTGCTCACTAGCTTGCAGCCTGTCTCCTATCTAGAGCCACTGCCTCCCTTTCATGCTGCTGAAACCCTGCAAGAGACACACCTGCATCCACCTACCCCACTGCCTACCTGCCACACTCTGCTTATCTGTGTGGCTGTATGCTCTGTCTCTTTTAAGACGCAGAGATGGCTTGGGTAAATACTTATTTACGGAAAATTCAGAATATATTCATTTAAACACGGTTTATGACTTGGTGCTTAGAGGCAAAAGCACAACAAACCCCAAGACAAGCAATAACCGCAGGAGTGATAAACAAAGGGACAGGTTTTAAGTCCCGTTAAATCCAGAAACTTAGATGGAATGTCCAAGGATTCAAATTCTACCACCAAGGAAAGCCTCCACCAAAGGTAGCATTCTTTCTACAAAATATTTTCTTACTGACATCACTGGACCTATGAAGAAAATGGTTACATAAGACCCAGGATGTTCTACTCATGGGACTAAACCAAGCCATAAAAACAAACTTCACTTTGTTTCATAACCCTGAATTCATAAAATCTCTAAACATCTATGTGAGGTTGCTTCATTTTTTTAACCCTTCTTTCCAAGGGAACCGTGTATTCAAGGCTATCCTATGCACATTACTTCATATTACACAGTGACTACATGTGGGAAACATAACTTACATTTAAAACATGTAATAATTTTAATAATAGTACAAATTAATTTATCTGATGAATTTCTTCTGCTATTGGGGCAAATACCTCGGAATGTCAGAAAAAGAACAAAAGGGAAAAAGGAGGAAACAGAAAACTTGGGAGTCTGTTGGGCCATCAACTTTTACAGAATGTTCTAGAGTACGTCCCTCTGGGGAGGGCAAAGTGTAAACAGACAGACGTTGCCTGGGCATCTGCTGTGCAGGAGCTGAGGCTCTGCCCTACGTGCTGGCAGGTCTGACAATGGAGATGCCAGTGTCTACTCAGTAGTAGCCCTGGCTGCTGTCTCAGTGCCTGTTTGTTTCCAGGTAGCAAATTACAGTTCTTGAGAAATGTAACTAAGTAAAATGCAAACAGATTCATTCCATTCTATTGTCCTTGAGGTTTTGTAAGTCGTTACCAAGCCCTTGCCCTGGGAAATCCCGCAGACCTGCACTGCACCTTGTTCTAAAGGCCATCAACAGTCGTCAGTAGTAGACAAACTTACTATTGAGGACATTCTCCAATTTCTGTGTCATGGATCCTTCTACTTTTTCAGTTCCATCTGCTTCTAGTTTTTGATGGATAGCTAGGAAAAAGCAAACAAACCTAGTTTCAACGTGGGCCACTTTAATGGACAGAAAGATAAAAAAGCCTTTTTAAAGCCATTGAAAAACAATTTTAGAAATTGTCCTATTATTTTCACCATTCAAGAGGAACATATATATACAACATTCTGGGAAAACACAGATGATACTATTTACATTGTTCACACCTTAACATTATTCAAGTAGTATACAACAGACACACTCATCTGGTCTTCAATATAGACTTGAAAAGGAAAAGCGAAAGCGGAGCTTCAGGCTTTGTGGGTCTTTAGCACAATCTTCATGTGGCCATAGGAAATCATTCTTCTACCTCAGCAAGATAGAAAGTACTACTATTTGGGTTCTACCAACCTCAAAAAATTTAATTTCAGACCTGGACTATCACATGGGGAATACATATTAGTTCTCTTATATTCACAATAATTTCCTAGAGGTTCCATGGAAACATTTCAGAACGCATATCAATGTACCAACACTGTGCAGAGAAAGTGTGTGTGTGTGTGTGTGTGTGTGTGTGTGTGTGTGTGTGTGTGTAGGCAGGGGTGGGGTGGGTAGGTGTTTACATTCCTTGACTCAATAATAAAGAATACTGGAGAATGAAGAGGGAAAGTTTAAAACAGCTCTCAGGCTTATTTTGGTAAGGAATTAAGACTATGATTTCAAATTTTAAAGCTGTGACAAAATGAAGCCAGCAGAGCAAACCCTAATTGAATTGTGACTGTGCATGAAGACTGCACTTCTGAGGTGCGTGTGTCACCCACTGACAGTGATGTGCATCCCAGTATTTATATCTGACCGATGAGAAAGAAGACCGTGGTAACACCCAAATAAACATGTCTCAGAAGGTCACCAAGCCAAATTTGGAATGTGAGCTCGGGCAGTCAGGTTCCAGTCTTTAAGGCCTCAGTCCATGCTGCCCACGCAGCACAGATCAGTAACTAACTGGCACTACCTAGGCTTCTGTTTGCATGTCTGTAAAATGAGAGCTGTAAACTTACTGTGCCTTTAGGGAACTGTATTCACTTGTAAAAAAAGAAGTTTCTCCTCACAACAGTGGCAGAAGCAGCCTGGGTTTCTACTTTTTCACACAATTTGCTCAAGTGAAAACCCAAATGCAAGATGTTCCACTTTGTGGTCTTTCAGTGAACCAAACAGCACTTGTGAATATTAATTAGGCACTCACTGACATTCACATGGTGAATCTGTTATAGCTTCCCCTTGGTTACCTAGACAGGTGCCAGTTTATGCTTCAGAAACAAACAAGCCTACTTCATGTAAATGTGGATGTGTCTATTTCTTTTACAAGACTTATATAACTCAATTTGATGCACTGTTTTTTTTAACTCAGTAAGTTTTTAAAATTTAAATTCAGTGTTCAAATACTTTTGAATATGTTCTCAAGTCCAGAGAATGTTTATTTTTCTGTTATTATAATTAGCCTTTAATCCTAATTTTGTTCTTTATAATACATTTTCCTGTAATGTTACCTCAATTTTGTTTTACATACTAAAACACACAAACTGTTCCTGTACTGAATTGAATCAACACATTCATAAAAGAAAAAACAAACGCACGGGGGAGGAACAGTCACTACTTTTTAAAAATTGTCTTTGTTGATTCAGAGTAAAGAAACTGTGAATCTTTACTGGCTCAAACTTAAATTACACAGTAGAAATGACCCAACATATTCCCACACATCAAAGCTTAAACTTGCATTCAACTTGTAAAGTTAAACGGAAGAGAATGTTCCTGCGTCTAAGCATTAAAAGCTACACTAGGCAGACTGCTCTAGGGAAGCAAGTCTGCCCACAGCACATGTAGCACTGCTGAAACGATGCTCTGACAAGCTTGGTTGCAAACGCAGGGCTGGCCCTGTGCAGCTCACTGTCCTGAGCTCCTGAGCGGGCAGGCAGCACATGCTCCACAGCCTCACTGCAAATGTTATTCTCTAAGTGAGAACCAACAATACAGGAAACTGTGTGGCCACATTTTCTGATGCTGACATAAGCCATCACTGATCAGCAGGTCAAGACGGGGTGACCTGGTTCTCTGAGCTCAGTTTACAGCCCTTTCTGCTGACAGAGCAACTTCCTCCAACCCATCTCTACCACAGCAGAGCCACTGTCAAGCTGTCAGCCAAGCATGAGGTCTAAGAGACACTGGGATCTGATAAAAGCAATCCTATTTTCCAGAAAATTAAACCAAATAACCCAATGTCTGGTTCATTTGGCCTTTTATTTTCTCTGAAAACATTTTTAAATAGAATAACTCAATAAGCAACTGGGTACATGATCACAGGTTTGTTATTGTTTCTAATCTATTAAAAACTTAAATATGTGTGCTAGTTGAACATCATAAGCTTAAAGTTAGGAAACAAAAAGGTATTATAAGAGCACTAGTTAAAGAAAAATTGAAGTTCTAGGAAAGGGTCTGCTATTTCTTTTGAACTACATCATTGCCTCACTGTCTGTAAAACACACACACTGAGCAAAATATGAAACTGCAACTTCAGTCAAAAAACTCAAAATGCCTAAGCATGCCCTTACATAGATGTCACTGTTAAATAAGGCACAGAGAGAGAGAGAGAGAGAGAGAAAGAGAGAGAGAGAGAGAGAGAGAGAATATCTATAAAAATGCATTGCTATGCAAGGTCATACTATATGCTCTAACCACTGTGCTTGCCTGCTAGCCTGTATGAGTCAGAACATTAAAGCCAGAGCAGAGACTATTTCCATAAACAACCACAGAGTAAAAATGTTACAGCCTCTATTCTGCAGTCATTATCTTCATCATTTGTTTTTTTCTTACAGCTACCCTTAAAAGCATGGCCAAGGTTAGTTCTAGGTCTATATAGATAGGCTGTAGCTTAGTCATGTTAATGTCCCAGACTCTGAAGGTTATACTTAATAAACGAGACATGGATGAGATGAAATATGTATTTTGCTAATTCAAATTCATTAAAATGCCCATTAAGCAACTGGTTTCTATTAACTATCATAGAAAACGTCAGTCAGTGCTGACTGTCCTCAAGGACACTGCATTACATGTGGTGGTACTGGAAGGTGGGTCATTTGGGCATGCCCTTAAAGGGAAAACTACTGCTTTGGGCCCTGCCTCTGGTTCCTTTTTGCTTTCTGTTGAGTGTGTTCTGCCATATACTCCACCACGGCAAGATGCCTCATTAGAGAACCAAAGCAACAACCACCCCCAAACCTAGGCAACGTAGAACAAAATCCCTGAAACCAAGAGCCAAAATAAACCTTTTTTCTTGTAAGTCAATTATCACAAATATTTATAGTAACAGAAGGTAACAGAAAGCTAACAGTGCTTAAATCATGTCACATTTAAATTGGGCAAGTAACCTATCATTCCTTTCCTTCCCTAATTATACTGTAAATAAGAACTAATAAAACCAATCTCAGCTGCCACACAAAGCCAACAGGTAGGAATGACTCACTCAGGGAACTGCGTCCTAGCACTCTGCCTACACTACATCATACATCAACAGGACATGCCAGACCGAAAATTCCAAAACCCCAGCTCAGCTTCAGGATTCCTGGAGCAGCTACAACATGCAAACTGGTACTGAGTGGCTTGTGTATGAATTCTGCTTTGGTCTCTTTATGTACTGCCAAGAACATTCATTCAGTCTGGCCACAGCAAAACAGTCACAATTTGGGGGTTGCCACCAAAAACAAGTGACCACTGAGATGTAAATGCATGGGCTCCAAGGGCATTCGGGGACCGGTAAAGGAACAGAGGAGTGGAACCAAAGGTGCTACTGAGCTCAGAAGGGCCTCTTACATCTGCTGCGTAATTTATGTGGCAGAAACATTTCTCGAGCTAAAGACTTGCTAGGGGCTTGCCTGAACAGCAGCTGGAGACCCTCAGGAGCATCAAAGCCAACAAAAGTGGGAGAAACAGCAAAGTGTAAGCAAGGGAAAGACGCCTGTTGCTAGAAATAACACAATGCTTGTTACGCGGGCATACAGCAGTATTTTATGAAAAAAATGAATGCAAAAAAAGTTAAAGAGAATAAAGATTTTAAACTGCATATTTAGTTGAGATCAGCTGAGAAAGTAGACTTGGGCTGGCTCTCAAACAGTCTAGACAATGACAACCACCCATGGAGGATATCTAGAAGAGGACTGGGTTTTGGTTTTATCACTCTGCTCCTTTATCTATTCCTACAAACACAGGACATCAAAGACTAGCAGCATCAAAAATTGTTTTTGAGAACTGAAGGCACTGGTTGACACCCTCCAAAGTCTATCAAGCACAGAAATAAGCAAATGGAAACAAGGCATTTCTGTATGTTCTATAAGGCATGTGCCTTCCTGTCTCTCGTTTATGCCCTCCTCCTTTTTAATTCAAGGCTAAACAAATATATCTTTTAATCATTTTTGTGGACACGAACAGCTAATGTATATACAAATAAAAGAACCATGTTGGCTTACGACTCTTCTCAGTAACATCATCACTGGAATCAATTTTCTACAGGGATAACTGTCTTGCAGTACAGTGGCAGACAAAGGCTCTCAGAATAGTGCTTTTTAAAACCATAACTCCTATCATACATTGCTGGTAAGGTACATAATGAAAACAAAACTTCCCAAGGTTTACAAAAGGTATTATGGATATGACTAAGATACAGACCAGCAGCAGAGGACTTGCCTAGCATGTGTAAGGCCTTGCATTTAATTCCCAGCACCAAAAGTTTGTTTTCAGTTTGTATTACTAATTTTGTATGTATGTATGCCTGTGTACCACATGTACTCTGTGTACCACGTGTCTTGGAGGCCAGAAGAAGGCAATGGATCCCTTGGAACTGGAGTTATAGCCAGGGACCTATGGTGAAATCAAATAATACTGTTGTACTAAAAGAACGTAGCAATAAGATGAGACCTAATGATATTTTGCTATACTCATAGATCAGTGCCTTATTAGTCATCATTGCAGCAGAAAGGAACAGTTGCAAAGACCCACAGCCAGACATGAAGAGAGAGTCCTTAGAAAACACAGGTCTAAATGGGATGTCTCCATCAAATTCCCCCTTAGCCCTAAACCGGAGCTAAGACAACCCCTCAAAGGAAGAGGCAGAGAGAGTGTAAGAGCCAGAGGATACAGAGGACACCAGAAGAACAAGGCCCTCTGAATCAAGTAAGCAAGGCTACATGACTCACAGAAACCCAGGTCTGCTCTGGGTCCTCTATGTACGTACTACAGCCTTCAGCTTAGTGTTTTTATGGACTCCTGAGTGTGTGAACATGTGGATCTATGGTTCTTGTGCCTGCTCTTGGAGATCTTTCCCTTTTCTGTTGGGTTGCCTTGCTGACCTCGATATGATGGCTTGTTTTATCTTAGTATATTCTACTTTGTCATATTTGGTTGCTACCTCTTAGAAGCCTGTTCTTTTCTAATGAGAAACAGAGAGGAAATAGATCCAGGGGGTAGGAGAAGTGGGAAGGAATAGAGGGAGAGGAAAGCTGTAATCAGGTTATATTTATGAGAAAATGAACCTTACTTTCAATAAAAGAAAACAAATTAAATTATACAGATAAAGTAAAAAGACCATGACAAGGCCTATAACACAGATATTAAGTAATATGAAAACTATGATACTAAAAAGATAAGATCTTTTTTCTAGTAAATTCAGTATTTCCCAAACTAAAATTAAAAAAAATATACAGAGACAACAGAAACTTGTGTGTGTGTGTGTGTGTGTGTGTGTGTGTGTGATGAAGTCACCATCACCACTGCCAGCCCTGCCACACACTAAAAGACTTCTGGTGTAACAAGAACAACATGATCTCAAACCAAAATACTGAAATTGAATCCAGAAATACAATGTTGTTAAATGACACCATGGGGTGGAAGTCAGTGAACTTCCCAGCATAGAATACCATACAAGGTTAGTGAGTTTGTTTCTTCATGACATGAAAAATTAAAAGGGTAAAAATAAGAGGATCCACGCGAGTTTAAAAGACTCTTAAGAGAGTCAAAATAAAATGCAATCCCATCAATCTATATCTTGATTTGAACACATAGGAAAGTTTGGGGGATGACTGGAGACATTTGAACATGACTTGTGATTGAATTGAAAATCAAGTAGTCTTACTTATTTTATTAGTTGTTCTAGTAGTATTATAGTTATACATATAAATGTTCTCATGAAGGGGATTTATACTAAAGCATAAGGAGAAAACATGCGGCTTGAGATTTGCTTTCATAATGTATCATAAAGTACAAACTAAAGAGCCTCAAAATAAATCTAATATACTGATAAATCAAGTATAAAAAAACCTCTCACAACTGTGAAATTGTGGTATACTGGGATTGGCTAAGCTAATAACAAATATACTGAGAGATCAGAGAAACAATCTCACAGTAGCTACACACACATTAAAAAAAAACTATGAAACAAACAAAATCTTGAAATAAATCTAATGATGTGAAAGATTTATAAAATAAAGCTTTTTAGACCCTGAAGAAATAAATTGAAGAAGCTTCCAAAGGATGGAAAGGCCTGTAAACATGGCCATCCTATCAAAAGCAACCTACAGATTCAATGCAATTTTTATTAAAATTCTAATACAATTCTTCACGGAAGTTGAATATCTTAACTTTTACTTGCAAACAAACAAACAAACAATTCAGAGTAGTCAAAATAACCTTGAACAATAAAAGGCTGAGGGAGATATCACCACCTCTCATTTTAAGCTCTACTAGAGATCTGGAGTATTGACAGAAAACAAACATATTAATCAATACAATAGAACTGAGGACCTGGATCTGTTTATGTGCCTATACTTGACTTTTGACAAAGAGTCAACAATAGACACTGGAGAAAATGTAGCATCTTCAATAAATAGCACTGGTCACACTAGAGGGCTACATGCAGAAGGAAGTAGGCCCTAACCTTTCTCCCTGAATAAAACCCAACTTCAATTATCAAAGACTTCCCAGACATGATTCCTTAAATTCCTCTGTTAAGAGGAGAAAGTAGAAAACATGCTTCAAAGAGTAGGCACAGGAAGGACTTTCTGAATGGTATCCAGGTAGCACAAGCATTAAGACCAAGCAACAGCTGATACATTGTACTCGTGAAACTAAGAAACTTCTGTGTAGCAAAGGACACCTTCATTCAAGGGAAGAGAAAGTCTACAAGGAATGGGAAACAAATCTTTACCAGGTATACATTTGACAGGGTTTATGTCAGGAATATATAAGGAACTGAGTAAAAACCTAAAATAACAGATTAAAATTTTATGGCATGGAACTAAAAGGAGTTCTCAAAAGAAGACCTTAGAATGAGAAATATTTTTTAAAACACTTATTCACTGTTGGTGTGAATGCAAACTGATTTCATGATGAAAATCAGTGTGAAAGTTCTTCAAAAAGGTACAAAAAGATGTATCATATGATCTAGGTATATGATACTTGGGCACTGTTCATCCATATTCATGGTTGTTCTTCACAACAGCAAGATAATAAAATAGCCTAGGTGTCCTTCAATTCATGGATGGATATTGAAAACATGTATACTCTGGAATATTATCTAGCTGTAAAGAAAAATAAAACTCACAGGTAAATATGCAGAGCCAGAACTAACCATTCTGAATGAGGTAGTCCAGACCCAGAAAGAGAACACACTGCCTGGCTTCTTGCATATGTGGATATTAGCTTTGAATTTCCAAATATGAACGTTACATCTGGAATACATATAGTGGGCAGGAAATGTGTACGAGACCATGGTAGGAAGGTGACACAGTAGTATGAGAGGGTAAAGCAGATAAAGAAACAGGAAGGTTAAATGGGGTATGAATAGGAGAGCAGAGAAGAGGAGGGGGCATGGGAAGAGATAACTAATACAAGACCTCTGAAAATGCAATATGGAAACCTACTATTGTGGAACCTTCACAAAATACACACATTCACATATATGCATATACGTGTGCACACACATGCATATGTGTACAAGTAATGCAGGAGTTACCTTGTACTGAGGGTAGGGGGGACACAGTGCCACAAGCCATAGACAAATAAAAAGCTGAACAACAGGTGTGGTGTACTTCTTTTCAAGTTGCTAGTCAGTGGGGTCCCAAAGATCCCTCCATTTTCATCATTACCACTGCTACTGTCATTGTTCTTAGTTCCCTCTAGAACTTAATGGCAAGACATGGAAAAATCCAGCTGGTACTAACCTAGAAACCTCATCTCTACTATCTAGCTTGCACAGTGCTGGAAAGTGCTATACTTGCTACAGGGAAGAAAACTCATCAACATTCTTACCTGGCTGTAAGACCTGAGAGTCATAATAACTGGCAACACATGACCACTGGAAAAACAGTGGGAAGAATGTCATGGGAGTAACCAACCCACATTCCAAAAGGATTCAAAATCTCTCCCATAAGACAGAACTTACATCTGACTGCTGAGTGGCACAAAATCCCATGGATGGCAAGATCCTCAAGCAGAAGAATAATAATAACCTGCACTCAAAGTTCTTATCTTCATATACACAGATCAGTGGATTTCTCAATCTTCATTAGAGACATTTCTTTATGTAGATGGAAATCAATATGGGGACCTACAACTGACTGATGTGTAAAGAGACTTGAAAGTTCAGCTCTAAATTGAAGATCTACATCAGAGCTTCCTCCACCAAGGTTCAAGAATCATTGCACAGAAGAGGGCATAAAAAGACTGTAAGAGCCAGAGGGAATAAATATCTGTAGTGAATCAATATTTGTCAGATATGATAACTCTGTTGTACATATGAATTCACAGGGGTGGGATTGCATGTGTAAGACCTATCCAATATCAAGCCAACACAGAAGTGGAGAGATATTTATAAAGTTCCACCCCCATCTGAGGAGCCTTGGAGAATTGATGGGTATTGAGGAGGGAAGTGTGTATTTGGGACTATTCTATTGCTATGAGAAAGTACCATAACAAAGGCAAGTTTTAAAATAAAGGGTTTATTTAGGCTTATCGTTCCAGAGGGTTAGGAGTCCATGATGACAGAGTGAACACATATTGGCTTGAAAAGGAAGCTGAGCGCCGACATCTTGAACCAAAAGCACAAAACAGAAAGTAAACTTGGATAGTGTAAATGTCTGAACCCCGAAGCCTGTCTTCACTGGCATATGTCCTCCAACAAGGCCCCACCTCCTAAGCATTCCCAAACTGCAATTCCAACTGGATACAAGTAATCACATGGCTAAGACTTTGGGAGACATCTCACTGAAACCACCACAGCAGGTCAGTGTTGATCGAGGATGCAGGTCCGGAAGTGTTACCCATTCTCCATTAGATGCCCCCCATCCACCCAGGCACATACAGGTACAACTAAATAAACTCACTGATTTAAATGAGGGTTAAAAAAGAGCATATGAGGTTTAAAGACAAAAAGCGATAGAGGAAACAGAAGGGAAATTGGAAAGGAGAGAATATGAATAGATTAGATCAAAACATAGAATATGCCCTCAAACAATAATCCCTAAGCAAATGTAATACAGCATATAAATAGACTCAAGAAAGAAAATCACATGCTCATCAAAATAAAGGTAGAATGGCTTCTGACAAAGTTCAAAATCAGAAAAAATAGGAACAGGAGGAACATTCCCTACAGTAAAGTTATATCCAATAAATCTGTACTAACATTATACTAATCACAGAAAAATACTAGTTCCCCTAGGTTCTCAACCTGTGGCTCATGACCTCTTTGGGGGTCAAATGGTCCTTTTACAAGGGTCACCTAAGGCCATCAGAAAACACAGATGCTTATGTCATGACTTGTAACAGTAACAAAATTACAGTTATGAAGTAGCAATGAAAGTAATTTTACGGTTGGGGGCCATCACAACATGAGGAATTATTAGGAAGGTTGAGAGCCACTGCTCTAGAGGCAGGCCTGAGGTGGGTGGGGTGCTTTGCTCTCTCCACGCTTATTCAAGGTAGCACCTCAAGTCTTGGCCCGAAGGGGCAGGGGAAGCAAAGGGAAAAGGAAGAGGGATGGAAGGAGTCAAATTACCACCATTTGCAGCTGTAGGAATGTTTTCTCCACAAGAGAAAGGGAGGCTCATGAGACTCAGGTAAAAAAAAAAAAACAAACCTGTTCCACCTGGGAAATGAGAGCTGTCCCTCAAAAGCCAAGAGGGTTTCTCTGACCCGTGCAGCCACCTGCAAGAAGAGCAAAGAGCTCCAGGAAGGCACTTCTGCGAGTTTCCACCTGTGCTGGGATTGGCTTTTTGGTGATGCAGTTGAATTTTTGAGTCATACCTGCTCCTCTAAGTAGTCCTCACCTATACTTCTGTTAGTAAACTCACGGTTCATCAAGTTGGACTTAGTTGCAGTCATTACTTTGGTCTGTCATGGGTTCCCTCTCTGTGGGAAACAGACAGAGATATGTGTGTGCATTTCCCTAAGAAAGATCTGTGACACAGCAGCAGTTGACAAGATCCTGTATTTACAGAAATGGGTTCTACCAGAAACTCTTAGATCAATGAATACTTTCAGGAAAGTAGCAACATATAAAAAATCAACATCAAAAACAGTAGCTTTACTAAACATACACCAATAATGAATGTAGAAAAGTAGAAATCAGGAAAAAAGAATTTCTATTACAGTGCCCCCTGCCCCAACAGAACAAAATGAAACAAGTCTAGGAATAATCTTAAGAAAGTAAAAGGTCTCTACAGTGAAAACTTAAACCACTGGGGGGAAATACAGGACTATTACAAACTAGAAGAAATCTCCCATGTTCATGCACTGGCAGGGTTACTATTGTGAAAGCAGCTGTTATCGAAAGTCCCTTACACATTCAATGGACTCTCTAGCAAAATTCGAGTATCATTCTCTATGCAAATGATTCTTGGTTTCATAGGGAAGCACCAAACACTCTGAATAGCCACAACAATCCTGAGCAAAACGAAAAAAACTACAGGTATCATACTACTTAAGTTGTAAGCCACAATAAGAAAAATAGCACAGTACTAACACACGTACACACACAAACACAAAGTATAAAAGAGATGACCCAAAAATTTTTGACAACGGTGTCAAAAACATATACTGGAGAAAAGACAGCCTCTTTAACTGGGGAAATGGTATCCACATGTTGGATATCTATAGAATGAAACTAAATCCCTATTTCTCACCTGGTCTAAAAAACAAGCAAAAAAGTTAACAACAAAAATTTCCAACCATCCAGTACAAAATGAATCCTGAAATTGTGAAAATGTTCAAAGAAAACAGATAAAAACATTTCAAAATACAGGATAAAGCAAGGATTTTCTGAAAATGACTAAAATTATTCAGGAAATAAAACCAGGATTTGACAAATGTGATTGCATGAAATTACAATCCTTGACACAGTAAAGAATCCCTAAAGACACAGTCTATAGAACGGAAACAAGCTTTGCTGATGACACATAACCGGGGGTTGATACCTAGAACATGGATGGAACTAAAAGCTATATAGCAAACCTCATAACAGCTCTAACACGTGGAAAAAGGAAATGAGAGGGTACTTTTCAAAAGATGCTGCATGGAGCCCAATAGACGTATAAGACAATGTGCATCATCTTTAGTCATTAGAGAAAGTCAAATGCAAATACACTGAGATTCCACCTCACTCACTTGAATGTGGTTATCAAAAGACAAACAACAAACAGGGCTGGCAAGGACGCAAGGGAGAAGGAACCTTTATACACTGCTCAGACTATAAGCCAGTGCAGCCATTATGAAGACCCCTCAAGAGATGTGTCTTGGTCAGGGTTTCTATTCCTGCACAAACATCATACAAAAACATCATGACCAAGAAGCAAGTTGGGGAGGAAAGGGTTTATTCAGCTTACACTTCCATGTTTCAGGTCATCATCAAAGGAAGTCAGGACTGGAACTCAAGCAGGTCAGAAAGCAGAAGCTGATGCAGAGGCCATGGAGGGATGTTCCTTACTGGCTTGCTTCCCCTGGCTTGCTCAGCCTGCTCTCTTATAGAACCCAAGACTACCAGCCCAGGGATGGCACCACCCAAAAGCGGCCCTTCCCACTTGAGCACTAATTGAGAAAATGCCCCACACCTGGATCTCATGGAGGCATTTCCTCAACTGAAGCTCCTTTCTCTGTGATAATTCCAGCCTGTGTCAAGTTGACACACAAAACCAGCCAGTACAAGATGAAAAATAGAGCTATTATGATCCAGATATATACCATTCCTGAAAATACACTCAAAGGCATCTAAGTCACCACACCAGAGAGATGACCTACAAATCGATGCTTACTGCAGTGTTACACACAGTAGGCAAGTTATCAAGTTAGCATACATGCCCACCAACAGGTGCATGAATAAGAAAAATGTGACAAATTATAGATCATAGATAGATGATTTAAATAAACAAACAGTTTTATTCAGTCACAATTAAAAATGAAATTGTATCTTTACATGAAAAAGATGTACTGGAGTTCTTAATAAGTGAGGTAAGCATATCCAGATGCCACATCTTCTCTATACACACAGAGGGAAATGGAAGGGGAACTATCTCAGAGAGAGAGACAGGAGAGCTGGGCAGGACGTTAACAGAATCCAAGTACACAATATATTGGGAAAAAAAAAAAGAAAAAAGTCACTTTGCATGGGTATAAACAGGTAAAAAAATTAATGAAAGAAAAGAAAAGATTTCTAGCACATACAATTCTACATATGATATGATCTCATTGTAATATATACTCATATTAGCAAGGAAAAACAGACTAAAATACATTGCAATGTTAATATGGTTACCTCCACCAGTAAAATAACTTGTTTATTATTTCTGGTTTTCAACAGTATCTTTTCTCTTTCTATAAAAAACAAAGGAGCCAGACTTATGGCATGTTGTTAATGTTTTCAAATTGACTATGTAAAATTGACTATGATAATTATTTTGTATATGCTATAAAGTAATTAAATTATTTATCAGTACGATCTTTGTTCAATCTGATATTCCTTGTGCTGTAATGATCCCCAAACATAATTATTTTCATTGCTTCTTCGTAACTGTAATTTTGCTACTGTTATAAATCATACTATAAATATCTGTGTTTTACAATGGTATTAGGCATCCCCTGCGAAAGGGGTCATGAACCGCAGGCTCAGAACTACTGTACTAGAGTAAATATTTGGTAAGTACTATGTTTGCATTACAACACAAAACTGTTCATACAAGCTCAGGTCTCTGATTGCCATAGAAACCAATCCTGGTAATGCAGAGCTACATCAGTAACATCAGCAACCACAAGGCACCACAGGTCACGGGAGAAGAGACTCTCCTTGCTCCACTCACTCCCACTGCGTACATTTCACCTAACCAAAGTCCTAACTTCCACCTACAAGGAAAGGAAAATACGAGATACATACTTAGTGAAAAGAGGAATTTGTTTTGTAAAAAAAAAAAAAAAAAAAAACAGTATGAGTTAAATAGCAAATATTTAAACATGTGAAATATTAAAAGTCTGTCTTTCTGAAAAAGGTGTAGCCCTCTAATATACAGTTAAATAAGATGAATAGTTATGGATGGGTAAGATGGCTCAGTGGATAAAAGTGCTGCCACCAAGCCTGACGGCCAGAGTCCCATTCCAGGCACCACATGATGGAAAAAAGAACTGACTTCCACAAGTTGTCTTCTGACCTCCACACAACTGCTATGGTACACATACACACACACACACACACACACACACTCTCTCTCTCTCTAAACAAACAAACAAACAAACAAACAAACAAATGAATGTCATACAAGTACTTAGTTATAGGGACTTTAATTTTCAAAAGTAATAATTGTGTTAATTTTTATTAATGTGTATTTATATATATTAATAATACATAAAAATACACATTATATATGTTCACTACATAAAAAGAAAATATGGCAGTCTACAAAAACCTACTCGTTATCTTTCACTGCAGTATCTAAAGCTCTGATAACACAATTTTCCTTTCTTTTAATAGGATGTCAGAGTGAGCAGTTGTGACTGTACATTGGGGTCCTTGGGATAATGGCTAAAAACAATCTTCATCAGGCCTCTCCACACAAAACACATACTAGGGAACAGTTTTAGGATTAGGCATATGAGTAAGATTCGATGTCTATAAAGTGACTTTAAGAATTCTAGAACTTTGCCCGCTGGGATTCAATTTCTTATCAGCCCCAAAGACTGAGCATCATAGAGAGGTATAGGATTCTCCTGTTTCACATGTAAGATGCGTCAGCAGAGCTTTAGAGACAAATATTTACAGTACCAGGCCTTCAAAGAGATTCCAGCCTAGTCTGCAACAAATATTTATGGTACGCTTTAAACCTCTACTTTTATAAATACAGACCAAATGTCGCACCCCATAAACACGAGGGGGCACAGTGTCAGGTTTCCACAGTGGAAGCCCCAGCAGATGGCTCTCAGGCTTGCCTTACCTGAGAGAGCATCTTGAGCTTCAAAGAAGGTACTGAGGCCGCCCTTCACATATGCCAGACTACCCTCACTCTTCTTGTTGGCCTGCCTTTTGAGGTTGGTGACCGCCATCTTGAGCTGCTCAAAACTGAAACAAATGAAAAGAAATCAACTGTCTGACACTCCTGACAAGATAATGCACTAGACATACTAAAGTTCCTGTGAAGTATATACAATGATTCAATAACTACATAGAGACAAAAAAAAAAACCTTTTAAATTCTTATCGATCTAAACCTTTTATTTATTGTGATGGCTGAAAGATATGAAACTAGTCTTATATCTATAGATGATAATTCCAAGCATGTCAGGTCCCTAAGAAGTAAGTAGAAATGTAGATATAATATACATGACTTGGAAGACAGAAATTCTGAGTATCTTCTAGTGGCCTAGTTAAGCTACAGTAGTTCAAAAGCAGATTTTCCCACTCCCTCACACAAGTGTCCTGGAACCCTGAACACAACTCTCATCTCACCACTCAATACACAGTACTCTGTCCTTAATGTCAAAATTACACAAAGCCTGTGGGTGACTCACAATTTAACAAGAATCAAGAAACAAGGCACATGAGGTGCATATGTGATGTCATGTGATATGTGATGTGATATGACATCATGGTGCTACCATGATAAAATCCACTACTGTGTACGGTAGCTTAAAATTTTTCAATCAAGCAACAAAAAATAAAACCATGCTGTTGTATCTCCATCAAAAATTGAGGGAGAAAAGGTATTTTGGAAATTTTATTTCCACTTGATCTGACAAAAATCTGTTAATATAATCTGAAATATTGCTTTAAGTAGTAACTCCATACACAAAACATATCAATTCTGAGTTATGAGAGGAAAAAATGTGTCCATGATGAAAAAATAAAGCAATCTTCTACAATTATAAACTGACTCTTAGAGTACTTGCTTTAAAACACTATCAGATCAAATTTATGTACTAAAATACCAACTTTTCTTCATGTTTTCTAATAATGGTTTTCATCTCTGTAAGTGAATAAATTATGTTAATATACTCTTTAATCCACTGACTTATAGAGAATATACACCCTAAGTAGCAATCAATCAACTCTTTATCTAAATGTTTTCACTAATATTGCTGTTTTAAATCAATCTAGCAAAAAGTTACAAATGTAATCTTTAGAGTATGGGAAAATGTCAAGGGAACACACGACCTTGGGGAGAGCCAACCACCTCCTTACCATCACATAACAATAAATCCACTGCTTTCTGTGCTCTGAGGTCAGGGAAGGCAGGTGCTCTACAGTGTGCACAGAATTGCCATTTTTCATGTGACTGATAAGGATAGTCCTCTACTTAGTCCTCTACTAAGACTACAGGTAAGATCAGGAATAAGTCTTCTAAGAATGACATTTTATAAACACGGAAACAGACAAATTGACAGGAACTTAGCAAAGTCACCTCACAGAGCTACAGCTATGTTACCATCTGTAAGAGCAGGCTTACGTCAACGTTACTGCATAAGCTGCATAACTGCATAAGCTGTCTGAAGTCCCAGTGATCAGGATCTGATGGCCACTAACCTGGTGGTGGAGTGATTCTCTATGAGATACCAGGCTGCTGAAAAATTCTCACTTGTAAAATCAGCACTCATGCCATGGAATAACACTTCTAAGTTCTTCTGAGGAAGTTTACATCTAAAGAGAAAAAGAGTTAAAATATATTACAACTGCTCTGACACTAGCATGCCCAAGAACTACATAATAAATTAATATATATAAGTCTGCATATTTACCTACAATAAGCTATCAAGAACATATTTAAATATATGTATGGAATATACTTTCTATATTATGTCTGATTTCATACCATGTAAGCTTTGTTGTGGCAATTTGACATTTAAAATTAACCAGTACAGGTGGAATCATTTCTTTTCCCTGTCATTGTCCCATCTGAGGTGAACACTGGTCTGTAATTGCACTAACTGAAGTGAACAATGGCCTATCATTGTCCCATCTGAAGTAAACACTGGCTTGTCATTGTCCTATCTGAGGTAAACACTGGCCTGTCATTGTCCTAAATGAGGTAAACACTGACCTGTCATTGTCCCATCTGAGGTGAACACTGGCCTGTCACTGTCCTAGCTGAGTTGAACAGATGTTTGTTATTCCTCAGGAAAAGTTCACACCATGTCTGTCCTGAGCACTCCCTGTCTCTAGGTATACAACCTTGCAGGCTTTGCTGCTGACCCACACCCCTGTTTGCAAGATGAAGTCCAAGTTGTCAATTTCACATTCAAGCGTTTCTCTGTACTAAACCTGCTCATCTCTTAGGACTAATTTCTTCGAGTACAGTTCTCACACTAAAAGCTCCAGAGACTCAAATAGATTATACCCTCTGGCACATGTCATATTTGTGTGTACTTTACTCCCCTGACTTGCTGAGCCCTTTATCAAAAATGTTTCCCCAGCCCTGATAGACTGCACAAGCAAAATTATACAATTTAAAGAGAATGCCCCTTTACGGTCGGACACCTTTGCATGCTCTCAATGAGAAGCAACCCTATACTAAAAGAAGACGAGGCAGTTCAAGGGTTTCTGCGCGCGTCTAGAGCCTTAGTATCCAAGTACCACATCCACAGCTCCCACATGCTGAGCAGCCTACCATGACCAAAGCTTCATCTTCACCCCAAGGTCATATTTTTGCTTCTGTTTCCTAGCCATGACCAATAGTTGACAGGCTGACTGCTATGGGGGCAGACGGGGGCAGGCTTTCACCCTTCCTCTGTTAGTTACTGTATCACACTGTAGGCTATTTCAGGCACTTAAAGGCTGGTTTTACATTGATTCCTCACTCACAGGATTACAGAAGGCACAGAAGTCCTAACTTAAATTTTTAGTTACCTTGGACAGACCACCCCAGACAAGTGCAGTTCTTCATGACAGCAAGGCTGCACACTCACACTAAAGTCATCACCTTATAAGAACCAGACTGGCCCACTCACAGAGTGGCTTAGTTAGGGCTTTATTGCTGTGAAGAGATATCATGACCACTGCAACTGTTACGAAGAAAAACATTTAACTGGGGCGGGAGTTTTAGTCCATTATCATCATGGAGGGTAGCATGGCAGCACACAGGCAGAATGGTTCTGGAGAAGGGGCTGACAGTCCTACATCTTGATCCATAGGCAGCAGACAGAGACTGCCACACAAGGCCTAGCTTGAGCAAATAAAACCTCCACAGTAGCCTCCACAGTGACACAATTTCTCCAAGAAGGCTACAGCTCCTATTAGTGCCATTCCCCAAATATGGACCAAGCATTCTAACCCATGAGTCTGGGGGGGGGGGGCATTCCTATTCAAAGCACCACACAGAACAAGAACTTCTTCAACAAACATACAGAATCTAAACTGAGAGAGTGACCATTGAGAGCACACCTTGGCAAGGACTACTAAATCATACACACCTATTACCCCTCACCCCAATCCTGCCTTCTTTTAATCCTCAAGTACATGCCAGTTATCTGAAAACGGACTTGAGACCAATGTCTTATCTGTCCTTCCCAATGTGGTTCTGTCAGAGGTAACAGGACCTGAGACAGTCACTGCAGCAGCCTAAGGAGCTCCCTGACATTTTTTAAAACCTTAGCCCAGATAACACTGGATCCTGAGCAGAGTACAGGCCTCCTGTGGCAGGTTTGTTAAGACACACCTTCAACAGAAATCCCAAGCTCATGAAGAGCGTAAGGCATGTGAGCAAGTATGAGATGGGCTTTTCTAGGAGAGTGACACTCCACACTCTTTACAACAGCCACACGTGGCATGCTGGTGGCCTCTGATGCTACTGTCTTTAAAGAGTTACTTACTGGTGTTAGTAGCTAAAGCTACCTGCTGGTTACAGGTCCTGGTAATTCTGCTCTAAAACTCCAGGTCCAGGGCTAGGGCAGGATGAAAAGAGAGGAAGCCGGGTCACTCCAGAGTCATCGCCAGTACTGCCACCGGAGGCCTGTGCTCTGCTCAGTGAGTACTAAACCCCATTTGAGCCAGGTGTGCATTTCACATGTTCCCTGAGGGTGGCTTTCAGCGACCTCCATCTAGGGCCTTTAGATGTGTTCTCTTCCTCCTTACGCTTACGTACATGGGGCTGCCACTCCTGGGACACTCCACACAGCACTAGTCTAGCATCTATCTGCACTGGGGGCCAAGTACGTGCTGCTTGCTTTACCCTTTACTTAGCAACCCTGCTCAGATCAGTGACGTCTGAGACAGGCTGATGAGAATCTTCCTGGGAAAGATCTCCCTTCTAAAGAGAACTCGGAAAAAAGCTATTCGTTTACCCCTGCACATCATTATGCCAAGTTTCAACACCAGGAATTGTGAAAAACTTTTGTAATTATGAAGGAAGCTGGTTTACCAGAGGAACAAACCTGAGTTTCACAAATCTCAGTAGCATGACTAAGAGTGTGTCACCCCTGAATTTTATACATTGCAAAAAAAGAAATATCCTTTTTGTTTAAGACAAATAAATTGGCATTCCCCATTATCTATAGCTGAAGGCATCTTGACTTAATAATCTAGCCTTAAAAATAAGCTAAAATAGACTGATCTTTAACCTGTGTATCTAGAAATTGTAAAATAGAAGCGAGGGCTGCCAAGTGCAGCTGACTCAGGCCAGGACTCCCAGGGCACACGCGGAGATGAGGGATCCCTAAGAGAGGGAGCAGATGAGTGTTCAGACTCCACCTGCACTCACTTTCCCCACTGAGATGGGAGGGAGAAACCGGGAGGCGCCATGAAAACTCACGGATACTCTCAAGACAGAAGCAAAGCAGTGAGACACTACTCACACCGGCTGCCCTGTTTCTGGTGGATGGCAGTGTCAACTCAGACTTCATCCTTCTAGAAAGGGCACCTGAGTAGACAGGCATACAGCAGGGATGTCTATAAAGCACACACGTACCAGAAAGCATGCTGTGTGCTCGCATGCCTCAGGGTGTAGCACTGGAGAGCAGGAGGCTGCTGGACGTTAAAGAACGGATGCTGCGCTTTGAAGGCAATGCGCCATGCTTATTTCGTTCAGCTTTAAATTTCAACAACATAATTTACAAATGTTACATTAAAATTAGGGGAAATTTTTTATTTTAAAATAAGGCATAGTTTCTGGACTTGCACACTGTACCATAGCCCACCAATCTACTTTTTACAAAATTCTAAGTTAAATGAGACACTTCTATGATCTTCTTAGGAATGACCCTGCTGTCACCCTGTCTTTTTTTGTAAAGGCAGATTTCTAAACGTACTGGGAAAACTAGTCACTGTTTCTTTCTGTTGGAAATGTGACTCAATAAGACTAGAGCCGGATGTACACTGCCCAAAATCCACGTAGAAATAAAACAGATAATATCTATGTACCAACTGAATACTTAAGACACCAACCCCTAGTAACAGCTCACTCAAAAAGTGGGAGGTGATTGAGAACAGGAGCCACGCTCCATGCCTCTGCCTTCACTTCATACCAGTGCCCTGCCAAGGCTTTCTTGAAGAACATTCTTCTTAGGCAAACAGGACTTTCAAGAAACAAAATCTACTGAGGACTTTCACTTAATATGAGCCTATTTTTATCTTCTTTTACAGCTTAAATAGTTTGTATCCATTATAACTGGAACCAAGCAAGAACATATGTATTTGTGACACTCAGCACAGTAAATCAGAAATACAGACCTTTTACAAGCGCAGCCTAGTCTCAGTAAAAGCGAAGTTACCTTTTCAGAGCAATTAGTAACGTTTTTATAAGTGCCATGGCACCATGTGTGCAAAAACATCAGTTAAAAATTTAGGAACATGAAGGACTTTAACAGTCAAAGGCACCAATAAATGCCAATTGTTAAAAACTTGTGGGGCTGAAAGATGACGGCATGCATGCTGAGTCTACCAATAAAATATATTAAAACCTGACTCATACCAAAAGCATCAAGGAGCCTATATTATGTTATTTTCACTTGCTTTTTCACAAAGAACCCAGGCACAGCACCACAGGACTCCCCACCCTTCCACTGCACACCTAAGTCGGCTGTAGTGAACCTCACATTCCCAGGCAAGTACTGAGTGCTGACTCATCTTCCAAAGGCCGCCTCCCACTAGTCTGACAAGTCACCAGGACCACAAGTGATTATTTTACGAGATGCATTTATACTTCTTCAGACCTTGTTAATTACTACTTTTACACTAGCAAATAATATTAAGATCTCCATGCTCTTCATCCAACAATTTAATTTTTTTAATGATTTTAGAAATTCATACAGGACATTAGTAAAATGAAAGGCAGTAAGGATTCTAATCCGAATGCAACATTATTAGGGGAACAAAAGGATTTTACTAAAAAATATTAAGTATGTTAGGAAGCCAGACTCTCACTAATGTCTGACTCTCTGGCTCTCCTTTCCCTCACTCTTTCTGTACCTGGGCCAGGGTGCAACTCAGGATAGAGCCTCAGGCACAACAAAAGGATAAACAAATCCTCCTGTAACAGAAGTCAGGAAAATCTTTGTAGCTGTCTTAGGTGGGAGGGAAGGAGCAGTAGAAGAAGACAGGGAAGGAGAGAAAACCTGTTTGACTAGATAATATTTATTTTTTAATTTTAACACAATTTATTATTATATAAACTTAACTGTGATAGTTTTAAATGTCAACTTGCCACAACCGAGAATCATCTTGGAAAGGCTCTGACAGAGGGATGATCTAGACTGGTTGGCTGGTAGGCATGTCTGTTGGGAACTGTCTTAATTGTTAAAGGAGGTGGGAAGAACCCCTTGAATGTGGGTGGTACCATGCCCTGAGCTGGGTCCTGGGCTGCTTAAGAGTGAGCTACAGGAGTCCTGAGCAGGAAGCCTTCTTACTTCATCCATGACTGTGGATAGGATGTTTTCCATTCCTGCCTTGACTTCCCTACAATAATATATTATAACCTAGAATTTTAAGTCAAACAAACTCTTTTTCCCCTAGGTTGCGTTTGGTCAGGACATTTTATCATAGCAACAGAATGAAATTACACTATTTACTTAGAAGGTTTTGTTCTGAGTCAGGGAGAAGCAAGGTATCACTAAGCACACAAGCCATTATGGCTGCAGCGCTCACCTGTCCTCATGTACAGCCCTCACAAGAGCCCACGAGAAAAACCTAAGAAACCTAGGCCAGACCTCAAGTGGGCAGCAGTCCGCCCTGCATGCCGAATTCAAAGCCAGAGTTTGGCTCCAAGTCACAGAACACTACCTCTTAAGAGAAATATAAAGAAATTCCAAAGCAAGTCAAGTCCTTTTGTCATGCCATTTTTTCTGCCTGCCTTCCTGACTACAATGCCACTAGAGATGGTTCGAATCAAACTGCTCTGTGGCTAGCAGCACAAGGCCAAAAGGTAAGAAGAGGACGAGGCAGTAAGAACTATGGAAAAAACATCTGTCAGAATGAAAGTGAAAGTAGCAACTACGACAATGAGCACTGGCTGCTATGCTGCTCAGCTCTGTGTCAACTTGACACAAGCTGGAGAACAGGGACTCTCAAACGAGAAAACGCCTTTATAAAATCGGTCTGTAGGCAAGGCATAGGGCCCTGCCTATTATGGGTGATACTGAGTTGGGCTGGTGTCTATATAACAGTTTTCTCCAACATTAAAACATTCCACCCTCAAGTTCCTTAAGCAGAAAGGTAAACAATGCAAAATAGCTTTAGGAAGTCCCTGAAATTGACCAGATTCACTAGGCTCCTATGAGGTAGAGTAAGCATTAAAGCTGAGACTCTCTCCCAAAGTGAGGATGAGCTGAAAAGAAGACTCTGAGACTAGAACAGCTGCCTGGAAGAAGCAGAAACAAGCTAAGCTACCTAGAAGAGGTTTGGACAAACTTATCGCCCAGAAAGAACACTCTACAACCTGTTGAGCTGCCCGCAGGCTGTGCAATATTCCAGGTTCCTAGCCTTGTGAGCTGTTACCCATGCTGGGGTGGGCTTTAGTGAAACAGCTGTCTTTGAGTCACTTCTGATCCTATGAGTAACCCCTTCTAGCCATATTCCTATAAGTAACCCCATTAAAACTCATTGGTTCACCAGTTGGACTGGTGATAGCCATACTTTGGCCTGTCATGGGATTCCTATCTGGCATGAGTAGACACGTAACTTGTCTCTCTAAAAATGTTCTGTCACACAACAGCTGGAGGTCCTAGGTGCTGTAAGAAAACTGGCTTAGCAAACTGCAGAGCAAATCAGTAAGCCGCACTCCTCCATGGCCTTTGCATCAACTCCTACCTCCAGGTTCCTGTCCTGATTTCCCCAGTGACAGACTGTGAACTAAGAGTGGTAAGATAAAATAAACCCTTTCTTCCCCAAGTGGCTTTGGGCCGTGGTGTTTTATCCCAGCAGTAGGAACCCTGTCTAGCACAGGTGGTCTGACTCACGCCCCTATAGAGCACGTGCATCGCCCTGGTCTCCTTCACCTGTAAAGGCTAAGGAAGAGCAGTCAGAATGATCCCTCCTTCCCGTACTTCACAGCAGCATCAAGAAGAAGCTAACATTCAGGAGTTTTGATGCAGGCCCTTCATGGGTTTTCTATCAACTGCAAGCCTATGTATGCATAGTTGACAGTGTGCTCCCACACACCCACCCTTTACCCTTCTAGTTTGAACTGTCCTGATTTTAATTGACAGGGTATCAAATATCATTGAGACAGTTTTAGAATGCCCCTGCTTTAAAGATGCTACCTAGACATCCCAAGCTCACTAAAAGCTCCTACACTCTAGGGTTTTTCAACAAACAATTCCTACCCAAAATGGGCCCCTTGTATCCACCTGAGCAGGGACACCATAGCAGTGAAAATGCGCTTTGCTCTCAAAAGTATTAATGATCTTTGATGTAGACATGAAGGTTAGGTAGTTAAAGGTTAGTGGGAAAAAATGGTCCTCATTCTTAGAAAACGAAACACGCAGATTTGGGTAAGACGTTACTAGAACTAACTTGCTACCTTCTATGACTGTTCATGAGGCAACACCCATCACGTAACTCTGTAGTCAGAATTATTAAGGCCAGAAAATAAATTATATAAAATTAATATATCAGATGAATTGCTTAAGATATATGAAAAAAGTTGGTCATACTTGGGAATATAAGAACAAAACATTAAATTCACTTATGAAAAAATGTATAACTAACTGGCACAATTCTGATAAATAAAGCTAAATAGGGCTGCCTTAAGTAAGAATTTAGGCAGGACATATCAAAAACAAAAGATCCCTTTGGACTAAATTATTCTAAAATATTTCTAGGAAACTGAAGCAAATGAATAGATAATTCTACTGATTTCAAATTCTATCTAAACATATGAAAATGTACTGATGCTTATATCATTAATCAAGAGTATGTTATGGGATGGGGGACTCCTCTGTAGTGTCCACCTTACTTGCCTATCATGTAAGAGTCACACATCCCACAGTCAACCCCCAAAACCAAAGCACAGTAGTTATTAAAATTTCAAAACATTCTTTATCATACAATGTAAACTCCTCCAAAAAAACTAAAATAAATTTGTCAAAGATTTTTATCTGTGAAACCACTGACTGAAGCAAAACTTGTTAAGCCTCATACATATTACCATAAAAATAAAAAGTTAATAATCAAAATAAATAATACAGTAAATGACCCATGTGGGATATCCCTAAATATGAATCCCTCCACTTCAAGAACATAAAACTCTTAGACGGTAAAATTAAAGAACCAAATGGTACTTACTTCTCAATTTCAATGCCAAGAGGATTCGCAGGACGGAGAGACAAGGGAGGAATCCCTTTGTTCCTGTCAGTCCGCATATCATAATAATTCATTTCATCCACCCACACTGCAGACTGATCTAAAATGCCTGTAGGAATATGCACTCAGTAAGACAGAGACTCTCCAGGTGCCTTGACATCTCACCACAGTGCTTTATTTTGTAAGAGACTTAAGGATACTACAGCTCAAGTTCTTTACATGCCTGCTGGCCTTATAACAAATACTGAGAATCTATAATGGCAAAAGTAACACTTTTTGGTTTAGGATTTCACTATACATTATTCAATGGAGGTGATTTTAAGCCACTCACAAAACATTCTGAAAAAAAAAAAGATGTTTTCTCAATAACATATAAAATTAATTGTACATTGTTAAATATTAATGATTAAGTTAATAATATCATTTGCAAAGTATGAGGTATAATAATATAACTTATAATATCTCTTTATTCAAGTAAATATTCTGAACTTTTTGGAAAAACTGTCTGCGAAATCTCCAGTCCTAAACGCCTCAGGTTGAGCACTAATCTCACAGCAAGCTCCTTGCATGCGATCGCTGAGAAGCCATCACACAGATCTGACTTAGATGTAACATCACACAGGTATGACTTGTATGTAACATAAGCTTCTTTTCCTAACTTCCAAAATCGAAAGTCATTTTACTACAGGTGCAATATAAATGGTTGAAAACTGTTTTTGAAAACTCGCTTTATCTCTCTAAACACTAACATGAATAGCTATGCAAAATTAGTATAGTCCTTGTTATTTCTTATTCTCTCCATTATGCTGAATACTGGAAATGTCCTACATCATTAGAAAAAAAAATCTTAGGCTGGTATCTTTTTGGTAAATCCAATAAAATCAAACAATTAAATTGGTTACAGAATACATAGCTTGCATAATGGAAAAACAGATTATTCAGGGAAAACAGACTGGGTGCACATCTGCAAAGAAGACACAAACTCTAAAGATAGCATCTCTTTCATGGGACCAAGCTCTGTACTGCCCTACTCAGTACAGCACAGCCTTCAGCACTGCAGGGACTCTGGGCTGCAGCAAAGCAGGACTGAAGACTCAGTAACTCACTCTGAGCAAGTGTGTCCTGCTGGCTAGACTAGGAGTGGAAGACACTGAGGCTTCCCAGAAGAAAGTTATCTGAGCACCAGACAGCAATGGGACCCTGTGCAAAAGGACTACTTCAGCAGCCATCATGGATATTAACAAGGGCTCAGGACAAGCTTATGCAGAAATCCGACATTCTGTGGCTGTCATTAAATCTGGCCCTCATCTTCTATGAGCTATTCTAAATATCCTGAAGTAGGTACTCAAAATAAAATTTTATTTTCAACTAAGTTTTCTTTATGTGCTATATAAACAATTATAAAATGATGAATTTTAGAAAAGTGTTTACACATCCTCTAAAAATCTGTAAAATAGGCTCATGCTTTGATTTTACAGTTCACTTTCTAAAGATATATATATATATATATATATATATATATATATATACACACATATATATGTATACTTATACACACACATATATTTATATATACACATATATACATATATATTTAAATGGTGTTGTATTTCTATACACAAATGTATACTAATACCAATATATATAAACTAATTCATTTTCATTTTCCTGTATTCCTTACATGTTTTTACTTCAAAAGTACATATAAGGATTTATGGAGGCCAGCACTATAGAATAAACCTCTATGAGCTGAGATGGACAACAAAACTTTATTTTTCAATATATAGAGAGATACTGACTGAATATAATAAGGATTGATGGTCTTATACAAAAATTTTATGTTTGTATATTATTGTAAGATCTTACAAAATCACAATGAGGTACCTATCAATATTTTATTAAGAGAGATAAAGTATCCATTGGAACAATTTAAAAATTAATAATTTGTTCTTGTAAGTGTTAACACTTCACAGTTATCTTCTAGGTTATCCAACCCTATGAGGTTGATAATGTTTGGTGCTATTCTTCTTTTACTCCCAGAAAACAGGCATTGGAGCTTCACAGCTGCTGGAGATCAAAGTCTGGTTCCTCAGCCCCAAATACTAAGGCTGCCAAGCAGCAGGGGGGAAGTGGGACCTCAGGGGACAAAGCACAGAGAGCTAGGTAGAGAGGGCTGCACTTCACCTGGCCCTACAAGGATACGACCACCACAAATGTGGCCAAAGTAGAAGCTATTTCACTTAGAATCTTAAGTGTATAACAACATTAAAGTAATGTCATATGTTCAAGATCAAGGAGCCAAGGGACAGATGTCACCAGTAACTTGGAAAGACAATAATTCTTAGACCTGTCTTCACACTGACAGTCAGCTTAGGGAACTGCCTCTCAAAGAGAAGGGCTGACAGGGGTTCAGAGCCAGCCCGGGGGACTCTACCATGAGAGTCGCCAGCAAAGGAAGGTTAACTCAACCTGAGACACATCTTAGTGTTGTCAAAATGAACACACTACATCTAATAAGACATGAGCATTAAGCGCGTTTTATACGACGTCTACCAGTTTTAACATCTAAAGGTCAATAGCTTTTCTTTAGGATAAAGTCTTACCTATTTTTTCAGGCTTGAGTAGCTTAAAAGAGACAGTTGAGGTTCCTTTACCCCCTGACTTAGTTGTGACAATAATGTCTCCTTTGTCATTTTTGGCTTGTCCCACTCGACAGACAATTTTACTCGCAGACATCCATTCTGCCGTGAGGAGGCAATTATGTCCACAAATTGTCAAGCCTGGAAGTAAAAGCATGTATACAACAAATAAAAAATAAAAACACATAATAATGTTTCCTGTTTGAATAGATGTCTACAGCGCCTGGCACAGGCCATGGAATCTGGTTTTCTCTCTGATACCTAAGATTTCCTTCACTCCCTCAACCATCAGCAGAATTAGAACAATGGCCTCCAGCTACGTCCAGGCAGTCAGGTTACTTAGGCTGCAAGACTTAAACTGTTCTCAGAAAGAACTGCTACTATTACAAGTTTAAGTTATTAACACAGGGTGTTAAGATACAGGAATACACTTAGTGATCATTTCCAAAAAGATTTTAAACATATCCATCTTCTAAAAAGAATTTGTATGTGCTTCTTCTGACGTCAGTTACACACAGGCTAGAGAATGGACTGAGCTGCGTATTTAATGTGTATCACGCATGGGCTAGAGCACAGTGCTTCACAGACACACTCTTGGCTTCTGCTGGGTTACTCTCAGTTCTCACATCTCCACAGGAGATCTCAGTGGTGCTTTATCCGCTTTCGTGTTTTCCTAATAAAACAGACACTATGCTATGCCTTCTGTCATTCAGCTTCCAGTAAACCCGGACAAAGGCCCATCACCACACCCTAACAAGGAGTGACTGAAAGCAATGCCCAGCCAGAGTATAGTGTAAAACCACAGTATTGTAAATCACTCATGAGTTAATTACCCTGCCAGGTAACAAAACTATAATTCAAACTGAGGAATGGGGGCAGACTTCAATTATTTTTATCACAAAATGAAAATAAGATCATGTATCCTATTTATTTCTTAAGCTTTTTATTTTTTGCTTACTTACTAAAAACTGACAAATCTAACTTGATGAAATATAATAGCATCATATTATATTGGTTTGGGGCACTGAAATTTTTTATTTCTATTGTTTGTTCGTTGACACAGAGTCTCACTATGTTGTACTGACTGGCCTGTAATTCTGTCAACCAGGCTGGGCTCAACCAAACAAAGAAATCTGCCTCCTCTGACTCCCAAGGCTAGACTTAAAGGAGTCCACCCCCAGACCTGGGTTACCCTCAGGTTTTAAAAAGTAAGAGAATTCCAAGTAAAGTAGATTTTATAGTGTTTTTACTTGACTAATATAGGTGTATTTCAGTTAAAAACACTTAAATTATTTAACAAGTTGAGTTTGCTCCTTTTAAAAATAAGTTCTTGGCAACAGCTAAACTAGCATGGTTATGAAAGTAATATACACTTGGTCAAATAAAAATAGCACCATTCAAAACTAAAGCAAAAGCAAAATGTACACAGACTGCTAACTGTTGTGTTTTAACACTATATAGGACATAATTTAGAAGTGAATTCCATCTATATAGTATGTTTTCATACATTCCAAGGCTTATTTCCCAGTATGGATAAACAAGGAACCGGACAAAGTCAAGACCCTGGATGAGACCTGACCCCTCTGGGCTGGAATGTGGCTCCTCTGCTAGAATGATTGCCTAGCACACACAAAGCCCTTGCCCTGGTCCGCAGCACAGCATGCATCAAGCATGGCTGTGCATGGCTACAATCCCAGCAACTGGTAAGAAGAGGCAAAAGGGTCAGAAGTTCAAGGTCACACTCTTCACACACCTATCTTTGTAAGAAAAAATGTAAGAGATGTTTACTAAACTATCAAATACTATAGCTAAGGATAAAAACGGAAAATTACACATAATATAATTAAGTAACCCTAGCAAAGATTCCCTATCTGGGCAGCACAGACCTCAATTATTAACTGCAATGCTAAACTTCAATTTGCTTCCTCTAAAAAGAAAATATTTTCTGGATGGTCAAAAACTAGTCAACCAGCAGTTAATGCGAGAGGCAGTTCCAGCTCAGACTCTAGAACTCAGCACTGGGTCTCTGTCAATTAGGAAACCAGTTGTGAGAATGTCACATCTAGAGTGAACTCAGGTGAAAGATTAGAACAATATCCAACAGCATGCCCTGGCAATTCACCTCTACAACTTCATTTGTAGTTCATATAATTTATTATGAGTTACATTTAAAATCTGCATGCTAGCCCAGCTACCCAACATTCATTTCTATTTTTAAAAACAGTATTAAGGTTTCATCATAGCAAAATAAGCAGGGCTCACCAAGTTGAAGAAACAGGAATAAACCTTAGCCATGACATATTTTCTAAAGAATTTGTAGAAAGACAGCATAGATCTAATTTGATAATGACTTTCATTAAAAAAAATAGAAAAGAATTCCTTTTTATTTCAAAACTATGTATCCTACATTAATAATAAAACCCAGCTTGTCACAATGCATGAGAGGCCATGCCCTTACCTATGAGGTCAGTGGGACCAGTACCCAGGTTCTCCCCTCTAATTGTGACTTTGGTCCAAGGTATTCCTTCATTTGGAGAGATGCCTGTTACAAGTGGGGGCTGCCGGGATCGAGACATGGTACTTTGTGCAGCAAACTCGTGATCCAGTTATAGAAGCAACCTGTTAAAACAGAGAATTGGTGCCAATTGAGCTAACAGAAACCATGAACATAGGAATGTTTGACATTTGGGAGCAATACATAAAAAGTATTCATTCACTACAGTTCTGGAGCTTGGATTGGTTTGGTCATTCACTGTATCCATCAACATTTACCAAGATGAAGTTTATAATGGACACTTGTTAGCACTGTGAGAAATATTTCACAGAAACAAAACCATAAGTCCCAGGTCCCAAATGTTATCATCATGTTACTGCACAGCTCTAGGCCTACATAACTGAGTCACAAATACTACATGAAATCATCTCATTGTTCTACTTTAAAAGTTTTCTAAGAAATATACTATAGTTGTAATTAAAATATATTTATATCCCTGTAAATATAGGAATTCACTTTGTTTAAATTATAATGTAGTTTATATTTTCTATCATATAGTACATAAATATACATACAACTAACTCAAAATGCAAATGTCCTCTTATGAGTTACATATGCTTTCTGAACACCTATGACGTAGATTTATAGGCAGAAACACATATTCACTTACTGCTAAGAACTGACAGCATGGATGAAAATGCACACTGGGAAGTCAAAATAGAGCTCTGCTCAAATACTGTACTCTAATTTGCTATGTCCGCTCTCAGCAATTATCTGTTAGTTCTCAAAACTAAGCATCTAACCAATTTCATCCTTGCTTTTAGAAGTTTTTGTAGGATACCCACTGTCCACAAGCTTTATGTTGGAAAAACATAAGTATTTTGTGTTTAAAACTTGTTAGAACTAGACTTCTCTCTACCTCCCCTCCTTCATCTTCAGCCACTTCATTTACATTCAAAACTAGAGCATCAATCATCTCTGAAAATTCTTAAGATACTCTACATCCTACAGCATCAAATAGTTTGCCAAGCCTGAATCCCTTATGTAAATATTAACAAACACATCATTTCATTAACATGCAAGTCTGCATTCATCCTTAATAACTGGCAAAATTCTACATCAAAAGGTATTTATGCTTTATTATCTGCAAGTGTTTGTATATCAACTTTATGTACCTACAAGCATTTTAGTAAAGAGGTCACAAAGAGAAAAAGTACGAAAAATCATCTGAACTAAATCAACTCAGCACTAACAACTGAGTTTAGCTATATTAGGATTCACATTTATACATTAAAAAAAAAAATCCATTGTTTAGGGCTGGAAAAATGGCTCCGCAGTTAACAGCACATACTGCTGTTGCAGAGGACCCAGGTTTGGTTTCTAGTACCATGGTGAACAGCTCACACCACATGTCAGTCCCTGTGCAGGAGGATCTGATATCTCTTTGCTGCGTGGGTACCTGTTCTCACAGGCATATATGTACACATAATTAAAAATAAAACAAATGAATCTTTATAAATGTAGCTACTTAAAACATTCCAGAAGGAAACAATTAGAAAAAAATTCCAAGTTCTATTTGCAAGCTAGAGATGTAGCTCAGCTACAATGCCTGCCTAGCATGCACGAAGACTTGGGTTGGTTCCTCAACACTGCATAACTGGCGATGGGAGCCCCTGTTGGTAAGTCCAGAACTTGGGAGATATGGGCAAGATGAACAGAGATTCAAGGTCATCCTTGGTGGTTAGATAGTGACTTCTAGGATAGCCTGGTATGAATGGGCCTTTGTGTCAAAAAACAATCATACAAAACAAAACTTTTTCTATTGAAAATATCATTATGAGCAAAGAAATGTACAAGAACTTATAAAAAAAACCTACAAACAGGAATAATAAAGACTTAAGTAAGTGAAGATCTATATACCACATTCATGGATCATAAGGCAGGATGTTACTAAAATATCAACTGATCTATAAATTCATGCAAGTTTATATATTGATTTTGGCAAAATAACTCAAAAATTCCTAAAGACAGTCAAGGAACTTAGAACAGTGAAAACAATTTTAAAACAAAAAAAGTGCATAAATTCCAGATATTTTACAAGTCTACAGCAATGAAGACAATGTGTTATTACCATTAAGGTGGGCTGACAGGTGGTGGGATATAGTAAAACACCTCACGCATGTTCCTTGACTGCTAACAGAGGTTCCAAAGCATATCAATGGAGAAAATAGATAATATTATCAAACGTGTGCAAATTATTGAATATGTATTCAGGAAAAGAAAGGAAAGCTTTTAACTATAACCTCATACCTTACAAAACTCACTTCAAAGTGCATTATAGACTCAGACATGAAAACTAAAATTATAAAGTACAAGATGATGCCATAAAAAACTACCAACATTGGCTGGAAGTATAGATTGAGCTATTTTTAATTAAACAAAAAGTAACCATACATTTTTTTAAACTTTTTTTTTACTTCACCAAAATTAAAATCCTCTACTCACCCAGAGAAGTGTCCCAGAAAAAAATATTCACACACACACACACACACACACACACACACACAACTAAGTAGCTTATATAAAAAAAAATTAATGGAACTTAATAGCAAAATATTTTTTTAAATAAGCAAATGATTTGAAAAGATTTGAAAACACTTCACAGAAGATAAATAAATTCAGTTGTGGAATATGATGGCACGCATCTGTAATCCCAGTACTCAGGAAGCTAAGGACGAGTAAGTTCAAAGATAGCATGGGCTATATTGTATGACCCTGTTTCAAAATGTTTTCTACGACTAAAACATTATGCATATATAGTATATGTATATACACATCTATGATGCATAATTTATATAAATAAGTATTTATGCAATGCATATAGTGGTAGAAATACTTAGGCACTTCTCATAGTGAATATTTCAAGCTGATATCACCAACAAAACAGTATCTTCAAAAAAGTCATCTGCTCTGAATTTCCTTGTGTGCAACAAACTACTTCCAGAAAGATGGAGCGCACATATAAAAGAGGACATATATAAAAAAAACTCTGACACAGTGGCATGCTCCAGTGAAGAAGAGGCAGAGGAATGGAGACATGTCAAGGTTGTAGCAGCCTACCTAGCAGACAATTAGTGTCCAGATTTAGGAAAATATAGCATCCAAAGGGAGTTGTCCAGGGGGCTCTCCTGTTGTGTCCCCTAGTGTTACAATACTAACCCAAATACAAGGACAATCTCTCTTATGTGTGCCTGCACCCCTTGCCTGTTTTTAATAGTGCACACTGAGGAAAAATAAAACAAAACTGATAGCAGTAAGTTGTGTATGTTTTAAAAATATTCAACTCTACTCTAGGAACATAATCAATGAAGAGATGCATAGAATAATTACTGTAGAAAGTCATTTACTATCCTATGACCACTAATAATTACAGAGAAAATCAGGAAGGGGGAACAGTGATCCGATGTAAAGTGAAATATATATACATATACATATATATACATATATATAGACACACATATTACAAAGAAAAATCACTCAAGGAACACTAAACTAGTAAGTACATGATTTAAAAACTGGATAGTCATATAGTATTTTTAAACAACTCCATATAAATGAACTTCAAAGAGAAATCAATTTATTGTCCAAGCCAAATTAGTAAGAATAGTAGATAAACCTATAATAATACTTTGAAAGTGTCAAAATCAAGAAAAATTTTTAAAAGACTGAACATCCACCTCAGTTGATGGACATTTATTTTCAAATGGCATCACACAAAATAAACAGGTAAATGGAAAGAATAAAGAAAACGGGCCTAAAAGTAAATATTGGATGATCTGGCTAAGTGACTTGGCAGAAATTGTTACTTTTAATATTATTAAAAGGCTTTTATTTTCTTAAATTTTGAAGTTACCTCAAAATAAAGTTTAAAAATGTCCTGATATAATTTTGAATTAAAACACAAATGCAACAGATTAAAATCCTATTCAGTTCATGTTAATTTAAAAACTCATGATGAAGATATTTATACCTAACATTGACAAAATACACAAACAAGCAACTAATAAACTGATTTTAAATAATAGAAAATAATCAACAGGTAAAGTTAATTTTATATAAAATAGCATTTTACAAATGATTATTCTTTTAAAGGGATAACTATTGCTCTCTTTTACTCGTCCTCTAAAAGAAGACATAATAGTGTTTCAGATACTTAAGTATATTCCCGGAAACTATGATGTGGAATTTAGCCTGGTAATGTATTAATAAAAATTTAAGGACCTACAAAGGCATACATGGGGGCAGGGGAGAACATTTAACAACTCTTTTAACAAATAATTGTGTTGTTCCAAAGATACTATAACATTTACTGCATTGAAAATAGACAAGAAAAGATAAAATAAGTAATTTGTCTCATGGATTAACATCCACAAACCAATTCTTGACAAAGGCAAACTCGCCTTTAATTTGCATAGAAAATTGAGTCCTCTGAGTGATTTAATTATCTTACTGACACTACGAAAATTACACCCCAAATTGGATAAGCACGTGGATTCTTTGGACTACTTTCAGAATCTGGTCTAGTTCACATAGAACGTAGAACCAAATTTCTAAGTACAAATGCTCTGCTTTCTCTGTTGCCAAAAACACAGTGGCATGACATCTTAATGAGATTAAGGAATTATCACTGACATTATAGAGAAAAGCTTACTAACAGAAATGTCACTGCCGGTAACCATTGGGAATGGTGACTATGATTAGCAAAAAGGGATGTGCTGGGATTCATAAGGTTTAGAAAGAAGAGAGTTGATCAATCCAACAAATACCACGAAGGCTCTCATCTGAACATACTACAACCCAGAGATATGCAATGAATTTTCGGGCAGCACACCCTGAAGTGCTTACTGCTCAAGCATGAGGATCCAAGTCTAATCCCCAGAACCTATGTTGAGAAACAACAAAACAAACAGAAGAGTGGCGTGGCACACATTTGCAGCTGGAGAGGCAGGGAGAAGTAGATCCTTAGAGATCACTGGCCGGCCAGTCTAGCTTACTTGTCAAGCTCTAGAGCAATAAGAAACCATGGCTCTAAAGACAAGCTCCTGAAAGGCTTGTTCCCTGGTCTTCACACACACATACACACACACTTTATTATAGCTTGAAATCTCTTTCTTCTTGAATTAAATGAAATACAATAGGATAAAGCTGGAAGACATGGTTCAAATGAGTATGTAGCTGGTTTAGTTGGTAGTGCTGTCTGGGTAAGGTTTAGGAGGTACAGCTTCCTAGAGGAAGTATGTCACAAGGGGAAAGCTTTGGGGTTTTAAAAGCCATCTGTCATTCCCAGTTAAAGCTCTGCTTCCTACACAAAGTTTAGGGTTTGAGCTCTTGGCTATTCCTGTACCATGACTGTCATCTGCTGCCAAGATTCCCTGTCATAATGGATTCTTATTGTTCTAAAAACCATAAGGCAAAAACCCCTCCTTTCTATAAGTTGCCTGGGTCATTGTGTTTGAGCTTACCAATAGAAATCAGAAAGCATGTCTGTGTTACAGCACAGACATATACACACACAACCTGAATATCCCGAAGCTTTCCCAAAATAGCGTTTACAAATAGTTCTCACCTTTCTTTAAATAGTCACCAAACAAACAAGTGTCTGACTCCGAGGTGAGGAAGAGAGTTGTCAGAGAGTTTAAACCCTGAAATGGCTACTCACCAGTAACGTAAAGACTCCTACCGAGGACCTTCAGAAGACCCTTGTTTGCCTCTCGGAATCTGTGGTGGACATACAAAATCCATCTCAGACCTTTCAGAGAGACTGAGCGCATTAAGTCTCTCAAAATACTTAGTTTATTTTAAAAGGAGAATTTTCTCACTCTTCACAATTTATTTCATAATAAAATAATACAATAATTGTTTCAGGATTCAGTTATATTATTTTATTATAATCCTTTTTTTCCAAAACAACTAAGTTGAATATAATGTAACTGTCAAAACCAAAAAAACAATCACATGAACTTTTAATTATTTCTCCAACTGTTTCTTAACAGTTTACAAAGGAAGCACTCAACAAAATAAACACTCTACCAAATCCATGGGGTTGCAGGCTTTTAACACAAGTAACTCAAAGTCTCAGTTCTGGAAAGTGCTTCAATTAAGAATTCTTTTAAAAAGAAAATCAAGGCTGCTTGAAATTCATGAAGCAGGAATAAAATACTGAAGAGAAATATCTTCATGAACCAAAACAAGATGAAGCAGAGTATTGCTCAAAATATTACATAAGGCCATTGTGGGGTTTATCTGATGTCCATCAAAACACTGTAGAAGCTTCCTATTATCCACCCGCACTTGCACCATGGTTTCTGGGTCTCTGCCTTGAGACATACACAGAACGGCATTTGGAGGATTTCCAAGATTTTTAAAATAGCTTTTAATAGTCACTCTATCAGTTTCTACAGTCAAGTTCATTCTGCCATTGAGGTTTGCTTCCACCAGCACATGACTGCCCACGTTTGCCATCCTTTCCACCATGTTCTTCAAGGTCTTCAGAGCTGGCAGATAAACACTCACATCAGAGCCCCGAACATGGGGCTCTGTGCAGTCTTTCCATCGCCTTCTGGGAAGCACCCTCACAGGCAAATCGTGGACCACAGCACGGGTGTGGCCGGGGCACGATGCCAGCTCCACCACCAAAGTAAGGCAGGGGCGCTGCTTGTTGGTGAGCTGGAGCTTCAGGGATGAAGCATTGCCGGCATTCTTCACGGCTCTGGCCAGATGCTCAGACATCAGCTCAAGACAGATCTCGTTGAACTCCTGCGAGGCACCCTCCATGCAGAAGTGGTGGAAGACATCGCGCCGCATCTCACCCCACAGCTGGGCCTCACCCAGCAGCCCCATGGGACAGAAGTACAGCCTGTCAGGGCACACACGGAGCACACAGACCTTCGCCAGCTTTGCTACGGTGCTGCTGACCTGAATGAAGAGCTCTATAAAACGCTTGCTGGTGATCCTGGCCCGAAACCTCATGGTGCCTCAAAACCTCGGTGGTAGAGAGAGCTGTGAGGAGCCCGCTGCCAGAGAAGTCAGCTGGTTCACTCTTCCGGCCTGGAGTGTAGCCTGCTTACCCTTCCGGCCTGGGACACAGCCAGTTCACCTACCAAGACTGGGGTGCGCTCTACTGCCCCTCCCTCCTGCCCCAGCACTGCCTGCATTTGGGTTCCACCTACCTGCAGGCCCACTTACACCTGAGGCCACCGAGGGCAGATGCTACAGGGACACACTTTGGACTGTCTCTTCACCTTCCTACCTACCTGCCCTATTTGAATATTTCACTGCTTCTGGTCTGCTCATAAGAAGGTCACTCTACATAGTGTGACTACAATTAAAATCACCAGCACCATTGAGACAACCAACCCTTTTAAAACATTTTGGTGCATACATATACTAAATATATATTATAGTCCTGTTCAGTCCAGACATTACTTGCAGACGTTACTACATGTCTTATAAATAATGTGATAAATTGGATACACATTTTATAACCTGGCATTTGTGCCTAAAATGCACATATAATGGATATCACTCCATACTATCACATGCTAGCAAGTCTATATCATTTTCATGGCTAGTTTTCCAGTATATTGATAAAAATAATTATTCTATAAGAGGAATTTACATGATCCAATTTTGACCTATTCCTAGGATAACAATGAATTACACAAAATACATTTACTTTTGTCAGTATTTACTTGAGTTAAGTTTAAAGGGAAATCTTGGTTATTGCATGTACATATTAAAACTCTTCTGTTACCAAACTTTCCCAAAGAAATTTCTATCAACATACCTTCTCATCAGCAGCATCATATAACAATCTATGTTGTATGTAGTGATGTGATAGGTAGAAGAGCATGGCTTCAACTTACAATGTATGTATGTGAATTTTACATTCATGACCTTTTGTGGAGTTTGTTGCTTGATTTTTAAGATCTCTGATAAGACCAGGCTGGTGACACATTCCAATAATTCCAACACAGGGGCCCAGAGGCAAGGAGGAAGGATCACAAGTTTAAGGAAAGTTAGGGTTACATTCTAGGCCAGTCTAAGCTACATGGTGAGATTTTTATCTTAAATAAATAAATGGGTAACAAAAGAATAAAATCTCTGACAAGAACATTAGCCCTCTGTCCCTGTAAATATGGCCCAGGTTAGTATTTGGCTTTCATATTATTGATGATGTTCTTTACCCTTAAGAAAATACTGAATCTTTGTATGTGAAATGTATTTGTCTTTTTTTTTTTTTGTGCTCCTAGAGTCCTGATCCATGTGAAATACAAAGGATGAAGCTCAAACTTCTATACTCATCTAGTACAGCAGAGTGTTTGCTCAGCTCCACTTTTTTCAACTAGGCAGTGATGATGATGGCACAGATCTCTGACTAAGGTGTCTTAGAGACCAAGATCTGACTGCTTTCTTCATCTTACTCCTGCCCCAAAATGAGTCCTGACTCTCATTCCAATCTTTTTTTTATTATTATTTTGGTTTTTTTTTTCAAGACAGGGTTTCTCTGTGTAGTTCCCTGGCCCGGGAACTAACTCGTAGACCAGGCTGGCGTCGAACTCAGAAATCTGCCTGCCTCTGCCTCCCAAGTGCTGGGATTAAAGGCGTGCGCCGCCACCACCGCCCAGCCTAATTTTAGCTCATAGGCAGCAGCATCTAGGTCAGAGCAATCAGTTGCTCTATGTAAACTTTCAGTTCCTCTTTGTCTTTTAAAAGAAAGCATTTAATTGGGTGCTTGCTAACAGGTTCAAAGTTAGGTCATTTATCTTCATGGTGGGACGCAGACAGACATGGTGGTAAGGAAGAACTTATATATCCTTGGCCTACAGGGGGAGAGAGAAGGGAAGAAGGAGAGAAAAAAAGAGAGAGATAGAGAGGACCTGGTGTGGGCTTTTCAAAGCCTACGAGCAACAACACACCTCCTCCAACAAGGTCATATCTTCTAACCCTTCCCAAACAGTTTATCAACTAAAAACTAAGCCCACACATATGAGCCACTGGGGGCCATTTTCATTCAGCCCACCATACTCTTCATGAGCTCCAGTTGCTCATGGGTACCTTCAGGATTTCCTCTAATAAACTTATCTCTCTGATGATCACATTATTGTGGATCAGGTATTTCAAGTTTTCATACACCACAGACACAAGGGAATATATAACAATCCTCTGTCTGCTTCTGCACTTATGCTATGTTCTATCCATTAAAAGGCAGAGACCCAGTGACCACCATATAGAGGATGAATCCCAGACTTGCTGTTACCCACCATGAGGCCCTCGTACTTTTTGGTCCCTGAAGAAGGGGACTATAGTATATAGCACCTAGGTTGTTTCTAGAACTGAACTCATTGCAGATGTCAGCCTGTGAGATGTACATTCAGGTTAGCATATACTATAGCTTAAACATAAAGTGTCCCACAAAAGTCAATGTGTTAAATACTTGATTCCAGAGTGGTGCTACTAGAAAGTGTAGTGGACCTTCAGAAGGTGGGCCTAGCCCTTAGGCCACGGGCCATGCTTTCAAACATGTTCCATTTCTTCCTGCTCCCTGGAACATGAGAGAACTGGTGTTGCTCCTCAATGCACACCTGCCATAATGTGCCACCTGGCTACAATAGTGACAGAAAGCAGGCCAACACAGATGATAGGATAGGCTGTTGGAATTTTGGAATATGGTGGGAATGTACAATGGGATAGAACAGAATGATGAAATAAAATGGGATGATATGGAATGCTGGGATAGAATAAGACATAGAGATGCAATGGAATGAAATGTGAGACAGGATAAGCTAAAACAGGATAGGCTGGGAAGGGAAGGGATGAGCTGCAGCACTGGAATTAAATGAGATGCTAGGAGGAGTGGAGTGGAGCAGGGTGGGGTAGGATGCGATGATGGGATGGGAAGGTAGGACTAGCGGGTAGGATGAGATTGGATGAAATGATAGGATAGAATCGTGTGAGAAGAACTACTAAGATGGTGAGGGACATACCACTGGAATGGGACAAGATGTGATGGATGGGAGGCTGCAATCAAATTGGATAGGATTAGGGTAACTGTTCCCTCAAGTGACAGAGCCCCACCAAACTAGCTCAGAAGTGACACACTGACCCAGGTCATTTCTCTCAAAGATCTCACTAATAATATTCCTAGTTCCAGCAAAAACTCTAGACTCTTAAAAGGAAGGGGACCCAGAGAGCTCTCTGTAGAGATTAAAACTATCAATGTCTGAAGTGAAATAAAGTAAACCTCTAAGCTGTTGTTAGCATTTTCACTTGTAATTTGAAAGTCCAACAATGTTTAGCTTTTAAAGGATTAATGATGTACACTTAAAATATTCATGTCTTTTTCTTGAACACCTGGATAATTGTCCTCAATGATTCCACAACTTAACTGGCATTACAATACTGTAAGAAAATGTTCTGCTACATTAAGACACAGGAGACATTACTAACATCTATCTATAAAGCAGGGAGAAACACAGCTGTGATCATGTGTTGGTTTCTTATTTATAATTGGGTACTACACGTGTTGTGGATTGCTGTTTGTATTTTCTGCTCCCTCAAGAGGGGTGCCCTGGAGAGGAGTGGGCCACATACTCAGGTGAGGTTAGGGGAAATCTTGATTGGTCAGATAAGGCTAGAGCCTGTGATTGGGCAGGAAAAGGTCTAAAAGCTTTAGACAGGGAAAAGAGGAAGAAGGTGATAGGAGATGAAGGACAGAGGGAGAATAAATGGACGGAGAAGGAAGTGAAGATGAACCAGAACCACGTGGCCTGGAGGAGCCGCACGTAGCTAGGACTTCATAGATGGGCAATAGAGCAGTGTAGAATACATTTGTTCAACCTGGGTGTGCAGCTTGTATTTATATCAATTGAGTTTTGTGTTCTTTGCATGGGCATTTTGGGGTTGGAGATTGACCGTTATAAATCTGGCTGGTATATTGTAAGTCTTTAGTGTTTTCATTTCACAGGGCTAACGGGATCTGAGAAGCAGGCTTTCTGCAGGCCACCTCCTATGGCTGGCCTGGGAAGTGTGAGCAGGCATTTCAGGAAAAGACTGGTTTGGTAAGGTTAGCAAGCAGAGACTGAGAAAACTAGCTTGGGAGTGGGTTTTTGACCAGAGCAACTTGGCAGCAGGCTAGCCGAGGGAACCAGGGCAAGATGGCCGCTTGGGGCTGGCCATCAGGGTGGGTAAAACCGCCGAGGCCGGTGCATAGCCTGATTTAGCATGGGTTCGGTTTCTTTAAAACTACATACTATAGCTACCCTTTCCTGTGAACCAGAAACTCACTCTATCCACTATGGCATCTTTAAATACAGAAGTCACAGCCTAGGCTCAAGAAAATCAAATCTTGGTTTTCTGATGTTGTGGTTTTGTTGCTGTTTTGCTGTCCTTTAGGTTTTTGAGATGTCTAGTTACATAACCCAGGCTGGCCTGAGTTTGTAATCCTCCCACCTGTGTCTCCAATGCTGGGATTACACATCTGAGCTGCTTCTAGTTCTTTTGCAAGTCAACAATCAGTTAAGCTGCAGTCTGTATTGTTCCATAGATGAGTTCTGGTTGCAAGCACACCAGTTCCTCAGAGGAAGGGACTAGGACGCCAGTCACTCACACCTCTTCATAACGCAAGCATAAACAGAGGAACAACAAACTGCAATATGTCAAACCAAGTGTCTACACAATATTTTTTCCTACCATCTAAAGAACTTGTAACATTGGTAAATTTTAACATTTAAAATGCATCGATTAGCAGCAAATTCTCTGTTAATCTAAGAAATAATTTCTTCTTTACATTTAAAGAGACAGGATAGGTAGACAAGAAAAAGTACAGGCTGAGGCCTCTCAACAGCAGAGAATCAAGAATTTCAACACAACTGGCAGCATTTGCTTCAGGTTCTTCTCCCTTCCCAGCTATAAACCTGAATTTAGAAACCATATCACAAACTCCATTTACAGTGAATGGATCTGTCCTAACTCCCGTGTGCAGCACTACTTCATCAAATCAGACTGTAAACCCATCCAAGACTCTAGCACCATCTTATAATCCCAATTAACAAAACAAAATTATCGCAAATGTGGTGATAGGTGTTTGAATGAGAATCGCCCCACAGGGTCACAAACTTGAATATTGGCCCCAGTTGGTGGAACTGTTAGGGAGGGATTAGGTGTGGCCTTGTTAGATGCAATCTGTCACTGAATGTTTGAGGCCATGCCATTCCCAGTCAGTTCTCTCTGCCTGCTGTTTGTGGAGCTTCTGGCTGCAAGCTCTCCACCATGACAGTCATGAACTAACCCTCTGAAACTGTAAGCGAGCTCCAATTCAGTGTTTTGGTCATGGTGTCTCTTAATAGAAACAGAAAAGTAACTAAGGCAGTAGTGACAGAGGAGAGAGTATCTTGAAGGTTGCTGAACAAAATTCCAAAATTTTCCAAATTCCTACAGTCACCACTAGGACAATAAAATGTGACCCTTCTTGAGAAGCCCACACTCCTGCTCTTGGTGTGGCCTTACTTTCTTCCTGAGTGCTTGCCTCTATTCCTCTTACTGCTCATAATTAGGATATACATAAAAAATGTATATTTAATAAACTCCAACTCTGCTTTATACTGGCTTTTTTTGAAATTCTACTCTGGCAAAGCAAAGCATTCTATTTACTATTTAAACCAAAGTAGAAGCTCAAGGATGAAGGGAAATATTCAAGCTGCTATGCCTCTGTCCTGCAATAAGTGACACTTCCACTAGAGAAGTCCACATTGGTAGGGTTTTTTTCCCCTTAACTAGTTAAATGTTAAATGGTTTCTAAAGGAAGGTCCTCTTCTAAAGGAACTAACTCTTCCTCCCTGCAAGGTGTTCCCTCCCGGCCCTCTCCGCCACTCTCTAGACTGCCACTGCTGCTGCCTTTCCTGCAGTTTGAATGTACTTTTGTGTAGTTTGGGGTATGCCTGCTACTCTTATCCAAGCTTCCTAGGTCTGGGTTTTGACATCTCTTACAATTTTGAACACTCTCAGTCAATGTTCCTGTCTCCTCCCCTTCTAAAATTCCCCTCATGCATACATTATAGTCTTTTTCACAATTCTTGGATATCCTGTTCCATTTTCTGTGGTGATTTTTACTCTTTTCTGTATAGTTTCAGTTTCAATAGAGACTCTTTTCTCCACAGAAATCAATCTACAGGAAAGCCCATCAAAGTCAAGATTTGTTTGTTTGTTTTTATCTCTACTTTTTCTTAAACGTCCCATCTGCCTATTTACATTACTTATCTGTTAGTACATCAGGTATTATTTACACAAGAGCCCTTGACATATAATTGTAGTGGTAAGCTGTTGTTAATCCTCATATCCATGCCACACCTGAGCATGGTCAGTAATGTTTGTTGCACATGATTAACCCAACACTGAGTCTATTTGTCTCTGTATGTGCAGGGCAGCAATCTGTCCTAGGATAAATATCTGAAGGAAATAAATTGGGGATTTTCATACTAAAAAAGAACTTTCTTAAAAATCTAGTTTTTCCTTACTGGAAGAATGCAATGAAGTGGTCTCCAAGTTTCTTGCATTCCAAACCAGAAAACACAAAGTGTTTTATGTATTTCTGTATTACTAAACTTCAAGAATAACCTTTACAATATACTCAAACTTTACTACATAAAGGTGACCTAACAAATTAAAGGTATTTTAGTAGAATATATATGTATTGAATTAAGGGTGAAAAGTAGGATTATGTTCTAAAATTTATATTTACCAAAGAAAGATTGACAGAAAAAAAATATACCGCTGCATGTATTTTCATTGGTAAGTTTCCATTTAAAGTAGTACCACCGTAAAACTTTGGCCAACATAGCAAGTAAGCTACAACTTTCAGCAATGTATTGTAATATTTTAGCTACTCAAAACCTAAAGCTGAGCTGTGGCGGTGTGAATGAGGATGGCTCGACAGACTCGTATATCTGAATGCTTTGTCCCAGCTGTTGAACCTGGCACAGTTTGGGAAGGATTGGGAGGTGTGACCTTATTCAAGGAGATGTGTTACTGGGGAGGGCTTTGGGGTTTCAAAAGCACACATCGTTCCTAGTTACTGTGTGATCATCCTCCCTCCCTCCCTCCCTCCCTGTTTCTCTCTCTCTCTCTCTCTCTACCTCATGGCTATACCTCAGGATGTAAGCTCTCACTTACTGCTCCAGTGCCATGCCGACCAGCTTCCTCTCATGTTTTCTGCCCTGATGGCTACAATTCACCCTCTAAACTGTAAGCACTAGTAAACTCTTTCCTCTCTAAGCATCTCTTTACACCGATTGAAAAGTCAGTAAGACATGAAGGCTGGAAGGAGGCTCAAATCCCCTAAAGCAAAAGCTGGGCATAGTGCTGTGCTTCAACTGCCAGCCTTGAGGTAGAAGCTATCTCAAAAAGTAAAGGTGGAGACAAAGAAAGATGCGTGATGTCAGCCCTCAGGCACCAACATGTACATGTGCCCACACACCAGAGAGAAAGAGAGACACAGAGACAAAGAGATAAATGTGGGACCAAAACTTCCTAATAGTTTTTGAAACTGTTTGCAGACATATACCATGATATAGCAAGGCTTTGCTTACTGGAAGCCAATACTAATGAGATTGTTTTGAAAATATGTTTGCAAAAATATAGCAAGGTTTAACTTACTAGGTCACTAATAATGACATATTCTCCATAAAGAAAATTTCTAAGTACGAGACTTTATACTTTAAAAATGTATATATAATTTTCAAATGTTTGGCCAGGCTATTTCTACTTTGCATTAACGTTTCCACTATTACATGGGACAAAATTCACCTTTAATAAGGGCTAGAAATGTGGCTCAGTAGTAAAGCATTTGCCTACCATAGGCAAAGCCCTGGTTTTAATCTCCAGCACAGCAAGAAATAAAAAATCATCACAGAAGTTACCATAAATTTCTTTTTTTTTTTTTTTTTTTTTTTTTTTTAGTTGCCATGAACATCAATAACTGTTCTGGGCATGTTCTTAGATTACTGCTTCAGACGGCAGTGTTTAATAAGCTTGTTTTTTATAGTCTTACTTAATGTCTGTCAGACTCTCACTGATTATTAAAAGCAGGGTGCCAGCCACCCACTTCCAAATCGCTAAACTTCTGCACTACTCCTGTCTGATGGCCACTCTCGCCAGTTCTTCTGCTGTCTAACCTGATAACTCCATTCTGGAGCACTTCTCAGGATGAGAGCTCTGACAATGTTCCTGAGATTCAAGTGCCTCTTAGGCCTCTCTCAAGTAGTCGGGAAAAACCAGAGTATCTTGTGCTTCTCATCCCAAACTGTAGCTTTCAACAGGACCAACATTTGTGGTTAAGGCTGCCCTGTGTATGGCATGATGGTAAATAGCATAGTTGGTCTCTGTGCACTACACCAGTAGCTCAGCAGCATGAACTGTGAGAGTGAAGAAATCAAACTGAACACAAAAGCAAGCAGCATGCTTGCATGCTTTTCTCTCTGCCCTGGGCGATAGTTGTAATCTGACTAGATGCTTCAAGTCCTTGCTGCCTTAATTTCCCCACAAGAATGGACTTAAAAGAAATGGTTAACTAAAATAAACCTTTCTCCTCTATATTGTTTTCTATGGAGGTATTTTTATCAAAGAAACAAACATGACAGTAAGTCATGGCTGAAGACCAAGCATTCAGATACAACTTGTAGGTAAAATATCAGATGCTCAGCACTGCCCCTCAAATTCACAACCATATAGTAATGTCATGACCTTTCTGAAATGATGTCTTCTTTATGTTTTCTTTGGTCACAGTAGGAACCTACTTCCTGGCCATCCTACATGCCCAGACTCTAAGCTCCACATAGATACCTTCAGATTCCTGTCTAAAAAGGAACAAGCAGACAATGGGAAAGTGCTACGGCTGTGATGACATCTATTCTGTATCAGCTTTAGCCACTAGGCTCCAGACAGTTAGACATGATGTCAAACAATGACCGAAGTATTATTTGTGACTTACATAATTACACAGGAAGCTGAATATTTCACATGATCCAAAAGGGCAAACCAAGAACTAGCAGAATCTATTTTTGATTAAGGTTTATATTGCTACTCCAGGGTCTAAGAGAACTAATAAATTCTAAATAAGATATTACTAAAAATGTTAAATTAATCATAATACAATCATTATAGGGAAATCGAAGTTCATACTTTATATCTTAGTCTTATTAATGAAAGAATTCAGAAACAAATTTGGAAGCAAGCCCAAGGCCAATTTTATTAAGAGTTTGAAAGATTAAAAATTAGCAGGTTCAGCAAGCTGAAGACCTCAGCAGGTGCCAGGAGGAGGAGGATGGAGAGGAGGAAGCCATGTCTTTAAGAAATCAAGCAGCTTAGGTAATGGGGACAGCAAGAGACTAAGGCAGAAGGAAGTGAGGCTTCCCGAGAAGAGGTGAGAAAGCACAGAGTGTGGAGGAAGCAAGCCCAGACTTCGGCAAACAAAGCACAGGATCCAAAGAAGAAGAGGTAAGTAACACTTTCCTGGGCAGCCAAAAAGCCAACGAGCATCGTGCTAGATGCAGGCAACTATGCAAATGCCTACACAAAAAGGAAAGGCCTCGTGGGAGGATACATAAACTGTCCAGTTGAGGGGGGTATTATTCCTACCTCCTTGCCTTGGCTTTTGGTGAACCAGGCTTCTTGAAGGGTGGTCTTTTGATCATGTGACTGACAATCCCCAACTCTCAAGGGCGAGACAATAGTATGAAATATTCTAATCTTTGGAGCAGATCAGAATGTCATGTCTCCCTCCATCCAGGGTCAGGTGTAGATGCCATTCTTTTGATGAGGAGGAAACCGCTTGCTTTTAATGAGCTTCAACAGAGCCCTTACATCCTCAATGGCCCTCAATGCTAATGTAACATAACTAGCCAAATGTAAACTATTAAAACTAACTAAATGGATCTAAACTTCAAAACTGTGAGTGGCCCTACTGCCTAACACATGGGCAAACACCAAGAACTGAATCTCTAAGCTGTGTTTTATCAAGAGAGTCAGAAACCCGTAAAGACAGTGCACTGGTACCATAAAGCTCTCCCACCTCATCTTTAGCCAGCCGTTTCAACAGAAAAGGCAAACAAAGTCCCTTCCAGTTTAGTTTTGTCCCCCTGATGCTGTGGGACATGACTTACTCCTGAGATCTGTGAGGTTGGTACTTTTCTCCTCATCTCCTTTCTATAGCAAGAGAGGTTCCCAATGCCAAGGCCATTATGGCCCTCCCAGAACAACCCCCTGCATAACATCTCAAGCGAAGGTCAGCTGGGAGCCAGCAAACCTTTAGCACTCTGTGCTCCACCCTGAATGAAGAGCAAGCACCTCACAGTGCACACTGCACAGTGGTTCCAACACTGGGCTTTAAGAGAGCCAGCTTATGGACAGCAATTAAAAATAAGTAATCAATATTTCTACATGATCTCTCCAATTCCCTCCACAATTCTATAATAAAGAAGAAGAAGAAGAAAACCTTCTTAACACCATTTACTAAGCCTTGAAAAAAGTCTATTACACACTTTTGGGAGGCAGCCACGTGAGCAAAAAAAAAGTTCCTGCAAAGAACCATACCTTGCACAGAACCTCCTGCAAGGTCTAGTGACTGATGGAAAACTCGGTGCTCATGGACAGGCTGGGATGACACAGGCCAAGCGCCTACTCACAAGTTATCACGGGATTCCTCCTGACTTAACATCCTTGTAACTAACACGTAAAACTTGTAGGAATCTATTAACACAAGAGACCACTGACTTCTACTGACCAAAAGGGAAATGTCTTCAATACAGCCTGAGGCCTGCAATAGATTTTCCTGCTTTGGTTCAACCCTCATACCTAATATTCTTACTAATATATCTGGAAGGTGCCTTGACTTATGACTTTGCTCTGTCTCTATAAAACATCCTGAATTGTTAACACACTGGTACATTCAATCTCTGTCCCAGGTCACTCGTATTTGGCTCATAATCTGTCTCTTATTCTCTCTGAGATGAGAGTTGTGTTTTGCTTTGATAAAAACTAGAATTTAGGTCATGTTTCCTTGGAAGAATTCACAAAACAGTTTTTTGTTTTTAAAAAAGCACGTTACATAATATTTAAACTGTGAATACTTCTTATAGAGTCTGGCCCTGGCCCACTTCTTAAAGAGTCAAGCACATATGTAGTCAGACATACACTTGCTTATATGGCCTACCCTTGCTTACCCCATCCTCTCCATAAAGACCATAACAGAGGCTTTGGCCCAGGCCTCTCCTGGCTCCATGGCCTCGTGTTGGGTGGACAGTCTGCCTCTCAGGAGCTACTAGCAAATCAACTACCTTTGCAACAGTTGCCCTCTCCTGTTCCACTGGACTCACACACAATACCTGTGTAATAAGACCTCCACTGAAGTCTCTTAAAGCAGACTGTATGTAGTGAATGACACAGAGACACAAGCCTGGAAGCCCACGCTATAGAAGCCAGTCGGCTACACAAAGAGCCCATCTAAAAGGTAGGGGGAAAAGGACCTGGAATGAGAAGAGGGATACAGGAGAGTAAAGAGAGAAGCGGAGATGGTGAAAGTATGCTATTTGTATGTGTGAATGTGCCAAAATGAAGCACACACAGTATAAAGGAATCAATAAAAAATTTAAAAAGAAAAATAACTTTAATGTTCTGATTTGTCAATGATCAATTTGTCTGCGATCACTTACATTTATAAAATTGATATTCCATTGAATTTTAGAATTAAATATATTTCATTTAATACATGAAAATAAAATTTTTCCTCCCCAATCTTCCCTTGAACCATACGTCATAGGTCAATATACCTCCCTCTTCACCAAAAAAAGAGAGTATCAATGTCCCTCCTCTTCATCAAAGAAAGAGGGTCTCAAAGTCAGAGGAAATGGGGGAAGGGCAAAAAGTCATCTACTAGGAACTGAAGTTCCCGGGAAAGAGGCACTTTATTCTGAAACTTCACAAGGCTCTCTGGCAAGGACTTCCTGACTGCGGAGAGTTGGGATGTTATAAAACCAAGGCAAAATTTTAATGACTATCCTCAGTCCATCACTGTCCGCCTTCTGGATTTGACCTAACTAATGCCTTTGTCATCAGTAAGTAAAACCTTTAGCTTCAAGCAACAAAAAGCCAAGAAAGGGTAAAGGCAGGGAGTGCAGAAATTACCATATGAAAGAAGGCTCTGTTAGAAGGGGTCAGCACTAGAAACCTGGGCAGCTGGCTCCCTATAGGAAACAGCAGAAAACAATGAATGGTACAATATATAAATAAATCATAAAAGGTCATAAGGGCCCCTGCCTCTTCCTTTCTTGGAGCTAGACTACCCAGGTGCAGGTCTGACACCAAATTCCAAGCTCACCTGTCTCCCTACTAAACTACCTCCTTCCCACAACTATTCATGCCTTAAAGGCATAAATAAAAGCCTTTCTAGTGTCTCTGGCACTCACAGTAATGATGCTATATCTCTCTCAAGCATTGCTGCTGGAGCAGTTTAATGATTCAATCACAACCCTAGGAAAGAACTTAGAGATGAAGGTTGTCAGCTATGACCACCACACTTAGAAAACATTTGGAAAAGCAAAATTGTTAGTGAAGCTAGGTTAGGATGGAAAAAAAAGAGCCTTTCTGCACAAATCAGACAGCACCTATGATACAGAGGTGTCCTGCTTCCCTACTACTCCCTACCTACTGTCTCCACCACTACATTTAGTCCATGCCTTTATTCATGATTTTGTTGCAATTGTTCTGTTACTATATTAAGTTCACATGACCCCCTTCCTTCCATTGTGGAACATGTCATTCTTGGGCCATGGTCATCCATAGTTGGCTTAGACTAAACTATCTCTGATTCCACTTGAGGTAGAGCTGTGTTGTTTGGACAATATATTTTAAAATTCTTCACAAAGTAATATCAGTAGAAAGAAAGATCCAGAATATCTTATACCTGACTTATCCAGATTACATACAGGAGAAAGGACTACCTGCAGTCTAAGAGTGGGTACCTGAGACAGAGCAGATTTGAAAGATCAGACTATAAAAACAAGGGATGCCCAAATAAATGGGGAATCTCACACTGGGAGAAGGGAAAGGCAGCAGCCAGAGGGAGCTTGTTGTTTCCAGAGAGAGAAGTCAACAGTTCCAACAGGATGAGCCTGAAGCCCTGACAGCGAGGGCAGGGTGTGTGGAGCCACACCTTGACAGGGACTGTTTAGATAAGCATATCCGTGTCCTGTATCTTCTGCATATTAACTTCAACTCAGAGATACTTCAATTTCAGTGTGCAGCATCATTTTCTTGATTATATTAAATATCTATAGAGTTTAAAATAACATGGTTATTTAAATGGCAAAAATAAATGTAATTTTAACTCAACCAAAATCAACTAGGAGATCCTAAGTGAAGAGTATTACAGCGACAGTGACAGGAGGAGCACCACTGGACTGGAGGGAAGAGTCACTAGAGGAACATACAGATTCAAAAATGTTCAAAATAACTAAGCATAAATAGCTTAATGTTTATAAACAGCTCACAACGATCAATGAAACACAAAATCCTCAAAAAGGGGTGAAGTGGGCAGGGCAGGCAATTCACAAATGAGGAGTTGAAAGCAATAAATGTGGAAAAACAAATTTGGCCTCAGAGATGCACCAGAGCTGGGGTGGCACAGTGGGCTCTATCTGAGCTCTGAAAACCTGTGGCCTCTCAATGACTCTGGAGAGAATCCTACTGTGCTGGCAGCAAGAGAAGGCCTTCCAGTCCTGTAGAGAACTTAATTCAGTGAGATTGCTAAAGCCTTAGCCACTCTTCCAGACTCAGAGCATTCACGAAGGTGAACAATGATGAAAATAATCTACACTGAGAGGATCACTAGACAGGATCCCCGCAGTCCATTCGAGTCCATTCCAGGGGCAACAGGAAGGTCCAGCCCAGCAAATGCTCCACAGTGAGAGACATGGGAAAACTATGGAAGAGCAGAGAGGACTTAAGTCAAGTTAGTAAACAAAGGCATAAAGTCAGACTGTGATAGACAGCTGGATGACAGCTTGACCCCCAAAGTACTCTAAAATGATGAACTGCCTCATTAGCAGGAGAAAAATAGCAGAGACTAAACAACTGTTTGGAGTTGTAGTCAGCAGCATAATATATATGTATGTATGTATGTGTATATATATATATATTTCCCCTGCGCCTCAGGAGTTTGGGGCCACCCCAGACAAAAAAAGAAAACTTGTCTCAAGGACAAAGCCATTAAGTAGCTGTGGTGGTTTAAAAAGAAATGGCCCCCATAGGTTCATAGATTTGAATGTTTGATCATTAGCGAGTGGCACTACTCAAGAGGAATCAGGAGGTGTGTCACTGAGTTTCAAATGCTCAAGCCAGGCCCAGTCATTCTTTCCCTCTCCCTCTCCACCCTCTCCTATCCCCATTGGCTCCCTATCTCCATCTCTCTGCTGCCAGCCAATCCAGATGTAGAACTCTCTGCTCCTTCTCCAGCACCACGTCTGCCTGGATGCAGCCATGCTCCCTGCCATGACAATAATAGATTAAACCTCTGAAACTGTAAGCCAGCCCCTATTAAATGTTTTCCTTTAAAATAAGAGTTGCACTGGTCATACTGTCTCTTCACAGCAATAGAACATTGAGTAAGACAACAGCAAAACTAAGATTTAAAATTAGTCTTATACCATTCTGATTCTCTACTGACTGGTTTATGTTCTACTATGGAAACCTTAAACATACATAGCAACCTCTATGTCCCATCGTCCAGCATCTTGTCTTCTACTTGAAACATTCCTCTATCTTGATATACTTTTATGTTGTTTTCTGAATGAGCACTTTAAAACAAACACTGCCTCATCAACACATCTCAGTTTGTATCCTTACAAAGAACTATATACACAGCTCAAATTTAAAGCTGTGACATGTTATCCCCCAAACTGTCACAATCTGTGTCTCAGGATCAGGATTATATTAACACTATCAAATGTTTTTAGAAAGCAAAACAAGAGCTACTTTATTGCAAATACAAATATGCTAAATGAACACAGGAAGGATGAGAAAGATTCCCACCAGGTTAACACCAGAGAGAGATGGAGAGGCATGGAGAGGGTCAGGGGATGATGGTTTAAATAGATTTCTATATGCTCCCCTGCAGCTATGAGTATGAAGATGCATTTTTAGAAAAATAGGTGGGCCTTGGACAACACAGAGTAGAGCACACCCTGAGGCATCACTCTGGATGGAGATCCAAGGCAGAGAGCAAAGAAACCCAGACCATGTGAGGTTGTCCCCTTTGCCATTCTGCCCTACACTTGTTCATTTCTCCTGGGAGGTATAACTATGAACTTACCTATCTCAGCGGTATAACTAGGACTTTTATAAGCTTTCAACCAGTGTAGCAGGAACCTCAAAGACCATGTGAAACTCCAGCTATGCAAAATTGTGAACTGAGGCCTTTGAGTGAAACAGTGATCAGCTAGCTATGCTCTAATGCAGGGGGGATGCCCTTCTTCACCTCGGTATTGTGTCCCATATGCTGTGAATGTTTGGGGGTTTTTTTGGGTTTTTTTGTCTGTTTGTTTGCTTTATTTGTGTATAGGGGGCACATGATCAGTATGCAGACATGCATGTGGAGGTCAGAGGTCAACTCTGCAGAGTCAGTTCTCTCCACTTTGATGTGGGTCCTGGAAATTAAACCCAACTCATCATGTGTGCACAGCAAGCTACGCTACCCACTGAGTTATCTTCCTACTCCCCTGCCAACACTATCACCAGCACCTCCAGTGTGTGTGTGTGTGTGTGTGTGTGTGAGAGAGAGAGAGAGAGAGATGTGTGAGATGTGTGAGTGCAATATAGATCAGAGAACCTCTAGAGTCAGTTTTCCTTTCTACTTTTATGTAGGTTAGGTTCTGGGGATTATACTCTGATTGTCAGGCCTGTATGGTAACTGGCATTTCCCACTGAGCCATCTTGCCAATGCTAAACCAGTAAATCTTTGCATAATAGCAATCACCAATACCTACCATAGAAACTGAGTTTGCTAACTACATCCTACACTGGCAATCAATCATGATCACTACTCTTAATCATCAATAGAAACATGCCACTGGGAAAAATGAGATGGATTTCACTAAACCACCAAGATCTGAGCTGGGCAGCTCCTCTCTCAGGGCATCAAAGGTACAAATATTGACATTCTATTGTTTCTATAAAAACTTACCTGAAGAATTACAAATTAAAATGTGTAGGTCAAACACTTCTTCTTTATTATTTAACTGAAATGAATTCTACCCCTTCACCAATCTTGACATCAAAAAAATTTTTTTTTTCTAAGCTGGTAGCACAAGCCTATAAACCCAGCTACTCAGGAGGCTGAAACGGGAGGCCCACTCAAGGCCTATGTGATGGTTTGTATATCCGTGGCTGGCTACAAAGTGAGTTCCAGCTACCCTGAGAAACTTACTATGACCCTAGCTCAAAACAAACATAAAAAGAGAGCTGAGGATAGAGCTCAGAGGTAGCCCAGAGGAGACCATAGGTTCAATTACCAGCATCCCACAGAAAGGGAAAACTATAGTTCATCTTTTCAATTAAAACCTCCATACCTGGAAGAGGAAGGGACAGTGCTGACAACACATAAAACATAACAAGTCATGAAAAGTCCAAATAAAAGAAGTACGTTTTCTTAGGTTCAGAAATGAGCTTGTCTTCCACAGAAATGTGCCTGAAAACTGTTAGCTGCACTGCCAAGTTCCATGCTCTGCAGCTCTGCGGGCACTTCTGCTAGGCCCTCTCTCAGACCGGCCCCCAGTGGGATTTACCTGCACAGTTCATTCCTGAAGGAGCAGCCCAGACACAGCTAAACTAGAAACAGTGGGATTCGGTTCATCAGGGAGCCCCTTTTGGAGTTCCCTGTCTGTAACTAATAAGCAATCAAAGTGCCAAAGCCCGAGGAAGGATTTAAAAGGTACCTGCACAGCTAACTGCCGTGGGGACTGGCAGCTAAGAGAAAGCATTCCCACAGCATTCCTGTTATGCTTAAGACTGATGCCATCATGCTCCCAGAATACAAGTTCCTTTGCAGTTATCATTATTTGACTTAGCTATCATTTGTAGGTATTTTTTTCTTTCTACATAAAGAAAATTTTTAGTTCTTAGCTAAATGTCTCAGGTCACGACTAATATTATTCATTTACTCTGCCATAATTAACACAAACAGCCAAGTTATCAGAAAGTTCAAAATAAGAGAACTCAAAAACACACAAAGGATGGTGGAGCCCACAAGATGGCTCAGCTTGTAAGGGTGCTTGCAGCCAAGCCTGAGCACCACATTTTGATACCTGGATCCCATGCAGTGGAAGGAGGTAACTACATGAGGTCATCCCCTTCATCACTTTGTCCTCCGCTTGTTCGTTTCTCCTATGACTATGAAGTTATTTCGTCAGCATAGCTAGGATGCTCATATGAATTCCTATTCCTCCGTCTAGCCGGACTACCAGGTAAGAGTATCCTGAACTGTGCAACTCCAAGGACACAGCTCTTTCATAGGCTCTTTGATCGGCCGCTCAGTCACAGCAACAGAGACCTCATATGGTGGAGGGAAAGGACCGATTCCCCTCCAAACTGTCCTCTGATCCCTAAATATGGACTGTGGCACACGAACCCCTCCCTACACACATAGATACATAGATACATAGACAGACGGATGGATGGACCGATGGACGGACAGACAGATAAACAGACAGAAAAAACATGAAAAGTACATTTTGAAAAGTACCTTGATTAGTAGCAGTAGTTACAGAAATGAAGAATGTTAAAGGACTGATGCTGAGTTAAGGGATTTCTTCTGGAGTAAAAAAAATGTTCTAGAGTCAGTGCTGTGCTTCATAATTCTATTAGAGTAACATCATTATCACAACAAATACACAAGGCCAAGAAGGTTGAACACCAGAAGAAATATCAAGATGGTAGTATTATAAAGTTTTAAACTTATCCAACACACTACATACTTGAAGTCCTCTGTCTCTCGACATAGAAGCCAAGGAGAACCGTCTCCTCACTGGAGAGACACAGGAGGAGAACGGGCAGGCTTTCCCCTCTCGTGGATACAAAATCAGTTTCTATGCTTCAACTCATAGATGGGTCAGAATCCAGGGGCCTCTCTGAAGACAGACGCCATTGGCCTAGACTTCCTTGCCTTCGCTGGACAACTCATTAACAAAGCAATCCTACCCCAGCAAGACTGCCGGGAAGACAGGAAAGAAAAACAATGTACAAATCCCAAGGAATGTTAGAAGTCTACAGCTATTTATTCAAATAACAACACACTTGAATACCTCAACAAAAATGCTAAGAAATAAAACCAAGGAAATATTATTGAGATATTCATAATCCACACATTAGTGACAAAAGACACTGTCCTAGCATATAGTCTGATACAGAAACAAAGTTTCATTTGTTTCAACTTGTCTGGAATTTAAGATGAAATAAGGCACTATTCCCTGCTGACAAAACAACAGTAAGCAGGCACGCCAAAATCAATGGGCGTTTCCCCAGAAGGTCAAAGAATCAACCATCAGCTTAAATTGGTTTATGTTATTAAAATGGTTAAACATGGCAGATGTCACCTAACTCCCAGATCCTTTTACATGACCATAGTTGGATTAATTCGATGTGAATTCTGAATAATAGCTTTCCCAATTTCTAAAAATATATCAACTCTGTCGCTATCTTACACTTTCTGCTTTATTTGTGTAGCTCCATCTCAAAAGAAATTTCAAGGCCATACGTCTTGACATAGTGAAAGGCAATAATCACAGCACTCAACGGTGCTGTTAACATTTCTGAGCCACAGGGGATTACACAGGCAGATGCTGAGGAGAGCGCCTGTCTGAGAGGCCAGGGCAGCTCAGCCTGCACTACAGCTGGGAGAGACTGACGCTGCTGGCAGTGCAGTCAAACTTAGGAAAAACCCTGAGCACAATTCCGGCATCCGAAATAAATTAAAGTAAACAGTATTGCTCTCTCTCATCCACCCTGTTAGCAGCCTCTCCGCAGAGCTGGAGACCACACACTCAGACCACACAGCGCCAGTCCAGCTCACTCGCACGCAACATCTACAAGCTGTCACTCTGCAGATGGGGGCAGCGGGGGTGGGGGGAGTTCTAGAGGGATAGGGGAAAGGGAGGGGAGGGGAGCAGGAAAGGAGATGGAAGAGGCCCCTGCACAGACAGCTGGAGTTTGGTGTGGGCTTCGGGGAAGTGGGGAAGGGTGGGATCTATAACCCTCCTTGAGAAAACAAGACCCTATGTAGTCTTGACCTGGACTCCCCCACACCAATTTAGTAGCTGATGAAGGATTAACAAAGCATCCATTTAACATCAATTAACCTCCTATCCATCACAAGTCAAAAGAGAAAATCACTACTATAAAAGCATTTCATTAAAATAAAGCCAAGAGGACCATCCTTTCTTAGAATTTATAATGTATAACTGTATTTCTTTATGGATTTGTATTAGACAGGTTATTCAGTCTCTCTCCTCACCATTAATTGTATACATTAGAAGATTTTTGGAACAGAGATGGGTATGTGTGTGTGTGCGCGCGCGCGCTTATGTGTGCAGGTGTCCTCACCCATGCATGCGTGTGAAGAACAGATCAGTCAGTTATCTTCTCTTGCTATCTACCTTTTTGGGTTTTCACAGTCTCTCTTTCCTACACTTGAGGTGGAGCTCACCGTTTAGCTAGGCTGGCTAGCTCCAGGGATCTGCCTGAAAAAGGAGATGCCAGACATGGGTGACAGAGATCCAAACACAGGTCCTCATGTTAACAAAGCAAAGCAAACACTGACCCAGCTCCCTGGCCTCCAAATCAGAAACTTAGTTTCATAATTTTCCCTTATTGCATTAGGGCATAAACTTCATTTTCCAAAATATTTATTAGAACAATAAAAGAAGGTAAATTGCCTATTACAGAATTTCAGGTTAAAAGTACATTATAAAATTAACTGGTAGAAATAATATTAGAAAAAGTCAGAACATGAAATTATAACCAAGAAAGAGTTCTAAGATCAAATAAATAAATAAATAAATAACCCCAGAGAATAATCTTTTTCCTTGGGCCTCAATGCAAAGCCATAATTAACAAAACCAAAACCAAACTTAAACCTGAAAGAAGCTAGAGAGCCCACATTTCACTGCAGCGGTACCTGCGCAAAGATAGGGCCTCAAACAATCTGCAGAGAAGCAGGCTGTGTGAGCAGAGCTTCCTCCCTGGTCTTCCCTGCCCTCTCTTTAGAACCCCTTTCCTTCTTTACCTCCAAAAATGAAAAGTAACTGAAAGATGTTTTCGATGCTTTTAGTAAAAATATGAGCGTTTACATCCTAGTCCATTATGAGAAAAAAAATACAGTAATTATATGACATAATTAGGGATTATGTTATAGTAAATAACATAATAAATGATGGCACATAATTCCTATTTATTTTTCTATTTTATCTCATGTCTCTTTGTTTATAGATGAGGAAAAAGCTATTACTATTGCCTTCTACTACACTTGGACATGAGAGATTAAAGGAGGAGAATGTGCCTGAGGTCACCAGGAAGCAATACTGACCAGAACAAAGAAGCACGAGGGCAAAGTCTGAGAAGGGCTTCAATACCCGTCCATAACTCATCTATTACATAAATCCTGGATTATCCAGCTACTCTCATAAAACAAGCATGGACTCACTGAGAGGAGCCACTCAGAATGCTCCTTGTTCCCCAGAAACAGCATCACAGCTAAGCACCTTCCCACACTGCACAGCCAACGGCTGGAGTCTAAAGCTGGCTGGTCCTCAACCCACTGGATGCTGACCAACTGTCAGCAATGACATCACACTACTTAGGGAAAGGAAAATGGAAAGGCGGCTTCACATAAAAACACACTATCACTCAAAAATATTTGCAAATTGCACACCACAATTCCTTCTTCTTAGATCCACATGAAACAATAAAACTTAATTCCTGGAATATCAGAAATCTTTTTTTTTTTTTTCAGAAGGAAAAAAAAAGTTCAGGTATCACTCCTAAAAGTTACATCACCTATCAAAGACTGAAGAGGTCATTAGCAAGTGCAGCCACCAATTAGGCCATTAGGATAAATTTAGGCTACAAAGAAAAAGATCTCCTAGAGCCTCCACAGGTTGAGGCCCCATATCCTCAGAATGGAGAGAGTGCTAAAGATAAACTAGGAACGCAAAAAGGTTTGTTCAAACAAAGCACTCACTAAGAGATTGCTGGGTATTACAGTGGCCAGGAGTAACAGGAAGAGATCAGGAGGCAGAAACTGACCATGGCCTTCAGAAGGGTCATGGCAGTGGCACAGCTCAACAGAAAAGGAACACCGGCAAATCGTTTTCTAAAATATGACTGAGAAGGGAAGAAGTACAGAAAAAGTGATTAAAATCCTGAGGTCAAGAGAGGACTATACTTCTTCCTGCAGGTGCCTTTCTTGTTGCTGCCGCTAAGCATACACAAAGGAAAGAGCTGTTATGTTAGCAAGACAAGAAAGACAGTCAAAGGCAAAAGCACATGGGCTCCCTAGCCAGGTACAGAGAGATGCATCTCTCACCATAACTGGAAAAGAAACTGTCTGGGTACAAGGACCATGGGCTTCTACTCAGACAGTTCTATTTTTCTAAAGCAGGTGGCAAGATCACCTACTAGAGAGTACACGTGAATGGATGAGCAGTTGGAAAAGCATGAAAATGCTCAAATAGATTTTGCATAGAACGTGGGTGATAATCTAGAAGATTCCTTGAGGACCCCACTGAAAGGTACTATTCCCTGCCTCCAGCCCTCAACAGCACCTATTTCCCCCTCTGTACCTTCCAGCTTTTGTTTCTCTGTAAGTCTCACCGTCTTTTAGATAACCACACCTCCTAAAATAGTCCCTTCATTAAAGTCTCATTTGAACCATCTGGCATGAATTCCAATTCCTGCAGAGCCCCTAACTTACACACACATACATCATGTCACTCATGTGGGGCTTTCATTATGATGAAACCACAGCCAAATAACTCTCAGGCTATTTATCTTGCTTTCTCGCTCAGTAAAATTATAATGAATGCAATCATATAACTTCCAAAGTCACAGAATTTAAAACTGAAAATTACCTTTAAAGAGAAAGAAAAGAAAAGAAAAGAAAAGAAAAGATGAGAAGACAAGACAAGACAGGGAGGGAGGGAGGGAGGGGAGAAGGAAGCATTAGAGCTTCCAGAGGCTTACAGAGAAAGGAAGAGCCTCCAACACTATACAATTCTAACTACTTGGATCCACCCTAAGCAGTCAATTTTCTCATCAATTAAAATCTAGATTCCTTAGGTCCAGGAGAACAAACTACTCTAAAAAACAAAAACAAAATGAATGACCCATCCTAGTTTTAATTGACACTAACAGTATTGAGTTTAAGAATATTCAGGAAACTTTTTCAATGACCAAGTGTTACTGGGGGGAAGTGACTGTCTAACAACTCAGTTCCAAATGCCATGCTTGGCCGAAAGCCCTCAAGTAACCCAGAGAGCACTTGCCTATGCTTGCTCACTGGCCACCTAGAAGCAGCCCAAATTATGCCCATGCTCATAGACCTTCCCTGTCCCTTTGGACTCCTCAAAGCTTTCCCTCTCACTCGATCCCATACCACTCCTCCTCTCAACACCCATTACTACATTTGGTTCAAGATATTTTTTGAGGGACAAAAATACCCCTTCTGAATCCAGGCTGACGGCATTATGAACACCTAAGTCATATGCCAAAATTGGGAGATATGGGGATGACAAGAACTACTCCCTGTATCAGGTGAGTTTTCTTGATAATCACAACCCTTAATACTCAGACATAAGACAAATGCTAAATGATAACATGATTTACGAAAGTGCAAATTTCCAATGCCCAAAGACTGAGAAAATCTAATTGGTGACGTTTCTTGCTGTCCTTGGTGTTTGTTTTGTTTATAGAAGTCACATTTGTTTTTGCTTTTGAAACTGGGTAACATTTGTAGCCCAGGCTGATCTTTTACTCAGCATTCCCCTGCATCAGCCTCCCCAGTGCTGGGAATGAAGGCACACTGCACACTGAGATAATCAGGTTTTATATAGTCTCTCTGAATACACAAAAAGGGAAACTAAGGCTCAGAGATGCTGAGTAACCCAGTTGTTGTCATGCAGCTGGCTGGCCGTAGCACATGGAGAGCTGAATGGTTGCTTTAATTCCTACACCAAAATAAATTTGACTTTAATATCCAAATTGAGATCAAAAAAGCCTATGTGTGTATTCACAGCTTCAAAATTCCCTGTGTGTCCACAATTAGGTGAAGTGTGCCCATTTGCACCAATAGCATCATTCCTCTATTCAACATAAACCCACTGTAAAGTGATTACAGTGGTCCCTACCATCCCAGCGCTGCAGGCAGTCAAGGGCATGCACACCTACATCCCCAGAGTTTATCATGCCATACTTCCTCAAACCGTTTGGTAACGGAAGTTATTTCCCACTGCAATCAATCTCAAAATCTCCTACTTTAACATAAGCCTAAAACTCATCTACTAGATAAACATTAAAAACATGTGTAGTATGTGTACTATGTAGTAGGCATTACTAGGAACCTGGGCCTGCTAACACTGAGTACAGAAAAGCCAGGCATAGATAGTGATGTGTCTCAGCACTGAGGAAACTGTGGTATGAGGATCACTTCAGTCAAAGAGTTCAGATCAACCTGAGGGCTGGTGAGATGGCTCAACAGGTAAGAGCACCCGACTGCTCTTCCAAAAGGTCCTGAGTTCAAATCCCAGCAACCACATGGTGGCTCACAACCATCCGTAATGAGATCTGACTCCCTCTTCTGGTGTGTCTGAAGACAGCTACAGTGTACTTACATATAATAAATAAATAAATCTTTAAAAAAAAAAAAAAAAACAAAAGATCAACCTGAATAGTGATCAATCAATAGTGAGACCCTCTCAAAGAAAGAAGAGTAAAACCACAGCCTGTGTGAAAAGATAACTGAGAGACAAGTTTATCCCTAGTGTTTCCTACGTGGTAAGATCCTGCTGTAGCTATACACTTAGAGATTCTATTTGGTACCAAGTCTTTTACCAGAATACAGATTCTTAAACTGTGAGTGGCAATCCTGTAGGTTATACAGGGTTGTGGAACTGAATGCAGAGAGAGGAAAAAAAAGAAAAAGCGAAATGAAAGTCTTCTAAACACATGGGATCAAAAATGAATTAAAAAATGAAATCCATAGTGAATCAAAGGTGTTACCAGCAGTACTCAATCCAACTTCATCCCAGCCTTGGTTCTGAACTTTCTCTCTGTGCACGTTGCCATGTCATGAAGTACCCAAGAGTATTCAACCCAAACCCTACAACTCAGCGTCAAAGTACTATATGTTACAAATAGCAGTTGTTTTCACTGTATGTTACGATTTGAATAGAAAATATCTCCTATAGGCTCAGAACCTCCTAACACTGTTTTAGGCAGTTATGAAAGCTTACAGATGAAGAGCCTTGTTGTGAAAGTGAGTCACTAGGGGGTGGGGACTTGAGGTTTCAGAGCCCAGCCCCACATCCTGACTTCTATCTGCTTCCTGTTCCTGAGGGGTCCCAGGGCACAGTCCTGCCACTATGAGGCAGCCTCACTAGCATAGGCTATATAACTCCAATCTATAAACTGGAGTGAGACCTTCTTCCCTTAAACTGCTTAGCAGGTACTTGGTTACAACACTGAAAAAACTAACACACTACATATATACATACATACATACAAACAAATATATACATATATACACACATACATATATGTGTGTATACATATATGTGTGTATTCATATATGTATATATGTATGTGTATATATGTATATATTATGCATATGTATATACGTATATACACACACACAAACAAAATGTTCTGTTCTTAAAGGAGAAAAATGGTTTTATTACAGAAAACAAAGACTATTCACATTTCCCTACTGGCATTCTTCAGCATGTAATCACCAAGTGATTGGGTCTTTAAATCGTGTTGTGTCCGAATTTTAATCTGAAAAACTGGTTTTTACGTTGCTGATTTGAAGTTCTAAAAGATCACCAATGGATTCGGCTTGGGAGTAAGGACAAATTTGCAACAATCTCCAAAATGTTTCTAACTGTCCTTCTACCACTGTGTACTATGTATTTGTATGTAGAACTGCTCTTCCTACCGATGATTAGAAAATTAAAATAATCAATCAGCTCTGGAAAGCCCTGAAGATGCTCAGTGTCCCGTAGTTACAAATATTAAACCAAGACTTAACTATGTATGTGAAAAGAACCGAGTTATCCAACTCTATGCTTTCATCTTTAATAAATGGTAAGTTTGATGTATACAAAAATTGTCCTAAAATAAAAAGCTTTGTGATTTACAGATAGTGAATACATAGATTGTCTACCTATTTTATAAACTTACATATAAAACCATGGAAATTCTTTATAAATTTTTGGTGGCAAAAGTTGAAGAAGCCCCATACTAGAATACAGCCTTTACAAATGTTTTGAATGTAATCTTCAAGGTATCACCTTTTGGAAGGTAATAGTTCAAAATGTCTGGTACAGTAAATTAAATAATTGAAAAAGAAAAAAAAAGGACTACTTTCTAATAACTCCAAAAATTGTTTCCAACAAACAGAGGTTCCCCTGCTTAAAAATACTGTCTACTGTGTCAAACAAAAGAGAACATGTAAGAGGCAAGCACACATCAGCGTCTTTCTGTCACCTTTCGAATCACAAATTGTTCACACTTAGATCATTCTTGTTTTGACTTTCAGTTCCTTGCCATTGGGGGAATCTGTTACCAAGCCTGGGCCATCACAAGCTAAGCTTTATAAACAAAGTTAGTAGAGAGATAACCAGTTGCCATTAGTGTTTTTAGTGTAAGGCATTCAAATGGCCGAATGGAGGTGTGGCTGAACCCGCACTTGCTGCTCCCAGAGTAGTAAAGGAAACCATTCAAGCTTCCCGTCCACGTTAGCGCGGGGGACTTAAACAGATTCCAAGCAGACCCTGCACACCAGCCGCTCCTCCGGGTCCAGCCCGGCGGCCTGCGCGGAGGCGGGTGGGGAAGGCTCGGCCCGCGGCTCCCACACTCAGCCCCGCGCCCCGGGTCCCTCACCGCGCCTCCCCAGGTCGCCCAGCCCCGACGGTCCCGTGCCACCGCGGAATTCCACTCCGGACCCGGGGCGTCCTCACCCAGGACGCGACACTCACCTGCAGCTTGCAGGCGGTGTCAGGTCCCAGCCAACCGGTTCCAGGCCGCCGCAGCCAGCACTAGGGCCGCACTTCCGCACGCCGCGAGCGCCGAGCGCGTCGATCCGCCGCCTAGCCGAGCACCGAGTGCTGGATGGACCGCCTCTTCCCAGAGGGGAAGGAATAGAAGGAGGACCAGACTATGGAGAAGGGAAGTTAGAGGATATCGACGGCATGGAAGTGGACAGAGAGGGAAGAAAGGGAAAGTGGGGAGGGAGGAGGAGAGAAGGGTGGAGAGGTGGAAAGGAGAAGAGGAATTGATGGGAAAGGGAGAAAAGAAGGAGGGAAGCAGAAAGGAGGAGAGGGAGAAAGTGGAAGGGTGGAATTCGGGGAGGAAAAAGAGGGGAGGGGTAAAGAGGATACAGTCGGTTAGAGTCACAGTAGATGTTGCCCAAGAGTCCACAGCGGTCAGGGATCAGCACCAGGTCAAGAGGCAAACCTCAGTCAAAGGACTGCATCTAGCCAGGAGTGCCCGCCTTATTAAGATTTCTCACAGGTCAGAGCTTTGGGGTCCCAAGGGTCTGAGTGGCAAATTGATTTGCAAACTCACAAGACCCCCATATTATAGAAACGACTGCTATCTACAGCCCATAAGCCCTAAGGTTTGAAGGTACCCTCCTGTGGACTCTGGAGATGGCCAGCTGAACTGAAGCAGACATATCCCTGTGGCTTCCTCTGTAGCAGGAACGAAGGACAGTGATCTTCAGCAGAGGATAATGGCAGAAGCATAGGGTCTACCTGTGGTTGTGTTGCCATGACTGTGGAGAGAAGTAGCTACGGGGTGCCCATTATCTAAGACCAATAACAGCCTAACCTTTCTAATGCTGAGACCCTTTAATACAGTTCCCCATATCGTGGTGACCCCCAACCATAAAATTATTATGTTGCTACTTCATAGCTGTAATTTTACTACTGTTATGAAGGCAATGTAAATATCTGTTTTCCGATGGTCTTAAACAACCCCTGCGTGAAGATCATTCCCCCAGGGGGGTTAAGAGCCACTGGCCTAAGCTATTTTTTTTTCAGATATCTTTCTGTGAAGCATACCTTATGCTTCATTCAGTACATACACTGAAGAGGGTGTCGTACAGGCACTATGAATTAAGAGATATTGTATGGCTTCATTTTTCTCTCCTATTTGTGAGAAGATACGTCAAAGTGTTTCCAGACCATCCATTTTGAAGATCAAGGGAACACTCTTTATTCGTGAGCAAGAGACTTGGCAGCAGAGGTCCTAAGGAAATACTGTAAGAAATCTCTGGCAGTCACGGAGCCTTTCACTGTGAAACAAAACCCTTCAGGTCTCAGTGACATGCCATTTGTCAGGTAAGGCTGCCTATCATCAAAGCCAGAATGGTGGCTCTGGAAAACTCACAGAGTTTTCCCTGGATCAAAAAAAAATAATAATAATAAATATACTATGCTAGTGAAACAGAAACACTCAGAAGAGGAAAGAGACTCTTTTGTTAACATAAAGAACACTGGTACAATTTTCTTTATTTTTCCCCTCCCTCAAGTTTCTGCTCCTAACCCTGAAACTAACTAGCAAACACTGGTGCAGAAGTTGCCAGAAAATAAAACTGTTAAAACTAAAATTGCTACGGTAGCCACTGAGGCTACAAATCATTGTATAGGTTTATGTTCTCAACACTTTCAGATTTCATTAGAACTAAAAAGAAGGATTTTGACACAGTACTTCCAATCTATCTAAAACAGTCTTCGGAAACACCAGGAGACACCACTAGGCTCCCTGGATAATTTATGTATCTGTTTTGCCTTACATCAATACCTTAAGTACTCAGTACTGCATGGCATGTCAGCTTGAAAGGGGCCATACATAGTTAGTGTGCAACCTAACCCTCAACACAACTGTAAAGATGCCATCTCTTAAGGCGCCTTCTTAGGAGAAGCTAACGATTAGTTAGTTGTCCTTGCTGGGGCATTCCTGCCATATTCATTCTCATAGTATGTACCACAGAGACCCACTGTGACAATGATTCAGTCCACCAGGCTGGCCATCCATTAGACCTGTCAGCAGAGTACCAGTCTCTTCATTTACTCTCTTGTCCTACTCTTGAACTTCCTGAGAGAAGGGATTGTGTGTGCTTCACAAAATGGTTGTAGGATGAAAAGCTGAGATTCAAGTGTTCACCAAAGCTGTGGGGAGAGATCTATTTCTAGCCATCTACTTCAAAATCTGCTAAACAGCCAAGCAAAAAGAAAAAAAAAGCAATGTTTGATAAATTTTGACGATATAGTGACAGTTGACATGCTTTAAGCGAATACTACCAGTGTTGGCATCCTTCGTGGTTAAAGCTGCAGAGACAATTTGAAAGCCTGCAAGGTTGTCTGTCACACAACCCGAGCTCTTTCAGAAATTCCTTAGCCATGGTTCTTGGTTTAGGAAACCCTTTGACTCATGTCCTTTTTACCTTCGTTTTAGCTATCCTGTGCTCCTAGCAACTGCCCTGATATGAACCTAGCAATCTCCATTTCTCATTGGCTCCAGGTCTCAGTGTGAAAAGTCTTCAGCAGAGTCATATGTCTCTGATCAACTTTACAGTGAAATGGAGCCCCGTGGGCTTTTTATTTACTTGAAATTTGCATATTTCAATTTGAAAATTGTAAATAAACTTGGCTCTAAAGAGGAGGCCTGGTGTTACTGTTACCCCGACCATCTGGCTCTTCCTGCCATGCAGTAGTGCAGATGTGCTGAGCACCTGTGTTTATATCTGGGCGTCGCTGGTGGCAGCTTATGTCCGTAGGTGGTCCGTGAGGGAGTGAAGAAATTGAGGAAAGGTTCTCTCTGCCAAAGATATATGAGAGCCACATAGCCTGGAAAAAAAAAAAAAAAAAAGGAACTGGGTCAGAATGTGGGAAGGGCTCAGTTAGCATCCGGGGATGCTCTCTAGTTCCTTTTCAGTCCCCAGAGGGCAGAAATAATCAAATGCTATGATTATATGTGAATAGGAATTAAGATCCCTTTGGGTCCTAAATAGGGGGTTTCTAACTAAATGTATGGTTTCGTTTTAGTTACTTTTAGTTTTTCTTATTTTGTTGGTCTTTGCTGTCATTGTTTTCAAAGAGTCTCACTGTATTGCCCAGACTGGTTTTGAAATTCCCTGCCTCTGCCTCACAAGTGCTGGGATTGCAGGGGTGTCCTCTCACCACGGCTTCTAATTTAGTTCAGATTGCTAGCTAGTAGTAGGTGACTGTGTGTCTGTCTGTCTGTCTGCCTGCCTGTGTGTGTGTGTCTCTTTGTATGAGAGTATGTGTGTATGTCTGTGAGTGTGAGAGTCTAAGTGTGTATCTGTGAGTGTGTGAGTCTCTGTGTGTGTGTCTGTGAGTGTGTGAACCTGTGTGTGTGAATCTGTGTGTGTGAGAGTGAGTGAGTGTGTGTGTGTGTGTGTGTGTGTGTGTGTGTGTGTGATATTAGATAGTTTGGAATTTCCTTTTTTACTTTGAAACAGGTATGCCTGTTCAGTTTGAGCAAAAATAAATTTGCACAATGTCAGTGGCCATAGGACTGACATAGAAAACTACATAAATCTCCCACTTTCTCCCAGTTTATCCATGAAAGTGGTAGCATCTGAAGAAGGCAGGGTTACTGGATTCCATTTTGTAGCTCAGCTGCCAAGGTCTGTTCTCCCACTGGTTATCCTGGTCCTGTCTGTCCATGATGGCATTTCCTTATGTTCAGCAGGACTCCCCTAAAGTGTAAGGCTCAGAAGCATGTCTTTCACAGGGACTGACCTCAGGTTCTCAAGGCAGTGACAGGACACCAACATTGTAGCTCTGCACCTGAAAAGCTATGTAGAAAGGAAGCTGTGCCTTACCCACTCAGGATGTCTTCATCCTCAACTCTCTATCCTGTAAGTGAGGAGGCAGCCCGTTGCCAGCCAGCATGTCTTCACATAAGGAACAGATGCACGGATTAAAGCTAGGAAGCATTTTCAAACCACATAGACTTTCCACTTTCACCAAGTGAAACCTTTGTTGTTCCCGGCTGCACCCTTGTAACAAAGACACTTAACCAGGAAAGTTGAGAAGTACTTCATTTTTCACTGCTCCTGAAAAGAAATATTCAAAGTGTTCAACAGCAAATTATGATGGGAAACAAAAATATCCACAGTCCTGAAAAAGAAATCAAGAACTAACTATAGCACCATTGATTAAAAGAAAAATTACATTGAAAATCCAGAAGCTACTTTCTGGTTCATATGTGATGTAACTCCTGAGTCTTTGACCTTTGGAAAGTTCCAGTTAATCTCATTTTTAAAGTTGGTTGGATAGGAGTAAGCCTGAAGTGCTTTAAGCCCTGAGATCTCACAAGAAGGTTTCGGCACGACTCTCTGAAGGAGTTTTGGCAGGGCCTCAAGACTCGTTATTCTGGCACCTCTGTCTGGCCATCTGGGCAGAATGGGGCATATGGGTGGTGTTAGTGTAGTTTTTCCAAATAATTCTGTACACCATGGTAGTGGATCACACTAATTACTCTGCTGTTGAATTGAAAGTTGTGGTTCCCCCGGAGGCTTTGTTCTGTGACTAGGTTACCTATAACACATCCATTTTAAGCAGAACTTTGAGACAGCTCCCTCTGCCTCTGTTTCTATAATCCTTTGCTGCCTGGTCCTCAATCACTTCCCCACCTCCCTGTTAGCCTCCCACCCTGGAAATAATTACTGTGCTAAGGTACAATCCTCAAAAGGCATTTTGCAGGCTAACCATGAAGTAAAGTAATAAAAAAAATAATATAATGATAAATATGTACGCTGTGTTTTCAATTTTTCATTTTTATTGAATTTCTGCTTTTTCCATGAAGCAATTCTTTCTGTGTGTTGTCATATTTTTCAGACCTTGGATGTTTTATGCTTCGATGTTTTCTCTCTAGTCAATGTGATACGTACCCATCCCATTATCAGCTAGAAATGTAGGTGAATGCACAAGCATGAATGTTATACTTCCTTCAGATAAACAATAGCTTTCCCAGACCCTATGGACACGGAGCATTCTTACAAAATTTCATTTAAAAGCAAAGAAAATTAAAATTATACATCTGCAGAAGATATACCCTTGGTAGCTGATAAGCTTCATGGAAACTTCATTTTAGGAAAAAAAAAAATGTCAGTGATTGCTATACGCTCCATCATGTCATTTTGTGTTTCAGATCTGTTGAACTCTAATTGTTACTGCTGCTAAGTGTCTCCAATTTGCAAGCATGCCTTTGTTTAGAACACATTCAGAAGGAAGTTTGCTTTTCCTTTTTTTCTGTTTTTGAAAGAAAATGTCCAGACCTTGGTTACAGTTCCAGCTTTCTGTAAAGTTCAGTCCTCTTCAGCTGCCTGATGGAAAAATGACCAGCCATGGTGGGACAAGTCAACATGCTGATAAATAGCCAGGAAAAAACCAGTAAGCACCATGCAGCTTCCTAGGCCCTTGCTATACATAAATAGGCTGATAACTACTGGCTCTGCAGTTGCCAGCATCCTTTCCAGTAAATATCATCTCAAGCCAGAAGCTCTGTAAGTCAAGAAGATTATGAGTCAAAAGCATAAAGACACCAAGTGCAGCACTCTATCTGCCCTGCCCCCCGCATGGGTCTTGGCCTGTTTGAAGAGAAATAGAGTATCAATTAACTCTTGAAGGATCCCGGGATGCTTCTCAGACCTGAGATTAGTCAGCTTCCCACATCACATAGGCAGGGGACCTGTGACACACTTAGTTGATGGTCTATAGCTTCAGAATTTCCTTAACGACTTGTAACACAATAACTTTTCCCTTGAAAGGTGTCTGCTTCTAGCTGATTCTTCCAGGAAGCAATTTACCACACCCCGACAAAAACAAAACAATCAAACAAAAAAAATTAAAATAAAACATTTTTTTCTATACAAAATGTAAACTTTCCACTTGCTAATTCAGAAAGATCTGCAGTATGTGCACATTGCAGCAATTCAAATCAAACTCTTCACTTCCAAGAATGTGGACTGAGACATTTTGTTGTTTTGTTTTGTTTTGTTTTGTTTTTCAAGGCAGGGTTTCTCTGTGTGCCCTGGCTGTCCTAGAATTCACACTGAAAAACAGGCTGGCCTCCAACTCAGAGAGATCCCCCTGTCTCTTCTCATGAGTGATGGGATTAAAGGTGTGCACCAGCAGTGCCAGATCCCGAGGCTTCTTATATGAATGGCATTGTTCATTTTCTACGCAGTAGCTCTTACTCTCTTAACATTAAGCCAATCTTCCATCAAGACAGAGAACGGCAAATAATAACTGTAATAGTTTCCCAGAACGTAATCTTGGATATCAGGAAAAAATAAATGAAAAAAAATCTTGTTTGATTTATTTGTTTGTTTGTTTGTTCATGATCACATTTTGTTGTTTGGTCACTGTTTACTATGGGACTATTGGAGCTGGCTGATCCAAATCAGTTTGCCTCATAAAAAGTCTTAGAGGAAAATCTTTAACAACTCAGATAATAGCCACCGAAACACTGAAGAATCTGCTTGTTTTTCAGGCATGTTTAAATGTAGCAAATGTTGTGTGGAACCAAATGAAGGGCCACACTGCTGGCTAAGTTCATGGGAAAACTTAGTTATGTAAGAAGGATTGGAAGGTGGAAATTATACCATGCAGAAGGCTACTGTCACAATTAATCTCTTTACAGTGGGTCTTTATTACTTTAAGATGTTTAATGTCTCATAGCCATCAGTCTTCAAGATGTTTAACATGAATCTATTCACAGTGAAAAATGTAATAACTTACATGATTTGCATACTCCTTATGGAGGCTTGTTGAGACACAAAAAGAGAAATATTTGAAGTAGATATAGATGTTGCTCAGTATTAGAAGACTTGCCTTAGCATCGTCCCTGCTTGTGATTCCGCTAATGGCACTACAAAATCAAAGTCATTTCTCTTTTTTTAAAAACAGGAAAGCAGGGTTGGTACATGTAACATCACAGCAAATCACTCTGTCAAATATACACTATAATGGCTATTTTTGTAGATTGGTGACAAGTTATTCAAATATATTTTAAAACTGCATGTAGATGCTAAGAATCTAATAACTTTCTAGTGTGTTGGATCACACTTACAATACCAGCACTTGGAAGACTGAAGTACTGAGGCAGAAGAATAACTACAAGTTCAAGGCCAGCTTGGGATTCAGAGTTCCAGATCAGTCTAGACTGAAGAGTGAGACTGAGTATCAAAATAAGTAAATAAATAAATAAGACGAAAAGACTAATTATTTCACATTAATTGCCTTAAACTTATCAGAAATGTGACACATTTCATGACATTTAGAGGACCAAAGTCATTTAGGATCCTCATGTTTCTTTAGAGAATTATTTCACAGAATCAAAGCTTTCCACCTATACTCAGTATTTTCTTGGCATATAAATTAATGGAAACATCAGCTTAACTTTTATAAGCCCAGGAGCTCTTAATATTCTTAAATAGAAATAGAAATAAGAAATGTTTCTAAATAGAGAAGCAGGTTAGGAAGTAAAAACACATCATCTAGTGAACTATTTATTCAACAAAACCTTCACAATTCGCTTACTTAGATATTTAACAAATATATAGAAAGCTACTGAGTAACTCTGATCAATGAACTCATGTTGCCACAGTATATCTTAGCATATCTTTAATATTGCTGCTAATGATACATTGCTTCTGATCACTGTGATTAATAAAGGCTTTTAATTTCCGAGAAACAGAGCTAGACACCTTCTCAATATTCACCAGAGTGAATTCCCAAGTATTAAACTCTCCATGTAGTTTGGTTAGGTCCCCTTGTGTGTTTCAAACCAGGGTAAACATACTGCACACCCTAGTGGCCAGTCCAGGGATGCACCTTCTCCATGGGGCTATCTTCCATGGTGGCCACCAAAATATGCTACAAAGCCCTAGCAGCCATTTTGACCTTTTGTGAAGGTGGAAAACATCAACTTGCTATTCTTTCTGGGTAAGGAATTCATCTCCAGGTCATAAAGACTGAGAATTACCTTCACACCCTCTATTTCCAAAAGATATCATTTCAATATTGAGGCGAGAAAAGCTATGGCACACTCAAAACTAGCTGACACTATACAAGCTTGAATTATTGGTAAACAAGAGAAAGGGAGAGAGGGATGGAGAGAGAGAAGGGAAGGCAAGAAGAAGAAGTTTCAAGTTTCCCTCTCCCTCTCCTTGCATCTCCTTTCTTTCTCCTGTCCTCCTTCCTTCCGTTTCTTATTTTAAGCAGAGCCCATTTTCCTAAGATCAGAAGTTCTTTCTTTTCAAAACTCTAACAGATGTCTGTGACTGCTCATACCATGAGTGCAAGCACACAATACACTCACAGGCACATACAAGCTCACATGCACACACACACACACATACACACACACACATACACACACTCACACACACATATAAATGCACACTGTGTGCACATTCCACATGCATATACTCATGTGCACATGTGTCCATTCATTTGTGCACTTTTTATCTACATACATTTATACATATGTATGTACATATACAAAGTCATACATACGCAGGATCACACACCAAACAAACACACATTTGCTCAAAAAGATAAAAAATTTAAAAAGAACTTGGAAGTAGAAGCTCCTACAAAAAGCTCAATGGGTAAACAGAGGCAAACTCCACTGGAAATGGGCCTAGGTGTGGATGTCAAGAGCTGTGGGGTCTCAGGACCTTTAGGGTGTTTAGATTCTCTTTTATTTAACCACGTTGTAGCCTACTTTGCATCCTTCTGCCATAATTTCAATATTTATTCCCTAGAGTTTTGGGGCCTCCAGCACAACCCCATGTGAAAAGAGTCTTGACAGTGGGTTCCAACTTTCTTTTTAATTAACTCCATTTCTAATTAACATATTTCATTTTGTGGCTCATCTCAAGGTTCTTTGCCTTCGACATCTGTTCAGATCAGAGGAATATGTAACTAGAGAATTGTGTTTGGGAAGGTTTGGGCTTCCTGACCACAGCGTTAGCTTCGATCCGAAAGTGAGTTGACAGCTTGCATTGGCCAGTCTGTAGGCCCACAGGCCGGTTGCTCTCTTAACTTTAGTGCCTCTTGCTGCCTCTCTTATGAGAAAAGGGTTCTGAAGGAACCCTGGTTTATTCTGCCTCATGCTTGGGATAAACTAATCCGAATCAGGTGAGTTATGAGTTGTTTACAGTTGGAAGTCAGATGTAGAAAGCTGACTCAGAGATCCAACAATTGTACAATCCAACACTCTACAGATGGGCCAGTGTTCTAAGTCATTTAGTTTTAAGAGAGAACTAATCGGAGAGGGTGGCTCATACCTAGGCTCTTCTGTCGTTTGTTTCACGGCACCGGTTAGGAGCCCTGCCTGTTCCAGGCACACTGCAGATGATGGTCTGCCCTCTGTCCTGTAAGCCCTCCTTACATTTGCAGGAGACACAGTTTTGAAATTCTAGGAATTAATTTCTTTTGGACAGTGTGTAAATTCATCTGTGGGTTAAGTCTGCAAATTGTAAAATACACCGTGAAGCAACACATCTCTGTTAAAATGAAATGACAGCTCTGGGCCCCACCCTGGAGAGGGTAAGTCACAAAAGGTGCTTCTGTTTTTATTCATACTCTGAAATACATTTCTTTAAAAAAAACATTTTAGATTTATTATTTGACACCGAGAGAACCCCCTCAGACATTCTAAAATTTATTGATCACAGGAAAGTAGATGTGATTAATAGGAAATACTAAAAAGAAATTAATTTTATTTTAGGGTATTTTTAAAAATAGTAAACACTGTAAAAAGTCCAATTTATTCAGACTTATTTACAACAGCCTAGGCTTCTAAATACACCATAACCTTAGAGCTATTTATTTTATAAAATACAATATGATATAATAATATAGTCAGGCCAAAGCTTAGCATACTACTGCAAGAGAGAGGGAAAAAACCAATAATTATAATAATAATAACTTAGAAATTAAAAAGAAAGAAAGGTGCTGCATTTGCCACGGTGTGGTTTACTTTTTAAATTAAACACATTCACTTTTACACAATGAATGAGTTTTTCCTAGCCATTTGCTAAAAGGGGGAGAATTTAATGATTTTATTCTTCACTAGATTGGCTATTCTGAATAGCCATTTAAGATTAAATATATACATTTCCTGTGCCGCATGCTAATTCTACTTTGAAAGTGTTTACCTTAAAGAAATAATAAACTCATTTTCCTTTATTTTTTTTTATTGAATTTAATACACCTTTTAAGCAGGTTAGCCTCCTAGCAGGTTATAGTCTATGAAAAGCCATGTAAACAAAAGGTATTGTGATTATTATATGTAGGGCACATCTTAGATAATGAGTTTCAAATTTATAACCAATATTGTGTGAAAAATGATTGTCATTCAGCCTGTATATGTATAGTCAAAGAAAGAACAGTTTGCTAGGCAATATTTGCATAACCACGATCCCCCACCCCAAATGAACTTCTTTAACTATGAGAGAAAAAATAGGAGGTAAGGAAAACAAGGTTCACCCTCAGCCCAAAAGAAGAAAAAAGAAAAGTTTATACTGAAAGTAGATCCTATTTATGGATTACAGTAAGCCTTTTCACTCCAGAATCCAAATATCTTTATATTTTCATTTATTTCTATCTAAAGGCATGATTTTTGACAGCTTAAGGCTATTTCTATAAGAAATAACTCATTTCATAACACTTTTATTAAAATGTGCAGATGAAGTTTTTTTTTTAATCTCTCATAAAAAGAGCCAACATTTTTCAAGAAGTTACTTTTAGTTCCCCAAGAGACCCTTGCTTCGTATAATGATCGTATTTTGTCCTTTTTGAGGTGAATCCACAGGCACTGTAAACCTGTCAATTACCTGGTAGCAGAAACCAAGTCAAGGGATGGAACCTCCGGAGGTTAAGAAAGGGACCTAGATCCAGTTTACTTAGAACACACAGTGGGACCTGATTTGCCCTTCCGTAAGCTCTCCTTTGAAGAGTCGAATTAAAGAAGTTCTCTCCAGTAACCAAATCTATTAAATATATAGAGATCACCCAGCCACTCTGAAATTCTCTTTTAATAGATATATGCAAAATGTTTAAAGTTTACCCTCTCTCCATAGTTTTAATTTAGCAGTAACCAAAGATGCGCATCCACAGGATGAAATCGAAAGTCATCTGTGAAGTCTAAATTCTCTAAGCTACATGTGTAAATTTAATTTTGCCAAAATTGTGTTTTTATACAATTCCACTGAGACATTTTGACTGTCCCGCAATACACAATCCACACAATGGTAGGTTATTAGAACAACGTGGTTTGGCAGCTCGAGAAAATTAAAAAGTTTTGCCGTTAGCTTTTGTGTCCCTGAGTAAAAACGCTTGGAGAATGTGTGTAGTGCCATGACTTGTACCAACCTCAGCGGGACAGGATGCTGAAATAAGCCCTGCTTCTTAATATTAAACGGATAGAAATCAGGGCCCGTGCGTTTTATGAAGAGCTGTTAAGTGGTGGCAGCTCCTTCTTTGGCTGGCGTTTGGCAGGGCTACGAGCCTGTCACCGAGTCCCCAGGCGGAGAGGAATCCGTGCGGACCGAGTGAGGGCTCTGCAGTCTCCGGGAACAGCTGAAGCCAGACTAACGCAGAGCCAGTCTCCTGCGCCTACAGCTGACTCGGCACTGGCTTTTCTTCTTTTGCTGTAGTTGAAACTGAACCGCTTGCACTGCTGAGAAAATGCCATGAAAATATAACCCGCCGCATTCCAGGAAAATAAATAAGCAAGGCCACCCAAATTTTCAATTAGTGCCGCAGCCGCATGCAGGAAATGGCATGCGATCCGTCCAAGGCGCCCTAGGCCGTGGAGGGGCAGTGGGGACAGGAGAGGGTGGGAGGCTGTGACAGTGCCTTTCACCCTAGCCCACACTTCTTGGCTTGCTGGGAAGAAGCGCTGAACTTCCTATATCCTAGCATAAACTAGGGCCAGCCAGGCCTGTGTGAGTCGCCCGAAACGGAAACAGAGCAACGTTCCCGGGCAGTTGATAAAAATTGTAAAAGAGCTTTTGATTTCAGGTGTCAGACTTTAAATCTGGTTGTTTCTTCCCGCCTGGCTACTGCTTACCCAAATGCTGCAGGCAGCCTGGGAGGCCACTGTTTTTAGACTGCAGGGTGCAGGACTGTTGCTGCGCTCAGGGTCTGCCAGACTTCTGCAGTCAGCAGGGGATGGAATGGTATCTGACATCCCTGCGAAAATGAGAAGTCAGCTTTGGAAACTCCTTTCCTTGGTGGCATTTGTCTGAAGTGTTCAAATCTCTGCTTTGAAGGCCTGGATTCTTCCCAGGCCCTCCAGGGTTTTGCTTCTGTATCCGGCCCTGCTTTCTGTTTCACTTCACCACCCTTTGCAATTTTCCAGCTCACCGTGCTGAAGTTGGTCAGGAGAGGATGGCTTTTCAGTGGCGTGGTGCTCCTTCCTCCACAAGACAGCTATTTTATTTTATTTTTTTTGAATGAATCCTACCAGTTATGTGGGGATAATGGTTTTAAAACCTATAACTAGACTAACGAACGTTTTTTGATCTTCATCCTTAGGGAATTGATAAACAAAAAGCAAATCGACACCGTCTGGCATTTTTTGCTGTTTTTGTTTTTTCCTTTAAATCAAGAAATGAACTAATTGAGTCCCACTTGCGGTTAAGGAAAATCTGCTAGGAATCTCATACCCGTTATTGTGTGGGGCAGACAAGAAGCACCCAGAATAAGCCCTACTTCAGCTGAGCGTCAAGTATGACATTCACGTTGTACATTGTACTCGTGTGACTTTCGATGCTGTGAATCTGTGGTAATAGCGGGAAAGCCTTTAAAATGGTATGTGTCTCCTCACGCAGACTGCATGAGAACAAACCCTCCCTGTGCATTTCTTCTTAACTGGCTTCTTTTAGTTCATAACATTTTCTTGGCAAATCAACTGCTTTGTTGGGTCAGAAGGGCGACCATTTCCTTTTTGCAGTAAAATTCAGAATTTCATCTTTGTACAACGCAGCAGCGCTTCCTCTCATTGAATTCTAGTGGTTTTTAAGTTGGTTCTTTACAAAATAAGGAAGGGGGCGTGGAGCCTTCCCCATTTACATAGTTTCATTTCCAAACATGCGTGCCTTTAGATGTAGCAGGTTGTAGAGTCTGGAGCCACCGGCAGACCAAGATTAGTATCCTGCAGTGAGCCAGGAGCTCGGCCACTAAGCTCTGTGAGACAGTCTGCCAGGGGCAGCCTCCTTAGCCTTGGCTCTCTGGCCTGCCTCCCTCACTGCCTCTCTTTATGTGTCCTGTTGTCTCCGTGTCCTTCACTGTCACATTACATCATCGAAACGATTTCTAGGAAGTTATCTAACAAATAAGCACCAGGTGTACACTTTATCCATAGGATTTAACTTATTTATCCAGCAAATGGCTCTAAGCACCATGCTCGGTGAGCTCTCAGAAATATAGAAACTACACTAGCACATCTCATATGAATAACAACACCACACACACACACACACACACACACACACACACACACACTCAACTCCAAGTAACCATGAGGCAAAAGTTTGGTCTCCATGTCAGAGCTGGAAGAGACCTTGATACCTGTAAACCAAATCTTTGATTATACATGAGAAAGTTAAGGCTGAGAGTAACAAGTTGATATGATCTGCTGGTTCACCTAGCATCCTTTCTGGATGACATCACTATCCAAATCTTCCACTTATATCACAGTGGGTAAACTTGCTCAAATGTATCCTCTCCAGGAGTCTTCTCCCTCTGAGAGAATTACACCACCATTCTACTCAGAACAGCTGATCTGTGGCTTATTTCAACAACAGAATAGGAACAGAAATGGCCTGGTCCATATGTCATCATATCCTCTCTGTCAGGACACCCGGTGACCCAGAGAAAGGCTGCTTTTTCTGCCTAGCTAGGCTCTGTGATCAAGAGCACATGAGATGAAGTCAGGAAGCGAAGGATGAAACTTGAATGAGCAAGAAGTTGCTGCTATAAGCCCCTGGGATTTTATAGTGGTCATTGCAGCAGGACACAGCTCAGCAGATGGGTCCATCACTGTCTTGCTGAATGGCAGCAGTTACTTACTCTTCTGTAAATTTTAACTGAGGCGAAGTCATGATGGACAAAGTGCCCTTTAGGACTATTTTTATTTTTGCGGTGTTGAGGATAAACTCAGGTCCTTGCATATATGAAACAAGCAAGATATTACTGAGCTATAGTGATTCTAGGTTTTTATACTATGTTCTCGAGGGGAGTTTGTGGAAAGGAGGTTTTGACTGCTGTGTTCTGGTGCCTTAGGATGGTCTGGTTTCTAGAAGGTGAGCCCAGGTGGCCAGAAGCCCAACTGGAAGGCTGTGAATTCCTCTGCCCAGAAAACACGCCTTGAAGTGCTTTTATTTGACAGAATTTTAGCAGAATTGGCTGCCTAAGAGGGAAAGATTCTCCAGAAAGAATGGAAGGGAGATAGGCTTTCTCTCTTGGGACATTCTTGGATCTTAGGAAATGGTCCTTTGCAGTAATAAGTGGTGATGGGAGACATTGTCTGGAAAGGCTCTGACAGTAGTCAAGGAATTAACTCAATGCTAGAAGCATTGTTTGGTATGTGCAAGGCCCTGGGTTCAGTCCCCAGTGCTACTTTTAAAAAGCCCTAAAAATGGCTTGCAGTTCCTTTCATTCTTATTGCTCCTTCCAGGAGCATGTGCCCTTTAATAAAGAACAAAACTGTAACCCAAAGAACTTAACTATTATGTATGCAATTACACTTACTAGATTAGGCCAAGTGTCTTTTTGTGTTTTCCAGGCAGGGGCAAGCAGGTCTGAGTTGCCTGCAAGTGTCTCCTGTTGGATTTCAGCAACAGAGTTGCTGGTGTATTGGAACTGGTCACAGGTTCAGATAGTTCCTCAGCGTCTATGTGTGTTCTCAACCCTGAGCACAAGACAGCCAAGGGCAGAGTAACCTACCAAGTTCCTCACACAAACAAGCCCGTACCCAATACCTATTGAAGAGTAAATTAATAATATCTTCAGATTTCCCTGCTCTTCATGTTTAGAAAATGTGACCATTTTATATCATGAAAGGATTATGATTATATTTTTTTTATTTTAACAGGCAGCAAAGAGTTAGAATTCTTGCCAAAATTTGCCCAACAAAAATGAGAGCCTTTACTGACAAACAAGTCAGATTCCTCTTTTTATAGTAATAGCTCTCAGCTTTGGACTGTGCATCTTCCAGTCGTGCATGTAACCAAATGTGCCATTCAGAATCCACTGATGGATAAATAGTTCAACAATTGGATAAAAACAGTGGATCATATGGAATTGCTTCATAAACCGCAGCTTATTTTAGCCCCATGCTCTACAATGATATTTATAACAATTTGCATTTTATCTTTCTTTCCCATGGGCATCTTTGGAAGCTCAGCAATCATACACGATGAACTTATACACTGGGGCAATCCTCTACTGGAGGAGCCTGTTCCTCAGAGTAGTTCTCTCTACAAGGAATTCACCAGCATCCTGATAACATGGAAACACCTCACTCAGGATGATACATCTGGGTAGCCCAATATAATGATGTTAAGAGATAAACTGATTTACTAGCTTAAATATAGCCAAAATAGAGTGTGAACAACCAAGCAATAGACATTGTGTACAGCAGGTATCTGTCGCTCTCATCACTCACTAAAGGCAGCACTGACATGCCCAGCAAACGGGTTGGGGAACCCCCGATGATATACTGGTTTATTCTGCTGTGCCAGCATCTCTCTGGGCAGATGAACAGTACCAGTTTGTTGTGCCGAACCAACGTAACACATTCTACTCGCTGGCATGGTGGGGTTTGATTCAGCGCAGCCTCCTCGTGTGTTTGCTTCCTGTTTTTCCCATGGTAAATGAGTCTCTGCCATGCTCTCTCTCCAGTGTGGTCATCACTGCTGCTTTCCATTATTGCTGTATTTGGCAAATGAAGGTATCTGCTGCCCCTTCTGTGCACAAGGCAGAGGGCTCAGTGCTAATTGTCCAGAGGCCGGGGGGAGGTGGGGGGCATCCGGCACTTTCTTTTTTCCTTCCACGTCTGGATATCCTCCCACCTACCACCCTCCTGATGAAACACACACCAAACCATAACCTATTTAGAGGTTGTGGCACTTGGCCATCTTCAATATAGCCGTCCACTCTGAATTTAAATTTGTCACCATTCTCCTTAGAGGGAATGAGAGGGAAAATGAATTTAATTTAGTATAAAAAATAAACATTTCTGGGTGCTGGAAACGTCTGCGGTGTTTTAAGAGCTGTTATCATTAATCAGTCAGGCATGTTTACCCAGCCCCAGGATTGCTTATGCAACGGAACCGCAGGCCCCGGCCCTTCAGTGAGCAATGGCCACCAGCATCCGCGGCAAAAAAGTATGTTCATAGCAATCACAGCGCTCCTGACTGCTCAGACATGTGGCCTCTTTCAGAGTGTGCTCTCTGTGGCTGAGAAACAGTGACATAAGACATAGAGGAGACCACTGTAGAGCCTGTTTTGTACCATTGCTACCATTGTAGGATGTTTGCTACGGTTTTGGCTATGACACTTTCTTGTGGTCATACTTCATATTAATTTATCCTGTTATAATTTTGAGAGTCAATGTCTTCAGCATGAATTGTCTTTGGCGTAGCTGTAAAATAGCCATGGTATTATCATCAGCCAATTCTCACCACACAAAGGAGAGTATGTGTCCTTCGTGGTAATTAAGGGGGAAGGTAATTAAGGTACCAGCAAGGTTTAGGGACAACACTCTAGCGTCCATAGTTTCTCCCAGAGGAATGGAAGTTGGGGGCAGCAGGGCTCATGAGCATGGCAACTTGAACACACTCCTTCACTGCACATAGGGAACCTTCCTAAGAAAAGTGGCGGAAATGAAAGCCCACAAAGAAATCATGAGACCATCAAAAGTAAGCCATTTATCTAAGTGCAAATATTCATTCATTCATTCATGTAATAATCATTTGATTTCCAGTTAGGTGTTGGACTTGGTTTTAGACCACTGATAAAACCACAAACAAAGCAAAATTCTTTCCTTTCCATGTGGTATAAACATCTGAGTGATGCAGCCACAAGCATCAGACCCATGTTTAACATAATACCCAAGTCTGATCCATTTGACTTAGAAAACTGGAAACAAGGCAAGGAAGATGAAAAAGAGAAGGGGACCAGGACCCAGCCTTGCACAGAGAGTTAAGGGGGACCATTTCAAGAGCTTACACCCAAGAGAAGACCTGAACAAAGCAAGTGAGCTCTGAGGGTTTCAAGAGAGGGGTCTAAGCAGAAAGGAACGGGACAGAGGCCCTCAAATACAACCATTCCTGGCCAAAGAGCAACGCAGCCCCATGATTACCACAAGACAATTGTCAGGCTGTGTGTGAAGCTCAGAGAGGCCAGGCTAAGCTGTGTTGAGGGGACAGGGGAAGGAATTCTGGGAATCCGAAGGTGGTGGGGACAGAAAAGGGCATCATGAATCATGTTTATAAATACTAGCGATTGTGTCACAGGGTCCAAGGATCACCAGGGATGATGACCTGAAGGCTTTATGACAGCCCAGGCAGGCACTGGCCCCTGCTCAGAAGAGCAGATGCGGGGTATCTGGGAGAAGTGGCTCTATTACAAGGAGAACTGGGGGACTTGGTGAGGGCTCATAGGGATGGAGGGCAAAAGATGAGATGCTACAGTATGGTGCTCTGCAGCAGGCTATGGCGCCCCGCAGCAGGCTATGGCGCCCTGCAGCAGGCTATGGCGCCCCGCAGAAGGCTATGGCGCCCCGCAGCAGTCTACGGCGCCCTGCAGAAGGTTATGGTGTCCTGCAGCATGCTATGGCGCCCTGCAGCAGGTTATGGTGCTCTGCAGCAGGCTATGGAGCCCCGCAGCAGGCTATGGCGCCCTGCAGCAGGTTATGGTGTCCTGCAGCAGGCTATGGCGCCCTGCAGCAGGTTATGGTGTCCTGCAGCAGGCTATGGCGCTCTGCAACAGGCTAGGAACCAGTGTGCATGCATACCATTCCCGCCTCTGTTCCTTACTTGGTGTGCCAAGCTGGGTGTGCTTCTTAACTTGTCTAGAAAATGAAGATGGCAACAGGGTATCTTTCAGCTGGACAATTTGAAGATTAGATAAGTGCGTTCATGTGCTGTAGTTTGGGTTCTCACAGGATCCCAAAATGAGAATTAGTTACAAAGCATTATCCTGGGCCTCAGGTCTTTGTCTGGCCTCCCACACAGCTCTCCTGTTACTTTCTCTTCCACCAGGACAGATATTCCCCAAGGCCTTCACTGAGTAGAGCTGGTGCCAACATTATGAATTTGAAGCTCCAAACCTGTGAGATATATAAAGCTCCTTTCTTTTTTTTAAAGGATAAAATACTTAGCTTCAGGTACTTTATTCTACTAATATTTGATGTACTAATATATAGCACACATATAATATGTTTAGAACAGAAACTGACCTCCATGACACATTTGCATACTAGTAATTATTGCCAATGACTAAAAGGCGATAGTTAATTTGATGTCATTTATTTGAGATGAGAAAGACTAGAAGCACGAGTTTAAGTAAAGTATTGGGAAATTATTTGGGAGATTTTTAAGACTTCTAAGATGAGGTGCTGAACGGGGCTAGGAAAGCTGGGGGTTCTGGGAGAAGTCAAATCTAGGACATAAATCTATCGTTCAAAGCTGAAGTCCTAGAAGATGACCTAATACCGAGGAGCCGGAGAAAGGAGAAAGAGCAAGCACTGGAAGTGAGCGGTGCTTTGAGGAACTGGGATCGTTTTCTGCTCCATCCTTCTGAGAAGTCATCTGTGGGCTTGGAAGTTGGACAGTGAAAGATACTGAGGGAGGATCAGCCGCACTGTGCACTGTGGAAGGGAGAGCTCCAGCACTGAGCGAGACTCAAGCCTGCGCCGTGAGTTATGAAGCTCAGTGACGTCAAGAGTGTGCGGAGGGCCGGGGCTCCAGTTTCTCGCATCTGCTTAGTATGGCAAACGCAGGCTCCACACACCCTAACTCCACGTCAGTGCTGCAGTAAGTCTCTCAGAGTCCTCAACCCTCCCGGATCTTCCAGAGAAGAGCGGGAATCTGACAGTACAAACACTGACTGGCACACTCCTGTATGTGCGCACATGGGCACATAGCATCAGTAAGTGTACCTTGAGAGTCAAGGGATTCTGTGCCTATGACCAAAAATAAAGGATGCTCTTTGAGGGCTGGGAGGCTTTCCTGCCTTCCTCAATGATCATAGTGTTCTTAATATATTAAGTAAATTAAGATAGTTGGGATATATGAGACCTTATTTCAAATAAAATATTTTGTCTATACATGTAAGATATATAAATATTATATTAAGTAATAACATATGAATGATTTATATTGTAAGTATTATCATCCTAATTATAATGTTAAAGATAACTTAATGACCGCAAAGCTTACACTAGAAATTTACTACAAAGTGGCAACCCATTTGGTCTCTTTCTGGCACACTGACTAAAAAGGTTCTAGTACACATTTGTAGCTCAGCTACTTTGAAAGCCGAGGCAGAAGGACAGTTTAAGTCTAAGAATTTGAAGGCAGTTTGAGTAATGAAGCCAGACACTAGGTCAAAATGAAGAGGAAAAAAAAAAGAGTAAAGAAACAAAGGGGGGAAAAGAAAGAAAGGAAGAGAAAAATGAAAACATAGTCTTTGGAGGCATTAGCAATAGGCCAAGTTCAATGCTTGAAATTTAGCACTAAATTCTATTGCACAGATGCACGTACCAGGTTAGCCTTAAACTCGAGATTCTCTTGCCACCATCTTCCTGGGCTGAGATTCAGGCCCACTTAAGTCTGTAGTTTACTCTTTCCTGTTGCTCAGCTCTGGGGAGCAAACCTGAGATGCTGGCATTGCTAGGCAACCAGCTCTACTAATCAACTACTCTCCGGCTCTCTAGCAGAGGTTTGTGGAATGCCCCATTTCTCTTGAGTTTCAAGCTTTGGCCAGTAGAGGGAGCTTGCACAGGCTTTTGCATAAAGGAAAAGAAACTTTCAAACTTTCCTTAGAAGAGACCTGTTAAAACATTCTTTAAAAAGCAATCTTTGTTTCACAGCAATTATTGTTTCTTGTAGCTACCTATCTCCTGGAGAGAAAATTTATAGCAATAATTAAAAAGAAACCTAAGGTTAATATTTTTCTCTTTATTTGAATATTTCTCTGGTAAAAGCATGTGGATTAAAATAATGGATATTTTTAAACTTTTGCAAAGACATAAGTTTATGAAATCTGTAGAAGTTGACAAATGAGATAAAATTTTAACTGAAGTAAAATATTGTGAAATCAACCCCTCTGTTGCCTTCTGTAATTAATTAGTCAGAACGGGAAGTGAGTATGTAGGCCTCTTCCTAAGAAGAAACAAATCCAAGGAGGTCTCCTTCTCTCTCACACCAGTCTGTTCCCTGACGTTAAACACTCAGGAAGCTCCCAGCCATGGAATGTGTTTTCCTTCCCTCCATGGCTGTCTGTGGTCCTTCATGATCATTGTAGAGTCCACTGTGATTCTGTTTGCTTCTGCCTGCAGCTTCCAGACCTCTGTGGTTTCCTCTGCAGCTGTGGGTATTTCTCATGTGAAACCACAGGTCACTTCAGAACCACAAGACTGATCCTGACAATTAGAACTTTAGCCAGGGTCCCCTGGGATATTCTGAAACTCACGGGGCTCCATACATTATGTCCAGATCCTTAAATTACTACCACCCGGTACCTCACGTATTCTTGGTTCCTCGAAGCATCCTAGGTCAGTTTTATCAATGTTCTTGAAGGTTCATATCTGCCAGCTCATAACAAATATGTCCACTGGAAAGGAAGATTATGAAAATGAGGATTTGACCTTCTTTGAGTTTTTATGTCTACTGCTTTTGCCTAGAGTGATTCTCTCTTGCCTACGCAGACACATCCCAAGACATCCAGTGGATGCCTTTGGCCATGGGTGGTGTTGGCTCTAGGGATATTATTATTTCATATACTTATTATAAAGTTTAGTTCATAAATTAGGTATAGTAAGAGGTCATCAATAGCATGTAGTAGAGTTTAGTAGCCCCAACATATGTTTCTTCCTTTCCTCACTAAATCAAGAACTTTTTGTTTACAAAAAAAGTTTTCAATAAAGTACTTCACAGTTTCTCTTTGGCATATCTGAGTTGTCAGCCTTACTATTCTTGTACTTTGTTGCCATCTTTATACAATTACAATTTTGTATAATTACAATATTATTTAATTTGTGTTGTGGGTTTGGTCTCACTATATAGTCTAGGCAGGCCCGGAACCCACAACTCAGCACAGGCTATTGTTGAGTGCTTGTGACTCAGTCGTGTTGAGTCCTGAGTGCGGTCCTATTGAGCATGTACACCACATCTATCCATTTGAGGTCATACTAAGTCAAAGAGAAGTCACATGGGGATGAGCAGGAAAGCTCAGCAGGTGGCATTTGCCAACAGACCTGTCAACTCGAGTTCCACCCAGAAACCTAGATGGTAAAAGGAGAGAGCACACATAATCGGTAGCACTAAGGATGTGCACACAAGAGACAAACAAGCAACCAGAGCTGAAAAAAGAGTTATTCTAACACCACCATTGCAGTACCACAGGCCAAATGAGGGAGCCAGCTAGTCACACACACCAGGTGACGGCAAGGCTCTTCTTGGTCTCTAGGGCGCTTGCTCTGATCCTCATTCTCTTCCATTCTTCAACTTTTTGCCAGAGCCCATTGAGGTTTGGCTGTCCATTTTGTCTATAAATACTATTTTTTCCATGGCCCACTAATCTGAGCTATTTATCTGAAGTTGCCTTGTTTTAAAATAAACATTAAGAGGCAAACCATTTTAAAATGAGGTTCCCTAACCCATGCTGTTTCTATTTGTTTCAGGGTAGAGCCAGGATCTGGGACACCTGGTGTGTTCATTTGTTTGTCCCCGTGACAAACATACCTGCTGGAAGCAACTTAAAGGAGTAGAGATTCATTTTGTCCACGGATAGAGAGAGGCCTCAATCCACTGTGGTGGGAAAGAACTGGTGGAGGCAGAGGCTTTGGCCACAGTGCGCGACAGCAGCATGTCCCGTGCAGGTGGGTCAGCGGGAATAGGGTTTGCGCTAACTAAAAAGGACTTATGGTCTTTATAACCCCACCTCAGTTGTGCTAACTAGACACATCTTCCAAAAGTTCCCAAACACTGCCTCCAGATGGGGACCAAATGTTCAAACCCATGAGCTTTTACAGGGGATCTTTTGGACGTAAACCATCCCCTCTAGGAAACTAACTAACCCCTAACTACACACATGCACCATAGTTCTTGACAACTCGAAAGTAGAGAATGTGGTCAATGTGCCAGCTAGTGTCATTTGTCATTTTGGACCATATGCAAGCTTATCCATTTGACCTTTAGTGAATTGCTGGGAAGATGATCACACAGCATGGTCCTGGGGAGGAAATGATAGTGAAGTCCATTTACTCAGAGAAACGTGGTAGAGAGAACATTTGGCACTTCAGACATAAGTCTTAGAGTATTAATACTCTAACAATAAGTAATATTGTTCAGCATTTTATTTGCTAGTACAAATAGTCACATCTCTAATGTTATTTCTATATAAGAATATTTAAAAATCTAATTTAACATATTACTGCCAAGTGGACTCTATTTTTTTTAATGCCAGAAATACCTAAAAATCAAAATACAGATGTTTTATAAAGCTTAAAGGAAATAACTCCAACCTAGAGCCAAAGAAAGAGCACTGCTCTCCCTTTTGTTTTTAAATTTATTAGGTTGAACTGTTTTAAGTTTTTAGATTATAACATTTCCCTGGAGGTATCTATCTTAATACTCATCTAAAGCACATATAATAATCAGAAATCTCTCAGTTTCTAAGTCTGACATCCACCTGTCACAGGCAAGGCAGCCCTTGCTTTTCTGAAATAGGGGCACTAATGAATAGTCTTAGGAAAGAATATCTTCCTACTTGTTCTGTAGGTTCGATTCTTTATCTATCTTTCTCCTTTCCCCCGCCACCTTTCTCTTCCCCTTCCTTTCTAACTTCTGCCTTCCCTGGCCCCCTCCTCTTCTCTCCATAATACCCCAAGTGTTCAAATGCTTGTATCAGTCCACTGTTTGGACTCTTCTCTCTTATAAACATCATGCTTTTCTCTTTCACTCCTGATGAAGCTCCTTGTCAAAATGTGTTATGGAAGTGCAGGGAATACAAATGCCCCATAAAAACAGAACAAGCTGCAAAAGCAGGCCTCTCTCACCTCCTCCAGGACAGACAGATCTTTTAATGACCTCCCTGAGAGCTAGGAGCCAAGGCCATGTTCAGATTTTACAGCACCATGGCTCGGGATGTTGAATGAAATACAGCTATTTCATGTTTGAAAACGAAATGCATTTCAGATGATATTTAACTGTCCAACTGTGCAAAGATAAATGTTACGGTATTCACGACCATTCATATTGCTGTTTCTAGTTACTAATCACAGAGTCTGTGGCCGAATGAAACCCAGAACAGTTGGGCTTTCAAAATATTCAGTTAATACATTCAAAGCTATTGTCATTTCCCCTGTCAAAGATGGCGTTGTTAGAGCGAGCCCCTACAAACTCTCTTCCCTGCTGAGGAGACCACTTGGGAAAATGCTTATTTTGTTTTTTCTTACAAGAATAAAATTGCAATCTTTCAACAGAACATGTTGATCATGCCATCTGGCACATAATTTCTATGCCTAAATTAAGCTGAGAAATCAATTCAGTGTTGAAGGACATTATCCGTTTAAGATTTTTTTTTTTTTTTTTTTTTTACCTCCAAGCAATTTGAGAAAGTGGGGTAAAAAAAATAAGTTGTTTTCATTTCTGAGGATGTGAATTACATAAGCCTGGAATATTTTCTTGCATATACATAGGGGGAAATTATAATTTATAAGTAGATGTCTATGACTCACTTGGGTTTCGTGTCCTGAAGTTGTGCCACACTGCACCGAACATGGGGAGCTGTGTAGAAAGGCCAGTGTTTTGAAATGAGCAGCTAAAAATGGACAGTGGGATAAAATGAGTGTAAAGCTTTGTCCTAAGGACTTATCAAGTTGTCTGCATTGTTTTCAAGCTTTTTATTCAGTGCTGAGGGTGGGTCCAGGGGCCTGCAGCCATAGGGTAAGCCCCCCCTGCCACTGAGATGCTGTCCAGCTTGTAGACTTTTCTTTGATAAGTAATTTATGAATTCAGGTTAATGTTCACAGTTAAGGCACTGATAAATAAATTGAATACAGACAAATCAAGTCACAGCTACAAGGTCAAGTCACTCAGAAGAATAGAATAGTGTGGAAGTGAGATGTGTGTGTGTGTAGGTGTGTATATGTGTGTGTATGTGTGTATATGTGTGTGTATATGTGTGTATGTGTGTATATGTGTATGTGTTTGTATGTGTATATGTGTGTGTGTATGTGTATGTGTGTATATGTGTGTGTATATGTGTGTATGTGTGTGTATATGTGTATGTGTTTGTATGTGTATATGTGTGTGTATGTGTGTATATGAATGGGTATGTGTGTATATGTATGTGTGTGTATATGTGTGTATGTATGTGTATATGTGTGTATGTATGTATATGTGTATATATGAGTGGATATGTGTGTATATGTATGTGTGTATATGTGTGTTTGCACATGTGTTTTTATGCTATGGCTGGTGTGTGGAAGCCAGAGGACAACCTTGGGTGTCAGCCTTCTGTGTTTGAGGCAGGGCTGAACAGTGAGATTGCAGATGCTCACCACTGTGAGCTTCACAAGGATTCTGGGGACATAAGACTCTGGTCTCTACACTATGCACCAAGAGCTTTACCCACTGAGCCATCTCTCGAGCCAAGATCTTTATGAGCTTCAGAGACGAAAGTGGCTTCAGCAAGTTCTAGTCCATACATGTTCAGGCATCTAGAATCTTCCAGCTGGGAAGTGTGAACCAGGAAAAGCCTTTGCCCAGTTCACAGCTTTCTCATGAATCAAACACAGTGGTTTGATTCATGAGAAAGCTGGTTCTAGGGAGCTCACACAGATGCAAAAGTGTGCCAGAAGAAAATGAAAAAAAGAAAAAGCTTCGAACCAAAGGCTCATGTGATAGAAAATGGAGAAAAGATAAAATCAAGGTAGACTTTCCACTTTCATTTCTTTAACTAGATTTTATGAGTCACCTGAATGATTAAACTTGAAGTTTTTCTACTTAACTAGTAATTTTCTTTTAAAGCGAGAAATAAAGAAGGAGAAATTCATATTTGAAGGGAAGGATTTCATCTTGAAGTCAGCCATCTGGAGTCTCATGAAAAACACAGCTATCTGACTCTCTGTTGGCCACCTGACTATTGATGTCATGACACACCTGTGGATCTCCAGGGTGCCAGAGGATGGAAACTCAAGTGCTTTTCCACAAGGGAAGTTTGTGAAGTACACACGAGCGTCCGAGAAACCAAGCAAGAGATTCAAAATACACGTGAAAGAAAAGGCAATTTTAACTTTTACCTCAAGAATTGTTCATATTTTTGTGGCACTTTAGAGTCTTGAAAGCTCACTTATAAGAATTACATGGTACACTTTTCACTAACCTTCTAGACAGGTAGAAGGACCCAGAGAACCATAGTGGCAAATGAATCCGAGTACTGTTGGAAAGGCTACATCTTGCCTGGCATGCACGCTGAGGAGACACCCTCTCACGGTGGCACCAAGGTAGAAATCTTGAGGAATTGGGTGCATTTATTAAATAGAGGTGGTGTAACCTTGGAGTGTGGCAGCAAGAGTTCTCTTGGGAGGGTGCAGCTCCTTACATCACACCCTGAGACACACGACTCAAGAGCAGGTGAACACACATTGCTTGGCTAAAATGTGGCCTCCTGGACTCATGAGATGACTCAACACGTCAAGGCACGTGCTGCCAAGCCTGGTGATTCCCCCAAAACCATATAGTAGAAGGCGAGAACCAACTCCCACAAGTTGTCTTCTGACCTCCACATATGGGTTGATGTTCTATATCGAGTGTGCATAAACACACAAACACATACACAATAAATAAACTTTTAAAACAATTCAAAGTTACGTGCTCTGATACCAAAAGCTCTAGGCTGCCACCATGCCCTCTGCTGCCCTGTCCACTAGCCAAACAACAGCAGACCTCTGACCATTCCTCTGTGCTTTGAAGAACTCTTCATCTGCTGATGTGCCAATCAAACTGAGGGGGAGAGGCGGAAGCAGAGAGGCAGATATAGGGAGGGAGACACAGAGATACAAAGAGAGAAAAAGACCACGAAAGTAGAAAAGACCAAAGGTGCATGTGTCAGAAGGGCTGACCGCTGACAGTCATGATTTTCTTTTTCTTTCCTTTAAAAATGGTTTCACTGAAGTATCCACGCGTTGCTCTTCCTTCTTGGTTTTCTTGTGTTTTGGAAATTTGTATCTTGGGTATTCTAGGTTTCTGGGCTAATATCCACTTATCAGTGAGTGCATATCTAATGACTTCTTTTGTGATTGGGTTACCTCACTAAGGATGATATCCTCCAGATACATCCATTTGCCTAAGAATTTCATAAATTCATTCTTTTTAATAGCTGAGGAGTACTCCATTGTGTAAATGTACCACATTTTCTGTATCCATTCCTCTGTAGAGGGACATCTGGGTTCTTTCCAGCTTCTGGCTATTATAAATAAGGCTGCTATGAACATAGTGGAGCATGTGTTCTTATTACCAGTTGGAACATCTTCTGGGTATATGCCCAGGAGAAGTATTGCTGGATCTACCAGTAGTACTATGTCCAGTTTTCTGAGGAATCGTCAGACTGGTTTCCAGAGTGGTTGTACAAGCTTGCAATCCCACCAGCAGTGGAGGAGTGTTCCTCTTTCTCCATATCCTCGCCAGCATCTGCTGTCACCTGAATTTTTGATCTTAGCTATTCTGACTGGTGTGAGGTAGAATCTCAGGGTTGTTTTGATTTGCATTTCCCTGATGATTAAGGATGTTGAACATTTTTTCAAGTGCTTCTCAGCCCTTTGGTATCCCTCCCTGGAATAGCGAATAAAATATCCATGGAAGGAGTTGCAGAGACAAAGTTTGGCGCTAAGACGAAAGGATGGACCATCCAGAGACTGCCCCATCCGGGGGTCCATCCCATAATCAGCCACCAAACGCAGACACTATTGCATACGCCAGCAAGTTTTTGCTGAAAGAATTCTGATATAGCTGTCTCCTGTGAGGCTTTGCCAGTGCCTGGCAAATACAGAAGTGGATGCTCACAGTCATCTATAGGATGGAACACAGGGCCCCCAATGTAGGAGCTAGAGAAAGTACCTAAGGAGCTGAAGGGGTCTGCAACCCTATAGGTGGAGTAGAAATATGAACTAATCAGTACCCCCAGAGCTCATGTCTCTAGCTGCATATGTAGCAGAAGATGGCCTACTAAGCCATCATTGGGAAGAGAGGCCCCTTGGTCTAGCAAATTTTATATGCCCCAGTACAGGGGAACACCAGGGCCAAGAAGTGGGAGTGAGTGGGTAGGGGAGCAGGGCAGAGGGAGGGTATAGGGGACTTTTGGGATAGCATTTGAAATGTAAATGAAGAAAATATCTAATAAAAATTAAAATAAAAAATGGTTTCATTATATGTATTCATCACACATGGTATAGTGTTTCATATATGTGTATGTCTCTCTCTATATATATATGTGTGTATACACACACATATATATACACATGTATGCCTACAAAGTGTGTGTATATATATGTATATATATATACACATACACATATATATGTGTGTATGTGTACACACACACACACACACACAACGTACATACGTACGTCTACGTGTATTTCTTGTTCTCTCCCACTCCATTTTCTCACCTTCCTTCTTCCCCTTACTCCCCAGTTGTTCCCGTAGACAGTTTTCCTTCCACTCTCATGTCATATGCAGCCATATTTTTATGGATCCCTATAAAACCTAGGAAGCACGTATGAGAGATAACACACACAGCATTTGTCTTTTGGAGAGACTGGCTTAATTCACTTAATATCTTTGGCTGCATCTGCTTTCCTGAAAATGACACAAGCTCATTTTTCATGGCTGAAAAACTCTTCTGTGCATATGTACCAAGCTTTCTTTCTCTACTCTTCTGTCAGTGGATGTTTCTAGATTGGCTCTATGATTTAGCGACTGGAAATGGTACTGCAATAAACTTCAATATGCAAGTATTTCTGCAACTGTGCGTCCATCAGGTAAGTACTCAGGGGTGTAATTTCACAGTGCAAGCTTACTGCTATAGGAAAAGAAGTTCCTGAAACCTTTCAGGATTTGCATGTAAGAGCATAGCCGCATGTGTACGGGTATGGGGGTGGGTGTTCATATGTACATGAGTGCAAGCGTGCACATGTGTGATTTCTCTGAAAGGACTCTTGGCTTTTTGATTCTTTGGCAGTGAATCAGCAAGCCCCACTGGTGGGAAGAAGAAAGCTAATATGGGGAGTCACAGGAATAAAGTCACAAAGCATAATCTCCCATACTCATGAGCCCAGCTCATCTGTGAAACACCAAGCCAGCCACTGCCCCAGGACTCTGAGCCACTGTCATCACGGTCCGCTCTGCTTTCCCTGTTTGTCTAACAGAAATACTGGGGAAGTCATGAATGGGAGAAATTAAAGAACTTAAATGAGAGGACCGAGTCCAAACTCATTCTCTCCATCTCGCCGAGATGCTTCCTGACCCAGCTGATGTCCCTGGGTTCCCTGACTGACTTGATTGACAGCTGCAAATATTGCAAGCAAGAAACAAAAAAAAAAAGGACCCCAAAAGGATTTCAAGGCGCAAGCCGAATAATGTATAATAAAACACCGAGTCTCACTTAGAGCAAGCTTCCTACCTTTTCAATATGAAACATACATTTTATGTACAGTTTCCATGGCAGTTTACAGGTGTTAAATTAGGACCAGGAGGAGACTGCAGACGGGGGAGAGATCTAATGCAACACTACAGAGTTCAAACAAAGTGTATTTCCTTTTTTATAAAAAGTATATTGTGTTGGTGTCTGCAAAGTTTCATGCAAATTAATCTTAATTTACTGTGTCTTTTGGCTCTTTCATATAATGGTCTGGATATGCTATTCCTCCATGCTGGCTATAAAAGTCTTCATAAATCGGGCCATATTATAGTTTTTAATATGTAGAATGATTTGCGTCTGTATGCAGAAATTCTGTAGTCAGGGAAGGCTAGCTTTCACAAGTCCCCAATGTGGTCCCTAGTTCCTGGCATACTCTTGTCACAGAGGCATAGAGGACTGGTAGTTTGGGGCTAAGGGGCACCCTCCCTTGCAGTTCCCTCAGGTTTTCACCATCAGGAGTCTCAGCTAGTCTTATTCTAGCTCTGCAGGGCTATATTTTGTCAAACTAAAAACTCTGCACTAATACACCTTTGGGCTAAAATGAAGAAACTGGATTAGAGGTGGTTGTTCAACTGTAATCTTGACAACTCGGTTGCATGCCTTGCTGTGTGTGGTTTGGCTCTATCCTGAAATCCATCTCTAGCTTTTTTTTTCCCCAGAGGCTCCCTTCTTTCAGAGGTTAAAGGAGGGTAGAATAGGAATCAAGGTAGATTATTTTCAGGTAGCTGATGGATAAGTGTCCAGGCAAGGGAGCTCAGGGCAGCCCTGTATTTGTTACTACTGAATGAAACCCTGGCGAAGCAGAATCTTCTATTAACTGCAGTGGTGGAACTGTGCTGGAACTGTGGTGGTGGTGGTGGTGGTTGGTGGTAGTGGTGTAGAGGTGGTGGTGATGATGGTGGTGGTAGTAGTAGTAGTGGTGTAGAGATGGTGATGGTGGTGGTGGTGGCATGGGGTGGGATTGGGTACCAGGGAGTACTACACAGGCCTCCTCTGAGAAGTTCATCTCAGAGTCTATGTTTGTGCTCATATCTCCCCCTTTCAGGACAGACACATTCCCCCAGGCCACCCCTATGTCTCTTACCACAAGCTTAAGTATTTTTAAGCCTTTGTTATTGGGTTGATTTGCGGCTGATGAAGAACAGCATTGTGGTATTTGGAATTAGCATCCTCAAACTCATTTTTTTTCCCTCACATTCTTAGAAGATTATTTTTTTTCCCTTAGCTGGGGAAAGGGGAAACCAAAGAGGAGTAGGAAAACAAGTTCCTGTTTTTATTCCAACATAATCCCTAATATCCTTTCTGGTGCCCCTCTCTAGGCAAGTTGTTTTTAAAAGGAAAATATCAGTTAAGACAGAGCATGTCAGTAGAGGAACTTTTAAAAATCATTTGGTCTCCTGGTGGGACCACACTCTGAGGAGAGATCACAATCTGCCCCTTTCTTTAAAACCCGTGAAGTGTTTTTGAAGCAGTTAATAATAATAAACGAGATAAGGGGATCCAGGTGCACAGGGTCTTGGGCTCCAAAGGCCTCTTTCACTCGTTAGGTGTTAGGCGGTTTGCAGAACAAAGCTGGGCAGGTTTCATAGTCACAGCCGAGGGAGGAAGCAAGCAGAGTCTTCTGCACCTTGCCCAACATGTGCTTCTGTTTACCTCAGTCAGCACGCCCGGACGGATGGACGCCTGGGCTAGCCTGACCACATTGCATGCAGACCCTTCACGTGCAAACTCTGGGAGTGCCCACTGTTGTTTCACCTGTGAGAGCCCATGGAAAAACGGGGCTCCTCGAACCCGAGTCTGAAACCTAACACTGCAGTCATCCTGATCTTTGAGTAAACAAAGCAAAAGGGAAAACGGGAGAATAATAACGGAGACTGAAAATTAGCGACCTCTGTGGGCTCCACCCCCAGTCCCAGATCAAGGAAATGAATCCCAGTAAATGAGCGAACGCTTCTGAGGTAAACACAGGGCTGACTGTGGCTCCCGTGAAAAGCTGGAACAGAAGCGGTTCCATCCAGTTATTTCTGTCGTTCCAGATATACTGAGTATCTCAGGATCTCTGTCATGCTGATAGAGCACTCTGACCAAAAGCAACGTGGGAAGGAAGGGGTTAAGTTGACTTACACTTCCAGGTCACAAGCCATCACTGAGGAAAGGCAGGCAGCTACTCAAGGACTCTGAAACAGGAACAAGGATTGCACCACTGTGCTTGCTGTCTCATTCTCTGGCTTGCTCACCTATTCATGCTTACCCAGCCTTCTTACCCAAGCCAGGACCAACTGCCTGGGTTGGTATTGCCTTCCTGCAACAATTAGCTATCTCAAGACAGTCCGCCCTACATATGCCCACAGGCCAATCTGCTCTAGGCAATTCCTCAGCTGAAGCTTTCCTCTCAGGTGACCCTAGGCAGGGTCAAGTTGGCAATCAAAGAGTATGGGACAGTTGTAATCATTTATATCTACCAGACACTTGGCTGAGTCATGTATCTCTACCATTCTGTGAGAGGACAATCAGACATCATGCTCATTATCTGGGAAAAGAACCAGAAGGTTTGAAAGATGGGGTAACTTGTCAGGGGTCATCCAGTCAATGGGTTAAGTAGACTGGACTTCACCCCAGGAATCGAGTCAAAGTCTAAGTCGGAAGCACTGAGCTAGTGTCTGGACAAGGACAGACCTATCACACTGTATGCCATGCTATCATTTCATTAACATTTTAATTAAAGCATTGTAATTGTACATATTGGTTATATCTTGATGTATGTTGTATGACAAGGAGTCAGAGTATTTAGTACATTATCTTCTCAAACATATGTCATTTCTCTATGAAATGATTCCAGCGTTTCTCTTCTATCTCAAAATTCACAACACATTATTGTCAAGTATATTACCTTATTGCAATAAAACACCAGAACGAATTCCTCCTCTCTAGTGACACTGTTCTATTCGATGACTAGCCTGTCCCCAGCCTACCCCCATGCAGCCTCTAGCAAGCGCTGTTCTGCTCCTTACTTTTATGAAGCCAGAGTTGTTCCATAGCTGAGCAATGGCCTACAATGTTATTTTTCTATGGTTGGCTTGGTTCAGTGAGCACAGTGCCTTCACATTTATCCATGTCGTTACAAATGACATGATTTTATCCTTTCTGTGGCTAAATACTATTGTATCATATATATGTACATTATTTTTAGCTTTCAGATGGAACACAATATTTACCTTTGTTTTAAAACTGTGTGTGTAGAATTGTGTGTGTGTGTGTGTGTGCGTGTGTGATCACTCACACATGCATGTCTCCATGCAGGTACTCCAGGAGGCCAGAAACATAGGAGTCCTCTGGAGCTGGAGTTACAGGCAGTTGTCAGCCACATGAAGTGACACCCCCCCACCCCCCCACCCCCCCCACACCCCCCCCCCCCCCGGGAGAGCAGTACTCAGTCTTAACTGCTGAGTCATCTTTTCTGACTGTCATGGTATCTACTTTGATTTTTGAAAAAGAGTATTTATTTATTTATTTACTTATTTTTTTTTTTATGTGTATGAGTACACCGTAGCTGTCTTCAAACACACCAGAAGAGGGCATAGGATCCCATTACAGATGGTTGTGGGAATTGAACTCAGGTCCTCTGGAAAAACAGTCAGTGCTCTTAACCACTGAGCCATCTCTCCAGCCCTACTTTGATTTTTATTAGGAAAAAAAAAGTCAGCCAGTTGTCTACTTCCTCTAATATGGTTTTGCTACCACCCGCTTCCCTGAGACCTCGGGGGCTTTCTTTGTGCTTTCGGGACTGCTCCTCTAAGCTACTTCTTCACACTGAGGCCTGAACTGGTTCCTTCTCATCTGGCCCTTGGTGACTCTCAAGTCTCATCCTCAGGTCTTTTCCTCCCCATCACACACACACACACACACACACACACACACACTCTCCTGCCACACCAGTTTCTTAAACCTTAGGCTCAGGTCGCCTTCACCAAGCACCCTACGAGAGGCTGCTGAGTCATCTTTTCTGACTGTCAAGGTATCTACTTTGATTTGTGAAAAAGAGTATTTATTTATTTACTTATTTATTTTTTTTAATGTGTATGAGTACACAGTAGCTGTCTTCAAACACACCAGAAGAGGGCATAGGATCTCATGTACAGTTTCCTCTACAACTTCCTCCCGGGCCCCTAGGTTTCCTTATAGTACTGAGCTGAAATGAGTTCGTGTTATGAAATGTCATGTGTTTATTTGCTGGCTGACATTCTTCTCCATTAAAACAAAAACCTTTGCAAGATGACTTTGTCTATTTTAGTCACAGCCATTATTTCTGATTTCCCAAAATGGATCACCAAGTCTGTGCTCCAAAAAGAAAACGAGTATAAATGAATGACTCTAAGGAACAATGATTTGCTTGGAATAGAATAAAAGTAGGTTTGGAAATAAAATAGTGAGAAGATTTAAAGACCACTATTAAGAAATGAGACATTGTGAGCATGCACATGGTCTCACACAGAGAGAAAGAGCCGTGTGTGTGTGTGTGTGTGTGTGTGTGTGTGTGTAAAACATGTAACAGCAATTAAAGAATAAGAGGACACAATTGAAAGAGAGCAAGCTATGATAGAACTTGGAAGGAGGGAAGGGAAGTGGGGAACTGATATAATTTTATTATCATATCAAATTTTATTTTAAAAGAAATGAGAGTGCAGTTAATGCGCTGAAAATAACAGTGATCAAAAGTAGCATCTGAGAACGAAACAGTACACGGTGTACTATGACAATTGCTATACATAGTTAAAAGCAAAGGGATAGCATCTTTTTCTAACTTCACATAATGAGCAAGAGTTGTATGCAAAATGACCCTGGTCCACTAAAGACAACAAGCCCTGCTCTTGTTGAGGCTGAGCTTTCCTTGGGGTTGGGTTTGTGGGTTTGTCCCTGCACTTCACCACATCATTAAATGCATTATGCTCTCTTCTGAGCTCTACAGGGCAAATGGCACTGATCATTGCATGTGGGTACTCTGATTCCCTGCTCTGTCTGACTCGGCAGGTGAGCACCAGTTAACCAGTACCGTTACCTTCTTTTCCTTCCATTCTGTGTGTCTGTCAGCCAATACCTGTGCTCTGACAGCTGCCACGAATTCAAGGCATTGTGTCGGAGTGGCAGCTGGAGAGGTGCTACTGTGAAACCAGTGTGCTCACAGAGAAGGAAGGTGCGTTCTTTCTTCTCATTGTTAAGCCAGCCATAGAGACTGAGGTATGATTGAAGTCAGAGTGCAGGGAAATCATTTCAGTCTAAAATAGCCACACATGTTTCTTTAAAAGTTGCACAAGCAGGGAAAATTTACTAATCATAGTTTTTAAACCTTTAATATTGTGCCCCTTTGGGGATTAAGATCTGGCAGTTCATGCTCAAGGATTTGCTTTGTTATTCTATCTATCTATCTATCTATCTATCTATCTATCTATCTATCTATCTATCTATCTATCTATCTACCTACCTACCTACCTACCTACCTACCTACCTACCTATCTATCTACCTATCTATCCATCTGTTTAGTTTTTTGAGACAGGGTTTCACTGGGTAGCTCTGGTCATCCTGGAATTCACTCTATAGACCAGGATAACCTAGAACCAGGCTGGGATTAAAGGTGTGTGCCATCACTGCCTGTCAGGGTCTTACTGCATAATCCAGGTAGGCCTTGAATGGAAGATTCTCCTGCCTCAATCACCCAATGCTGGAATCACTAGTCTGGTTTTCACTGGGTACAAAAATTTAGCCTTTACATCATTTTTTCAATTAGAAAAATCACATTATTTATTTGTGTCTATGGGGAGATGGTGGTGTCCTAGTTGGGGTTACAGTTGCTATGAGGAAAGACCATGACCAAGACAACTTGGGGAAAGAGAGAGTTTATTTGGCTTATGCTTCTGCATCTCAGTCCATCATTGGGGCAAGTCAGGACAGTAACTCAAGCAGGGCAGGAGGCATGGATGTAGAAGCCATGGAAGGGTTCTGTTTACTGGCTTGCTTCCTTTGACTTGCTCAGCCTGCTTTGTAGTAGAATCCAAACCCAGCAGTCCAGGGATAACCTCACCCACAAGGGACTGAGACCTTTGTCATCAACTGCTAATGAAGAAAATGTCCGATCACAGGCATGAGTTTGTAGGTGCAGCTGGCCCAGAGAAGTCAACATTCCTGTTGCCAGAAGGTGGATTTGTCATAAAACCCACAGGGACCCTTGGAGAAGCCATGCCTTCACCAGGAACTGAAGCTGATCAGAGAGTATGGGCTCTGAAACAAATGTGAGGTGTGGCAGGTCAATTTTACCCTGGCCAAGATCCTCAAGGCCACCTTGGAGCTGTTTACACTGGATCCAAAGGACCCACGTAGTGGTTTTGAAGGCAATGCTCTACTGGGGCAACTTGTTTGCATTGGGTGCTGAATGAGGGCAAGATGGAGCTGGATTACATCCTTGGCCTGAAGACTGAGGGTTTCCTGGAGAGGCAGCTACAGTCCTAGATCTTTTTTTTTTTTTTTTTTTTTTTGTTGTTTTAAAATGGTGTTTTTTTTTTTCCATTTTTTATTAGGTATTTAACTCATTTACATTTCCAATGCTATACCAAAAGTCCCCCATATCCACCCACCCCCACTCCCCTGCCCACCCACTCCCCCTTTTTGGCCCTGGTATTCCCCTGTACTGGGGCATATAAAGTTTGCAAGTCCAATGGGCCTCTCTTTCCAGTGATGGCCGACTAGGCCATCTTTTGATATATATGCAGCTAGAGTCAAGAGCTCCGAGGTACTGGTTAGCTCATAATGTTGTTCCACCTATAGGGTTGCAGATCCCTTTAGCTCCTTGGCTACTTTCTCTAGCTCCTCCATTGGGAGCCCTATGATCCATCCATTAGCTGACTGTGAGCATCCACTTCTGTGTTTGCTGGGCCCCGGCATAGTCTCACAAGAGACAGCTACATCTGCGTCCTTTCAATAAAATCTTGCTAGTGTATGCAATGGTGTCAGCGTTTGGATGCTGATTATGGGGTGGATCCCTGGCTATGGCAGTCTCTACATGGTCCATCCTTTCATCTCAGCTCCAAACTCCGTCTCTGTAACTCCTTCCATGGGTGTTTTGTTCCCAAATCTAAGGAGGGGCATAGTGTCCACACTTCAGTCTTCATTCTTCTTGAGTTTCATGTGTTTAGCAAATTATATCTTATATCTTGGGTATCCTAGGTTTGGGGCTAATATCCACTTATCAGTGAATACATATTGTGTGAGTTTCTTTGTGAATGTGTTACCTCACTCAGGATGATGCCCTCCAGGTCCATCCATTTGGCTAGGAATTTCATAAATTCATTCTTTTTAATAGCTGAGTAGTACTCCATTGTGTAGATGTACCACATTTTCTGTATCCATTCCTCTGTTGAGGGGCATCTAGGTTCTTTCCAGCTTCTGGCTATTATAAATAAGGCTGCTATGAACATAGTGGAGCATGTGTCCTTCTTACCTGTTGGGGCATCTTCTGGATATATGCCCAGGAGAGGTATTGCTGGATCCTCCGGTAGTACTATGTCCAGTTTTCTGAGGAACCGCCAGACTGATTTCCAGAGTGGTTGTACAAGCCTGCACTCCCACCAACAATGGAGGAGCATTCCTCTTTCTCCACATCCTCGCCAGCATCTGCTGTCACCTGAATTTTTGATCTTAGCCATTCTGACTGGTGTGAGGTGGAATCTCAGGGTTGTTTTGATTTGCATTTCCCTGATGATTAAGGATGTTGAACATTTTTTCAAGTGCTTCTCTGCCATTCGGTATTCCTCAGGTGAGAATTCTTTGTTCAGTTCTGAGCCCCATTTTTTAATGGGGTTATTTGATTTTCTGAAGTCCACCTTCTTGAGTTCTTTATATATGTTGGATATTAGTCCCCTATCTGATTTAGGATAGGTAAAGATCCTTTCCCAATCTGTTGGTGGTCTTTTTGTCTTATTGACGGTGTCTTTTGCCTTGCAGAAACTTTGGAGTTTCATTAGGTCCCATTTGTCGATTCTCGATCTTACAGCACAAGCCATTGCTGTTCTGTTCAGGAATTTTTCCCCTGTGCCCATATCTTCAAGGCTTTTCCCCACTTTCTCCTCTATAAGTTTCAGTGTCTCTGGTTTTATGTGAAGTTCCTTGATCCACTTAGATTTGACCTTAGTACAAGGAGATAAGTATGGATCGATTCGCATTCTTCTACACGATAACAACCAGTTGTGCCAGCACCAATTGTTGAAAATGCTGTCTTTCTTCCACTGTCTTCCACTTTCTTCCCTTGTCGAAGATCAAGTGACCATAGGTGTGTGGGTTCATTTCTGGATCTTCAATTCTATTCCATTGGTCTACTTGTCTGTCTCTATACCAGTACCATGCAGTTTTTATCACAATTGCTCTGTAGTAAAGCTTTAGGTCTGGCATGGTGATTCCGCCAGAAGTTCTTTTATCCTTGAGATGACTTTTTGCTATCCTAGGTTTTTTGTTATTCCAGACAAATTTGCAAATTGCTCCTTCCAATTCGTTGAAGAATTGAGTTGGAATTTTGATGGGGATTGCATTGAATCTGTAGATTGCTTTTGGCAAGATAGCCATTTTTACAATGTTGATCCTGCCAATCCATGAGCATGGGAGATCTTTCCATCTTCTGAGATCTTCTTTAATTTCTTTCTTCAGAGACTTGAAGTTTTTATCATACAGATCTTTTACTTCCTTAGTTAGAGTCACGCCGAGATATTTTATATTATTTGTGACTATTGAGAAGGGTGTTGTTTCCCTAATTTCTTTCTCAGCCTGTTTATTCTTTGTATAGAGAAAGGCCATTGACTTGTTTGAGTTTATTTTATATCCAGCTACTTCACCGAAGCTGTTTATCAGGTTTAGGAGTTCTCTGGTAGAATTTTTAGGGTCACTTATATATACTATCATATCATCTGCAAAAAGTGATATTTTGACTTCCTCTTTTCCAATTTGTATCCCCTTGATCTCCTTTTGTTGTCGAATTGCTCTGGCTAATACTTCAAGTACTATGTTGAAAAGGTAGGGAGAAAGTGGGCAGCCTTGTCTAGTCCCTGATTTTAGTGGGATTGCTTCCAGCTTCTCTCCATTTACTTTGATGTTGGCTACTGGTTTGCTGTAGATTGCTTTTATCATGTTTAGGTATGGGCCTTGAATTCCTGATCTTTCCAAAACTTTTATCATGAATGGGTGTTGGATCTTGTCAAATGCTTTTTCTGCATCTAACGAGATGATCATGTGGTTTTTGTCTTTGAGTTTGTTTATATAATGGATTACATTGATGGATTTTCGTATATTAAACCATCCCTGCATCCCTGGAATAAAACCTACTTGGTCAGGATGGATGATTGCTTTAATGTGTTCTTGGATTCGGTTAGCGAGAATTTTATTGAGGATTTTTGCATCGATATTCATAAGAGAAATTGGTCTGAAGTTCTCTATCTTTGTTGGATCTTTCTGTGGTTTAGGTATCAGAGTAATAGTGGCTTCATAAAATGAGTTGGGTAGAGTACCTTCTACTTCTATTTTGTGAAATAGTTTGTGCAGAATTGGAATTAGATCTTCTTTGAAGGTCTGATAGAACTCTGCACTAAACCCATCTGGTCCTGGGCTTTTTTTGGTTGGGAGACTATTAATAACTGCTTCTATTTCTTTAGGTGATATGGGACTGTTTAGATGGTCAACTTGATCCTGATTCAACTTTGGTACCTGGTATCTGTCCAGAAATTTGTCCATTTCGTCCAGGTTTTCCAGTTTTGTTGAGTATAGCCTTTTGTAGAAGGATCTGATGGTGTTTTGGATTTCTTCAGGATCTGTTGTTATGTCTCCCTTTTCGTTTCTGATTTTGTTAATTAGGATTTTGTCCCTGTGCCCTTTAGTGAGTCTAGCTAAGGGTTTATCTATCTTGTTGATTTTCTCAAAGAACCAACTCCTCGTTTGGTTAATTCTTTGAATAGTTCTTCTTGTTTCCACTTGGTTGATTTCACCCCTGAGTTTGATTATTTCCTGCCGTCTACTCCTCTTGGGTGAATTTGCTTCCTTTTTTTCTAGGGCTTTTAGATGTGTTGTCAAGCTGCTAGTATGTGCTGTCTCCCGTTTCTTCTTGGAGGCACTCAGCGCTATGAGTTTCCCTCTTAGAAATGCTTTCATTGTGTCCCATAGGTTTGGGTACGTTGTGGCTTCATTTTCATTAAACTCTAAAAAGTCTTTAATTTCTTTCTTTATTCCTTCCTTGACCAAGGTATCATTGAGAAGAGTGTTATTCAGTTTCCACGTGAATGTTGGCTTTCCATTATTTATGTTGTTATTGAGGATCAGTCTTAGGCCATGGTGGTCTGATAGGATACATGGGACAATTTCAATATTTTTGTATCTATTGAGGCCTGTTTTGTGACCAATTATATGGTCAATTTTGGAGAAGGTCCCGTGAGGTGCTGAGAAGAAGGTATATCCTTTTGTTTTAGGATAAAATGTTCTGTAGATATCTGTCAGGTCCATTTGTTTCATAACTTCTGTTAGTTTCACTGTGTCCCTGTTTAGTTTCTGTTTCCACGATCTGTCCTTTGAAGAAAGTGGTGTGTTGAAGTCTCCCACTATTATTGTGTGAGGTGCAATGTATGCTTTGAGCTTTACTAAAGTGTCTCTAATGAATGTGGCTGCCCTTGCATTTGGTGCGTAGATATTCAGAATTGAGAGTTCCTCTTGGAGGATTTTACCTTTGATGAGTATGAAGTGTCCCTCCTTGTCTTTTTTGAAGTCCTAGATCTTTAAACAGCGTCTGCAAGCAGATGGTGAGCATCCTGCCCTTCGTTGTTATCCCTTGGGACTCCCAGAAGTACAGTGTCTTCTCCCTCTCTTCACCTTATGGTGGTGGCTACCCAGACAGTGTGAAGAAGAAGGATGCCAAGAAGGTGCTAGAGCCAGTGATGGGGAGGATGAGGATTAAATGGACACCTCCCTGGACTAAGGATGTCCTAGTTTCTCAGTTGACTAACACATCAAAAGTAACATTTGGAAAAAAAAAAGAAAAAAGAAAAAGGAAAAGAAAATGTCCTACAGGGTTGCCTCTACAGCCTGATCTAATGGAAGCATTTTCTCAATGGAGGTTCTTCCTTTTCAGATGACTTTGGCTTGTGTCAAGTTGACATAAATCTAACCAGTACAGGTGGTGGGGTGGAGATGCACACACATGGAATTGAGAAGACAATTTGTGTGAGTTATTTCTCTCTCCATCCACCTTGTGGGTCCCACTTAGGTTGTCAGATTTGTCACTTTTACCTGCTGAGACATCTTGATGCTGAAAAGGCTCTAAGGTGGTGCTTTATCCAGGAGTATCACACTAAACATCAGACTGTGTGCTCTTTCAGGGGAATTCTGAGCAAATTTACAGCTGTGGATCTGATCAGTTTGTTCCAGGTCATGCGGCTGGGATCCCTACCTAGATTATGGGGTTTAACACTGGTAACGCTTTTTGTTACCAGTGACACATTCCTGGTCCACTGACTTAGGATCCCAACCTCTGTTTGTTGTTCTTACAGTAAATATGGATCCTTCAAAAATACTGCAATTCAATTTCTCATTGGGCTGAGACTCTTCTGCAATTGGGGTTGCAATATGTATTTTTCAGGGGTCTATCTAGGTAAGATCCACTGAATGTTAAGGTCACCCATACAGCTTGTTTGATGGAGAACACCTTACATTCAGGGAAGTTATGAGTCATGGTATTCTTGCAACACTGAGACCACACTAACAGTTGTAGCTATTGAAACCTGGCACACAAAGTCAGAACATATATTTCTTCTAGTTACTTAAATAGATGAATGTAACAGTAGTATGGTTAGTTGGCTCTTTACTCCTTGGTGGGCATGCCAACACTCTTGGATACATACACACACACATACACACAGAGCCTCATTTTTTATATGCCCTAAGCAGCTCAATAGTTAGGCCACTGCCAAGCTTCCTCATTGCTAACACCTCCCCTCTGATACTCCTGAATTATTTACTTACTAAAATCTATATTTCATCTTTGTTACCCCAGACCCAATCAGGGTAGTGGCTGCTGGGGTCTCTTTTCCCCGGCTCTCACATGGCTGTATGCTCTCTCTTCTGTAGCTCTCAGGCCTGTTCTTTCTGCTTCCCTGGCATGGCAATTCTAAAACTTCTTCTTCCCTTGGTTCCCTTGCCTATTCCTAGTTGACCCAATGGTGATGGAGAACCATTGCTTGAAACTGACATCAGACAGAGTGCAGTGACATAGCATAGCGTTTTATCTATTCCAAGAAATGGTGGCTAAGCATATTCCCTGATTTTTACCCCCAAAGGTGATGGGAGGTAAAGGTGGTCATAGAAGTGGCATTAAAGCACGTTCTTTATGATAACCTTATCTGTAAAGATATGTTTTATTTAGGGTTACTAGTGCTAGGATGGAACACCACTGACTAGAACAAGCTGGGGGAGGGGTGGGGGAAGGGGTTATTTGTCTTACATTTCCATATTCTTCCATATTGTTGCTCATCATTGGAGGAAGTCAGGGCAGGAATTTAAGTAGGGAGGGAGGAGCTGGTGCAGAGGTCATGGAGGAGTGCTGCTTACTGACTTGCTCTTCATGGCTTGCTCAGCATGTTTCTTATAGAAGCCAGGACCAGCAGCCCAGGGATGGCACCACCCATAATGGGCTGTCCCCCACCAACTAACTAAGAAAATTCCATAGAGGTTTGTCTACTGCCCAGTCTTAGTGGAGACATTTTCTTAATCGAGATTCCCTCTTCTCAGATGATTTTAGCTTGCGTCAAGTTGACATGAGCTATCCAGCACAGCATTTTTAACTGCACTTTTTATGGGAAATAATGATTATTTTCCAAACTGGGATGATTCTTGATATTTCAACGTGGTTTTGACGTCAGCAGTCATTTGATATTAAAACAAAGAATTTTATTAAACATCTTCATGCATAATTCAAATAATAAAATTACAGTGAATTCCCATGTACCCACTGCCCAGCTTAGTGATGGGGTGGTAATACCACCTTTGTGGCTTCCTGTTCATTTCTTCATCATCACATTCCTTCTGACAGGAAGTAGCCCCCGTTCCCCATCTTGCGTTTCCAGACTCTGATCTCTAGCAGTAAGATCTAGGTTTTGCCTTCTCGCCATTAAAATCCAGGATCCATGCTTCCAGGATGGGCACATAGTGCCTGGCAAACTCCGCTTCAAGACTGGTCCCTTTCATGTTCTAGCTCCTGAGAATTCTGCTATTTCTACCAGCTCGGGCATACATTGTCCTTTGTTTTCCTCCCCTTCTGCATTTTCCTTTGTAACGTCCCAGAAACTGTTTCTCTGAACGTCTAGTTTACTCTACTCTACATTAGGGTTTCAAATCACATGCTTTAAGAATAATAACCAGTTCTGAAAGAAAATCTTGTAATAGCTTCGGCTTCGTATTCAGGCGGGCACTTTCTTAGACTACGTGACTCCGATAATTCCAGAAGAGAGGATAGCCAGCAGGCTGCAGAGCATCCGGATCAGCCCTACGCGCCTGATCTGTAACGAGGAAAAAAGAGGTTTCTAATAATGTTAGGGGGTGGCAAACAGAAAGAGCACTGGAGCATACTAAGAGAAAACTACTTTAAAGTAACACGTGCTTTTCTGGTGCCAATCTATGACGACATTAAAGCAGAATACTCAGTTATTGGCTTTTTCTGGCATACTTAACAGAGCCTAGGAACTTTTCTTTGTTTATGCCAATTTTCCACATCCTGTTAGCACTCCGATAGATCTATCCCAGAGTTAGAGTGCTGTCGGGGATCTTGGTTAATCAGTGGGCAGAGGCAGGAAGATCCTTTGAGGCCAGGAATTGAAGTCTAGCCTCTCTCTCTCTCTCTCTCTCTCTCTCTGTGTGTGTGTATGTGTGTGTGTGTGCGCGCACGCGCGCGCACATGAGTGTAGGTCAGTACTAACTGTGGGTGTCAGTTTGACCCTGCCTCTGAAAAACAAATAAGCGAACAAGCCAATTCAATGACTTTGTTGTTTTCAAATATATCTGTAGTTTATAAAAACAGTGTAGCTCTCACCCTCTCTTGTTTCTCAGGGCTGATGGTGGAAGGCAGGACCCGCCCACAGCTGAGCAAGCACTTCTCCACAGGGCTGTTTCTCTCCGGCTGGAGAATCAACTTCATGCCAGAGTGACTGTCACAGTGACTTAAATACTGCATTCAGTCAGGATCCATTTGGTGAGCCCGATTCTTAATTTAATTTAGCAAAGGAGTTCTCTGGGATTTCATTTTTCACAATCATTATTATATTTCTAAGAATTTCTCCTGCCATGTACAATTAATTTGTTTTGAATTGTTGCACAATAGCCCATTGTATAAAGAGAAAACTATCAACTGATGTTTTCCTACTATTGAATATTTTGGCTGTTTCTAAGTTTTAATTTATAAAAAAAATGTGTGTGTGTGTGTGTGTGTGTGTGTGTGTGTGTGTGTGTTTGTGTGTATGAGTGTAGGTCAGAGAATGAGTGTGGGTGTCATTCTCAAGAACGCTGCCCACTTCCTGTTAGACAGGGTCTGCCATTGGCCTGCAGCTTACCAGTTAGGTTAGACTGGCTAGCCAAGGGGCCCCAGAGATTATTCTGTTTCAGCTTCCTGCTACTGGGATAACAAGTACACAGCACCACACATGCAGCATTTGGGGAACTGGACTTAGGTCCTCATACCAGGCATGCTTTACCAGCTGCGTTACCCCAGCGTAGGGCTTCACTCTTATGAACAGTACTGCTTGGTACATTACTGTGATTTCTGTAGACATTCCTGCTTTATATTGTAAGATTTCTTCATTCTTGCCCTCTTTTTTGGTTGCTTAATTCACACTTCCACAATTTCTGAGGCCAAGAGCATCATCCTGGGTGTGTTTCCTCTTCTGTAAAACACTTGCCTTAAGTTTGTGTTGGCATTTCCATGCTGGTGTTTGCTTTTTAAAATGTGTTTTGCACTTAGACTTTATGTACTCTGTATATGAGTCATTTGCCAGTTATATTGGTCATAAATAATTCTCCTGCAGTCTAAACATATTCTTTTTTGAACAGTTTGCATTTGAATGGCTGGGAAGGCAGTGGACATTTTCTGCGGAGCCTGACAATATCATGAGTTAGATGTCTTAGACCCATGTGGTGGAAGGAGAGAACCAGGTCCTGCCAGTTGTTCTCTGAGTACCACAGGTTTGCCCCAACAAAAGGATGCACATGTGCACGTGTGTGCACGCGTGCACACACACACAAACATACACGTGTACACAAATATGCATACATACACATTCACACAGAGACACACATACACACGCACATACCCATGTTCACATACATAAACACACATGCACACACACATATACACAAACACTCATACGTGTACAGAGACACACACAAGCACATATACATATACACAGACAAACACACATTCATGTACAGAGACACACACATGCACACACATGTATACACATACACATTTCAACACACAAGTGCACACACATAGATACACATACAAAGAAATAAAATGGCATTATGTGGAGCATGAGATAGATCTGTTTCCATAATTTTTATTGATGGTTAATTGTCCCATAACCATATATTGATTAGCTTCTACTTTTTCCACTGACAAATCTTCAATGTCACTTTTACAACAAATTGCACAAGTCTTTCCCAGATTCCAGTTTCTGTTATTTTTTTTGTCCGTTTTTATACATGTATGTAACAATCATGCTTTCTCAGTTCCAATAGCTTTATATTGAATTTAAATGTATGGTGTGTCAATTTCCCTTAGTTGCTTTTCTTTTTCTTCCTCATGGGTATTTTATTTATTCTAAGCCTTTTATCATTTCACATAAATTTAAGAATCATCTTGTCCTATTGAGCTTTTTGGAAGGAATTATTATAATGTATACATCAAACTATGAAACATTTCAAGTTCTTCTGTAATTTTTCATTTGTTTGTTTCTTAGTGAGCATTCATTGCTATTGTGAAAAGTCCTGAGAGTAGGAAATGAGGGGACTTGACCTCTAAACACACTGTGGTAGGAGGTAGCATATCAGACATGATCAAGACATAGCAATAATAGCAAACCTTTTAGTCACTTATCACATGATATGCCCCCTTTCTTTCTTTTTTTTTCCTGTTGGTGATGTACTTGTTAGTGCTTTAATTTTTTATTAGATATTTTCTTCATTTACATTTCAAAAGGTATCCCAAAAGTCCCCTATACACTCCCCTACCCCACTCCCCAACCCACCCACTCCCGCTTTCTGGCCCTGGTGTTCCCCTGTAATGGGACATATGATCTTCGTAAGACCAAGGGTGATGGCCTACTAGGCCATCCTCTGCTACATATGCAACTAGAGACACAAGTTCCACCATGTGTTTTCTTTGGTTGGTGGTTTAGTCCTAGGGAGCTCTGGAGGGTACTGGTTAGTTCATATTTTTGTTCCTCCTATAGGGTTGCAGACCCCTTTAGCTCTTTGGGTACTTTCTCTAGCTCCTACATTGGGGACCCTGTGTTCCATCCTATAGATGACTGTGAGCATCCACTTCTGTATTTGCCAGGCACTGGCATAGCCTCACAAGAGACAGCTATATCAGGGTCCTGTCAGCAAAATATTGCTGGCATATGAATAGTATCTGGGTTTGGTGGTTGTTTATGGAATGAATCCCCGGGTGGGGCAGTCTCTGGATGGTCCTTCCTTCTGTCTCAGCTCTGAACTTTGTCTCTGTAACTCCTTCCATGGGAATTTTGTTTCTTATTCTAAGAAGGAGAGACATATCCACACTTTGGTCTTCCTTCCTCTTGAGTTTCATGTGTTTTGCAAATTGTATCTTGGGTATGCCCCTTTTCTGATAGACTTATAAATATTGATAAATAGTCCATGGGAAATTATTTAAACTAGATGTTATTGCAAACAAGAACCTTGAAGTCCACAATAAGAAACAGCCTAAATAGCCATTCTAGGAAAATGGATGAATACATTCTTAAAAACTACTGATATAACAACAACAACAACAACAACAACAACAAAAAATCACTCAACAGAAGCACACAGAAAAGTTTAATGGATTTGTATAGGTAGCAAACAAGACCAAAGAACAAACAATAGTACAATTTTTAACAAGAACTAGTCAATGGGTTCATTATGGAAGGGAGATGCTGGCATGGTATTGTTACCTACAAATGTGTTGGGCCACATTTGCAGTTATGTGGATGCATGCAGTTTGTGGATCACAGGTTGAACACACTTGAAAGAACAGTCCTGACTTTCAGTTACTCACTAGGGTTTTAGAGCATATCTCATGTGTGTGTATGTAATATACATATAAATACACACATATATGTATATGCATGTGTATATATATATTCATGATGAAGTTTAATGTATAGGCTAGACATTACAAGAGATTAACTTAATAACTAATAATAAAATAAAAACTTGGGACTGGAGAGATGGCTCAGAGGTTGAGAGAACTGACTGCTCTTCCAGAGGTTCTGAGTTCAATTCCCAACAACCACATGGTGGCTCACAAACATCTGTAATGGGACCCTATGCCCTTTTCTTGTGTATCTGAAGACAGAGACAGTGTACTCCTACATATAAAGTAAAAAAAATGAAATGAAAACTTAAAAATATGCGCTGAATTATTAGCATTCCTATTTCTATGCTTTAGGGAAATCACTTAAGGATGACTTCCATACAAGCCTTGTCCTGTTGTGACAACCAATAGTTGTGTCTGTAAGTGAGATGGTTACTAGGAAAGTAACGGGAGGGTAGTGCATACGGCATGGACTCACCGACACGGGAATAGTTTATGTCCTGGGTGGGATGGACCAAGTCAGTGAGATCTCATCAACCTACTCAGAACCATGTGCAACTTAAACATTGGAGACTTGTTTATTTCTGGATTTTTTTTCCATTTAGTATCTTCAGACTGCAGACTAGGTAACAGAAAAACTGCATTAAGAAAACCTGTAACTAAGGTGAGGGGTCTGCTGTATATTATATTTCTAATATGTTCTCCCACCTTACACCTCTATCGTTCTCTTTACATTGTCAAGCCTGCTGTGTTCAAGGTACTCTAGGAGCAGTCGAGACAATTAGATGGTCTTCTTTCTACCTAGGGAAATCCTCCAGTGTCGTGGAGAAGCAGAAGAAGTCAAGATCTTTTGGCTCCACTTTGTTATACTGTGGCTACACAGGTAAAGGGAGCAAACAGCAGGCTGAGGAGAGAGGTAGCTTGGGAATTCTCGACAGCCATGTGGCTACATCATTCCTTCAGACATGGATGCAAATTAGAGGCATTGGTTTGTCAATTAGGGGCAGCTGCTTTGCTCTGTATTGCTGACCTTCATGTGGGCATTTGAATTTGATTATATCTGATTGACTCGGATATCCAAATCTGTTGTTTGGACAGGGAAACCTAAAAGAACAAAAAAGTGTGCCTCGAAGATTCTTTGTGTGTGTGGGGAACACTCAGGGATATACACTATTTTTCTTTTGCACATACATCAAAATATCGCCTTGAAAGCAATGAAGGCTTGTCAGTGTGTTGAGTGCCAACTGTCTCTCATCCCCTGTTCCCCAGTGGGAAACTGGGAAGGAGAAGAAAGAATTACACTGGGGGTGCAGCAAGCCCGCCCCTCTGGGATTGTTTCTGAAGGTTAACTGCAGCTGCTTTGCTGACCCTTCAACCACAGAGCAGATAGAATTAAGTGATTCTTAAAACGGAAACATTCTGTGTAGAGGGAAAAAAAACACACAGAAAACTGACATTGCTGTCTAGAAATGAACTTATTTGTGCTGTCTTATAATTCCCTCAAACTTACGACTCAAAAATTCCAGTTTGTGTAATGTAACAGCAAACGGTATTGTTATCTTTTAAATCTTTCCCCTCTTGTACTATCACAATAATTTGAAATGGATAAAGCAGCTGGCTCAGCCTTTGAGAAGAGGTTGTTTTATGGCTAAGTTGACTTCAAATTCAGCAGCCACCAGCTTTGCCAAGGATTTACTTTGAACATTGCAATGACAAGTGACGAAGTCCTCATGTTTGAGTGTTTTCTGATGTTAAGTCACATCCAGAGAACTTGGGAAAGAGGAAAAGAAAAAGAAAGCCCTCTGGCCGTGCTTGCTGTTTGTTTCCATGTTACACGTTTGGTTTCTGCCAGATGTTCACATTTCATCTTGTCCGAATAAAAGTCTTTCTTATTTGGGAATGTCAATATCATTTAACAGCAAAAGCAATACAATTACGCTATTCAATAAATGTTTAACCAGAGACAGACATTCTCAGCTCACAGAGAACTTACCAGAGTGTACCTTTAAGCAATTTAGTAGTTAAATTAGTTTTTTAAAAAATTCCAACATCTGGTGAGCAGTCTCTAATTTCTAAGGTTTGGAACGAAAAGCCACTGCACAAATTCATCGCTATGAACAATTTGCCGGCTGTTTACCTTAATGCCAATCTTGCCCCTGTACCAGACAAATATATTTCAAACGTGTTTTTAAATTCAGATTTCTGGGCATGAAATTAATGCCATTCCACTCGCCAACTGTCGCTTGTGTTTTGAGATGTCATCATTCTCTTGGGAGGGAGTAGAACCAGTCATGTTACAGAAAGACAACGTAATTAATGGCCATGCCTTCAACTGTTGTTTGATGCTGATATGTAGACGTTGGAGGTGGGAAGGAAGAAGGGTGGGGTGGGTTATCTGCCTCAGGTGATAGCTTCAATTTTCTCTTTTCTGTGCTTGGGAAGTTTGAGAGAATAATGAGCAATCTTATGTATAGGTCTCTTATAAAGCTTATAAACCCACAACAGAGTGCCCAGCCCTTCCTAGGCTTGTCAGCAGTCAGCAGCGCCAACAGACTGAAGTACTTAGGTTGTTCCCTATTTTAATCAAGTTGCCAAAACCCTCCTCCTTTTCACTTTCTTTCAAAAAAAAAAGAGAAGGGATTTTTATGGCTCAGTTAATTCACATGCCTGATTTACCCTGACAATGTCGAGAGCTTCAGCTCGCTTTGAAATACATGACATCAGACATTGACATATATCAGGGGTCAAAACTAAGATCTTCATTGGAGTAGCACCTTGCACTGATTAGATGTGTTTCTTCTACGGAACACGGGGTGTGCAAATACTCATGGCATGTGTCCTCGAAGAAGTCACTTGAATTTTCAAAGACAAGGCTAAGCGTCGGTTTATGAATAAGGAAATAAAGATGAAGGACCTTGTGGAAGCCTTACTGGAAGGCTGGTGTTTACTTGTCCTTACTGGAAGGCTGGGTGAGCTTCACTATCATCTGCTATTCCACGTGGGTCACTGTTACAGCGCACTTTCCTCTACACCCATAAGCAGAAAGAAAGTTGTAGATTGAAAGATACAATGAATGTATGTGGCTTCTAGAAAATTCTTTTTGAAACAAGTACCATTGCACACACAGAATGGAAAATTTTACTTTCTCTGGAGCAGAGCTAGGCTTGTTTTTTAACTGGAAAACTTTACTGGGAGTGTGCTCTGATAGGCCACCTGTCCTGGAAGAGGAGATGACCAAGGATAGTTACAGATTCTCATGGTATCCCTAGTGGGGCTTTGTTCTGTGCACTGGGTCGTGTTTGATAGGTGGATTTGTTGGAAGGAATTTTTACATGCCATAGTCAAGAGGGGAGCTGAAGTAGCTTTGGGAAAGAAAAACCTTGAGAATAATAACACTGCTTGAATGGGCTAGGAATCTAGAGTTCAGAACTCACTCAGCATGCACTGGGTCCTGGTTCCACTCCTAACACTGAAAATGTGGGGAGGGACGTTACTGTCATTCTGAGAACTGTGCAACCTTTTACTCACAAGTCCCTAGAGAACAATCTGGTTTTCATTCTTGGCTGCTGCAAGAGGGTTTGTTTTGAGGATAAGAAGCCTGAGTGTGATTTAAAGATGGCATAGAATTTTGGCTAATGTGCCCAGCACGGATGTCCTTACATACAGATTACAAGTAAATCATGGGGAGGGTTATAGTTTGGATCTGGAGTATTGGCCCACAGCTTGTGAATTCAAGACTTGGTCTCCAGCTTGTGACATTAGTGGGAGGTGGGGGAGCATTTAGATGTGGGCCGTACAGTGAAGAAGTTAAGTCATTGGACAAGTGGCATCCATGGAAAGGGTGCTGTTGTCCTGGCCATCTCCTTTCTATCTTCTTTCCTTCCCCACATTCAGCAACATTGTTCACTCTCCTCTCTCCATAAGTCCCCCAAAATGGAACCTCCATGGACTGAAACCATGAAATCAAGTCTTCTCACTCATTCTCTCTCCCTCTTTAAAATTATTTCATAGGTGTACACAACATATCAATATAAGTACATACAATCTATCAATATAGCTGTATACAATATGTCAATATAAGTATATACAATATATCAATATAGGTACATTCAATTTATCAATATAGGTGTATACAATATATCAGTATAGGTGAATACAATATATCAATATAAGTATATACAATATATCAATATAGGTACATTCAATTTATCAATATAGGTGTATACAATATATCAGTATAGGTGTATACAATATATCAATATAGGTATATACAATATATCAATATAAGTGTATACAATATATCAACATAGCTGCATACAATATATCAATATAAGTATATACAATATATCAATATAGGTGTACACAATATATCAATATAGGTACATACAATATATCAGTATAGGTGTACAAAATATATCAATATAGGTACATTCAATTTATCAATATAGGTGTATATATCAATATAGGTGTATACAATATATCAATATAGGTATATACAATATATCAATTTAGGTGTATACAATATATCAATATAGGTACATAAAATATAGCAGTATAGGGGCATACAATATGTCAATATAGGTGTATGCAATATATCAATATAGCTATATATAATATATCAATATAGGTGTATACAATATGTCAATATAACTGTATACAACACATCCACTACTACTCCTTTCTCTTTTAAATGAACTTATCTCTGTTTTTTGTCACAATGACAGAATTCAAGTAATATAAGGACAAAATAGCAGGTAATCTAATGATACAACAAAATTGACTGCCAGGTTTTGTCCTGCTACTGTGGTGGAAGGTAAGATGTCTCGTGGCATATTACAAAGGAATGGGTTGGGAAAAGGGAGATGTGCATCAAAGGTTTAAGGTTGCAGTTAGACTGGAGGGTTGTATTCACTGAGCTACACAGAAAACATATTACATAATAATAATAATATATTGTATATTTCAAAACAACCAAAAAGATTCTCATATTCTAGCCACATCAAACAAATGATAACTGGGGCACTTGAAGTATAATACAGTGGTAGAGTATTCATCCCTCAGAACTGGAAATTAAAAAAAAAAAAAAGACAAGTTGGTGAGGTGACAGACAAGTTCATCAGATTGATTGACTTTCCATGGTACTTACCTATGTCAAAACATCACTGCACCCACAATTAGGTATTTGTTAATTAAAACTGAGCAAAATAAACCACATATCCCCTTTGTGTGTTGAAGTGTTTCCTGATTTAGGTTTGAGGCCACTGGCAGTCTTCTAGCTGACCACAGTTTCTTTTCCCACACGGATAAAGCAACGGCTTTAACATTGTGTTTGGAATTAAACATTATGTACTGAGTAGATGTTATCAAACCAACAAATGAGGAGACAATTATACACGAAGATGCTGGGAATGTTGCTCTATTTGAAGAAGTGATGATGTCTCTTTTTTGATAGGTGTGGCATACGCAGAAGTTAGCATTATCATTGTCACTATTATATCAGACAGTGCCCTGTCAAAACCATGAAGCAGGAGCGACACATCTGCCAGTTACAGACAGTTACCCTCAGAAGTGAAACCAGCCTTTAGGTCCTCCGAGGATTCTGATTTTATTGGCTGGGCATTTCCAGAGCTCTTGAGTGATTTAAAGTACAGCTGAAGTGGACTTAAAAAAAAAATCCCCACCAGAGTTTGGGTCAAAAACAGAGAGCAGGAAAGAGAGAAGAAAATGAGGACTTGAACAACTGTTGTGTGTGGGATGTTTTTCGTCGTGATGGTCTTTGAAGAAAGCGTTGCAAATATTTAACAGAAGACCAGCAATTGCAAACAGGCATGGGTGCCTTATTTGACCCTTGGTGGCTTTTTCCTTCTGTTTCCTTTTGTTGTCTGGTCTGACGAGAGAGCTTGTTTCCCCACCTAAGGTTTATCATTTCTCCTTTCTGCTTGGTTAAGCCGTGCACTACTCCTTCTTCCTCTCCCACTCTCATCTCTCTAGGCCTATCTAGTCTTTAACCATCTGTATTTCTCCCTCTTCTCCCACATCGCAGGGATTCTATGATCCCTCCAATTATATACTTTTAATTGGTGATGAGAGAGTAGGTTTCCATATGACTTTTTCATCTACCTTTCTTTGGGCTAACCCACCCACCCTGTGCCCTCTTTTCTCTCCCATACTTGTGTGCCTCTTTCTGCTTAAGTCATTTGCCCCAATACCTCTCTTCTCTGCTTCTGTTCTAAGTGTAGTTTGATTCCTCCCTTCCTTTGATGCACACTCCCCAAGAGCTCTTTGAGATTTCCTGGCTTCTCCTTGTGCTCTGAGTTAAACAGCTAGAACCGAGATTTGATGTTAGGATCCATATAGGACGAAGGGAAATGATGCTGGTCTTTCTGGGTGTTAGTGGCCTCCTTTTAAAAATTTCTCATTCTATCAAGTCACCTGCAAATTTAATGACTAAATTTTTCCATACTCCTGAGCAGTAGTTCATTGTACATGTAATGCATTTTTCATATCCATTTATTTACTGATAAACATTTAGGTTGATTCTATTTCTTAGTTATTGTGAATAGAGCCATGATGAGCATCAGTGTGCAAGTATTCTTGTAGCACAGTACCATCCTTTGGCTGTTTAACTGGGTCCCATGGCAATTCTACTTCAAGTGTTTTGAAAAGAATGATTTCCAAGGTGGCACTAGTTTACACTCTTGCCTATGGCATATGAGAGTCCCCGACCCTACATTCATGTCAGCATTTGTATTCCTGATGATGTCTGTCTAACTGAGATCAGATGGACTCCTAAAGTAATTTAAATTTGCATCTCTCTGTTGCCCTAGGATAACTTTAAAAAGTATTAATATTCACTTGTGTTTCTTCTTTTGAGAGTTTTCTGTTCATTTCCACAGCCCATCTTTTAAAATTGTACTGTTCATTTTCTTAATGTTCACTTTTCTCAATTCTTTGTGTATTAGTTTTGGTTAACTCGATACAAACCTACATATTGGCCTTTCAGCATGTCTGTAGAGCATTTCCTTGATTGGTGATTGATATGGTAGGACCTATCTCACAGTGGGTGGTCCCACCCTTGAGGTCCTGGGAGATATGAGAAAGGTAGCTGACCCTGAGTCTGGGAGCAACCAGTAAACAGAGTTCCTGTATGTCTCTTTGCTTCTGCTGAAGTTCCTGCCAGCCCTGACTTCCATCAATGATCAACTCTAATTGGGTTGTGTAATCTAAATAAACCAAGTTTCTTTAGTCATTTTTTTTTTAAATCACAGAAGCAAAAAGCAAACAAAGACACATAGTGGACAAAGATTTTCCACCATTCAGTGGGTTTTCATTCATGGACTTTCTGTTGTCCTTTGCTGTAGAAAATTTTTGAGTTTCATACTCAGACACTCCTTACCTGAACCTATAAGAATACTTCTTATTTTGCCCTCCAGCAGTTTGAGGATGGCAATCTTAAGTTGAGGTCCACTCCTTTGGGCTTCAATTTTATGTAGAGTGAGAGATAAGTACTTGGTCTTATTTGTCTGCATTCAGGCATCTAGTTTTCCCAGCATTGTCTTCTGAAGATGTTGTCTTCTCTCCAATGTATATATTTTTTGCATCTTTGTCAAAGATTAAGTAATTGTCATTGTTCGGACTTCTATTAGAGTCTTCTATTCTATACCTTTGATCTATGCATCTGCTTCTGTGCCATCACCATGCTGTTTTGATTACTATGGCTCTGAAGTCCCATTGAAGCCAGGATGGTGATAACCTCAGCACAGTATTCCTTCTGTTCATCATTTTAACTAAGGTAAGACAGAAACTCAATGTAGTTTTGATTTGCATTTGAATTTGTAAGAATGTTGAACACCTTTAAAAAGAGTTAATGACCAATTAAACTTATTTTTTTGGTTTTAAAAAAGATTTTATTAATTGATTGATTGATTGCCAGGAATTGAACTCAGGACCTCTGAAAGAGCAGACAGTGCTCTTGCATCTGAGCCATCTCTCCAGCCCCAAACTTACTCTTTTGAGACCTCTCTGCTGAGATCTATAGCTGGTTTAGATGGGTTGTTTGTCTTCTAGTTATTGAGTTCTGTGTATAGTCTTCCTAACACTGTGACCCTTAATACAGTTCCTCGTGTTTTGGTGACCCCCAACCATAAAAATTTTTGTTGCTACTTCATAACTAATCTGCTACTGTTATGACTTGCAATGTAATTATTTTTTGGAGATAGAGGTTTATCAAAGGTGTTATGCCCAGAAGTGGAGAAGCACTGTCTTAGATGCTCATCCTCTGTCAGATACAGATCTAGTAAACATTTTTTTCCATTCTGCATTTTGTTCTTCACTCAATTATCTGCTTCCTTGACTTCATGGAAGCCTTTCTAATTTCATGAGGTCCAGTTTGTTGACTGTTGGCCTTATTTCCTGAGCAACTGGAGTCCAATTCAGAAAATCTTTACCTCTGCCTGTAACTTGATGTGCTTTTCCTCTAGCAGCTTCAGAGTTTCAAGATATACAATAAGGTCTTTTGTTCCATTTAAGGTTGATTTTGTACAGGATGAGAGATGTGGGAAGCTGCAAACGCCATTACAAGAGATGTGGGAAGCCGCAAACGCCATTACAAAATGGCACTGGTTTCAATAAGCGGATGGCCATGAATATTGGTAAACAACCAATGTGCACATGTGCCATAGAGTTTTTTGCTGAGTCACTGACTGACCTGAGGCATGTGAATGAGGTGCTGAGGGCACAACCAATCAGGTGTGGACATGTCACTCCTAGGCCTATATAAGCAGCGCCAGTTTTGGGGCTCGGGGGTCTTTTGCCTAACCAGTCTACCCCAATAAACGTGTTGCAGAAGGATCCTGCTGTGGCGTCTTTCTTGCAGGCGAGTCAGGCGTCCCACAGAGAGATGTGAATCTATTTCCATCCTTTCACACATAGCCATCAGTTTCCTCAGAATAAGTCATTAAAGAGGCTGTAGAGCATGGGTTTATATGTGGATCTTTTACCCTGATTCATAGAGCTACATGACTGGTTTTGCAAGGTTGCCGTGCTTTTACTATGGCTCTGTAATATAATTTGATAGCAGGTTATATCTCCAATTTGTTTTCTCTCCTTCTTCCCTCCCTCCCTCCCTCCCTCCCTCCCTCCCTCCCTCCCTCCCTCCCTTCCTTCCTTCCTTCCTTCCTTCCTTCCTTCCTTCTTCCCCCTCCCTCCCCTCTTCCCTGCTTCTTTCCTTCTTCTTCCAACATCTCTCTCTATTGTTCAGAATTATTAGAGCTATTTTAGGTCTTTTGTGTTTTGAAATGAATTTTAAGATTGTTCTCCCATTTTTATGATGGCTGGCCCTAGAATTTTGATGAAGATTGCAGGAAATCTGTAGGCTGCTTTTGGTAGAATACCTGTTTTCACAATATTAATTCTTTTAGTCATTGATCCTGAAGGGGTATGTCTTTCCATTTTCTAGAGTCTTTGGTTTCTTTCTTGAGTACCTTACACTTTCATTGTGGGAGTCCTTTCCTTCCTTTATTAGGTTTGTTTAAAGGTATTTAATCTTTTTGAGGTAATTGTTGTTGGGATTATTGTTGTAAATTTTGTGACCCCGGGAAAAGAGAATAGGCTCACTCCAGTTATAATGAAAAGATTTCTTGATTATCTGCTAGCAGGATGAACAATTTCTGAGCCAAATTTGAGATTATCAAGAAGGAGGGGTATGGAGAAGACTTTAAAGGTGAAAACCACATGAAGATCTTCTATATATATAAGCAAGTAAAAACTGTTCTGTTTTGCCAAGTTAAGTGCTTAAGGCAAGTCAAAATAAGCTTTGAGCATCAGTGTAAGCATGTTGCAGGAGCAAAAAAAGCAATTAGTCATATCATAAGAAGTAGATCGTCATGCTAAACTTTTTTGTGGGGGGAGGTCACTGAGTCAGGGTTACTAGTACCTTGTCTTCGAGGGACTTGAGTTAGAGACAAACAACTGTTGGGTACCAAGATGAATGCCTAGCATATAATGGATCATCTTTATTTATACCATTATTTTCCTTGTTTCTTGCCCAGTGCATTTTCCATCAGTACATAGAAAGGCTTCGTACGTTAATCTTATATCCAGCCACTTGGATAAAAGTGTTTATGAGTTGTAAGACTTTTCTGAGGGAGTCTGAAAAAGATTAATTTTGTTTATGTGTGTTGGGCTGATATATGCATATGAGTGTAGGTGCCCATGGAGGCCAGAGAGGCTGGATTTCCCAGAAGCTAGAGTTAGAGCGGCTGTGAGGTGTGTGACATGGATTCTGGGAGCCACACACAGGTCCTCTGCCAGAGCAGTTTGTGCTGTTAACTGTTAAGGAATCTCTCCATGTGCTCTTAAAGTTATTTACATATAGAACCAAACCATCTTCAAATAAGGGCATTTTGATTTTTCCTTCTTATATGTATCCTTTTATTTGCCACCCTCCTCCAGCCCCACCCCTTCTTATTTCTCTACCTACAACTTCAGTTAAAACTGGAGAATAGAATGATATTCACTTGGAAAGAAAATGAGATCGTGAAAATGGTTGGTAAATGGATGGAACTAGAAAAGATCATATGAGTGAGGTAACCCAGCGTCAGAAGAAAAAACTCAATGAATGTACTCTTTCAGTTGACAATGAGAGCTCCAAATCCTTAGATGTGACCCTACTGCATGGATGAACCACAGAAAACAAGAAAGAATAAAGGGCCCAGAGGAGGGAGGAGTTTATGCTTGGACAGGTTAGAGCAGGATACAGGTGATATGAAGTGGAGAATGGAAAAATAAGGATGGGCTCCAACTGAAGAATAGAGAGGGAGGGAGATCGATAGAACAGAGCAAATAAAATTGTTTGATAAGATTAAAGGAAGCTAAGCTACTTGAAGTATAGCTAAGCTATACTTCCCACAAGAACTATAGACTAACAAAAATCTCCACAACCTGGTACAGGAGACCTCCTTCCAAAAGATCAGTTCATGTAGTCTGAATGACTCCCAAACATTATGCATATCAATGTAGCCCTTAGGTGCATCTCAGGGATTGTGGGTAAGCCCTTATTATTGACGATGGCATGCATTTTGTACACAAGACTCAGAGGATTTAACCTGGATCTGACCTGAGAGTTTCTTTCCTGCAGTCTAATTTCCATCATTCCAGAGAATACTATGAATGATGCCAAGGGAAGAAAGCAATTAAACAGCCTTACCCAGTTGTAACACCTATGATTCATGACAATGGCCAGCATGGCCTAAGTGGCACTCACATATCGGTGGCGACCAACAGTGGCCTAATTGGCTTTAAGGTCCACTTATCAGGAGGGAAGTCATGCCTGGTACTGATAATGTAAACAGTTTCCTAAGTTCTACACTTTCTCAGGCTTTTGCTTTATTGTTCTATTCCCTTGTGACTAGACAGATTATCAGGAATTATTTCAATTTTTCTATATTTTTAAAACATATTTTTGCACCCTAATACATATTTATTTTAGGGAAAGTACCATAAGATGCTAAGAAGAATGTGCATTCTGTAGTGTTTGATGGAAAGTTCTATATGTGTCTGTTAAATACCTTTGATCAATGATGTCATTTAATCTGTTTACCTATATTTTATTATTATTATTATTATGATTATTATTATTAATGATTGCTAAGTTAACCTGTCAGTTGGTGAGAGTGGCTATAGAAGTCACATAGTACTATTGTGCTGGACTTAATCTGTGATTTTTATGTCATTATCTATGAAATGCTAGCAATTCCTAAAGTTGTAACAAGTTAACAGTAGTCAATTTTATCTTCAGTGTCAATTAACTGCTGAGACACTTTCATGATTTTTGAACTTCAATGTTTAATGAAGTAGGGAGGGGCAGCATGGGGAAATGGGGACAAAGTGAGGAACGTCTAGAGTCAAGAAGGGTTTGCTACCAGGCAGTGGTGGCGCATGCCCTTAATCCCAGCACTTGGGAGACAGAGGCAGGCTGGTTTCTGAATTCGAGGCCAGCCTGGTCTCCACAGTGAGTTCCAGGACAGCCAAGACAATACAGAGAAACCCTGTCTCAAAAAAAAAAAAAAAAAAAAAGTTAAAAAATTTAAAAAGGATTTTCTAATAATTAGTGCAGGGTACCACAGAAATGTCTTCAAATATCAACTTTGTTCATCTCACAACTTTTAAAAAGAATTGATCCTAACCGTCCATGGCACTGATTTCTTACTGGGGAAGGGTAGGGCAGGGATTTTTCTTGGAATGCTGCTGTTCAACCTTTTTTTTTTTTTTGGTTTTTTTGAGACAGTGTTTCTCTGTGTAGCCCTGGCTGTCCTGGAACTCACTCTGTAGACCAGGATGGCCTGGAACTCAGAAATCAGCCTGCAACCATTTTCTACTTACAAACTTCCTGCCTCTTTTTCTAGTTTACTAAATTCCCTAAAATGCTGTGTTTCAAGATGACCAAGCATTCTCTACTGTTCTCTACTGTTCTACTTCATTAGAAGTGGACTCTTTAACCTCCCAGACTTGCAAATGTTTTTACCCTCATCAAGGGTTATGATTACAAAATGTCTGCTTCAAAAGTTAAATTATTGTGCTTCAAAATGAAATTTTACTTTCGGTTGGAAGCATTTTAAAAAGAGCATAGTATAGATTTTTTTTGAAAAGGATTTTTATTTTTAGGCAGGGTAGCCCACACTGGTCTGGAACTCCTGGTGCCAAGCTTGTGCCACCACCTTTGACTTAGTGAAAGATGTAAGGATGTGCTTCCTGCTTGAAAAAAAAAATAAAGGTGCTGTCTTTGCTTTATTGAGCCATATTTTCTTATGAAGTTCATGTTTTCTAACAAAGTACAAGACAAGACAACTCAGTGGAGGCAGCTGTGTCAAGCTTGTCTCACTAAGTAGCCTGTTGAGCTGTTCTCTATACAGGCTGTGTTTGGGCCAATCACAGCCTTGCCCCTCAGCACCAATCATAGCCTAAGGTTTGGGGCTAATCTCTGCCTTGCCTTTGGCACTGTTCTTCCCACCCTAGTGCTCCCCTTCTGGCCAAGGTGGAAATGGTTCATCAAGCGATGGTGATCACAGGAGAGACTGACACAAAAGGTTTCAGACAGCCTCAGCCTGGACGATGCACAGGACAAGGGCAATCAGCCCAGGTCTCTGCATAGCTGCTCTGGGCATCTGTGGCTGCTTGCATACGGGCACAGTGCAGGTGACAGCAGTGTTGGCATATGGGTGGTCTATAGTCTTTGTTCATGGCATCCTGGGCATCAAGAGTTAAACTGTCAATAATTAGGCAGTCAACTCGTCCCTTTCCTAGAGTCTTTGCTTTTGTACAGGAAAAAGAACATCAGAAGAAATGCTTAGAACTTAAACTTGAAGAAGTTATTATTAACGAAAGTGGTGCTTTTAACAGTGATGTAGCAGCACTTAACTAACATTTGCTTGGTGCCCAATTGATAGATTAGTTCTGCTCATCCACCTCATACCCACCTACTGACCTATTACTTATTTACATTTATTTATCACATTTCTATTATTTATCCATTTAACAACCACCTATCATCCTCTTATTTAACATTTATTTGTCTGTCTATTTATCTACCATTGTTCACATAACACCTGCCTATTGGCTCTCTTCTCACCATTTATCTATTATCTATCAATGGTCTATCTATCATACAATTACCATATATCTGCCGTATGTATATTACTTATATATTTATTGTTTAGAAAGATTCATATTCCTCTCTTTTTATGATTTCTGTCTCAGGGTTTTATTGACAAGAAGAGACACCATGACTAAGGTAAACATTTAATTGGGGCTGTCTTACAGTTTCAGAGGTTCAGTCCATTATCATCATGGCGGGAAGCCTGGCACAGTCCAGGTGCTAGAAGAGCCAAGAGTTCTATATCTTGATCCAAAGGCAGCAACAAGAGAGTATCTTCTGCTGACAGCAAGGAATAGGGTCTCTTCCACATGTGGTGGAGCCTGAGCATAGGAGACATCAAAGCCCACCTACACAATGGCGCACTTCGTCCAACAAAGCCACACCTCCCTCAGTAAGGCCATGCCTCCTAATAAGACACTTCTTTTGGGCCAAGCATATTCAAACCACCACACCTCTATCTTCTGTTTGTTATCTGGTTAACATTCATTTGTTTTCTATCATCTATTAATATCTATGTATACTTATAAATTACCCATCAACTGGTATTCTACTTGTCATTTGTCTATTTATCATCTATTAGTTATTTATTACCTATCTTATAGCTGGCTAATATCATATGTCTGCCACTTTTCTATATATCATATATATGTTTATCTATCTACTTATCTATTCATCTATCTTTATTTAAAAGCTTAAAAAATACTTACTTATTGTCTCAACTTCTTCACTTGGGTGTGGCTTTATATTGACACAGAAATGGATGCAAAGAACAGTTCAAGAAAGAAGCTGTTGCTATAGCATTCTGGCTCTGGGCTGCTCAGGCGCTAGAATATTCTACAGGTGACTTTGCCAGGAAGTGCTGCATATGGTAAAATGTGTCACCAATGGAGAGAGAAGATTAGAAATGGGGAAGGAGGGCCTCTTTGAAAACTGGATATGGTAATAAGGGCTGTGTAATCAGTTGTCTCTGTTTCACTAGATAAGACATACTCAGGAAAGGAGAAGATGCAAGTTGGAATATATACTCAAACATGAAGCAAGAAATCCAGAATTATAGAAAAGATTTTCTTTTCCTGAAGTTGTTGCATTTCAGATGTGGTGGGGGCACAGGCATGGGGCTACCTATGGATGGTAGTTCTAGCCCCAGTGAAAACACAGCTTTGCTTTGAGGTGAAGGACAGAGGGTGAAGGAGCAGGAGACTGTATTATAAAGTGAGGCTATTTGTGGAGACATAAAAGAAGCTGAGATGCTCAGCCCTCTGGATCAACCATAAAGTTCTTGCTCCTAGGTAACTTCTTCCCTAGCCAGTACACTCTCTGAAGCGTATATCAAAGAATCCTCCACCTCACATGCAAAAGCTCTTCAGTGCATGTGCCCAGGGAAGTGTACTGCTTCTCCTCAGCTGTGAGTCCTAGCCAGCACTAATTAATTCCAGGCCCATAATAAGAAACATGACAGCAGAGCTCAGATGAAAGAATGTAAGGTTAATTCTGAAGGCAATAATCTTTCTGCAAGCATGACATAGTCCCACCAATTAGATCTGGTAGAAGCTGGAGAAGATTATGGAGTGTGCTGGCTAGTCTTATATCAACTTGACATAACATTAGAGTTATCTGAATGGGGGAACCTCAATTGAGAAAATGCCTCCATAATATCTGGCTGTAATATATTTTCTTAATTAGTGGGGGAGGTGCCATCCCTGGGCTGGTGGTCCTAATTTCTATAAGAAAGCAGGCTGAGCAAACCATGGGCATTAAGCTAAAAAGCAGCATTCCTCCATGGTTTTTATATCAGCTCCTGTCTCCAGTATCCTGCCCTGTCTGAATTCCTGTCTTGACTTCTTTCAATGAGAAACAGTGCTGTGGGAATATAAGCCAAACAAATTATTTCATCCGCAAGTTTCTTTCATGGTGTTTCATCACAGCAACAGTAACACTAAGAGACAGGATATGTTCTAAAGGTGTGGTGCCAGTAAAAATAAAATAGAAAGATGAGTTGGGCTATAGGTACTTACATGAGAGCATGCATTCAAGACACACAATTTATTGTGTTAGTCTACTGGGGCAGCTTGCAAAGTTCAGACTCATGTAACTCATTCTCAGGTTTTAAATACTGGACCTTCCAGACCCAACTTTCCAGGGAATAGGAGGGTTGTGCTGGACCTGTTAGAGACCGTATCCTCAGCTGCCTTCTTGTATCTGCTCCCTCTGTTCTGCATGCCTGGAAGATAGTGGCATCCTTTCCCCTGTAAGACTGATGTGGTGCCTGGAAGATAGTGGCATCCTTTCCCCCTGTAAGACTGATGTGGTGCTCTCTCTAGAGTGCGTTTTGATGGCCAGTGTAATTCAGGAAAACACAATTTCTTGCTCACTCATCTAGCACTGTGGAATTATAGTTATGAATAACCTCTACATGGGCTCACAGGACCTCTTTGAAATGTGGATAGAATAATAAGGACCGTGTGGCCAGTTGGCTGTGTCTGCTTCCCTAGACAGCAAATACAGATGAAAGGGAAAGCTGGAGATAATATTAGAATGTATAATCAACTGTGCAGATTGTTCATAATTTTCCCATATTGCCCTTCTTTCTACATTGGATGCACAGCAAGTCTCTCTATTTCCCATGCTAGCTCCTCATGTATCCTCTCTTGATCAGTTTAGCTTGGAGATAACCCATTTTGCTGAGTGTCCCAATCCACCTTATTTTCACTGTTGTCTTTAATACACTGTGATTTCTTTATAACATTTATTTTCTCTGCTGACCTGGAGCAACTGTGAAGCCTCATGATCACTCAAGGGCAATAAGGAGGGCCACAGTCCTTCTTCCCAAGGCTTCTGGCAGACATCCTTTGTGTTCTAACAAGTTATTCTCCCTTGAGCCATATTCTTCTAAAGCATGGTTTTCTAGAAGAATGAATGGCTATACATATATATATATAATATTATATTCATTTATATGAATTCATAATGATATAATTTATAATGATATAATGATTTATATATAATAAATGAAGAGAATGAATATAATTATAAAAATAAAATTATTAGATTGCTTTACATGATAGGGGCTAGTCCAATAAACAGATAGGGCATACAGTTGCAGGAACAGGAAGCAAAGACTTTGTTAGTGGGTTACTAGGGATGATGGTGGGTGATACAATTTTTATTTCCACAACTGATTCTCGACTCTGTGAATCTTGATGAAGGGAGAAGAGTAATGCATATTGAATGCTGGTTGAGAAAACACACGCCTTCTGGACAACTCTGCCTTGGGCTTCCAAGATATTGCCACCTTGTTTTCCCTTTCAGTTCATCTCTAAATGGCCATCCCACAATTTTATCAAGCCAGCTGCTTCAGAGTGACAGATAACACATCAAGATCAGTGAGCTCTTTGAGGAGGAGCCCACCACCATACTTTGGGTATGAGGTGAATTCCTAGATCAGAGGCAATGCTATATGTAACACTAGGAGATAGATAAAACATTTTCTACATCCATAGTTTTGGTCAAAGCTCCAAACCCACACATCCACATCAAGAATAAGTACTTGCTGCAATAAAGTCAAACTGTTGCCCTTTCCATGATGGAAGTGGTCCAGTTTAGTCAACTGGCCACCAGGTTCTTGGCTGGTCACAATAGTAGTTTTTGACTACTATACTGGGGCCACAGGTTTCTTTTCTGTCATTGGCAGATTTGGTACATTTAGGTTATATTCATGCTATCCTTAGAGCAAAATATCATTTTGTTGAACCCATATATGAGCTTTGTCTTTGGTATCATGAAAACTTTCTTAAGGACCATATTGAGCAATGATTTTCGAGGAAACTGGTAAACTACCATCTACAGAGTGGCTCATCTTAGGTATTTGACTATTGAGATTCTCTTTCCTGACCTTTTTGGTGAATATTTACATGAAACACAAGTATCTTCACATTCATTGCCCATTCTCAAAACACCTTACTTACTAGTTTTCCAATTGTGACCTTCTAAGTCTGAGACCATTGGAGAAACCTTGGGCTAGAGCTCATGAATCACAAATATGTCCATTTTTCCTTGTAAGGAAAACATATGGCAATGTGTACTGTCCAAGACTTCTATCCCAACCTCTGGCTACTATGAAGATCTCCCATTACCACCACCCTTAAGAATTGTCCTGGAAATGAGTTCAGTGTGTCAACTGTCCACTCTGTGTGGCATCAACATAATATGTAGCTCTATTTGTAAATGAGCTGGACTCTTTCCTTTTTTTATATCCCATATGGCCATAGGCACATGCTTGGCAATCACTGTAAGAGGAATAGGAAACATTTACATCTGGGCAGCTTTTCTATATAACTTGGTTTGCTTGTGTCTTCAGGAACTCTTCAGGCTTGATCATATATGTATCATTTCTATTTGTTAATATATTGATGCTGTATATTCACAACTTCAAGGTTCAAGTGCTAGATAATACCCAGATCATAGTAGGTAGCTTGGTTCTTAAAATAACTTGGTGGCCTATTACAAGCATTCAGTTTCTACCTAGGTACAATAGAAGAACAAGAACTATATGTCTTGAAGGGAAACTAGTTGTTTGAAGGTGATAACAGGGACTTGCTTTAAAATCCTAATGGCCTTCACTTGGGATTCACCTATAAGGGCCAGCCAAAAGTTCCAAATAGCATTCCTATCTGCCACTAACACCTCAGGGACCATTGAGTTTGTTTGATCGTGTAGTCCAAGTAGCAGAACAGCCCTCTCCACGGTCTAAACCTTTGGAAAGTCTTATCCTATTTGAAACCCACAGACAACTACCAGTATTCTCAGTCACTTGGTATACGGGGCAAAATAATATGCCCAAGCGAGAAATGCTTGCCTCAAAATTCACATAGGTCCACTAAGCATTATACTTCTTTTTTGGGAGTTCTCTAGGTGGTAAGAAGGATGGGGGCAAATGCAACAACTTAACTCTCCCTTGAGAGGAATATGCTTGCATGCTCCACACTACTGCATTCCTAGAAATTTTACTAAGGTATAAAGCACATGCATTTTGTTTGGGTTTATGTCACAACCTCTGACTTGCAAATGCTTTACCAACAAATTCAGTAGTTGCTACCTCCTGCTCACTTGGTTCAATCAGTACAATGTCATTAATATAATGGACCAGGGCAAAGCTTTGTAGAAGAGACAGGCAATCAAGGTGTCTATGAAGTAAGTTACAACACAGGAGAGTTAATATAATCTTGAAGGAGAGCAGGAAAGGTGTACTACTCGCCTTAGTACCTTCTAGTGGTCCCCATGGGCAGGTATGGACAAAACAGCATTTGTGAACTCAGTAGAAGCACACCAAGTACCAGGAAATGAATTAATCTGGTTGAGTAAGAAAACTACATCTGGTGCAGCAGATGCAATTTCAACCACTTCTGGATTAAGTTTGTAGCAGTCACCTGTCACTCTCTATGATCCATTCAACATTCGTACAGGCCAAATCGAACCTTTATGGTGATACTAATCTCTACAGTCTTTCTGGGATAGAAATACTGGTTTTGGTTCATTATTTTCTCTGGTAGAAACAGACACTGGAAGAGTGTGTTGTCTCCTTAAAAACCTTCAACCACTTTCCAACCACAATAGCCCTCACAGCTCAGAGAACCATTGTGAGGATTCTGCGAATATTTAAGGACTTCTATCTCTATCTCTGTCATGCATTCCAGAACTTCAGAATGAGTAACAGAACCCATTGGCCCCACTGTGGTGAATCAGACTTTGAGTAGAACTCCACTGATCGTGACTTCTACACACTGCTACTTTAATTGGAAGGCCATAGTGCTCTTTGGGGATTTCCTGACATCAGTGTCAGTTCAGAGCTAGCTGGTTACTAGGCTCAAAAAGGTCTGACTATTTCCTTTCTCCCAGTGTACAGTTATGCTAGTTCAAGGTCATATGTCCCTTCGAGGAAGATGAGCAAAGGAGTAATAAACTTTTTGGCACTGTAGCAAAGTCCTTTCTCAACTCTTTTTATTCATTGTGTTCTGGATCTGTAATCTGACTTTTGCCTTCTCCCCTGTGATGGTTTGTATATCCTTGGACCAGGGAGTGGCACCATCTGGAGGTGTGGCCTTGTTGGAATAGGTGTGACCTCATTGAAATGGGTGTGTCACTGTATGTGTGGATATAAGATCCTCACCCTAGTTGCCTGGAAGTCAGTCTTCCACTAGCAGCCTTTGGATGAAGACATAGAACTCTCAGCTCCTCCTGTGTCATGCCTGCCTGGATACTGCCATGCTCTCACCTTGATGATAATGGACTGAACCTCTGAACCTGTAAGCCAGCCCCAATTAAATGTTGTTTTTTATAAGACTTGCCTTGGTCATGGTGTCTGTTCACAGCAGTAAAACCCTAACTAAGACATCCCCTATCAGGGATTGTTGTTGTTGCTGCTGTTTTTCAATATCAGACTTTGTCCAAACCTACTGAGTCCTGAGCTGCCAAAATTTTGGCCTCAGTCACCATGTGGCTGGACCACACTTCTAAGAGGAACCTAAAGGATGAGAGTATTTATTTTCTCCTTTACCTTTTTCCTATTCAAATTACCAGAGTTCCAAATGGCTAATACTCTTGCCCCTGAAGATTCCCCCTTGCTTGCCTTCTTCATATCCTTAAATTGTTAAGCTGAGGGTGATATTAAACCAACAATGTTAATTTTGGTGGGGCTGGAGAGATGGCTCAGCTGTTAGAAGCACTTTCTGCTCTTGCAGAGGACTCAAGTTGATTCTCAGCATCCACATCAGCCTTGTAACCTGACCGTTGGGGGGTCTGATGCTCTCTTTTGGCCTCTGAGAACACATGGCTGGCTCTAACAGTAGTGCCATTATTCACCAGCCTTGGAGGGACAAAAAGAAAACAGTAACAGCTCTTTTCTTGCGAAATTTAAAAAGATATAGGAATAAATCTATCATGAGCAAATAGTAATGTGAATCTCTGTGCCGTGAAGAAGATGATGGAAGCAAAACGAAAGGACATGAGGACATGGGGACTTCAAAGGTAGTGTGTCCTCTGCCAAAGATTTCCACATTAACCCCTGAATGTAGATATGCTCTTTCACAAGACAAAAAGGAATTAGGGCTGCAGATGAAATTCACTCTGCTAATCAAGTCACACTGTTGTAGGGAGAGTATCATGAGTTACTCATGTAATAACAGTGACCTTAAAAACAGAAGAGAAAAGAGTAAGAAAAGTCAGAAGGTGGGGTGCTTTCAGAAGATTGGTCAACAGCTGCAACATTTCTGGCTTGCAAGGATGGAAGTGACCATGAACCAAAGGAGTCAAGGTCTCCTAAAATCTGGAAAATCTGGTAAAATGAGGTCTTTACCAGAATCAGGAAAAAAAGCTACTGTGTCAACACCTTGACTTTAACCGATGAGACCTTGGTCAGATCTCTTTCTCAATAGTATAAGAAAATAAATGTGTATATTTATAAATTGTTATGCCTGAGATTATCTGTTATGTTACAATGGAAACCATTATACTTAATTACTTTTTTCAGGAAGGAGAGAGAAGGGCATTGTGGGTGACGAATAGCATAGGAGAGAGGCTCTAGGCAGTAGAGCCAATATGCTGGGATACAGCTTTGAGGTCAGCCTTGAAGCAGTCTTAGTTCCATGATAAGTTTGCTTAGAACTCAAGAAGCCTATTCTTTTGAACAGAAAGAGTCAATGAAACTTATGAGCATGGTTGAAATTGACTTGGTTCTCTCCTAAAAGACACAGGGGTTAGGGCATGCCAGGTTTTTTTAAAAGCTCAGTGGTCGAGCGCTTTGTAGACCATGGGTTCCATCCCCAGCAGGAAAAACACAACTGAAAGAATGATGTTACTAAATATAGAGTAGACTTTATGGAGCGTCTCAGAAATGAGGGAACACTTTCCTGTTTTGCCTGAATGATGCCTTCATAACAAGTTTTGCTATTCAGCTTGAGTCCCCAGAATAAAGGGGACCTGGCAGACTTGCATTTGAAGCTACACAATGACAAGACATCTTCCATCTCCCATGCTTGCTCCAGGCGTTTAGATTGCATGGACGTGTGTGTTATTTTGTGCTCCATCCTGACACACTTTATTATATGATAATGTGAGTTAAGCTCCCTCCAAAGCCAGTTCTCTGTTAGTGGCTCCGTCTCCTGTTTTGGATTTTCTCTGTCTCTAGTTTCTGTCATTATCGTTAAGTCGGTACAAGCTGCATGACTAACCAAGTTGGTTGTGATGAACTGGCCATTAAAATAGCGAAACATAGAAAAAGAGATTAAACTAAATCCCTACCCTGCCCTTCTTTTACTGTGCACAAAGCAAAACCAGCTCTTTACCCTAAACGTTCAAGCTGTAAGGCTCTTGGTTCTGGGACTGCACATGATCGAAAAATACTGGCTAAAGTAAAGTCATTCAACTGAGAATCTCTCTGAGGCAATATGCAAACAGTTCAGTACTCAGCTGACCTTATTCACAATGGAACCTTCCACCTAGTGCTTACTGTCTCTCCTAATGTATTCCAGGAAAGGCAGGGAGGAAAGGAGCATTCATGAAGTTGGGCTGAGGCTCAGTGGTAGAATGCCAGCCCAGTGCCTACGAGCCCTGGCCTTTATCCGCAGTATAGTAAAATGAAAGGAACTAGCATTGAATGAGTTGGAAAATTCTTGCCTTGTTTATATTGCCAAAGATGCCCATGGATACTCTGGAAGAGGGTCTGAGGTGAAGCTAGGCTCCTACCTGTTGAGGAGATGAGACATGTAACTTATAAAGCCACTCAATCTTCTAGGCCAAGATAGGAATACAGTAGACTTGTTTGTTGTTATCCCTTATATCTACTTTTCTGGCTCCTCTAATGGACAACTAAGTTTTCAAAAATAATGTGTCAGCTTAAACATGACCTGCTCAACTAGGAGGGGAAGTAGGCGTGAGGAGAAAGAAAGATGACAGACTTCCGGAATCTTACCAGAAGAAAACAGGTATCCAGATTGTAACGCTGACATGAGTTCTGCTAAGATACCCACAGCCCAAAGTTAGTCACAACAGAAACGCATAGTTCTATCTTAAGGCCATGAAACCTAGTCAAAGTTGCCCACCTGAGTTTGAACTCACTTGGTGTGGTGGGGGATTGGTAGGCAGTAAAAGAACTCACATGTCAGACTAGAGTAGACAAGTGTATTTATTGAGTACACTGAAGGAACACAGCCAGCAGGCCTGTGACAGGGTTACCTGTCCTGGATGATGGACATGATGACTTTTACTTAGGATCTATTATTCTATTTTAGTTAGAATAGTCCAGCATGCAACTCCAGAAATACAAATGAAGGTGGTCCTCAGTGGTCAGCAATTGATTTTGCATGGTGGCCAGGTTGACAAGGGTGTAACCCTGTGGTACCCACTTGCAATTGATCTCTATTGGCAACACCCATGCCATGTCATTCAGCCATTGTAGTTTGGTTGAGTAGGTTTTACAGAAGTCTGTATGAGACAGTCATGACTCAAGAGAGGAAACCAATTTCAATGTAGCTAATTAGTGTGTACCAATTACTCTAGTGGTAACATGGAGATCTGTCACAGTCAGAAGCATAAGAAGTGCGGGACACTTTCTGAAGTATAGGTAGTGTAGTTCTAGTTGGAGCATATGAACAACAGACCCAGATCAGACAAAGATTTCCCTCAGTCATAATAAAGGATGTAGCAGATAGCTGGCCTTGTATTTAGTTGGAGCTAGACAAAGACTAAAATAGGATCTTAATAGTAGTCAGGAAAGGATTGTCTGGTGGAGCACAGGGAAGCGAGGATATGAGTAGCATCAGATCATTTCGCAAGAGGAAAATTCCCAGAGAAGAAGCAGGGACTATGGGGTCTTAGGTTTACATATTTGCTGTTCTGAGATGGGCTTTGAGGTCCCCCTTTAAGAGAAAGTGTTAAGTCTAGTTGGGTCTTTTGTATTTTTATCTTGAAGCCTTTTGGAAAATAGTTTGATCAGGGGAAGGTTAATCGAGCTAGTAATTCCTGGAGTTTGATAGCCATCGGGGTACTTAAGAAGGCCTGGTAGAGTCTTTTTTAAATTGGTTAAAGCTGGTTATCTTTGTATGTCTAATAGAGTACCAGGTCTCTGAGCTGAGCTAGGTCAGGATGAGAGTATGGCCTGGGATTGGCAGAAACTCATTTTGTAATATTACCAATTATGTTACTTTTAAATTATTCTGAGCATTTAAGATCATGCAAGTGGTCAGCTTGAGGATTTCAGGGGCCACTTTCAGACACTTAAGAGGACCCCTGGACTTTTTGAATCTCCATTTCCTTTTACTTATGTCATCTATTGGATGGTCAATGTTTGCTGACCATGTGATTTCTCCGTGTAAGCACTGAGGACATTTTCTTATGTAAAAGGATTCTCCTCTTTTTAAAATGTAAGCTGGTTAGGTTCTAATCTCTGGAGTTTCTAAAGCCCTTCAGATAAAGAGGGACCAGAGACCTCCTAGAGTTGAACCCTGCTAGAGTTGTCCATTGTCCCCTAGTACCTGGCCCTATCTGAAGGAGGGGCCAAAGTTCTGGATGTCCTCTCAATTCTTTTGGTTTTTTTGGCTTTGGCCTCTAAACAAGGCTGCTGGGTATTCAGGGGCCAGTTACTTGAGTCTGGAAGAACGAGTAGTGGTTTAATAGTTATCTCTTATAAAATGTTTAGATAAAGCTTAACAAAACATCTTTAAATAAGTCTCGATTCTCTTATGATTCAGTTTCTAAAAGCCAAATAGCAGAAAACAAGAAATTATCTTGATAAAACACAAAATCTTTATTTCTTTAAAGCCAATTTTAAAAACTATCACTATAAATGAACCAATAACTTGCTATTTCAATGAAAACCCAAGAAGCTGTATTCTCAACCCAGAAATCATGGACATTATCTTAAATATCTAACAACAACAATAGTATAGGGAAATTATGTTAAGTATTAGAGATGTTTTAATTATTTATTTTTTACTAATAAACTTTAAATGATTAATTTATTAGGTTTGTTTAAGTCTTGCCAATTAAAATGTTTTTAAATTAAGTTTACATATGTACTTACATGCCAACTTGAATCCTTTTTGGAGGGCAATTTTATATAGACATTCTGAAACCTTCTATTGTTTAGGTTGTTGTAAGTAAAATCACTGTTTAATTGTATTATCCCCTCAGTCCCAAGCCAGGTAGGTAATTAATTCTTATTGTTTGTATGTTAGGGATCTGAGAGACTATTTTCTTAGAAGCAGCAAAAATAATCAAATAGTTAATTTGAGAAATAAAAATCTCTATAGTAGCCCCATATATTAAAATATATACAGAAGAGATATGTCAGATCATAGACCTAGACTAACAGCTGGACCTGCAGATAAAATGACATGTTTTGTGCAGACACTTATGAACACTCTAATGAAACTCAAAGAACACAGGAATAATTACATTAAGTAGAATGTTCCTTTTGCATTCTTAGTAGGAAATTTATATTTCATATTACTTTTAACAAGTGTCTGTCTGTCTGTCTGTCTGTCTGCTATCATTTATAGACAGTCTCATGAGCTCAGGCTGGCCTTGAACTCATGTATCTGAAGTTGACCTTGAGTTCTGGATCTTTCTGCTTCCTCCCTCTAAGAGCTGGGATTATTAGCATGTGCCTGGAGGCTTGAAAATATACATTTTAAAGATATAGTACTGGACCTAAATGTAATGAAGCGCCAGTGGAAGGCAAAGAAATTGAGGGTAGTTTGTCAGCTAGAGTTGGGAGGGTGTCAGTGTTGGGGAAGCTGGGATGGATGAGTTTACATTGTATGTCTGTTAAATAAATGTGCTTAGTGGGGACAGCAGGATAACGGTTTTGTAAAATCCCTCTTTTATGGTTGAACAGTGAAGATTCCAGAGACTTCCAGCACGTGGTTTCTAGATGTGACCCACTCCTCTCGATTCTTGGCCTCCTTTCCCTAGGAACCCCCAAAGGTGTCTGGGAGAGGTGCTTAAGGGCCACCTGAAATTCTTCCATTCCTCATCTCTGGTTTTCCCCAGCAACAGGTAAATGTGGGCCCTATAGGAAACTTTTCAATCTCCTTCCATCTCCTCCCTTTGTTTTGTTTTGTTTTGTTTTGTTTTGTTTTGTTTTGTTTTGTTTTGTTCTGTTCTGTTTTGTTCTCTTCTCTTCTCTTCTCTTCTCTTCTCTTTTCTTTTCTTTTCTTTTCTTTTCTTTTTTCTTTTCCCTATGATCATTGTTGCCTGTAAGTAATAGCAAGCTCTCTGATTTCTTGACCAAACTCCCAAACTCCTCACCATTAATTCTATACTGTTGCAGAGTCACTCGGTTCTTTGACCATTTTCCCCCCTCTGACCTTACCTAGGCTAGTATTGAATCGGACCTCTTCCCAGATTCATGTCTGTTGGAATCTTGTAACACAAGGTTTGGTTTTTGTTTTTTTGTTTTTGGGTTTTTTTTTTTTTTTTTTTTGAAATAGGATATCTGCTGTTGTAATTAGTAGTAATGTCAGATTAGAGTGGGACACTAAACTTGACATGCTGGTGTCCCCCATAAAAGGATAGGGTCATGGGGAGAAGATACCCAGGGTGATAATAAAGGCAGAGATGGAACTAATGAATTTGCTAGCCTGAAAACAACAAACACTGCCAGCAAACAGCCTCAAGCAGACAATGAAGGGCAGTATTTTGCCAGCAGGAAGCAGGGCACGGCAGAAATCCTGATTTTGGATTCTAGCTTCTAGCACTGAGGGTGGGTAACACAGCCGTTCAGCGCATGTGTCTGAGACATATCACCTTTGCGCAAGTGAAATCCAAAGAGTAAGAAAGTCGGGTGTTAGGTGATGGCTGTGTGCTACGTGCCTTCTTTCCTAAATGCTTGAGCTTGGGCAACCGGATAGCTATGGCAACGGATCTGACTATGACCATACTTCAGTTTTGAGAACACACGTTGTCTCTAGTCACCCATAGTCTCGGACTCAGAGGAAACCCCAGTTCCTGGCTGGGCATTTAAGCTCTTGCTCCTAGACCTCCATTGTTTTACACAAGGCTTTCCCTGATGAGGTCGCTACAGCGCCCTGGCTGTCCCCAGAGCCTGTCTGACATCTCAGCTTAGAGTGTGTTTACCCTTGGCAAAAGAAACTTCCTGTTTCAGAGGGGGAAAAAAAGATTTAAGAAGGATTGTAAATGGACTCCTGAGACTCCTTGAATGGCAAATAGCTTTTAAAAGACAACACTTTAATGGGCCATGAGTAACTGAGGCAAAAACAAAAGTATTGAATATCCTTTTAAAGGTATATGAGTTTAAAGAGCACGAAGGGAATAGATTTGGCAAAGTTTCCCCTGGATTTTATAGAATTCAAGATGCTTGGAAATTTTCTACCTACACGCCCACACACAACTGCAAAATTTTATAAATTTTATAAATGACCTGGGGAGACAACAAAAATGATACAGTGTAAATCCAAACAGCATGCAGCTTCTACATCACTGCCCGATGGAAACATTTATCTCTTTTATAAGCTTCTCTCTCTCTCTCTCTCTCTCTGGATGGGGGATGCAGAACCAAGGCAGACAGGCGAGGAGAGAAGGCAGGGAAATGAGAACCGTGTTCCAGGCTACCATGGCTGCTTTAAATGCATGCTCCCATCGAGCTGAAATGGAGCCATGAATGGTACAGTGGAGACTGTTAACGTCTGGGAGAACTTTGAGCTAGGGTTCTTCATGTTCCCTGTGAATTTTATGGCAGCAAATTAGCAAGTTCATTTAACAGAAAAGTAAACAAAGCTTAGTGCAAAATCGACTAAGTGTTTAACCCAGACTCTTCTGCTTTAATGGCCCGATGGTGATGACACAAACAATAGCTTCATATTTGTCAAACAGGAAAACGTCTTCTGCACTGGACTACTAGAGGTAGCCCCTGACCAAGCTGGTATCTACCTGGACTACACCTTACATAATTCTCAGCAATTTGAGTGTGGAAATAAATTACTGCACTGATTATAGAATAGAAGGCAAGTACCAGACACAGTCCTGACAAATCCCCAAACTTTTGTAAGTGTCTGCTCTGTACTAGGTACTAGGAATATGCCTCAGAAGATGGAGGCATCCTTGTGGTTTAGAATTCCCGGGTTGTGGGGAGGATGGGTGTTGATGTTTGAGAGTCGGGATGGCTGGTTTCAGTCTCTGCTTCACTAGACCACAGAGGCTCACCCATTGGGTCAAGTCTTCCTTAGATTTTCTTTCTGAGGACATTTATGGATGGGATTAATATTTAAATTGGTAGAAGGGATCTAGCCATTTTCCTCCAGGATAATGGTGGGCATTATCCGACTTCCTAGAGGGCCTGTGCAGTGTGAAAAACTAAAGAAGGGGCAATTTGCCCTCTGTGCAGTCACCGTTGAACACAGAAATGGCTCATCTTGGGCTTCTACACTATAGAACTTCCTCCTTCAGCTCTTCTGGTGTGTAAATCTTCTGACTCTGAGCGGAACAATACCCTGGCTCTCCTAGGCATCCAGCCTGCTGATAGTGGGGAGGCCTTTGTAGCCTCTATAATCACAAGAGTCAGTTCCTTTCAGGTAATCCCACCCCACTCCGTTCCTTCGTCCCTCTGTCCCTATTCTGCTTCTCTGCAGAATCCCAAGTTCAGTTTCCCTACGAAACAGACACCAAGTTAGGGGTTCGAGGACAGCTATTCTAACAGGCTGCTTCTAGGAACCAGGAGGGAGAATAAAAATAAGTGAAACGGGGAAAGGAAATGAGGGAGACTAATGTTGGCTTCTACTGCAGGCTCCAGATAGTGCTGCGGATAGTATGGATCACAGTTGGTATGTCACTTTGCCCAAGGCTAAGGGACATGCATGTTATTGTCTAACTGGGTGCCATTATTAACTCTCCAGCCCTTTGGATTTTCACAAAAACTCTCTTCCCACCTCCCTCAACCCCTCATTCCTTCCTTCTCAACTGATGTGGATTTGGGCCCAGAAGAAGTGTCCTGTGAAGAATGCAGCTCCTCGGCAAGAATAGAAATCTACACAGAAATAACCTGAGACTCCAGTGTCCACAGTGTTCAAACAGCAGACCGCTCTTTTGGGTCTCTGTCCACATTGTTACATTCATAGTCTGTGATCAGAATAGGGATAATTGGTTGGGCTATAACATTCAAACATGAAGCTGGAGAGACACAGACCTTTGTGTGTCATACAGGGGGATTCCATGGCTGGCAGTCTTTTGTGATGATGAAAATGCCCATGATTCTGCTTAATCCTCAGACTAAGGTTCATTAAATTCTAGTGTGGTATTTATAAACTAACACTGGAGTTCCTGTGGGAACAGGAAAGGACATAGCAAGTGAGCATATGATTGCGGTGGAAGGAATGGGATCTGGGGTCTGGGATAAATGTAGCAGAAACCAAGTGAAAACACTTGAAATAAATTGCCATAATACAGAAAAACAACTAGCCTAGATGTGACTTTAAGTTAATACAACCCAAGATTTCTGTATTCATATTTGAATGTTAATTTTAATGCCCGGCTATGGAAATGTATGATTTAGAAAATAAAAATTGAACTGGACTACCATGGTAGGATTCCAGAAGAAATGATATTAAATTGAATAAGCTGACATTCGTCAATTTATAAATTGACAAAGAGTCTATTTACAGTCTGAGGTAAAAAGTCCAGATTTATATAAGACAGCCAAACAGAAATTAAACCTCAATATAAATTTAATCTGGGTAATGCTGCAATACTTACTGCTTAATTTGAATTTACAGGGAAGTGGGGGTGGCTGTCTTGAAGGTTTGCTTCTTGGCCAGAGACAACAGTGTCATCTCTCTGAATATAAAGGATGTCCCAGGTCAGCTAACAGCAGGAGATGCCCACCACTATCTCCAAAGGACAAGGGGCTGTGTGCTGCAAAGGGACCCATGTTCCCTGTCCCATGGACACACTTTCCTACAGTACTCAGTGCAAGGTGGAGAGCTAAGTCAGTAAGTTCAGCTACATTCCATCAAGGGCTATGCTATTTGGAAGCCTATGCCTACCACAAACCAACCTTCTCTGGGCTCAGAAAACTGACAAGGAGCCCGAGAGCAGGGCAAGCCCTCAGAAGCATGGCAGGCAAGGTACCCAGTAGCAGTGTAGATACTCAGTATGAGGACAAGGGCTCAGTCGAAGGGTAAGAACCCAGCATCGTAGCATTTACTCAGCCCTAGGCCAGGCCCCTGGCCATAGGGTGAACTCTGAGCACCACGGTAAGCCCTCAGTGACAGAGTAGGCAGACGCTCATTTGCAGGATCCGTACTCCACAAGTTTGTATAGAATAGATGAGCAAATATCTGGCTGGGATCCAGCCATGAGTGTGTGAAGCCGAGCAGTGGTGAACACCCCCAACTTCAGTAAGTGTGAGCTTACTAGAAAAGCAGTCTGCCTGTCATTTTTGTTTAAGGTTTTGTTTTGTTCATTTGCTTGTCTTTTCGTGGGAAGGTTTAGAGAGAGTCCCTTCCTCACCCTAACCCACCCCTGCCTAGATCTCGGCGGGACCGTCACGTGTTCAGCTTCTATTGGGCAGTGATCTTGCAACCCATATGTGACTCATTAGTATGTAAAATGCTATCTGAGCCAAAATAATATACACACTGTCTGAAAAGTCTGGAAATGGGATAAACTAATTTCAAATAGTTTGTTAGTTATATTTTCAACTAATATAGTTAATATGTTTTTCTTCAACTTATAGACACTTTTCTAGGCAAAGTAAGTAAATTTAAAGCAATAGGCTCAGTCTTTACTGAAAAGTGTACACGAAATACTCTATTTCCCACAGAGCCAGCATCTTTAGATGCTTTGTGGTGCACTCATTTCAAACTTGGTTCATATTAAGAATAGGATCTTTGCTTTAAAATCAAATATACTTCATCTGAAAAGCCCTCGAACAATACACTGAATGCTTTGTTTGGCCGTGTAAATAATCTGCTGCTTAATGTGAGATTTTATTTGTTTGAACAATTTTTTTTCACATCTTGAAATTGATAAGCGTTTCAGCAAGTTTATTTCAAATTCCTTGTATGGATTAAAAGAGAACAAGCACCCTCGGCATTTATTTTCAAGTGTCTACTTACAATATGTTCTTGAGTAAAATCCGTAAAGATTGAGGGTTTGGCCTTATCCACATGACTTTCTGAGAGAGAGAGAGAGAGAGAGAGAGAGAGAGAGAGAGAGTTTTAAAAGGAGAAAATAATAAATTTGAGGTAGGAAATAGGGAAAAGTGCATAGTAGTCTCCACCCACCAGAAGTCTTTGCAAAATCCCCAGAAGCCAGAAAACTGCACAGGCTCCATAAACCCTCTTTACAGGGGAGCTTAACGGGCTGGATTTGCAGCAAGTTAAATGAGATTTTTCTTTTTAAATGATGAAGTTTTCACAGGCGGATGCCCTTCTTTGCTTGAACAAAACCACCTTGGTTCCACGTTTTTGCGAACATTTCCCGGTCGGTCTCCTGTCAAGAGACTCTGAGTTTGAAAATGAAGGTTCCCCTCAGAGCTGAGGACAAACCCCAGTTTTGTTCTCATGGCCTATAGTGAGCCCTTCTAACCTTTGATGTATTCATGTCCAAGCTCCGGGATGACGTGAGAAGCTTTCATCGTTGTGAGAAGCTTTCATCGTTCACCTCACGGTCATTCCACAGTCTGTGCCAGGCTGACCTGCCAGCTGTCATGCAGAATACACAGCTGACCACGGTCAGGGTTAGGGTTAGGGTTGTGTGTATGATTAGGGCTAGGGGTGGGGTTAGGAGTAGGGTTATTGGTTAGATGTAGGGTGAGAATTAAGATTGGGGTTAGCTCATGTTTAGCCAGTCTTATGTTTGAGTTAGACATAGGGCTGGCATCTTCCTCAGAATCACCTTGCCTTAGGCTGATTTTTGAGCCCTGGAAAGGTATTTTCCCTCTTTTTTTCAACATAATACTTTTATTGATTTTTTTGAGGGGAATGTCACGTGATGCACCCCATTATACCCATTTACCAGTTCCTCCATGTCTACTCCCTACCCTTGTGACCTCCCACAAAAATAAAAATAAAAATATTAAAACCAAGTGCAGTTTGTGTTATCTATATACTCACTGGAGCACGGTCAACCTCTCAGTGGTCTGCCCCTTAAATAGAAATGAATTCTTCCCCTCCCGCATGTCCACCAGACAGCATCAATTGTGGAGAGCTAAGTTTAGCATCCTTATCAAACTTTTTAGGAGTTCCCGTCGATGGCTTCCTGTTTAGGCTGCTACTCTTTGGGAAGAGTTGAAAAAGAGGTCTTCTTCCATGGCCCTCTTTTCCTACTATGTGTCTGGAACCATCAACATCACTGCAAAAGTAGCTTCTTTGCTTTTTATAGTCAGCAGGATGGAGCATGGATCTTGCATGGGCTTCCACATGGTTTCTGGTACCAGCACAGACCACGAACACAGCCCCTGACTGCAGTGGGCCCACGAAGATCAACAAGTCTTAGGTGGGACATCTGAATGGCTTTGGGTGGTAACAAGGGCCGCGGACAACCCCAAAGACTCTGGCTGCAGTAGGACCTTGGCCCCAGACATGTCCCTTAGCGACAGTTCAGATCTGGACGGTCACGACTCAGGTAGCAGTGCAGGCTTCACAGCAGCCTGACCCTCACTGCTATCGCATCATATCTCCAGTACCGTTTCTCCCCACAGCATACATATCTATCTTTCCAATTTGTTATCCCATATTTTTCCATTGCAGCGGCGACTGCTGCCAGCATGGTGAAGGTGGAGCTGTCTGTCTGGCTCCCTTAACCTTTCCATCTTTGTTAGCTGCTAGCCTCTGGATTCCTTTGTGTGGAATTGGAGGTGTCACTACAGGCTATGTCCCTGGTCCCCTGCTTTGCTCTCCCTTTCAGCTTTCTGTACTGGACGGCGATTTGAAAACTTTTTGTGCAATTATTATACTTTGCTTTCTCTGAAAACCTGTTCTTAGTAAAAATCTGAGACATCCCAACAAAAGAAAAACCAACCAACCAACCAACCAACCAACCAAACAAACAAACAAACAACAAAACAAGACAAAACTACACAAACCCAAAGAATGTGGACAAAATCACCAAACTCCTTTGTGTTTGTTTCTCAGCTTAGACACTTCTTCATTTTACCTTCCATAATGGCGCTGGGCTGAGAGACCCGGATACAGTGGATGTTCCTGGATGGTATCCAGGATGGAAGGATTAGGTCTGATGAGAATTATGGAAAATTAGTCAGAATGGCAACAAACTTAATAAACAAACAAACAACCCAATCAAAGAACCATTTGGAGAAATTTGCTTCTAAAACAGAGTAAGTTTGTTGAAGAAAAGCCTTTCTGCTGCATCTGTCTCCCTTTATCACTTCTTTCCACTTGGGGTATATAGCAGGGTGCTGTGTCCCCTCAAAGCAGACTGACTCCCTGTTGAGGCTGAGTTCTGCAGCCAGAACTTTCTAGTCTAGGAACAAGTTCTAACTGGCTCAAAAAGTAATATATTTTGTCCTTGCACTTTCTTCTGGTTTTTCTCACAAATCCACAGGAGAAATATGCCCCCCCTGACCTATTAACAAATTATTGCTGAGCTTAGAGACAGTTCTCTGTACTGAACACTTTGAACTGAAACTACCATGTGGGTGCTAGAACTGAACCCTAGATTCTCAAAAGTACAGTCAATGTTCTTAACCAATGAACTGTCTCTCTGGCCCAAACTGATCAAGTTATAGAGGGAAAAGGCTGCCTTGCTTGCACAATCTGCTTGGCCCATTGCTTCAGGCCAGCGCCAACGTGACAGAAGTTTTGTGGTGGTCGAGTAGCAGTAGTTACAGGGAATAATGAAGGAGAAGGAGACTATAGTGCTATAGCTCTCTTCTGGGGCATCTCCAGTTTCCCCAAGCTTATTCCTAGTTCCCATACTATTTTGTTTGTTAGTTTGTAGGCACAATCTCACTATGTAGCTCAACTTGGCCTTGAACTTGTGATTCTCCTGTGTCAGCCTCTGGAGTGACGAGATTGCAGTCATGGGCCTCTGGTTTAGATCCCAGTTCTCATGGTTTCTATCATCTTCCATCAGTGCTAAGACTGGGACAAGCATTTTAGCACTTGGACCTCTCAGGACACTTTAGATCAGTGGTTCTCAACCTTTCTAATGATTTGACCCTTTAACACAGTAGATTTTCATGGTGTGGTGACCCATATCCATAAAATTCTTTTGCTGCTACTTCATAGCTGTAATTTTGCTTTTGTTATGAATCGCAATGTAAATATCTGATAGGCAGACTCTCTGATATGTGACCCCCCCCCAAAGGCATCATGACCCACAGATTGAGAACCACTGCTTTAGATCGAAATTGTAGCAGACAGCTATGAATTGCGGCAACTCATGCCCGAGCCGATGATATAATAGGTCAGGGGCCAGCCAAAGAATCGGATGCCTCAGCACTTGGCGGAAAGGCCAGATGACTTCCATTTACTTCCAACTTGTGCTGTTTTGCAACAGTTGTGAGAGTTTGCATTTGTGGGTAGCCCTGCCTGAGGTGAAGGTAGGGCTGCCTGAGGCCATGCCGGGAGGAAGTCAGATCCAGGTTTCTGGGTCTAAGGTGTCCTGTGGAACTAGGACACGCCTACACTAATGCTTATTTAAGTTCAATGAGTAGGCATGCTCTAAAGACAGTCCCCAGCCTGGCCCTGACTTGGCACGATGGAAAAGAGATATGCATTCAGCAGAAACAAGATTTGGAATTCTGCATTTGGATACAACCACACTGTCTGGTTCTCTTTTGTGATGACGGGCAGAGCTCCTTGTGGATCCTTCACTCATAAGGAACACACCTCACCTTGATTTACAGTTCACTGGGCATCAGGGATGACTGGAGGGTTAGGATATTTTCAGCTACTATGGTTTTGTCAAGAGGTGTGACCATATCCTGTCTAGCTGCCTATATGTGTATATTAAAAACAGCTTTACCTGAGGCTGGGAAGTGGCTCAGTGGCAGAAAAATCACCAAGTAATTTAAGGCTCTGGATTTAATCCCAGCACTGAAAAGAAATAACAGAAATAACTTTTCCTATGTGGTGAATGTGTTTCATGATTAATATCACTCCCAAGTTATAGTTAAAATTTTGAGGAACTGTGGACCTTCCATTATCCCATGGACATGTGGAGTGCAAGGAGTTTGTGTATGTGTGTAAGCCTACTTCATGGCACCCCTGCTATACACAAATAATGAGATCATCATTTCTGTTTTCTTTTCTTTTTTTTCTTTGTTTCTTTCTTTCTTTTTCTTTTTTTCTGCTCCTCCAATTAAATGCCTCTGTTTGGCCAGGCTTTTCTGCACTCACTTAGAGCTGGCTTTTCTTGGTGTGTGTCCTCTTTTGTTTAACCACCCGGAAATTGAAGTGCTTCAGGCACTTCTCATTCTTGCATAAATCCTTGGCTGCTTTTCTTTCCAATATTTGGGAAGTCAAAGTATCATGGGAGCTGCCAAGTGGACTGGGGTGAGAAGTGGAAAACACCCTTGGCAGCACACTTCCTCCCGTGCTTTCCCAGTTCCCTGAGAACACCTTGATGCAACCTCTCCTGGCTTGTCATCCTTTGCTAGGGCTATTCTTTATGTCATCTCAACCCCAAATAGTTTAATTCCAAAATCACCCCCTAGAGTGGATGTGGATTATCAAGCAACCGTGTTGACCGCCTGGCAAGGAAGCACACCATTCCCCAGGATGTGGCACGGATGCAGAGAAACTTATCCAAATCTTTGTCATACCCTGATTGGCTGTTAGGTGATGGCTGAGACCTTCTTCCCCCTTTTGATTTAATGGGAACAGGTCAAAGGACTGCTGAAAAGTACACAACACTTCCAGTTTAAAATAGATCTTGGAAGACATTGAAAGGAGAGGAAGAATGTGGGACTGTGATGGATCAGGGTTCTTTGATCCTAAACCCAGTTAGAATTTTAATTAGCTGTACATGGATGGACCAGAAAGAGGGATCTCTCAGAGGATAGGCCTCTCCACATGAGACAGAAGTTATCCCATTCCAAGAAAAGGCAGAATTATCCCACATACTAAGAATCTACCTTGAAGCTCAGGGAGATATTGAATGGAGAGTCGTCTTTATTTCCATGCATTGTGAACTTGTAAAATCCTTGGCAGTTCAGAAAGTGTCTGTAGTAGAAGGAAATGACGAACTTCAGTTTACACATCATTATACCATGCATATACCAAGATGAGAAAGCTGGCACCTCTCTCTGCATCACTCCCCTGCCGGTTCTGGACAAAGTCACTGGTGAGAATTGTGTGAGATCAGCAGACCCAGAGAATCCGACACGTAAAGGCTGGTCCAAGATAAAGAGCTAGCCAAGGAAATAAACATAGAAGACCCAGGGGAGGAGGACAGTGGAGGCCCTGTGCGGCCTAATTCAAGCCATAGAAGCATCTCCAGTGGAACTGGTATCAAAGCCATTGAGAAATTCAATGAGATGGGGCGAGGAAGAGCAGCACAGTGTTCGAGCAAAGGGAGGTTTTTGTTGAGCTTGACCAGAAGGATATCTTTGAAGTAGGAGAGAGTAGAGTGCCACTTCCCATATGAAACTCAGCTGTTAAAGAAATAAGTATATTTGTTGTCACCGCCACAAGAAACGGGAAATGACATTGATGTGACTGGCTATCAAAAGCAGATTCCAGATCACGGGACACTGAGTCTCAGAGCCCCATCTCTTCCCCACTGTGGGACTTAGACATCGCAGGGTAGTGTTGAACCCCAGGTGGAAAATCTGAGACATGGGTGAGACTTGGGACAAGAAGATGCCTGCAGTGGAGCGAGAGACTATCCACCCATGAACCCAAGTGGGAAGGATGATGGAAGGGACTCACCAAGACTCCTTTTCTTTCATCTAGGAAAAGCTCTTGGAGTTCCTGCTATGGACTACTCTTATAGACACTGGAATAAGAAAATAGTAAATCTTCTAAAACCCTTGCTACAGTTAATCACAGTAAGCAAAAATATTGTTATTTATGTAGGTCCTGATGCCCATGAAGACACTGGCTGACAACAAGGGAAGACCAGGAGAGGCATAGGAGTGGTAGCTTCTAACACCAGTGCACATTGGAATAGTCCAGTGCTAAGCCCACCCTCTAATAGATTAATTCATTATGTGCTAGTGATGAGACTCAGGCATTAATGATAATCTCCCTAGGCAAATTTAGCATTCAGCCATTTTTAGGCATTATGGTAACAAAGCAGATTTTTTTCAAGTGTGCTCTCTGAGCACAGCATCAGTCACTATGTGGGAACTATTCAATACAGAAAATTCTGGACCCATTGTAGAACTCTGAATTGCCACTCTGGGGGTGGGCCTTGTGTTTCTGTCAACAATTCCTCCAGTCACCTCTGATGTGCACTAAAATTTGTGACCCACAAGTGACAAAGCTAGCTGTGGTGGTGTAAAAAAGAAGGCATCTATTTCTAGCACTACTGCAACCCAGTGCAAAAAAGAGCAGATAGCATAATTGTTTCCAAGGAATATGCAGTTCAGGTAGAGAAATGGCTACGAAAAGTGGTGCAGTGCAGAAAGGGTTAATGCTGTGGTGCTTTGATAACTATAGTGGCATTGTGGAGACTTTTCCATTTTTGTTTTTATTTTTGAGAAAGGATCTTACCATTATAGGCCAGGCTGGCCTCAGATTCATAGAAATCCTATTGCCTTAGGGCCCTTAGGGCTCAGTGTATCGTCTTGAGCATCCAGTCCACATTTCATTGTAACTTTTAAACTTCAGTGACACGGGGACTCTGTATGTGTGTGTGTGTGTGTGTCAACACACTACTATCTATCTATTTATCTATCTATCTATCTATCTATCTATCTATCTATCTATCTATCTATCTATCCATCCATCCATCCATCTATCTATCTATCTATCTATCCATCCATCCACACATACATATATAAATTTGACAGTATATAATCAAACATATAGTCATATATATATATGAAATATACGGGTGTTTTCTTTCTTGCAGTTTCATAAACTTTATCTGTAGTCTTCTGCATTGCTTCTTAGGAAAGCCTGAGCCCCTAACTTGTCAATTTTCCATTGCTGTAGCAAAATAGCCAAATCTGAGTAATTTGAAAGAAAAGATTTATTTAGCTCAGAGCATGGGAAGCTGAAAGTCAAAGATCAATGGTGCTATTAGTTTGACATCTGAAGACTTCATGGAAAGTGTGTGTGTGCGTGTGTGCGTGTGTGCGCGTGTGTGTGTGTGTGTGCGTGTGCGTGTGCGTGTGCGTGTGAGTGTGTGTGTGTGCGCGTGTGTGTGTGTGTGTGCGTGTGCGTGTGTGTGTGTGCGCGCGTGTGTGTTGGGGAGGGCATAGTGTATAACAAATGGTTCCAGGAAGCTAAGAAGAGGGAAGGAGACCAGATTTATTCTTTATAACAATCTACTCCCCAGAGAACCATCTCGCTTGCCAAACTATCATTGGATTCTTCTGAAAGCAGTGTTCTCATGACTTAAATTGGTTTGTTTTAAGCCACTTAAAAGCCACATCTCCCAGCAAGGCCACACTGAGGACCAAGCTTTGAACAATACATGTTTGGGGGACTCATTCAAATTATCCAATGCAGAGTGAACCTAAAAGAAATTTTCCCTTCTGAAGGTTTTCTTCCTTCTGCTTGGACATTGGAAGAAACTGTTCACGATTCTTATAACTTAATAAAGATCAAAAATCAGACCAGGACATGTCTCCAAGATAAATTCCACTTTCGTCCTGCATATGCTGTTTTCACATGCAGATTCAATACTTCAGCCATTTTAAAGGAATGTTTCAGGTTGTGCTACATCTCTTTGCCTTTAAACATAGAGCCCCAAATTGTCAAGTGATTTTTCCCATCTTCTTAAAAGCTGTTGGAGTTGTGTAACATTGGTGAAATTGGTGCCTACAAGAATAAAAGCATAGAAAACTAAACCAAAAATACTTAAACTGGGCTTTCTAAGATGCAAAGGAAACAGACATTTGAAGAACATTATCAAGCAAGTGAAAACTGGCCATGGTGGTGCTGGTGCATACCTATACTCCCAGCGCTTTGGAGGCTGCAGCAGGGAGATTGTGAGTTCAAGACCAGCCTGGAAATGTCATGAGATCCTGTCTGAAAATAAAAACAAGGAATTCAAAATTCAAAGGGTGGAGGGGGGGGGAGACTAGGAAATTTGATAATGAGCAAAGGATTTGGATAGAAATGTTCTCTGAGAAGGTATGAAATAACCACACATGAGTGAAAAGGTGCCTAACATTGCAGTAAAATACAGGAAAAAAAAACTCTGGAAACTAAGATTTGGGAGGATGAGACAGGAGGATTACAAGTTTGAGGCCAGCCTCAGCAACCTCTGTAGACTTTGTCTCAAGATTAAATTAAAAGGACTGGGATGTAGCTCAGTGGTAGAACAACTGCATGCACAGAGCCCTGGATTACATGCCCACCATCAGTACATAGCAAGTTCAAAGTCAATCTGAGTTACCTGGGACAATATTTCAAAACTCCCCAAACTTAAAAAATAAACTCCATAATAAGATTCCATTTCACACTCACCAGGATGGTCCTAAAAATATTATGGCTAATATGATCATATTATTTGACTCCTAGAATATACCTGAGAGTTCTATATCTTGCTATAAAAACATTTGTACACACGTGCACAGACACACACACACACACACACACACACACACACACACACACACTCTTCTTTGGCTCTAAAGAAAGCCAGCATCCCAAAATTTGTAGGAAGATGGATGGACTTAGAATGAGTAATATTAAGGGAGGCCAAAAATCTCAGATAAAAAAGAGCTGCACATTCTCCTTCACATGTAAAAATCTACCCAATAATAACTATGTATGTGTAAACAGTTACACGTGTGAGTACTCCATGCTGTGTAGAATGAGAACAAGAAGAGGTAAGTATTGGGGGATGAGGAGGGACCGAAGGCAGGTAACAGACACGAGTTAAGAAGGAGGAAATAAAACTAATCATTCTTCTAATTCTACCCCTGTTGTGGATATTTGGGTTTTGGTGATAGGTATAAAAATATATTCAACAGTGATCCTACGAAATCCAATGTGAACCTTTACAGCTTCCATTCCTAATGGCAGCTTTAAATGTTCATTGAGTTGTATAGTCATTGGGACTACTTAATTTTGGTGTATGATTTCTTCTTTCTTTGCAATATTCTTTTAATAATAATGTTTTTTTAAAAAACTATGGCCTAAAATAAGTGTTGGTGAGGATGTGGAAAAGTGGAGACCCTCAGAATCGAGGTTGGAATGGAATTGATGAAGCAATTGATGATGTGTGAAAACTGCCCAGTGTTTTTTCAAGGCTAAACACAGAATTACATACAACTTAGCAATTCTATTCCTTATATATACCCATGAAGTAGAAAGATGTTATCTATATAAAAACTTGCAAGTAGGCCAGCAAGATGGTTCAACAGGTAAAGGTGCTTGCTGTCAAGCCTAGTAGCTGAGTTCAGTCACCTGGTCATACATGGCAGAAAGAGAACAAACACTTTCCTTCTATCAACTCACCTACAGGCCTGCTTCCATTCCTTCCTGTCAGCTTTCCTTTACTGGCACATAACAAATTTGCTAATAACAACCGCAAAACTGTCTTGATACAGGAAATTATGCAAACAGCCCAGGAGACCAATCCCTTCAAAGTGGCACTCATATTTGTTCAGAGAATGACACCAACTTGTCAATGGCGATGTCAAAGGGGTGTAACTCCAAATAGAATACTCACCTTGAGTGTGAGAGGTCACAGTGAGCAAACAGACAGACAAAAATGACTGCTCACATGGGAAATGCTCAGAGTACAGCAACAGTGAGATGGTTTTGATTGAGGTTAACAGGACCATCATTTATAGTACCCAAGGTATTATCTGAGCCTCCAGATGTCAGTCTTAGAACAAAAGAGTACTGTTGAAGATCTAAACACAATTGTGGATACTGCTGTTAGTCACCTCCACTGTCATAGTGAACAGCTGCCAGGCACTTGGCTTGGCTGTGACTTATAGCATCATGGAAGGCTTGGAATGACGTTAGTGCTGTTGAAGTATGGTCACACTCGTCGTTATGACAGTGTCATATTACTCAGAGCCACAAGGATCACAACATGGCAAAACACAGATCAGAACAAGCTCACACCCTCTCTAGCAGCGGCCCTAGCCTCCCTTCTTTATAGAAGACGACCTCAAGCACAGCTCATAGTTTTTCATCCCTTGTTTCTTTTTCTTAGTTTCTTCAATTCATTTCAGCCAGGCTTTGTATACAGATTCAAAATGCATCGGGGACTTCTGTCCCAGGAATACAGAAATGAAAAAAGACAGAACAAACTTGTAGGCAAAAATCTTTAAAGGAGTCTTTTTTATTTCCTCCTGAAGAAGTGGGAAGGGGTTTGGAAGGTACATGGAGAACAGCATTGACCATGGTCCATCTGCCCACAAGCAGAGGATGAAACTGCTTTTCTGGGCAGCTGGCATAGTACAGGTTGGCAGCCACAAAGATGGCATTTTCTAAGAGTTTATGTGTGTAAGATAAGAGCAGTGTCCTTTCTGGAACCATGTTACCTCCCTGGTAATGAGGAATTTGGTCTTTGTTGGGCATTGTGGGACTGGGTCTAGGAAACAGATAGGTATACTATGCATAACCACTAGGAAGGGCTTTGTTGCAGTGGGTGATAGGCTATGAGCTAAAGGGTCCAGAACCTTGTGTTCCTATGAAGGTCCCCTTCCTACTTCAACATTGTTTCCAAGATCACTAAAAACCAGAGCTTGGTGGAGCCATCGGCTACACTCAAGCCTTACAGTACTTTGCAGTTAGCAGTATTTGACACCTCCACTCCCCTTCATGGACAGATTTACTTTGCTCAGCTTCTGGGGGAAGCTTCTCCTAAGCGTCTTCTTGTCCCCAGCTGGTGTCAGGTTCCTTAAACTGTTGCAGATGCAAAAACACAGATGTCACCTTAAAGGGAAGGAGAGAGTTTATTCTGAAGCTGCCATGATCGGTCACAGCCTGGAAACGTGGATTCGGATTCTCCTAAATACCATATTTCAATATGGTGACAATTTTACGAGGTTTTATAGTATTAGAGCAGAGAAAATGATGAATCAAGGGACTTTAAAAATAAAACGATGGGGCTGTTGTGTAGGTAGGCTACACAGTGAAGTGGGGGTTTCTCTGTTCCAGGTCACAGATGTTGTCTGATGACATTCTTGGACTTTGGGTTGGTAAAGATAAGGGTCTGCTTACACATCTCAAAAGGATTTACAAGAATAAATATTAGTCAAACACAGAGATAGGCAACGGTAGTTTTTAAGAGGGTTAAAGATAGTCCATGATATGAGTGAGGCTGAGAGGACAGGAAATAGTCTTCAGGGAGAGAAGTATTTGATGAAACCACTAAGAAAGAAATCTGAGGATCATTTAAAATTTAATAGCCACCTTTGATCCCCCCCTCTGTATCTATTATAACATCTACATGAGGTATATCAATACACTATGAATATTATATATAAAGTTAAAACAATCTAGATAATGTAGCATATAAGGAAGAAAAGGCAGCAGATAAGAGAAACAGGCAATTTAACCAACTAACCCACGAAAAATTACATTCTTCAAAAATGATTCATATTTATTTTATTTATGTGCATCTTAGTCACTGTTCTGCTGCTGGGAAGAGACGCATGACAAAGGCAATTCTGATAAGGGAAAGCATTTAATTCAGGACCAAGCTTACAGTTTCAGAGGTGCAGTCCATTATCATAGCATCAGGGAGCATGGCAGTGCTGGAGAAGTAGCTCAGAGTTCTACATCCTGAACCATAGGCAGACAGAGAGAGACTAGACCTGGCATGCTTTTGAAACCTCAAAGACAACTCTCCACAGTGACATGGTCTCTCCAACAAGCCCACACTTCCTAATCCTTTCAAACAATCCCACTTCTTGATGATTAAGCACTCAAATACTATGGGGCCATTCTTATTTATTTATTTATTTATTTATTTATTTATTTATTAATTTATTTATGTATGTATGTGTATTGGTCTTTTGCCTGCATGCACGTTTGTGTGAGGGTGTCAGATTCCCTGGAACTGGAGTTACAGACAGTTGTGAGCTGCCATGTTGGTACTGGGATTTGAACCTGTGTCCTTTGAAGTAGTCAGTGCTCTTTACTGAACCATTGCTCCAGTCCAGGATATTCTTATTCAAACCAACACGTTGTTTGTGTGAATGTATGCCTGTGGAGGCAAGAAGAGGGCATCAGATCCTCTGTAGACAATATTACAAGCAGTTATAAACCATTTGTTATGGCCTCTGAGAACTGATCTGAGGCTTTGGGGAATAGCAAGTGCTTTCAACCAATTTTTAAGCCCCTAAAAATAATAATCATTAGTTAGGATGAGTGTATGTTTTTCCTGTGTTTAGAGGTAATTTTCTCTATGAAATATTTAATTTGATATTTAGAGTATTTGAAATTATTTATCATTTTTCTCCTTTATTATGGTTAATTTCCTAGCTATAACCTCATGAGAAGTGGCAAGTTATAAAGGTAGAAAAGACTAATCTTTTTAAATTTTTATTTTTAAATGTAAATATTTTAATATTTAAACATATTTAATACTTTTAAAATTAATACTAAAAACTTAAATGTTTTTAAATTTTATTCTTTAAAAATTTCATCAACTTATGCAAAGAATTGTAGGAAGTATCCTATAATTCTTATATCCTGTAATAAATCTGAAACTTTCTCTTTCCTGGTCCTTGTGGTGTATCTTTATCCTGTTTCCCTCTAAACATAAGGAAGGCCCTTTACATTATTTTTTTAGATTTATTTTATGTGTATAAGTGTTTCCCTTATGTGTATATATGTACACCATATAAGTAGCTGGTACCCTCAAATCAGAAGAGGGCATTAGATCCCTTGGTACTGGAGTTGTAGATGGTTGTGAGCTACCATGTGGTCACAAGATAAGTGCTCTTAACTGCTGAGCAACCACGTCAGCCTTCACTGTCTTCCTTTTGTTATTGTCATCAATAACATCTTCATGTTATTAATTAGTATTAATAACTTCATGCTACCTGTATACACATGCATGTGGAATGTTCCACTAAGGCATAGGCAACCTATCAGAAGCCACATCCCCAGAGGAGTGTGACTTTGCCACCCTCAGCAGCCATCAGTTGCCAATAGTTCTTCAATTTGGAGTGAGATCTTAGGTACCACCCCACAGCCCCCATCTCTGGTATAATTTCAGTTGGCTTAATCTTGTGCAGGTCTTGTGCAGATAACCATAGCTGCCGTGAGTTGATGTGTGTGATAGCCATGTCATATCCAGAAGACAGCGTTTTACAGCTCTCTTCCCTATATATCAGCTCTTGTAGTCTTCCCATCCCATCTTGTGTGATGTTTCCCAAGTCTTGGTAAAGAGTGACTGATAAAGATGATCCATCTATAGCTGACTACTCACAGTTACTTATACTTGGTTCTCTGACCAATTATCAGTCTCTACATTAGTCACTACCCATTGCAAAAAGACGCTCCTCTGACCAAAGTTGAGAGCAATCTAGGTCTGTGGTTATAAACAGAAATCTTTAGAAGAGAACTTAACAGCATGGCCATAATAATAATAAAAAAAAAAAACAGTATATTCCACACTAGAGTCTCTGACCTCTCTATCCATGAGCCAGGATTACAGTCCCAGGTTTTGAAGTCCCTGCTATGGAGGAGGCCTTATATTCAATAAGCACCTGGTTGGTTACCTCCATAACTGTCATACCACCATTACCACAGTAGGTACATCTTCCCAACAGGTCAGTATTGTAGCCTATAACATGCAGCACAGAGTAAGACCATTGATATTTTTCTTCCCCTGAAGCCTGCATAGCACTCTCTAGTACTGTGTAAGCCAGCCAACAAGGGTAGGGCTTCTTGGTCAGTTTGAGACTGACTTTATGTGTGTTGTATCTTCAGCTAGGGTCTTGCCATATGAATATGGTGAGTGAACAAGGCCAGTGGGGATTGCTTGTGGTCTTCTGGACACCTTTGCTGTATTACTCATCAATAATTCATAGGGAGGTTTTCTACATCTTGCACTGATATTTTCATTCAATAGCCCACGTCTTCTGGGCAATTTACACATGTGCACATACACAAACATACACATCTTATAAACTGGTGGGATTTCCATAAACTTTCTTCATATATCTGAAGTGGAAACTTAAGGGTTCTTTGGAAAGTAGGTTGGATGGAGTTTTGCTGGAACAAACAGGCGAAGGACCATTTAGCTGAAGGGAACACAGGTGAAAGGATGAAAGGACATGTGATGAAGGATACTTCATTAATGACACCCATGTATTGATCTGTCTTACATTGCATAGTTGAGCTTCATTTGTTGGGACTCCATAGAGAGAAACACACCAAAAAAAAACTTCTGGTGGTGTGCTGTAGTTTCTTGCTGCTTCTGTAGACTCTGGTTGGTTGGCAGAGTGATGCTGGCTGAGACAAACACACGTGCAACACTTGTTGGTCTTCACTCCGTTGAGAGAGGCACAGCCGAGAACTTTTCCTGGCATTCCTCCTGGACCCTCTTGTCAAGGCTGAGGCCTGGCTGTCTCTCCTATGTGGTGCCACCACTGCTCATTGTTGTTTGCTCTCCCAGCTCTACTGAGCCGGACTGTTGGTATATCCTTGAGGTGTTTGCCAGTGGATCAAGCTGCTACTGCCTACCTGTCAACTGCCAATTTTGAGATAACACAGATGGTATAGTTGCTCCAAGGAACATTTTTAAACAGGTCCACTTCCTCCATATCCTTACCTTTGGTGGATAGTGGGCTACAAGGGAGGTTAAAGAGTTTAAGAACCATCATTAAAAATAGGATTTGAAAAAATTAAAGTCATATATATATATATATATATATATATATACTTAAGTTTCATTAGCTCACCATCTCCTCTCCCCAGTCCTCCCATCCCCACTTAAATATTTAACCTGAATATTCTCCCCCATCTTGAATCATATCACCGATGTTTGCCTTGGGTTGGAAGATCATAGGTTTCTATTTAGCTTTTCACACACCCTTCATTTTAGTTAAGCCTTCTACCACTGTTTCTTCCTGTTTTAGAGCCCCCACCCTAGCCCTAGCCCTTGCTAGTTTCCTGCTTCCCACATGCACTCCCGTTTAAATACACAAAGCAAACAATTTAGATTTAGACTCCACATGAGACAACACATGTTGATAACATATTTGTGCTTCTGCACCTGGGAGACCTCACTCAGTATAATTTGTTTAGTTCCATCTATTTATCTGAACATGTCAGAAAGACATCCCTGATATCTTACTTGTGACTGATACTTTTAATTTCTTAGATGGACAGATGGATCTTCATGCTTAGCACAGGGCCAGTTTACTGCAACGCACAACACCAGACTGTCTGAATGAGAAGGCGAGCATAATAGCCACTGTGCTCAACAAAATCAGAAGGAACGTTACAGCAAATTAAAGGGATTGTGGACACGTCAAGGATGTGCTTACAATATTATTAGGAGAAAACAATTGGATCATAAGCCTTTTGTTTTTCTACAATGCACTGATATAATCAGGCTATATGCATGTGGGCTCAAATACCTTGGAGGTGGGTTCCCAATTAATTCCAAATTATTCTTTTAATGTGAGTGCTGGGATTTTAACTCCAGTCTTCATGCTTACAAAGTAAGTGTTCTCGTTGACAAACCAGCTTCCCAGCCCTGCCTAAGGGAATTTTTAATAACCTTTAATAACCTTTTATTATAGCCAACTTACAGAGATCTATGTCATCGTTCCTTAAGTTTTAACCATAATAGTCTTTTTATGACAGACTTTATCCTTCTGTTGAGTTAACTTTTCTGGAGAGAGGCAAGCAAATGTCTTATCACCCTAGAGGTGATCAATAGACAAAGAGACAATCAATAGACAAATGTGCGGTTTCGTCAAAGTTCAGCTTGGTGAGACCAATGAGTTTATTGGGCTTCATGCAGAGCACACATGAGGGGTACTTATAAAAGTATAACCGATCTCCAAATAGCTGCATCACTGAAATTCTACCATGGCGGTTGGTAGGGATTTCTGAGGGGTTGGCAGGAAGCAGGGAGAACAACAACAACAACCACCACAACAACAACACAGCAATATGGTCTAGCCAGTGTCAGCACTGTGGTCTAGCCAGTGTCAGCACTGTGGTCTAGCCAATGTCAGCATGCACACGTGCAGCCTTGACACACTGCCAGAGAACTTCCACCCTTCTCATTCTAGACATTCTTACTGTCACAACCCAATAATTTAGGACACTCGGTTAGATTATATGTCACCATATATGGGAGACAAAGAAACCAAAACTTTTGGGAAGGTACAGCCTTGCTATATTTAGGGCTCAGCTTTTGGGAAAATGCTGGCTAAGTCTTTGTCAGCATATAATAAAACTGCTTCTTGCAGAAGAGTCTTGGTGCTTCATCTCTCTGTACAGAAAGTTTAAAGTAGCCATGGATGGTGACCACATAGGAGCTATCTCATACAGTCCCACTTTTAATTAACCTTTCACCTATCTATATAGTTTAGCATCTCCCTATATGTTTGCACTTGGAAGAGGAACTAATAGCTAAAATATCAGTGGAGGGTCCTGAGAGGCTCTGATAGCTTCATTACTGTTACCATAGACCTGGACACCACCATGCTGTTCTGCTCTGGTGGCCATGCTGTGAGAGAAAAATCCAAGAATGGTGTCTTGCTATAAATGGGGAAAATCTTTCAGTTTCCACTTTAGAAAAAAATCTTTAATTATAGGACAAAATCTTATTTTACAGTACAAAACTGCTTCCTTAACTAAAACACCTCTCTTTTTAACTTTCTTTGCCCACCCCCAAACCCATTTTATACTATATTTGTATCTTTTTCTTACTTGATTTTTTTGGTCTTCTTTTGCTTTATAAAATTTAGAAAATTATTTTTTAAATGTGTTTTCATAACACATTTAAATTAACTAGATGCAAAGGTCTTACTATTACAGGTTCTGAGAACCTGTTCTTGTTCACGTGAGCACTTGTATTCATACACAAACATGGGAACACACACACCTTTTTAGGGATGGATCTCATTTGCATACACAAATAACCAAAAGCAGGATGAAGTGTGCAGCTTCTGTCTCCAGCCTGTTCTCGTCTGCTTTATTTTAGGGTGAGCTGTTGGTTTTTTTTAAGTGAAGATGTTCATCACTTGTGAGTCTTTACTGATATTATTTTTAGCACTCTTTAAACTGAAGGTACAGAGATATGACTATCTCAAATATACTGTATGAAAGTTACATTTATGTTGTCATTGTTGGAAATGAATGGTCTTAGTGTTGCACAAGGAAACACTGTCACAATGTGAAAGTAACCTGGCAAGGCGGTTCCTTTTTTGCATAAAGCATGTGCTGTCAGCCACAGTGGGATAGCAACTATACATGGCCAAAGTAGCCTCTGTCATTTATCCCTACAACAGGAGGGAACTTGGCTGCTCCTCATTTAACATTAGCTTACTCCTGATTGGCTAATTTGGAAAGTAGAGGACGGGTGGGATATATGGAAAAGCAGGAACATAGCCATTGAACTTGTTTATAATAAGACACAGAATTTCTCATGCATTTGAGTAAAACACATTAGAATAATTTTTTCTACATGGTATCTTAAAATAAGCAGGCCAAGCAAACCACATTAAAAAAAAAACCAACAGCTTATACTAAAAAATGATCTGAATTATTGTTGTTTTGGTTTCCTGTTAGTTTTCATCTTTTAAGGTTGTGTCTGATCTAGGCTTGGCCAACATACAAGCTTGTTAACACTCCTCCTTGCTCCTCCTCCTCCTCCTCCTCCTCCTCCTCCTCCTCCTCCTCCTTCTTCTTCTTCTTCTTCTTCTTCTTCTTCTTCAAAAGAAGCAGTATTAGATGGTGGGAGTGGGAGAGAGAACATAGGCAGATAGGGAATGGTCCCTACATATTAACTGAAGAGCTGTAAGCCAAAAGTTACCCTAAAATATTTATATATACACACACACATATACATCTTAAATTAGGAATGTCAAGAGTAATAATTTTAGAGTTCAGTAAGCTAAAAAATTGTAAAATGAAGTGACTGCTTTTCTTTTAACTCTCTTATTTTTAGATTAGGAGCAGATTAAGTTTTATGCCACATAAAACAAAGTACATGAAAACAGCAATTGTGAACACATATGACATAGTCAGAGTGTATTTTTGGCAAAACAAAGTAGAGAGTTTACATGTCTGTGTCTTCAAGATGTAAGGAAGGCTCCTAACGTGGGAAAAAGATCAAAAGTAAAGGTTGTTCTCCAGCATTAGATTTATATCGTTTCCCATTTCAATACTGATCAATAGGGATGGGGGCTTTAGCAAGGGATAATTTTATTTTTAATGTACTATAGGTTTTCTTCTTCATCTACGTTTAGACATACAGGTTGTAGATTTTATTTTCTTTTACACAGAATTTTGTTCTGCTTGGAGATAAAGTAAGAAAAGGCAGAGCCAGAGAAGGATGCATCAAAGCAGGGAGTGACTAAAGGTTGGTACCCCACAGTATATCTTTAGCATGAGCCAAGTTTAGAGTTCTCTTGTGAATTCCTATTTATTTTTTTAACATCTCTACCCTGGATGCAGTTGTAACTTTTGTACTGTACAGGCAGGAGTGAAAACACTCCAAAGAGATGCCCGTCTCTCTGTTTATCAAACTGTTGCGACAATGGGCCATAAGAAATTGGAATGTTCTTCAGGAGTCGCAGGCTGGAAGAAGGGAAAGATTGGGGATTTTGTTCTAGCTAGAAGGGATAAGCTGGGTGGGAACTGTTGAGCTTCCAACCCATGGGGTCTGATGCTGTTTCTAGGTGGCAATCACTGCCCACAGAGTGTGAGGGCAGAACTGGATTGACTAGATCTGGTCATCAGCTGGTGCTTGAGGTCTGGGGACCAACCTCCAAGTATGCTATTGTGTGAAGAGACTGGAAGATAGTGGGTTTTATTCTTCAATATGTTGTCAGATTGAGATTTTAATAAAACACAACCCCATCTTGTTTTCCATCCTCTTATATTTAGAGATCTGTATTCTATTCGGTATCACTCTACATTGTCCTGAGCCAGTTGGCTCCATCTTTAACTTACATTCCCACTGTTCCATCTCTGCCATACTTCCTGTGGCCCTGAACTTGGCTTTGCTTTCTCACTAGGTTTTTTTTTTTTTTTTTTCCTTTTTCTTTTTTTAACTCTCAGACAGGGTCTCCTGTATCTCATGCTGGCCTTGAACTCTCCTATATAGTCAAGAACGGACTTTGACTTCAGATACTTCTGCCTCCAACTCTGTCTGTAGTGCTGTAGGTTATAGGTCCTGGGTTTATGTGTTTCTGAGAATTGAATCTGGAGCCTCATTCATGCCAGGCCAATCCTCTATCAATTGAACTGTTCCCAACTATACCAACTTAGTCCCTCCACACAGCCCTTTTTTTAATGTCTATTTTTAAAATAATCATTCTCTATTCCCATCTTTATCACCCAAAGACCAGGGGTTTTCAAATGCATGAAGTAGACCACGCCATGCTGGTTCACACTCAACCAAGGGGAAGACAAAAACACTGTATGCCTGTAGTGCCACTGGCTTGGCATCCTTGTACCTCTCTGATATTTAGTTCAGGGATCTTACCCAGTTCTTTACTGTTCTTTGGTTATCTGAGGCACTCTCCTGTTGTCAGCTCAGAAATTTCCTTCAGAAGGCTTTCATTCTTCATCCTTGCTCTCAACTGGTCCGTGAGGCCTTGGTCTGCCTGCTTTTCTGAAACTGATCCTCTGAAACCCCTCTTTTTCTTCCTGAATATTCTTTTCATTCTTTGATACAGGATCTTACTTTGATTGGCCAGAAACTCCCTATATAAACAGGACTGAATTAAAACTCTTTCTCTTGCTTCTGCCTCCTGAGTGCTGGGATTAAAGGTATATGCCACCATCTGCCCTGATTTTCTTTTTTCTTTTATTTTTTTCTTTTCAGAATAATTCTACCACTTACTTCTTTTTGTATTAACCAGCTCTACTCCCCCTTACTGGGATATGAGCTGTCATTTTGCTTCATGTTGTATTCCCAGTGCCCAAGTGATTACTGCATAACCAGTGCTCATAAAAGAAGTTTTAAATCAATGTATTGGTGATAGAGTTCTCCTAACACCAAGAGCAAAGGGCAGATATGAGGGAAAGGGTAGATAAGGGGGACTGGGGTGCATGATGTAAAACTCACAGAGAATCAATAAAAAGTTTGGATCCAATCACTAACACCATCAAAACAAAAGAATAAATACAAAGAAGGAGGAAGAAAGAAGAATAATAGAGTAGTTTATAGAATATGACAATATGAAGTGTTTTCCAGTACAACTCATGACTCAGTACCACTGAAGATGAGTGAGTATCGATCTTAGTTACTGACCCACTGCTGTGACAAGACACCATGACCAAAGCAACTTGTTACAGAAAGCATTTAATTGGGGGCTTGCTTACACTTTCAGAGGGTGAGTTGTGGCTTGTGGCATAGCAGCAGACACGAAGGCATGATGCCGGAGAATTAGCTGAGAACTTACATCTAATCCACAATCAGTAAGCAGAGAGAGGGGTGTGGGAGCACTTGGCCTGGGCTTTTAAAACCTCTAAGCCTACCGGAAGTGACACACCTACTCCAATAAGGCCACGCCTGTGATTCTTTTCCTAAAACAGTTCCACCAACTAGGGACCAAACATTCAAATATGTGTATCAGGCATGGAGCAGGCATTCCCATTGAAGCCACCATATTATGACTATAGCCCAGTACTCCAGGGCCTGAGATAGAAGATCAGAGATTCAAAGTCAACTTGGCCAGCTACATGCCACAACTCTGTCTCCAAGTGCCAAGAGTCAGAGCAAGTGAAAAACAGGAACAAAAACCAAAACCAATGAAAAAACAGCCCAGAAACAAAACAAAACAACAACAACAACAAAAAAAAAACCCACAAAGAAACAAAGCACAGATAAGATCAGAAAAAAGAAAGGAGGGATTGGCGAACGGGGACAATCCTGTAAAACTCCAACACTGGACAATTATGGTGAGGATGATCCAGTAACAGTGTAACCTTGTGGAATCTCATCTACTGCAACTTGAATACACAATAAAAATTCTAAAAATAACCCAGGGAAGCAAAATGCCACAGGTAATACAAGAACACAAAGGCACGCCATAGTGCCCACACCTGGGACTTTTTCCCAAGGGATATTAGACAAGAGATGATTGAGAGAATTTCTTTTTTTTCTTTGGTAAGGGCATTTTCTTTTTTTTCTTTCCATTTTTTATTAGGTATTTAGCTCATTTACATTTCCAATGCTATACCAAAAGTACCCCATACCCACCCACCCCCACTCTCCTACCCACCCACTCCCCCTTTTTGGCCCTGGCGTTCCCCTGTACTGGGGCATATAAAGTTTGCGTGTCCAATGGGCCTCTCTTTGCAGTGATGGCCGACTAGGCCATCTTTTGATACATATGCAGCTAGAGACAAGAGCTCCGGGGTACTGCTTAGTTCATATTGTTGTTCCACCTATAGGGTTGCAGTTCCCTTTAGTTCCTTGGGTGCTTTCTCTAGTTCCTGATTGAGAGAATTTCTTAACCATTGAAATAAAAGCAATAAAAAACCAAGTGGCAGCAATTTACAGGTGGATCTACTTCGTTGTTGCTGAGACTGGGAAGGAAAATTGAATTCCACCCAGCACCAGTGACATGCATTTCTCCTTAGCAGCAAGCATTGGGTTCAGGGCCCCCAGATTCCAAAGCCCGAGGATACCCATCTGTAAAGAGCTTGCCAGATGTGAGGTAGACCACCCTAATCCTTTCATATACTTTGAGGTGTCACCCAACATGATGTTTAGTGCTGTGTAAATAGTGGTTATACTGTATTTGCTTGGGAATAATGAGAAGAGCCTGTTCAGGCTACGTATGGATGCAATTTCCCTAGGATTTAAAATCAGAGATGAGTTGAACTCATGGTTGCAGGACCTGTGCCTGCCAAGAGCTGACTATGTTAAGTGAAAAACATAGATTAAGACCATGGCAAAATGATGCTAAGGACAAGCTCCTGGTGGGGTTTCAAAGACAGCAACTACAGCCCAAATCCTCTCCGGATTTATTTTACATCCTGAAAGAAAAAAGAGAAATTCTTCATAGGAAAAAAGAAGAGCAAACCAAAACAAAAGAACTAGACATGGATTCTAGTAGAATCCAACGTGTGTCAGCTTAAACTCAGGAACTGCAGTCACTTGCCCTGAAGTGTGATGCACAGTGTGTGACAAGGCCAGATGATTCCTGCCCGGCCATCCTTGCCAAAGAAAGAGTCACTAAGGAAGCCTCCGTGAATGTTGACCAAATGGTGGATGAATGAGAACGTGGTGCCAATGTCAGTAAACAAAAAGGGGCCCAGGCAACCTGCAGGTCTTCTCAGAATAGTAGGTCTCTCTTTCTTTGTGTCTGGGGGCACTCAGTGACTTGGGCAGGCTGATGGATGCCAGCTGTGAGCTTCAGGCATGATTCTTCAAAGGCGGCTAAGCAGGTGGATGCAGCGTGGCTGCTGAGATGGCCTGGTTGTGAGGAGCGTCCTTCCTCAGGCTGAGTGGATGACCCTTCATGAGTCCACACATGTGGCAGTGCCTCCAGATGCAGACCGGAATTCAGTAGGGAACAGCTTGTGACCAACAAAGAATCCTTCAGGTCCCAGCAGCAAGACTGAATCCCTCAGGGGTTTGGAGGGCCCCTTGGGGCTGGGGAGTGGTGAGGGGATCTTCCTGACTTTGGGTTTTCTTTTTATTATAGGGAACACAGAGAACGGAACCCTCAGGCTTGCACATGTAATAGCTCAGCCTGAGCCTCACAGCTTTTGAAGAGGATAGGTTTTTTAGTTACCCAGGATAAAGACAAAGTTTTATATTTAAAAACATTCTGCAAATTTAAGAATGGAGCGATGACAGTTACTGAAATAATCTTTACTGGAATATAGTATTTTATTCTCTTTTCCTATCTGCAACAATAATAAGGTTCTATTATCTTTTACTTATGCCAAAGCATAGTATCAAATTTCTTTCAAAATTACTTTTTTTTTTATCCCCATTCCACTGCTTCTATTTTGTGTGTATGTTTTCATACATAGCAAAGATTCATTGATGAATCCATTCATAGTTTCACTTTGCTATTTGTAACATTTTTTAAGGCTAGATTTACTGTTATATTTGCTTTTTGTTGTTCACATTAAAAGGCATTGTTGTTTTTTGTCGCCACCCCTCACTAGAACACTGTGATATCACTTCTTGCTCTTGTGCTGTCCCTAGCATTAGACCTAACTCTCCATCAGATACCTGCTGTTTGGAATGTAACCCACCAAGTTTGTCCCTTGCTCTCTGGTTATTTTCCTTTTAGGAAAGGTTGGCAGTACTGTGTATACAAAACTATAAAGCTCTCTCCTTCCTTGCTGCCTGCCTGCCTGCCTTAGCTTTCCTTCCTTTTTCCCATCTGTCCATTCTTTCTTCCCCTTCTCTTTTGCCTTCTGAAGACATGGTCATGATAATGTAGTTCATACTGGACTTGAATTTGTGAAACTCCAGCCTTAGCCTCTTTCCCAAATCTCCTTTCAGTGCCGATTAAATTTTTTTCTTATAAAGCTAGGGGACATCTGAATATATTTGCATATTTTGCTTGAATGCCTGCAGCCTGTAATCAGCAGTGAGTGTCACGTCAGAGCACTGGGTTCTCTGCACCTTGGGGTTGTCTCGCCATGCAGGTACTAATGCATAGAACGCTATTCATCTTGGTGATTAGATGATTTCTATCTTGTAGTTGGTTTGACAACAAAGAGATTGACAGCAGAAGATTTGAGGAATTATGAATGTTTTGTGCCCATTATGCCTGATATATACATATATATTCATACATATACATTATATTATATACACACATATTAAATATATTCCATATATACATGTATGTGTGTATATATGTGTGTGTATATATATGTATATATATATATATCATATCTTCTTAGTAGCAAGCACTACTGTTTGCTTTCTGAATTCCTTCTTCCTGAAAAAGAAATGTGTGATTAACAAATCCAAGAGAAGAAGAAATAAAATAAATACTTGATTTAAATTTTTCTAAGTCTGTTAAAGTTTCTCAGGAAATCTCAGATTCCTCGCTTTAATACTTAGTGTTTAACATCTCTTGCTGTGCTTTCAATTGGAAAGTTTAAAAAAAAATACACGTACTGAAAGTGATATATCCAAAACTCAAGCGCTCACTCTTCAAGACTAACCAATGTTAATGTGTTAAAATATCTTCCTCAGATCATCTTTTATATGAAATAAATAAAGGATTACTGGTAGAGCCAGAGTCTCCTCTGTGTCCTTCCCTGCTAACCTGCCATGTTGGAGAAGAGAAGGATGGGGGGGGGGTAGAGCTTGGGGCCTATGCAGCTGCAGAAGGAACCATAGAAGGTTCTACAATACTTTCCTTAGGCTAGACAAAAATGTAAAAATGGAGGCATGAGGTGTCGACCATCAGCAGTTCCGAGGAGATTGAAATTTGATCTAATCAGGTGGGTCCAGATTGTTTCCTTCTGGGGTGATTTAGGGTACCCTGTTTCTTCCATGTGGATGTCAGTGAGGGCAGGATCCATCAATGATCACAATGTTTAGAAATTCAAGCCTTGGGGTTATTTTTATACTTGAAGAAACTGAGAACTGGAGATTAGTGAAATATGTATTTTCAGGACACATGAGAAATTCATGAACAAGTGAAGCTAGTCTTATTTTCCTTGTCTCCTTCTTTTCCCTATTAATTCTTCCATTTCCAAAGCAGTACTCGAACCGGAGCCAGTACTTTTAATATTAGAGAAGTCTCAAAATCATGTTCTGTGACTTTAAAAGGCAAAAGATTTTATCTGCTCTGAAGAGAAACCAGAGTGTTGTATGCTGGGTTTAAAATGGGACCCAAAAAAACAAACAAACAAACATTCATTAATCTGCCTATTGTTGAGTGGGTTTGGATTCTAAAAGGAGAAGTTGCCTAAGGAAACTAAGAGAGATGCTGTTGGGTATAAATATCTTCTTACTCAAGGCAATGTTTTGGAATTAAACAGTTAACAGGACAAAGCTTCCCGGATGTCATGGATTGTCTGCAAAATTCTCATGGGGATAAAAACAGTCATTTGTGTAGAAATTGGTTGAATACCCCATGATAGAAAACAGTCGTGCTGCTTGCTAATTCTAGAATGAACCCATGCCCAAGGAAGGATCTTTTTATATCTTCTGAAGGAAACTTGTATATCCTCGGCTTTTCTTTTTAACATGGTTGCAGACTACAGCCCTTGAGGGTGGGAGAGCTGTACCATCCCCCAGATGCCCATTCTGTCCAGATGCCCACTGCAGAGGCCTGTGTGTCTTCTCATGGTCGTCGCACAGCAGGGGGGAGACGTTGGAGAAGCGGACCTGTAAGCAGAGGGCCTTGAGAGAAACAGCTTTGACAGAAACTGGCTCCTCCCCCACAGGACAGGCTGCCCATGAGGTTGGGCAGTCTGTCCTCTGCTGGTTTGGCTTCTGTACTGTGGTTTTGAAGATGTGTTCTTAAGCCAATGAACACTTGGAACCCTTCCTAATTCTATCATTTGATGATGTGATACACTTAGAAATGATGGGTCAGAGCCAGGATTGAACTTGCACAGTCACAAACTGAGCAGTCGCATCTATAAAATGGGGGCAATGACTGCTTTTGTTTTGGAAACCGATTCTTATAGACCTGGGCTGCCACAGACTCTTGCGCTTAGCCTTTCCTGAGATGAGACTAAAGGCATGTGTTTCTGTGCCCAGGTGATGACAACATTTTGATTGTTGTGAAAATTAGAGGTAATGTAGGAAAAACATCTAGCAGAGAGGCTGTGGAACTGCCTACCGGTAATGGTCACTGGTATTGTTGCAAAGCACAGAACATTCGGAAACAGGCTGTGGAGATGGGGATACACAGTTATAAGGATCCCAGCCAGGGCATCAGTCCCAGGTCTAGAACGCTTTACCCCATTTTTTTCATGCAACTCCCTGCTCCCCATCCCCACCCTGCCTCTGTCCAGTTTACAGACCTGATGAGAGGATGCATTCCGCTTCTTCAGGGTTTGCACCATTTCTTTGAGAATTATGCCGTTGTCAAAAAGACCACAGGGCTCTGTTCCTGCCCGTGGTGTGTGTTGTCCTTTCCTGGGGCTCTTAGTGGGAGCACTGACTTGTTATTACTGGGGCTGGCAGGGAAATGTCAGCTCATTCAGAGCCCCTCCCCACCTCCACCCTCGCAGCATGTAAGCTGTACTAGACAGACTTGAGGCTCAGAGGGAACAGCCACTAAAGCCTCAGAGGGGCCAGAATTACTGTAGTGTTTGGAATATCCGAACAGGCTTTCTTTGGAAGTGAAATTAATCCTTAAAATTCCGACCCACAATGGTTTAGCGTGGTGAGGAGACTTCATCTGGGACAGGAAGAGGAGTGTTGTGGTAAGGAGCAGCGTGCCCACTCCAGGATTTTATTTTATTTTATTTTTTTTTTTTTTGCTGTGTAACTAACTATTTAAGTCATGTTAGGGAAAAAGAAGTCTTTCAAGCTGCCTGTTAACCTCTAGGTTCTATGATATAAGAAAACTTCCTTTTTAAGTGGCAAAATTTTCAACTAAAATGCGCGCGCGCGGGGGGGGGGGCACTAAAAGGAGGGAAGAAAGAATTGCAGTAATAAAGGTGTTTTCACTCATGGTAGCTGATTTCTTTGTTTCTCAGCCAAGCGGAGGGGACGAAATCATCGAAAGAATCCAAAATGATGACGATCCAAATACAGTTTGTATTTGGGATAATTTTGTTCTTACATGTTAACGTGTACCCAAAGTTCCATGAGAAACGTGGTCCCTTGTTACCAAACGATGAAGCCTTCCCACAAAGGCAGGGAAGAATATTACAGGCTAAAATATCAGTTCACTTTTCTCCGGCCTTTCTCAGAACACTCCCTGGTCAACACCCAGCAGACAACAGGGTCCTCTTTAGAGGAGGCTAAGCAAGTGGAGCAGCTCATCTCACCCCTCTCTCTTGCAATCAGTCCCACCTCTTCAGAGACAAAGGAGTCAACAGACTGGGAGAAGCCAAGGGGAAACTAATGCGACAGGGAGGGAGAACCTAGAGAGTCAAGGCATAATTCGCTCCAGGTATTTGGTGACACAGTAGACACGTCACAGGATACTGACAAGTAGAACCGCGAATTTCATTTCCAGACATCTGTGTCTCTCCTCCAGCATCCCTGTGGGCCACTTTCGGGCTCAACACAGGCTTTAACGAGCAAGAACACGTGTACAATAAACCTTAGCTGTTTGACATTCAATTTCAACTTTTAAAATGGCATTAATGGTAACCAACCCATTCCCCCACCCCAACGACCCCACCCCCTTCACTTCAGTTCCTTTTGGATTTCGTTGGTAAGTTTTACCACTTAAAACTGAGGGATTCTTTGATTATAGAGTCTAGGAGTTAGCAAGCAATTTCAAAAGACTTTGGTGGCTGACATTTACATATCTTGCTCATTCTGGTTCTCATTTACATACTTATCCGTTATAACAGAAAGAATTTATAATGTTTTCCACTAGAAATTAGAATATCCCCAGTGCCCCAGAGTCTGATCCTTGGCCCCTTCTTTCCTCTAAGCAGCCATTTATAAATTACTTTGTAACTCTCACCGAAGCTGGAATGAGGTTCAGTATGATTCATAATTGTGTATGCAGAACCTTCAGTGTGTGAGAAATCTTCCTAGGGACGTTGGTGGTATGTGCCACCCCACTGAACTATTCCTCTATGCCCCCAAACCTGAACTTTCCAATTAACTGGCAACAGATTTTCTATACTTTGTTGCTAATTGTGATGGTGACTGTGTCTGTCTGCCTTTATAATGCTTCTTTGTAGTCTAGCTACAGTGAGCTGTGGGCTAGACAGGGCAGGTATGCATTTGTGTGTGTGTGAGGTGGGGTGGGGTGGGACAGTGGGGTGGGGGTGTTGTGATGATCCTATGAGGCCAGTATGTCTCCTAAGCTAAAGTCCATGATTCATTCTAACAGAGGATGACATTTTAAAGAACCAACTTGGTAGCAAGTCCTCTCTCTCTCTCTCTCAATCTCTCTCTCTCTCAATGTGTGTGTCTGTGTGTGTGTGTGTGTGTGTGTGTGTGTGTGAGAGAGAGAGAGAGAGAGAGAGAGAGAGAGAGAGAGAGAGAGCGTGCCACACACACGCATATGTTTCTTCTTCTTTGGAACTTACATATGTGCTGAGGGAGAAGCAGGAAGGAAAGGTCTCCAGGGACCCCCAGTGCACTTAGTGTCATGGGTGTTGTCACTGTCCCTTCTACACTCACAGAGAAGAGAAAGAGAATTTAACCTGCAAGAGAGGGCTGTGAAACTTGTTAGGAAACTAAAACAAACACACACACACACACACACACACACACACACACACACACACACACACCCCACAGCAAACTGGGTTTCTTACCAGGTAAGGTTGTTGTGGTAAAGAACGCTTTCAGTCCTTGTGAGGATAAGACTTCAAGGGCTTATAGGCAGAGAGAGGATTTCTACAAAACAAGTCTGAGCATTCCACGAGCCTACAGCAAATGCAAAAGTATCTAGGACGCGAAACAGGAGATTTAACCAAGAACCTCCTGTTACCCATGGGACATGGCCGGCTGAAACTGCCAGCTAATTCACTCTCCTGGTTTGGATGCTTCTGGGGTTGGTCTCTGTCCCAGACTGTCCAGACTCACCGTAAACGAAAGCAGTAACCATAAACCCGCTGCGGATCCAGGAGACCCGCTGCTTTCTAGCAGAGCCTCAATACTGTGTCAGTGTCAGGACATGGACCCAAATTCTCTGCAGTCATGAAACTATATTGGGGCTATCACTCGAGCACATGGCTAGCCACAGAGCGGGCGGGACACGTCTCAGCCAAATGGTACCAACACAAAGTTTCTCCTCTAAAGTGTTTCACTCTCCACTACCAATGTCTACCTTCTCCATGGCTTTAAGAAATGTGCTTGGAGATTGTCCTTAGTGGCGGCTTTTGTCATCAACAGCCTTTTGTCTTGTCTTGCTAATCTCTGTAGTGTGGGCTCTGGGATGGAGGGTCAGGTTTCAGTAGAACATATGTTTCACTGTATGGAAATGTGCCCTGGCCCTCAGAGTAAACAGCGGTAAGAGAGGAGGGAGACGCAAGCCACTGATTACTATCAAAGAGTGCTGGAGCCGTAAACAGTAATTGACCATCTTTTGAGAAAAGGTAGAAGGGCTTTAAGGCAAGGTCTTTTGTTGTCTTTAGCCCCCCTCTATCTACATTCACCAGGCCAGGATCATATATCAGTCTCTCTAGTTCAAAAGGGGTTTTTATTTCTTGATCTGTGACTTGCCATGCTGGGGATAGATCCCAGGTTTGTACCGCCAGGCAAGAGTGCTACCTCGGATTGGATCTACATCTCAGGCCGTGTTCTTTCAATTTCCTTTTGGGGGTGGGGGTGGGGGATGGGGTGACGGGTTGGGGGAGGAAGAAAATGAGTTAAATTATTCTCACTATTCTACAATTATCGTAAACAAACACTAATAAACAACAAGTTTCTTTTCTTTTCTTTTTTTTAAAACTCTTTAGGCAACATAAAAAGTAAAGGGTCCAGCATCACAGAAATCAAATTTACCTCTAATTCAATGATCCTTACAATACCAAAGCCATGGCAAGAGTTCCACAGTGGTTTGCGATATGGAAGGAGTTCAGAAGCAAAGCTGGAACAGCCCGTTCTTCACGTTGTGTCCCGTGGTAGTGCCTACAGAGGCAGGCAGCACAAATCCAGGTACCTGTGGGCTTCTGCTTCCGATTTCTTTTGTCACAAAAAGCCCTGCTTATTTTTTTCTCCCTTTTTCCAGTGGAGTTAAGGACGGGTCTCCAATTTCTTCTTGCTTGCAGTTAGTGATGGCTCTGGTCTTGAGGGTGCCGTCTGCATCCAGATAACGCCAGCTGGATCAGCTAGAGCCTGCTGACTCTGCAAGCTCCATTTTGCTTTGTGCATGGAGACAGGTGTGCATACATTTTGTGCTTTCCCAAGGAATGACTTATGTAGGTCTGATGTTTCATTAAAAATCTACAATTTCAATTCTAACTTGCAATCTTTCGTTCAAACCGATGTATTTATAGATGGATAAATGACTATTAAAATTTCTCTGTCTTAGGTGGTAGAAAGATATATTTTTAAGTCTCCACAAAGTAGAATAAATAAATAATTTCAGAGTAATAATGTCTGTTAAATTACACATTCACTTCTAAAGAGTTTTCAAACTTTGAGCAAAATTTAAAGTGCTTCTGGAGACAATAGTTAAAAAAAAATCTGTTATTCCTTAGCAGTATATGTGTGTGTATCCTGTTAATATTTTTATTAGAATGTACTCGTTGTGCAAACTGATGGATTTCCTTGTGATATTTTAATGACTGTGCATTGTGAGCTTTGATTTTATTCACTTTGGTCCCTGCCCTGCTCTGACTCGCCTGCTTCTGGTTTCTTCTTGAGTCTAGACGCCACGTGAACTAGGATCCTTGTTTTAATATATACGTAATATATATTTTGTCAAGGTTTGAGACTCTAAGACTATAAAGTTTTATTAATAAATCAGAAATACAACTGCATCAGAAATAATTTAGTGTGGCCATAGCAGTAATTTATTGTATTTAAAGGAACATAGAAAGTTATTTGTATAAGTATTTTATCTCATTGTCCCTTCTAGTTCAAATTTTACAAAAGGAATTCAGAATTAGGAAAAAGTCAGTAAGTATTAAAGTTTCAGTTTTAAACCCAGTTAAAAGTGGAGCGATGCTTAAATAGCAATAGCTGTGATAAACAACTGAAGGAAAGTTTCACCAAGCGCAGACCTTAGAGGATTTTGTTGTTACTAATATATAGTTTGTGTTTTTTACTTTAATGTCTGTTTTATTTGGTTTTAGTACTACAAGTTTTAGTAAAATTTTGACCCCTTGTTTATTTTATTTTTAAAGACAGTAATGAAGTCATGAAAGGGCGGTCAGGATTTTGTGTTTTTGTACAGGAATAAAATGAAAGGCTTTTAATGTTTCCTTGTGAAAAATGAAAAGTATTAAGAAAGCATTTGGACAGGGTTCTAATAGGAGCTTGGGGACCAGACTTAAAGTCTATAATTTCTAGAAAAATAGTAGGACACTTAAATGTAGTAACATAATTTAAATTTTAGTTACATTTGATATTAATTAGTAGTCGTGCTCTGTTTCGAGATTAAAACGCTCCAAGGGATTCATTTTAAAAACACTCTCTCAATGAACCACCAGGGGTCGCAAGAGGACACACAATGCCTAGATTGGTTACTTTCCTTTTGGAGCCAGCCAGCTGTCTCTGCCACCTACCACAGCCAAACAATCTTCATGGTCCCGGAGATAAGAAAAAAAAAAAATCGCATTTTCAAAGCAGGAAACATGAAGTTCGAACTTGGATTGCAAAATTGTCTAGATTACTGAAATAAAAAAGGATTGAGGTTTGAAAAAATGCTTTTGAAAATGGATTTTTAAGGAAGTTATTTAAAAAAAGGTTGTTAATTAATAACAAAGAGCTAGATAGTGTAAGATTCTGTGTATATGAATGTCCTGTCTCTTTGGCAGTACAAATGAATTAGTGACTCCCTAGGGCTGCGGGGAGGCGTTGAGTGGGAGTTGGGGCGATAAAGTGACTGTAGTGTTTCTTTAGGATACACGACTATTGTTAAATTATACTATATGATGATGGCTGTATCGTTGTGGACATACTAAAAGCCATCGAATTGCACACTTCAAATGAATGAACCTTGTTTCACAAATCATAGGGACATAAAACATTAAAACAAAGGCTTTTGTGTATAAATGTGAATGTGGAAATTCCCAGGTTTATTTTCTTCCTAGTCATGGGGTTTGGATAATCAGTAATGATGCATTTTATGATTTAAATTTCACTGAAATAAATAAGGCATGGTTTTTGTCATTTCAGGTGAGGGTTGGTAGCTGTTCAGGTAGAAGAGCTCCTGGTGATGGAGGGGACACAGTGCCAGGGGCCCTGGGACCCCAGCTCTCAAGACTTCCCTTCCCCCACACCTCATCTTCCTCGAGGTCAGAACTTGATCAGTTCAGTGACTTTTTCAGCACTTCTGGAATCTTCTCTGTCTACTGGCATCTATGTGACCTTCTGCACGTTTAGGAACCTTCCCAAGCGCCTCCAGCCAGCCCTGGTCCATATTTGCACATTTCTTGAGTGAGGCAAAGAATCAGCCTTATGGTCTGAGGTTGTTAAGTCTGTTTTGGAAGCAGATGTTGGAACCTTCTGCTAAATTAGTTACGTTTGGAAGCCTGAATAAAACATGACTTATATTTAAAAATTTTTAATACATTTAGCTTATTGCATTAAAATGCATAATGAAAATTATAAGAATTTCCAAAATTGGAATTTCATATGTAACAAGTGATCTAGCAAGCAGTCATGTTCAATTATAGTTAATAAATATACAGCTCACCTATGCCCCTCTACTTTTAACTCAGCATCTTAAAATGTGGAAAGTGGTGATACACATTTTTTAGATATATGAACATTTTCAGAGAAATGTGTTTTGAATCAGAAGGAAGCAGTGCACGCTGATTGACTCCATACTTGCTTTCAACCTTTCTTTTGGTGAGGAATGATCTTTCGGGGCTTACTTGAATTCTCTCAGGCTTAGTTATTAATTACATAGCCTCAAAGCATGATGCTGTTCTTGTCTCATCTACACAGACACCTTTAAGGCACTGGAACAAGTCCGTCTGTGGTACTCTCCTGATATAAGAAGCTATGACAGTCACGGTGTGAGCCTTGGCTCTGCGGTGGTGAGCAAGTAGCTTTGCCTTCCTTAAGGCCTTTTTCTTGTTTCAGAAGCAAGCAATTTGTGCTTTCCAGTGCTGGTGTTAGCTCCATCCTTCTCTCATCGTGAGGTTGTCTCTCATCAGCATCCAAAAGGGCTAGAAAGAGTTAAAGCTTCCTAAAGTAGCCAACATGGAAGAGCTGCCTCTGGCCATTCCCTAACTAATTCTCCCTATGGCAATGGCCTTCTCTGCTAGCCTCTCTTTCTGTCTTAATGAATTTTTAGAGTATAAAACAACAAGCGTCATTATGTCATTTTCTTACATGGACATCATTCTACTTTGCTTATATGCACACCCATTCCTTTCTCTCTGCTTCTTTCATCCTCTTACAGACCCCCTTCTTCCCTCCAAGTGGCCCCCTTCTGCTTCTATTATATGAAGACAGACAGATGGATGGTAGATGATAGCTAGACTGTATGAAACACCCAAGGACCACTTTTCTCCTCCTCATCTTCTCTTTTCATGCCCCTCTTGGTCCTACTGCTTCTCCCAAGTAAATTCCCTCTATTTACTACCAATGTTTTTTTCTTTATTCCTGAGAGTTTCATACATATATGCAATGCAGTATGATCACACACACACACACACACACACACACACACACACACACATTTTCTTCCAATTTCCCATATTTTCTACAACATAGTCCTTCCCAACTTCATGTTGTTTTTTCATTATTACTTTTACTCCACTCAAGTTCAGTAAGTACTGCTTGCCTGTGCATGGGTGTGGGGCATCCCCTAGAGCATGGGAAGCCTACAGTGGCCATATCCTCAAAAAAGGATGATTGTTCTCCTTAGCAGCTATTCACCACCAGTAGCTCCTCAGTAAGGGGTGGGGCCAGCACCTTGCCTACCCCTTCTACACAGGGAGTTTGGTAGACTTGTTCCTGTGCAGGGAACCACAGCTGTTGTGACTAAGTGTGACAGTCATGTCATATTGTCATGTCTGGAAGACAGCACTTTACAACAGCTTTCCCCATTCTTTGGCTCTTACATTCTTCCAGTCTCCTTCCTGTGAGGTTCCCTGAGCCTTGACAGGATGTGTAGGATATATATATATATATATATATATATATAATTAGAAGGAGGAGAAGAAGAAGAAGAAGAAGAAGAAGAAGAAGAGAAAGAAAGGAAAGAAAGAAAGAAAGATAAAGAAGAAGAAAGAAGAAGGAGAAGAAAGAAGACAAGGAAGGGGAGGGGAGGGGGAGAAGGAGGAGAAGGAGGAGAAGGAGGAGAAGGAGGAGAAGGAGGAGAGGTAGGAAGCGGAGAAGGGGGAGGGGGAGGACGAGGAGGGAGGGGAAGAAGGAAAAATCCCATTTAGGGCTGGGTGCTCAGTCTCTTTCATTCCTTGGACCATTTATACAGATTTCCACTTATTTTAGCCCATTGCAAAAAGAAACACCTCTGGCCAAGGTCTAGAGCAGCCCAAGTCTACAGTATAAATGTAAGTATTTAGAAGTCAATTTGACCGCATTACCACGTAGAAAAGAGAGAGAGAGAGAGAGAGAGAGAAACAATAGCAGGTTCTGCTCTAGTGCCTGTAATTCATTTACCATGGGCTTTTGACCACGATTACTGTACCAGGCATAAAATTTCCTCCTGTGGAGCAGGACCTTGGTTTCAATTAGAAAGTGATTAGTTAGCCCATAACAGTTATGCACCAGTGGGCCTGGTTTGCCTGGCAGGTCAGTATTATAAAGCAGGGTCAAGTGCTGGGAAAGACCTCTGATGTCCTTAGCAGTCTGCACCACACCTTCTGCTGCTATGGAAGTTATCCAGCAGGAAGGAGGATTCCTACTAAGTTTGGGTTGATTTTTCCATGTACTTCATGCAAAGTCAGTGGTGTTAGAAATAAGGACTTATTATTTATGTGGTGGTCTTTTGGGTGTCTTTTCTGTCTCCTTAACCAATACCTCCTAGGGTAGTATTTCGTGGCTTTCTCTGAAACTTTCATTTAGTAAGCCATGTATTCTGAGAGTGACATTGTCTACCTATGCAGGGAACTTCTGCGTAAACTATGATTTTTTTTTGGAGTTCTATTTTGAAATTAGCTTACTAACTAGTGCCTTTCCATAAAGCTTGTTAGTATGCCTTTAATTCTATTTAATCCATCTACCACCCCTCTGTCTTCCACAGTACTCAGACCCCTGCCTGCCCAATCACATAAGCCCCAGGACTCCCCCACTCCTTTCTTTGCACACAAACTCTAATATCTTTGCATCATCACTATTTATTCTCTAAAATATTTCATTTATTATTATTTTGTGTGCCCACATACTTGCCTGGCATGTTTATATGTGCACAATGTACATTCTTGGTGTCTTAGAGGCCAGAAGAAGGCATTGGATCTCCTGGAACTGGAGTTATAGATGGTTGTAAATTGCCATGTGGGTGCTAGGATCTAACCCAGGTCCTCTGCAAGAATAACAAGGGCTCTTAGCCACGGAGCTATCTCTCCAGCCCCTAATTACTCATTTTAAAACTTAAGTTGCACAATAGCGGGATTCCACATAGGTTTTCACAAAACCTTCCTTTGGGTTAGCCTGACCATCCATAGTGTAGTGTCACCTGCACTCCCATGTCCTCCCCACCGCCCACCCTGCATACACCATTCTGTCCCCAGCATTCCACCTCTCTGCCTTTGTGCTCCCTGTAGTCTCCTCCTCCTCCCTTAATGTGCCCCACTCCCAAAAAGGTCCCTTTCTAGTTTCCTTGCTTTTTACTTACATTTTAAGTTAAGTACTTGTCTTAGTCAGGGTCTCTATTCCTGCACAAACATCATGACCAAGAAGCAAGCTGGGGAGGAAAGGGTTTATTCGGCTTACACTTCCATGCTGCTGTTCATCACCAAAGGAAGTCAGGACTGGAACTCAGGCAGGTCAGGAAGCAGGAGCTGATGCAGAGGCCATGGAGGGATATTCTTTACTGGCTTGCTCAGCCTGCTCTCTTATAGAATCCAAGACAGCCAGCCCAGAGATGGTCCCACCCACAAGGGGTCTTTCCCCCTTCATCACTTATTGAGAAAATGCTTTACAAATGGATCTCATGGAGGCATTTCCTCAACTGAAGCTCCTTTTTCTGTGATAACTCCAGCTGTGTCAAGTTGACACAAAACTAGCCAATTCAATTGACCCCTTGTCAACTTGACACACAAGCACATCACTGGTAAGCCTCACCCCTTAGTTTCTTATTCATCCCCAAGATCTAAATAACTTTAAAAGTCACACAGGCTTTACAAATTCTAAAAATTTCAATCTCTTAAAATCCAAAGTCTTCATAATTAAAAGTCTCTTAACTGTATACTTCACTAAAAAAACTTCCTTCAAGAGGGAAAAATATAAGGGCACAGTCACAATCAAAAGCAAAAGTCAATCTCTAACCGTCCAATGTCTGGGATCCAACTCACGATCTTCTGGGCTCCTCCAAGGGCTTGGGTCACTTCTCCAGCCATGCCCTTTGTAGCACACGCATCATCCTCTAGGCTCCAGATGCCTGTACTCCACTGCTGATGCTGCTCTTGGTGGTCATCTCATGGCACTGGCATCTCCAATACACTGCATGACCCCTTCAGTCCTGGGCCTTCAATTGCAACTGAGGCTGCACCTTCACCAATGGCCTTCCATGGCCTCTCACAGTGCCGAGCCTCAGCTGCTTTGCGTGACCTCTTCATGCCTTCAAAACCAGTACCACCTGGGTGACCCTTACATATTACCAAGTCCCGCTGCAGCAGGAGTACAACCTTGGCCATCTCTGGAACACAGCCTCTTTGTGCTTTCAGAAAACACTTTCCAGAAGATGTCACCTCAATGATGCTGGTCTCTTCTTAATCACTGCTAATTTCTTAGCTCCAGCTAACCAGCATCAATAGTCCCAGTAATGCAAAGTTTTTGCCTTGGTAGTTCTTGGTATCTTGTTAATCACAGCTGATTCTTCAGCTCCAGCTAACCAGAACTACAGAATCTTCACAATCAAAACAGCAATGGCCCTGAAAAGAGTCTTTAATTTTCCCTCTGAAATTTCACAAACCAGACCTCCATCTTCTGCACTGTTCTCAACATCTTCCAAGCTCCTACACAACATCCGACAGAGCTCTTAACAACGGATGGATCTTCACACCCAAAATTCCAAAGTCCTTCCACAGTCCTCGCCAAAACATGGTCAGGTTGTCACAGGAATACCCCACTCCTGGTACCAATTTGTACTCAAGACTAAAGATTTGAAGCTAGGGTCAGCATGGTAGACGGAACATTCAACTTTTGTCTTTTGGGGCTTGAGTTACCACACTCAGCTAAAATGTTCAGTTCCACCCATTTACCTGCAAACCTCATGATTTAATTTCTCCTCACAGTGAAGTACACAGTCCATTGTGTGAATGTGTTGCATTTCTATTATCCATTCATCTGTTGATTGATACCTAGGGTCATTCTATTTCTCAGTCATTGTGAATACAGCAACTGTGAACTTGGATGCACAAGTGTCTCTGTGCAAGGGTCTAAAGTCCTTTGGGCAGCAGTGGTATAACTGGATCGTATGGAAACTCTAGTGCTAGTTTTTCGAGGAAACTCTTTCTGATTGCTAACGTGGCTACACCACTAGGTCACACTCCCACCACAATGCCTCATAGACCCTCTCTGCCACACTGATGCCAGAATGGCCATTTGTGTTCCCAGATGACTGCCATTCTGAATGGAGTGAGATTAAGATTGAATCTTAGAATAGTTTTACTCTGCATTTCCCTGATTGGATAAGGATGATGGGCTGGAGAGAGGTGTAGTGATGTTTCTTATTGTTGTTGTTGTTGTTTTTGTCAACTTGACACAAGCTAACATCATCCAAGAGGAGGAAACTTCAACTAAGAAAATGTCTCCTACAGATCCAGCGGAAGGCAAGCTTGGAGGGCATTTTTTAAATTAGTGATCGACAGAGGAAGGCTCAGCCTATTGTGGGTGATACCATTCCTGGGCTGGTGGTACTGGGTTCTAAAAGAAAGCAGTCTGAGCAAGCCATGGGGACCAAGCCAGTAAGTAGCACCTCTCTGTGACCTTTGTATCAGCTCCTGCTTCCAGGTCCTCACCATGTCTGAGGGTCTGTCTTGACTTCCTTTAATGGTAAACTGTGGCATGGGAGGGACAAATCAAATAAACCCTTTCTTTCCAAACTTTTTTTGGGGTTGGGGGTATTTCATTATAGCAATAATAACTTTAACTAAGGCAAGTTGGTATGGAGTAGAGTATTGCATTGTTTTGGGGATGATTGTGAAAGGACTTTGGAACTTTGGGCTAGGAAAAAAACCAACAATGTATAATAGTTCCCCTTTAAAAAAAATCAGATTGTGACTATGCCCTGGTTTTGAGTCAGCTATGATTAACAAGAGACTGGGACCACTGAAGCGAAATCTTTGCATTACTGGGACAATTGATGCTGGTTAGGTGGAGCTGAGAAATTAGCTGTGATTAGGCAGAGATCAGCATCACTGAGGTGAAATCTTCTGAGAAGGGTTTCCAAAGAGTTACCACATAGAAGTTGGCCAAGGCTGTACCCTATGTTAGCAGACAACTTGGTTGTGTAAGAGTCACTCAGGTGGTACTGATTTTGAAGGCAAAGAGGGGTCATGGGTAGCAGCTGAGGCTAGGCAGGAGTGGCTATTGGCAGTTGAAGGCTCAGGACTGAAAGGATCGTGCAGAGAAGTTGAGGCTTGGCACCACGAAGAGAGCCTAGGAGAGGCTAGTTATGAAAGTAAATGCCAGCTGCAACAGAAGAGCCCAGCATTTTGGAGATGCCAGTATTATTGGACACACCAAGAACAGAAGCCGCAGAGGAATGGGGGCATGCCTGGGCTCGTAAGACAAGCTGTGTGTGCTGCAAAAGATGGAGCTAGAGAGATGACCCAAGCCCTCTGGAGGAACACACAATTCCTCCCCGGCACACCCCTACCATTTCCTCCCAATTTCGTGTGTTTTATTTTTAAGACCACTCAGCATTGACAGTAAGTCCAGAGGTGTAGGACAATGTACTGCGGTGTGGGTAGCCTCGAAGAAACCACATCCCTAAAGAAAATAGATCCTCTCTCCTTAGATAACCGTGAGTGGCCAATAGCTTCTCGGTGGTGGTATGAGAAATACTTCATGGTCCCCCACACCCAGCCACGCTGGGATACTTTCTGACTTGATCTAGTGTGAATAGCCACAGCTACTGCGGATGCAACTGCCCTGTCCTGTGCAGAGCATGATGGTTTGCTGCAGACTTCCCTTACCGCTGCCTCCTACAACCCTTCTGGCCTCTTTTCCAGGATGGTCCCTGAGCTTTGGGGAGAAAGGATATGCTATAGATACCCCCATTCCAGGGCGAGCACTTGGCAGTCTCTTCTCTGCATGTTGATCACTTGTGGCTCTCTGTGTTAGTTAATATCTACTACAAAAAGAAGCTTCTCCGATGAGGCTTGAGAGATACACTAATCTATGAATATAGAGGTAAGTACTTAAGGGAAAGTTTACTACTCTGTCCATTTAGCAGAATAATAGTAGCAAGCTCTCTTCTAGGGCTTATCACCTATTTAGCCACTGGTTCTTAGCCAAGTTAATGGTGCCAGGCATGGTTTTGATCTTGAAGAGTGGGCCTTAAATCCAATCAGACATTATTTAATTATCCCAATAACATGTATACCACTATTATATGATTGGGTATACTTTGAAAGAGGTGGGGCTTCCAGGTCACCATCAACTTGATTTCTCCATGGTACCCTCAGAAATATGTTCTTTTTCTGTAATTTTAATTTTATCTATCTGGATGACTTGCCTGCATATCTACCCATGTACCATGTGAGTGCCTGGTGCTTGTGGAGGCAGGAAGAAAGCATGGGATTCCCTGGGATTGGAGTTCCAGACCTCTGTGAAATGGCATGTGGGTGCTGGAAATGGAATCTGTTTTCTGGAAGAGCAGCCAATACTCTTTAACTGTTGACCCTCTCTACAGCCCCTAACAATAGGGTCTTATACGCAAGTTCTTGAGGGTAACCAAGAGCAATGGCTGTGACCTTTAATATTTAGAGATTTATGATATATTACTGATCAGTGACTCAAAGAGTGGTAACCCAACCCCAGCACTGATAGTTATGGTGTCTGGGAGAGACATTATCGCCTTGTTATATATACACTTTTCATGTGTACATGTATACATTTTAGGAAGTTTCTAAAGTAATGTTTCCATAAGACTCTTCAAAGGTCTTTAGTATTAGTTATCCTTCCTCATACTTCCTTCTTCACCCTTCCCTCTCATGGACCACTCATCTTAACATTTCTTGCTTTGTTTTCCCTTCATATCATCTGTATTCGATTCCTTCTGTCTGAAATTCCCTTATTCCCTAACTGGTTTCCTACCTGTGTGGGTTATTCCAGTCTAAATAAACACATCTTAAGATTCAAAACTAGCATTTACATATTAGAGAGAACATGGAGAATTAGTCTTTGTGGGTCTGGGTTACTTCTCTCAGGTGATTATCTCAGCTTATCAATTTACCTATTAATTACATAGTTTCTCTTTTCTTCACACCTTAATAATAGTCCATTGTGTATATGTACCACATTTTCATTATCCATTCATCATTTGATGGCCATCTAGGCTGTTTTTGTTTCAACGATTGTGCATAGGGCACAATGAGTGTGGATAAACAAGAATCTCTGTGTTAGGGTATAGAATCCTTTGGGTACATGTCTGGGAGGTGTATAGGTGGACCACATGGCAGGTCTATTTATAACTCTCTGAGGAACATCTACATTGATTTCCATAGTGACTATACCAGGTTGCATTCCTATCAACAATGGATAAGTATCTCCTTTCCCCATGTCCAAGTTAGCATTTGTTTTTTGTTTGTTTGTTTGTTTGTTTGTCTTTTGGGCTTAGTCATCCTGACTGGGGGAAGATATAATCTCAAAGCAGTTTTAATTTGCATTTCTCTGATGGTTAAAGATGCTGAATTTTAAAAATGTTTCTCAGCCACTCATGTTTCATCTGATACTGATTTTTTTCCCTAAGCATATTTGTCATTTGTGTAAGGAAGACTATTAATATCTGTGTGAGAATTTTCTTCTACTTTGCTAAATGTTTTCATCAGCTATAGAACTTTTCTGGTGGAGTCTTCAGGGGTTTTTATGTATAGAATCATATTATCTGCAAATAAAGAAATGTTGACTTCTTCCTTTCCTACCCCTCTTGTCTTGTTTCACTAGCTTAGACTTTAATCGCTACATTAAACAGGAATGATGAGTGTTGCCATCCTTCTTAGTGGAAATTCTTTGAGTTTTTCTCCATTTATCTTGAAGTTCGCTGTGGAACTGTCCACTGCTTTTATTATGTTGAGATCCTATTGTGGTTGGTTTTAATGTCAACTTGCTACAAATTAGCATTCCTTGAATAGGGAACCTCAACTGAATAACTTTTCTGATTGCCTTGACTGATGAGGGCAGGCACCCAGAGATAGAGGCAATGGCATCAGAAAGTCTATTTGTCCTTTACTTTCTTGGCTGTTCCTCTTGCCACAGAGTTGATTTAATTCATTGCTACTGCTGATTTCTTCACTGATACAAGGGTCAGTGTTTCTAGGCTTCTACCATGGTCTAAGGACCAGAAGCTCTTCAGGAACACACACACACACACACACACACACACACACACACACACACACACACACACACACTTTTTCAGGGCTATATTAGGGCTGCTGAGCTGTCCAGTCTTTTGGACTGAGCAAATATGTCATTCTCAGCTTCTCAGGTGTGATTCAGCTGTTTTTATTATTATTGTAATTATTATAAACTGACAATAGATTCATATATATTCATCCATTGGTTCTGTTTCCTTAGAGAATTCTGAATAATACAGGTATCTTTCCTGGATCTCTATATTCTCAAGGGATGTTGGGTTTTGTTGAAGGACTTTTATGCCTCTAATGAGATGATTGTGTGGTTTCTGTCTTTGATACTGCTTATGTGGTATATTATACTTACAGACTTACATAATGTTGATACATTCTTGTATCTCTGGGATAAGGCCAGCTTGATCATGGTGGATGATCTTTTTTATGTGATTTGAAATATTTGTGAATATTTTATTGGGAAATTTTGCATCTATTTCACCAACAAAATTGACCTTTGATTCTTTTATTTGTTGGGTATTTATCTAGTTTTAATATTAGGACAATAGTAGCTTCATAAAAGAGTTTGGAAGCTTTCTTTTCTATTTTATCAAATAATTTGAGTAGTTTTTCTTACAAGTTCTAGTAGAGAACCATGATCACAGGAAGTGCAAGCTCCAGTCAGAGACAGCAAGACCAGCTACCACCATAGATAACCAGATGGCAAGAGGCAAGCGTAAGAACATAAGCAACAGAAAACAAGCTTACTTGGCATCATCAGAACCCAATTCTCCCACCATAGCAAGTTCTGGATATACCATCACACCAGAAAAGCAAGATTCAGATCTAAAATCACTTCTCATGATGATGACAGATTAAGGACATAAATAACTCTCCAAAGAAATACAGGAGAACATGGATAAATAGGTAGAAGCCCTTAAAGAGGAAACACAAAAATACCTTAAAGAACTACAGGAAAACACAATGAAACAGGTGAAGGAAATGAACAAAACCATCCAAGATCTAAAAATGGAAATGGAAACAATAAAGAAATCACAAAGGGAGACAACCCTGAAGTTAGAAAACCTAGGAAAGATATCAGGAGTCATAGATGCAAGAATCACCAACAGAATACAAGAGATAGAAGAGAGAATCTCAGGTGTAGAACACACCATAGAAAACATTGAAACAACAGTCAAAGAAAATGCAAAATGCAAAAAGCTCCTAAACCAAAGCATCCAGGAAGTGCAGAACACAATGAGAAGACCAAACCTAAGGACAATAGGTACAAAAGAGAGTGAAGATTTTCAACTTAAAGGGCCAGTGAGTATCTTCAACAAAATTATAGAAGAAAACTTTCCTAACCTAAAAATAGAGATGCCCATGAACATACAAGAAGCCTACAGAACTCCAAATAGACTCGACCAGAAAAGAAATTCCTCCTGTCACATAATAATCAAAACACCAAATGCACTAAACAAAGAAAGAATATTAAAAGCAGTAAGGGAAAAAGGTCAAGTAACATATAAAGGCAGACCCATAAGAATTACACCAGACTTCTCACCAGAGACTATGATTGCTCTCAAAGATCCTGGGAAGATCTCATACAGATCGCTAAGAGAACACAAATGCCAACCCAGACTATGATACCCAACAAACTCTCAATTACCATAGACAGAAAAACCAAGATACTCCATGACAAAACCAAATTTACACAATATCTTTTCACAAATCCAGCCCTACAAAGGATAATATATGGAAAACACCAATGCAAGGAGGGAAACTACACCCTAGAAAAAGCAATAAAGTAATCTTTCAACAAACTCAAAAGAAGATAGCCACACAAACATAATTCCACCTCTAACAACAAAAATTATAGGAAATAACAATCACTTTTCCTTTATATGTCTCTCTTAATATCAGTGGACTCAATTCCCCACTAAAAAGACATATAGTAACAAACAGGACCTAGCATCTTGCTACGTACAGGAAATACACCTCAGTGACAAAGACATATTTCATGCAGAGTTTTTGTTGTTGTTGTTTGTGGTTTTTTTTCTTGTTTATTTGGTGTTCTGCAGGCTTTTTGTCCTTGCCTTGGCATCTCTTTAGAGAAATTCTCTTCTATCATTTTATTGAAAATGTTCTTTGTGCCTTTGGTGAAGTATTCTTCTCTTTCTTCTATGCCTATAGTTTAAAGATTTGGTCTTTTCATGGTGTCTCAGAGAGGTTCTGTGTTTTGTTCACGTATGTTTTAAAATTATCACTGGTATTTACTATGTAATCCAATTTTTCTACTTTGATTTTGAGCCTTGATACTCCATTTTCCACATGATCAGATTTGTTGGTGAGATTTACCAGAGTTTTTATTGAGTTTTTTAATTTTTAGGATAATTTCCATTTTTTTCTACTACAATTCTCTTTACTGAATTTTATTTTCATTTCTTGGGTTGACTTCTTTATTTCATTCTGTTCTTTGGTTTTGTTTTCTTGGAATGCATTCATGCCTTCTTTGATTTATTTGAAATTAGTTATAACTATTCATTCAAATTCTTTGTCTGGGAATTCTTCCAAATCATTCTCATTAGGAGCTGTTACTATGAGGCTAATTATCTTCAAGGAAGTTGTGTTGTCTTGTTTTTTTATGTTGTTTTTATTTCTGTCCTGGGATTTGAGCATCTGGAGTTAGTTTGTTGCTTGAGTTTTCTTTCTTTTGTGTTTTTTGTTTGTTTTGTTCTTGTTTTTAAAATTAAAAAAATTTTCTTCTTTACAGTGGTTGTATTTGCAGTGTTAGGAGAGGTCTAAGTTGTAGTAGAGTGGAGGTGTCATTTCCCACTATGGGGCTGGCATTTAGGGCCAGAGGCTCTTATCTCAAATTTTACTCAGAGGATGTGATATTATCCTGTATGATTTCAGGTCTCTTGCTTTGGTCTGCGAAGGCACCCTGTGGGCCCCTTACCCAGAATCAGACCCAGTCTCTACCCAGGTTCTATGGCTTCTGTTGAAGCAGCTGGGATATATCGAACTTTTCATGTACTTGTGGTCATAAACTCTTCTCATCTACCTTCATGATCTATACATAACTCCTTAAAAAATCTAGATTCTGAATTTTAAAAAATGTAATAATTGTGAGCCTGGTTCATATACATCTCCCTTGTTACTGGCCTCCTAAAGATAGTGAGCCACCCAGGCAGAGGAATTATATGAGTTCTGGGAGGACACCAGTGGATAAAGGAGGCACCCTGTGTTGTACAAAACATCAAATTGAGAAAATATGAAAGCAAGTTGACATAAAAAACAGTAGCTTCTATTTGTTCCTGGGAAACAAGACTGTGCCCTCATTGCAGGGATTCAAACTCACAAGGTAAAGACTCTGGAGAGGTGAGCTGGAAAATGTTGGTGACTTACTTTTATAAAATAATATTATATACACTGTGTGTGTAATGTATAATATATATATAAAATATGTAATATATAATGTAAAATATATAAAACATGTAATATATACTATATACTAAATCTTATATAACAAATTCTGTATAGCATATACTATAATGTATAATACGTAATACAAATATAATATGTAATATAAGATGTAAAATAATATGTTATGTATAGTATATAATATGTAATACATAATGCATAATATATAGAAACCCATTATATATATGTATATACATACATACATATGCGGGGCAGTGGGTGTGGGGGAAAGGGAGTGGGAGAAAACCGGCATCCCTCCAGAGTTCCAGTGCTCTGGGCAGACAGATGAGGAAGGACTGCTGGATGCTTTCCACACGGCTCCAGGTGGGTGTCTGGCTGTGTGAAGCCCTAAACCCCAGCTTGGCAGGTGGTGGACAAGGGGCAGTCCTAGGTACCAGGTTCTCAGTCTTGGGCATCTCACACTGCACACCACAGAAGAGCTGAGAACAGAATGGGAGCCCTGGGGGTGGCTTGGTCAGCCCAGGGGCTGAAGGGAAGAGAGGGCAGGGGAAGAGGGGTGCTGGGTGAGAGTCCTTGGTCTGGTCAGTGGCTGGAGCACAGGAAGGCCTTCTGGTGGGAGGTTAGATGCCACTCATTAGGAGAAAGCCTATCCCATCATTCAAGCACAGCGGACCTTGATGAGCAGAGACAGTCTATGGTTTTAGAGCTTTATTGTAGAAAGACAGGGGAAGGAGAGAAGGTAAAAAGAGAGAGGCCAGCCATGGCCACGGGGAGGGTGGGGGATAGGGAGAGAGAGAGAAGGAGGGCTAGAGATGAGAGTAAGGAAGGTGAAAGCTTAAAGAGAGCAAGGAGGGGCCAAGCAGTCCCTTTTATAGTGGGCTGGGCTATCAGGTAACTGTGGGGAGGAGCATACTTGGCTATAGTCAGGTAACTGTGGGGGTGGAGTCTAGCCACAATGCCAGAAGCTTGGGATATTGTCTGTGTGACTGATAGTCACACACCTTTCCTGTGGGGGCTGTTGGGCAGTAACTTCAACAGGAGCTAGGAGTCCAGGAGACATGACCTTCCATCCCATGTACGTGGAAATCACCACCCATTGCGTCCCCCGGGGTTCAAGACCTATGCTCAACTGGAGACTAGGCTGTATTTGCACAGCCCACTGCCCCCCACCCCCCATATATTTATCTACACATGTGCACATGTGGTAGGATAAGACACATTATTAACAAATATTTATGCTTTCTTTCTCAATGGAACAGAAATGAAAGGTGGGCTGGTATTTGTCAGGTCTACACAGAAGGGCTAAGTCTGTCAGGCTAACCAGAGCTCACGAGAAAACTCAGCAATTTCCATTGAAGCCAGTTACTTCCTGAGTATCAGAGGAAGGAAATGAATAGAGCAGACACTTTGACCCCCAGCTATTCACCCAGAGTTGAGCCCAGGTAAGCCTGACCCATAAGCTGGTTTGAAGACTGAAAAGGAAAGCAGATTGGGCCAGTGGTAACAGGAAGTATCCAGTAGATAACAGGAAGAAATGAAATACATGTAAATTAGGAGAATTTAAAAGAATCTACAAAGACTCCACTAAGAGAAGCTAGAATTTTAAACTAAGACTGCAGGTTATAAAATCAATATACAAAACCAGTAGCATTTCCTACCCCACCCACTTCCCCTTTTATCCCCCTTCCTTTCTCCAACCTTCCTACTCCCTTCCTCCCCCAGGGTTGCTATTGAATCCAAGGCTTTGTATCTGCCAGTGTTCTACCACTGAGCTACACCCTAGCCCTACGATCAGTAGCACTTATCTATGTTAATAAGAAACTGTCTGAAACAAGGAACCGACAAGGCACTTCATGACCAGGAATTTCAATTTATAGTAGCCACAGTAAGTTCAAATACCTAGAAATCTAAACAAGGGGCTGAACCATGTGTAAAGGAAAACTGCAAGTCAATAATGAAAGAAATCGAGACTGATATTTAAAAATGTTAATAAGTCAGGAGAATTATTATTATTATTTGAATGGTTATAATATCTAAAATAATCTATAGGACCAAAACATCTCTATTAAAACACCACAGTATTATTTTTATAAATAGGGAAAAGTCTGAAACTTGCACAGACAGAAACATAGAAGATTCTAAATTGTTCTAAATTTAACAGTGCTTAGCAAAACAAAACAAAACAAAACAAAACAACCCAAAACCAAAAAACCAAAAATCCAAAACTGGAGGCAGTACATTACTCAATTCAAAGTATACTGTAAAGCTACGGTAGGAATAAAGGTGCCACACTAGTGTAAAAACAGACATATACACCAACGGAATGGGACTCAGATCCCAGAAATCAATACACATATTTACAGTTTTCAGTGATGTTTACCATAAAGCCTTAAGATTGTCCTCAGTAATACACATCAACAGTGGTGCTAGGAAAATTGGCTATTCATATTGTGGACCCAAAAGCATAGTTCTTATCTCAAAGGGAACAAGAGATAGTTTATTCTTGAGGCAAATCTGAGTGGCCATAGCCCAGAGCGATGCACTGAAGTTGCCCCCAAGGACATACTCCACAGTGGAAGTGGTACATGAGGTTTAATTAATTACTGGATCAAGACAGTGATAAATGGAGGCGTCTGTCAATTTTTTTGCTGGGGAACCTGGGCAAGTTTCAGCAAACTGAGAAAAGCCAGCTACAAGGTTCAGATGTTGTTGGGTTACATTCTTACCATTTGGGTTAGTGGAAGCTAGTGGTCTGTTTAGAATGGATTTTTAGGAGTTTGGGAGTCACAAGTATGTCAGATTGCACACAGGGGTGACAATGAGTAGCACAACCCTATTGCAGGTGTAGGTGAATGTACAGACTGGTTTTGTGTGTCAACTTGACACAAGCTAGAGTTATCACAAAGAAAGGAGCTTCAGTTGAGGAAGTGCCTCCATGAGATCCAGCTGTAAGGCATTTTCTCAATTAGTGATCAAGGTGGGAGGGCCCATTGTGGGTGGTGACATCCCTGGGCTGGTAGTCTTGGGTTCTGTAAGAAAGCAAACTGAGCAAGCCAGGGGAAGCAAGCCAGTAAGTAACATCCCTCCAAGGCCTCTGCATCTGCTCCTGCTTCCTGACCTGCTTGAGTTTCAGTCCTGACTTCCTTTGGCGATCAACAGCAATGTTGAAAGTGTAAGCTGAATAGATCTTTTCCTCCCCAACTAGCTTGGTCATGATGTTTGTGCAGGAATAGAAACCCTGACTAAATGGTCATTCCTTCAGTCTCTGGTCCACAATTTGTCTCTGTAACTCCTTCCATGGATATTTTGTTCCCCCCTCAAAGAAGGATCGAAGTATTCCTTCTTCTTGAGTTTCGTGTGTTTTGCAAATTGTATCTTGGGTATTCTGAGCTTCTGGGCTAATATCCACTTATCAGTGAGTGTATATCATGTGTGTTCTTTTGTGATTGGGTTACCTCACTCAAGATGATATCCTCCAGATACATCCATTTATCTAAGTATTTCATAAATTCATTGTTTTTAATAGCTGCATAGTATTATATTGTGTAAATGTATCACATTTTCTGTATCCATTCCTCTGTTGAGGGACATCTGGGTTCTTTCCAGCTTCTGGCTATTATAAATAAGGCTGCTATGAACATAGTGGATCATGTGAAGCCTGATATAGCTGTCTCCTGAAAGGCTCTACCCATGCCTGGCAAATACAGAAGTGGATGCTCACAGCCATTCATGGGACAGAGCACAGGGTCCCCAATGAAGGAGCTAGGGAAAGTACCCAAGGAGCTGAAAGGGTTTGCAGCCCTATAAAAGGAACAATAATAAGAACTAACCAGTACCCCCAGAGCTCCCTGGGACTAAACCACCAATCAATAAAACCAAACCAAACCAAACCAAACCAAACCAAACCAAACCAAACCAAACCACATATGGTGGGACTCATGTCTCTAGCTGCATATGTAGCAGAGGATGGCCTAGTTGGTCATCAATGGGAGGATGGTTCATATTTCTCATCTCAAATCTGTGACAACTTGCTCTAGAAACACATTCCATGGAGTTCAGATGAACTGCAAATACCCATCTTCAATGTTTTAGTCAGGGTTTCTTAGTCAGGTTTCACTAAGACCCTTGGTCTTGTGAAGGTTCTATGCTCCAGTATAGGGGAATGTCAGGGCCAGGAAGCAGGAGTGGGTGGTTGGGGAGCAGAGGGAGGGGGGAGGGAATAGGGGATTTTCGGAGAGGAAAATAGGAAAGGGGATAACATTTGAAATGTAAATAAGGAAAATATATAATAATAATAATAATAACCCTGACTAAGACATTGAAGATGGGTATTGTGCAGTTCATCTGAACTCCATGGACCGTGTTTCTCGAGCAACTTGTCACAGATTTGAGATGAGAAATTTGACTCTACAGCTTTGTTTCCCGTATCTTATAACTCAGAAGTGGTTAGCAGTACCTGGCCAAGTCCTGTTTCCTCCAAGCTGAAGGGCATCTTTCATGTATTGTGTTTTTCCCTAATGATAAACTCAGTTGTTTTTAGCTTTCCTTTACTTAGTTCTTCATCTTCCAGGAGTAACCAGTTCTGAGGTTCTGGCTATTGTTTAAAAGAGTCCCTTATAATAATATGTAACATCTCCCTTTAATGGTGATGGATTATGTAGTCATTTGTCCACTTTATAGGCTACCCAGTAATTGTTTTATGAAAAGATAACAGATGTTTTTCAACAGGGACCAATCTCAGATTTAGAAGTGATGGGAATGTCTTTGGCTAAGGGAACAGAATACAAATTTTACAAATGGACCTAAATATTTGTCCAGTAAAATGAGATTTATGATTATAATGAAATTCATCAGGAATGCCACAAGAAGGAATAATTGTTTTTAATGAGCTTTTCCTACTAGTAAGAGGATGGTTTCCTGGCAAGTGAAAACTTTAATCCAGTGGGGAAAACATACGAATCAGCAGTCAGACACATTTATGTCTTTGTGTTGGAGACACTGGGATAAACTCCAATTGGTAGGCTTTAAATGTCCTATTTGGCAAACAAATAGAACATAAACTCTTTGTTCTCAGCGCCAGTATATGTTACTGTAAAGCTTTATTATTGTAAATAGAAAGCTAGGCTTACATTCTTTTTACATTAGTATATTTAATTTTGACCTTGGGAATTATTTATAACTTTTAGTATGTAATCTTCAAATTTTTATCTTTTAAGTTTACTTGATTTTTACATTATTTTGTGTGTGCTTGTGTGGGCATGTAGGCATACCTGCAAGCAACAGGGCACATGTGGGGGTCAGAGGACAACTTGCACTTCCTTGTTCTCCATCAAGTGGGTCTCGGGAATAAAGCTCAGGCTGTCCTGCTAGGTGGCAAGAATTTTACCTGCTGAGGCACCTCACTGGTCTCTTGATATCCTTTATAAACTTAAAAAAGAATAGCTTAAAGTTCTAACTTTGTTTCAACCACTCTCTTACTGCTTTAGAAAAATCTCTAGGAAAAAAAATACATTTGCCATACGAAAATCTTTTCTTAATACTATGAGACAAAGCCACATAATAAGTCAATATATGAATTTTTTAAAAAGTGTTGAATGTAAGTTACATTGATGGCATAAAGGTAACTTGTCACACTTTAAACCATAGTGTTTTGTCTGTTATGTGTTTTAGGTAGAAGTTATTATTGCTTAGCTCTTTTTAAAAAGCCCTTTATGGGCTGGAGAGATGGCTCATAGGTTGAAAGCAGTGACTGCTCTTCCAGAGGTCCTGAGTTCAATTCCCAACAACCATATGGTGGCTCGTAGCCATCTATAATGAGATCTGGTGCCCTCTTCTGACCTGCAGGCACACATGTAGTCAGAACATTCTATACACAATAAATAAATAAATAAATAAATAGATAAATAAATAAATAAATCTTTAGCAACAACAGCAGCAACAACAGCCCTTTATATATTTTAGCAAGAGCTGGCTAATATAAGAAACTATCCCGGACATAAGCTTAGCAAGACAATGCAGAGGGAAAATATGTAGAATCAAACATGGCCACCTATTAAGTCTGTGATTGTAGCTTTGGATGCAGAAGGTAGCCTGAATGCCTAGCTACTTGTCAGTAGTTCCTACTCCCTGGAGGATGGAGGGAGAGGAGGAAGAGAGGCTGTCCTACACTACAGGTCACACAGGAGCCTTGCTGCTTAGACTGATGAGACTGGATCCCAGGACATTTGTGTATTTATTTTTAAAAGATCTGAAAACCAAAATGAGCCACTCTTAAAGACATGCTATCACACTGTATATCTCTCAGTTATCCTGCAGTTCAGTATCACAGGCAGTATAGGAACAGATGATGCAAGCGTACTGAGTCTGACGATCGGATGAACACAGAGACTCTAAATCAAACCTTAGCTTTTGGGGAACAATGCTTACTTTATCTTAATAACTTTATAATATAGCAAATTATATATTAAATTATGTAATCTCCTAACATTATTTATAACAGAAGGTATTACCTATTAGCAATGAATTAATGCTAAGTGGCCATTTTATTTTTCCATTAGCAAAAACAATAGGGATTTCAACATTGACAGAATAGATGCATATTGTGCATTTAGTATGGAATGAAGCCCAGAAACTACATAAAAGCATCTATACGTGTAGGACAGCCATTTAACTAGAAAAAGAAAAAAAATCTTTTAAATTTATGTTCTTAAGTTCCTAGCAAAAAGACATCTATTTCTTGATTTAATAAATGTATTAATTCTATAAATTTAATAAGTCAAATATTTAAATACTAAATTTAAAAAATGTAATAGAATCATATTTTAGCAATTTAATCACCTCCAAATGTAAGAAATCAATCTTCTAACTTGTATACTCTCAGTCTTCGCATTTTAAAGCCCAGATTTCTAGAATGAAGCATTTGAAACTGCTTTATCTAAACCATTCCACTAGGAAGCTCAAAATAACATTTTAGTATCTACAATTATGTTGGGCCTCATTGAGATTTAATCTTTGTATGGCCAGTGCCTGTTTTTAGTTCCAAACATTACAGGTGACTTTTTCTTTTTTAATCTTAGGTGTATGAGTGTTTTGCTTGTATGTTTGTCTCTGTCCCATGTGTGTGCCTACTCCAATGGAGGCTAGAACAGAGTGTTGGATCCCCTTGTGAGCTGTGCAGTGGGTGCTAAGACTCAAACACGGGTCTTCTCAAAGGGAAGTCAATGCTCTAACCAGTGAGCCATCTCTCCAGCCCATACAATAACTATATTTTAGTTAGGTCTGGCTAAGAACCTAGCATACCTGGTTTTTCACAAGTGGCAGTAGTAGACTGAAGGGGGCAGGAGGAAGCTGGTTAGAGAGGGACAGAGCACAGGCAGGCAAGAAATGGCCCATAAGTATTAACACCATATTACTAACTCAAAAGTCATTCTACATTTTTTATATTAACATATACATATCTAAAGTAGACATTTCAAGAATGATAATTTTAGCACAACAAGTTAGAAAATGTAAAAATGCACTGACTATGATTTTTATTTAGTTTTTAGGAATTTTAGGACCAAAGTAAATTTTGTTTCCTGTGATTTTAAAATTTAAAAAAGGCATATTAAAAACAATGATATGAAAACAACTGTGCTGAACACGGGTAACACAACTAGATTAGATGAGAATGTCATCTTTAAACCATTTTTAAAAATACATTATTGTTGTGTGTGCATGCACGGCACACACTGAGTCAGAGTCTGTGTGAGTGCCCATGCCACAGTGGTCATGTTGATGCCAGAAGACAGCTTGGTGGCGTATGTTCTCTCCTCCCACCTTTCCTGGGTCCCAGGGTCATCAGACTTGCAGGGCAGCACATCTACCCACTGAGCCACCTTGCTGGCCTGATAGAAGATTCCTAGAACTGTAGTAGAAAATTTATCTCTCTTTCAGAAAGAATAGAGGTAAGCAGGAGAGTCTTGCTATGTAGAGTTGGGTTAAATCTTTCTCTGTGCTAAGAACTAATCAGCAGAAAGAGAGGTGGGAAGGAGGAAGGGAGGGAGAAGGAAAGAGGGAGGGAGGGAGAAAATGGGGGAGAGGAGAGAGGTCCTTACACATGGACATTTTGAAAGAATAAAATCAGTATATTCTGGTTTTCCAGTTAAGAGTGATTTGTAAGTCCTTAGCAATTGCAGAGAGTTTGTTTGGTGCTAGAAACCCCACAATAAAAGTTTTTGGGTTCCCTGCCCCCCACCTTGTTTTTTCTCATTCTTTCTTTTTTCTTTTTATTTTCTGGAGGGGGTGTGTGGGGGGAATAGACAAAGAATGGAGCCTTCCTCTCTTTTGGTTTTGTTTTAAAAGAGGCCATTACGATTTCTTTTTCTGATGTGGGATTTTTTTCCACTTAGGGATGGCTAGAGAGGAGAGCAGGTGGAGAGGGGAACTAGGTGGGAGAGGTAGATTGATCTGGTCGGGGCGGGGAAGGGTGGAGGTTAGACCGAAAAGTTCAGCTCTAAGGTTTCATCTTTCGTTTCTACACAGTTTAAAACTTTCTCTTCAGTTTCCTGCTCTTTAACATCTTCCTTCAGTTTTGATAAAAGGTTCCAAACCCAGTTAAGTTGTCTCTTTTAAGGGAGCCATTTTGTCAATTTACCTTTTTAGATTCATTTTTAAATTCCAGTTAAAGCAAACTGCCATGGATCACCTTTAGTTTTATTGCCTTGGATTTACATTTTAGCATGCAAACAACAAAACAACAATAACAAAGCCAATCAACTGTCTTAGTTAGGGTTTCCATTGCTGTGAAGAGACACCATGACTAAGGCAACTCTCATGAGGGACAACATTTAATTAGAGCTGGCTTCTGAGGTTCAGTTCATCATGGCGGGAAGCACTGCAGTGTCCACACAGGCATGGCACTGAAGGAGCTGAGAATTCTACATCTTCATCTGAAGGCTGCTAAGAGAAGTCTGGCTCCCAAGTCCTTAGGAGGAGGGTCTCACTGCCTACCTAACAGTGACATACTTCCTCCAAGAAGGCCACACCTCTTAATAGTGCCACTATATTCAAACCATCATAGCAGCCAACCAAACTCAATCAATCAAATAAACAAAATCCCACCAAAAGAAATGAACTAACAAAACCAAACTAAACACATTTTAGGACTCTCACACATTTCCCATTGAGGGAACTGAAAGGGCAAATTATCTGTAGAATTTCTTTGTACTTCTAAACATTTGCAAGTTGTATGCTGAACGGAACTGGATTTAGAATCAGTTCTAGTATCAAATGGCAATTTTTCTTCAGACACTTCTTTTCTTGAACCCCTGTCTCACACCTTCTCTTGAGTATTGCAGACATCTCTCTGTTATCTGAGAGTAGGTGTCCGGACAAGATTCAAGTGCTGCTCATGGGGTGGTTCCCACCTTAAGGTTGGTTTCTTGCATCAAGTGAAGCTGATTTCTATTCCTTAGCATATACAGAACAAACATGTTAAAACAGATCACTTTACACCTTGAATAAATATAAAGGGTGTTTCAATAGTGTATTTCAAAAATCATAAAGGGAGTATCAATAAGCATATTGATATGGACATAAACTCCAGGTGATGAAAGGAAAAGTAGAGTCAGATATTCTAGAAAATACCCTCATACCTAAGATCCCAGTTCTCAGGAGGCACTGAAGCTCACTGGGGATCACAAGGGCTGGGCCACATGGCTGGAGCCTTCCAAAATCCAAACCAGAACTAGATGGATGGGATTACATTAAAGCAACCAGCAAGGAATCAGAGCCTGACAAAGGTATCAAGCAGAGTGAAGAGGTAGCCTGCAGGATAGGAGAAAATGTTTGTAGTCTAGACACCTAGCAAGAGAATTGTGTCCAGGACACACCATTAACTCCACAGAGTCAACAGCAACCATGCCAAACCAAATCAAAACAAAAACAAATAAAAAAAATATAATCAAGGAAAAAAAGAGATCAGAAAGAGCATCTCTCAAAAGAAGATACATAAATGGTCATTGAGTATATAAAGTCAGTCTTCACATCACTGCTCATCAGGGATATGTGCAACAAAACCATAAGAAGATATCAGCTTAGCAAGCTGTAGCAGCTAATGTAAGAAAAATGTAGAAATGGCAAATATGTTGCTGGCAAAATGTGAATTAGCGTGGCCTCTATGGAACAGTATGGAGGTTCCTCAAAAACCTTCAAGTAGACCAACCTTATAATCCAACTCTGTTGATGGATACCTATCCAAAGGAGAACAACTCAGTATGTAGAGGACACATCTACACACTGATGTTTGTTAGAGAGCCATTGTAACAGCTGAGAGAGAGAGAACTCACAAAGTATCCATCATGGGGAGAATGTATAAAAAAATGGATAAAATACAGGATGAATATTATTCATAAAACAATGGAAATTCTGCCATTTGTAAGAACATGGATTAGCTTGAGGACATTCTAACTGAAATAACCCAGGCACAGGAATACAATTATCAGCCATATGTAGGATCAAAGACAGTTGATCCCATAGAAGTAGAGAGGAGACCAGGGGAGGGTACATTGGGAGGGTAGGGGGTAGAGAGCTGCTGAGTGAGTTTATAAAAGGAATGAGTTTGAATGCTCCATGCCACAGCAGGATGACAAGTGACAGCAATAACTTACTGAACATTTCTGAACAGCTGGAAGAAAAGAAACAGAGTAATGGTAAACATGAGAGGTGACTGAGATACTGACCATATCATCCCATCATTCTCTATTGTCCATCAAAGTACCACTCTATATTCCATAATCAAAAACAACTATTATATCAGTTAAAAATATCCATGATCAGAATTGGCCTGATCTGTCGCAAAGGGCATGGACAGTACTCTGTGACAGGGTCGTCAGTGGTTTAACTTTTCCGTAAGTTAATTCTGTCATCCTTTTCCTCTAGAAATTTATTCACGTGAAATTGGATGACATAAAGTGACTCACAGTATTTTCTGAGTAACTTAAAAGTCTACGACTTCTATAGTTACAACTACAGGACCCAAGCTCAGGGGCGACTGCTGCCCTTGTGCCCTGGTGCCCAGAGAGGTGACAGCTGGGCAGGGCACACTGGTGCACCTCTGCGGCAGGGGAGCTTTCCCGACTCCTTTCTCGGGTTCAATCTTTATGGACCTAAGTTTGTACTATGATTTCCCAGCATGCACAGACTCTACATACCTCTCTTTGAATTTCAAATCACAGAGCAGAGTGTTCTTTTATGATTGGGTTACCTCACTTAGTAGTTTTATATTTTTCTCTGACAAAAGCAACTTAAGAAAAGAAAGGTTGATTTTGACTCACAGTTTGACTCATGACAGTAGGAGCATGAGCTGGCTGTCACACGTCACCTCTCATGAGGTGGCTGTCACATGTCACCTCTTTCCACAGAGCTTCTCAGAGCAGCTTTGAGAGAGCAGCTGTCATCCTTTCTTCCTCCCATGGAAATGGTGACAGAAATGCTGTCTTGGGAGGGAAAGGACTGCTAGAGAACTGGGGTTCTTTGTGTGAGCCCTTAAACCCCTCCTTTGTTCTGAGGCGAGTTGAGTATACCAGCCATGATGGAACTCAGGTTGTTTAAAAGTGTTTAATCAGAAAAGGAACAAGCAGCCATTCCTCTGTAGTTTCTCTACCTTTAGATTCATGAAAACTGTAAACATTATCCTTTTCTTTTGATTTCTGGATATGACTTCTTGTGAGGAGAGGAGGGAAAGGAAACCAGGCTATGAGGGTAGTTGCCAAATTCTGCCACTTTGTGTGAGTTTCTCTTGTAGTAAGTGCACAGACAGTGGGATCTTCACATACTCTATACTGAATACACACACACACACACACACACACACACACACACACACACACACACACACACACACACACGAGATTAACACACTGGTTCCACTGGACACACTGAGGTACATTGCCCAGGACTTTGGATTGTTAGCTGGGTGGCACAGCAGCTCTCTAGAGCTTGTTCATTTTGTAAATTTAACACCAGATCCTTGGCCCACTCCACCCCACCCCCTAACACCAACAACCATCAAACTACTTCCTGCTTCTTAACTTCAGCCAGTTGAGGAACCTTATACATTGAAGTTACTCAGTATTTGTCCTTCTGTGATTGGCTGATTTCATTGAATACAGTGTCTTGGAGGTTCTTCTGTGCTTTCCCATATAGCAGGACCTCTTTATTATAGATTTATTTATTTTTTTGAATCAGAATCTGCCTTCATTGCCAAGGCTAGCCTCAAACTCCTGGGATCAAGAGCAGCTCCTCTCTCATTTAACCATGGAAGAAGTCCGACCATGCCTGACTCCCTTCTTTTTCATGGCTGAATCATATTCCATGACTATATAGACATATACTCTATGTTTTTATCTTCTCATCAGTGACACATGTTTAGGTTATGTCAAGGCTGGAACTGAGAGATCTTACAATGCATTTTCAGTGCAATAACTTATCTGGAAAAGCTGTCTATCAATGCAAAAGAAGAAGGCTCAGTTGCCATGGTTCATAGACAGAGGCCTTCAAATCCTCATTCTCAGATAGATAATATGATTTTTTTTGCAGGCATATGTATTTTGACTCTTGTTGGAATACACTACTTTCTGTTATTTGATTAAGTAGTAACAATGACTCCTGTATTGGTTGGAGTCCCGAGGCTTCAGATTCTTCTTACTGCTGTGTGCTTCTGTTTTTTTTTTCCTGCTTTGGAGATTAGATATGAATATCTTTATATTTTGCCTGGCATTTACAACTGTTGGGAACAGGAAGGAACATTTGATATGCAGTTCATGTGGCCCTTTGACATCCACAGACAGCTCCCTAGACACAAAGAAAGTCTGGGGACCCAAGACAACAGCTGAACAGAACCTGGTTAGAGACTAGGAGATGCCAATTGATATATTTCTTTTACTTGTTTGTGCATAAGATACACACAGAGAAAAAGAAAAGTGGTTGAAATATTGTGAGAAAGAATATCATAATCTTCCTATCTTGAGCATGGCTATCAGATCCAGAACAGAACGGGGGTGGAGGGGTGGGGGTTGGTTCACAAGATGAACAAGTCGAAAGTGTTTCAGAATAAAAGGGAAAGTTGCTGTGTAGCCTCAAGGGCATTAGTGTGAATCAGAGCACAGAGTATCTCAGGGCAATGCAATAGCCATCAACCAAACCATTCACATATTTGCCAAAAAGCCAGATGTTCTTCATGGAAATACTTGCTTACAGTAATTGGGCCTTTTGGATACATTCCTGCTATTTGTAGGGCAGAAATGGTACCTAAATGTGGTAAGTAAATGTCACACCACACCCTTCTTTGCAAAAATAGTTCTGTGATTTTGGAACAAGGCTTTTAAAAGACATTCGTGAGCATCTCTCAGTCTTTAAAAGCACACATGTATCTTATTATGGGTTTTTAAACTTAAGCTTTGGTTTGTACGTTTCTTGAGAGCTAGGAATTTTCATAAGAAAATTAATGATTGATAAAAAAAATTCCTTTCTGGCTTTACAGAGTAAAGAATGATGGATTTAGACTGGACGGTCAGACACAGTAACATCGTGATTTAATCAGTTTAAAGGCTGCGAGTGTAGCTCAATGGTAAAGCACTTGCCAAGCTTCCACGGGGCCCTGTCAGGGTTTGATCCCCACAAAAACGTTGAGCATAAACTCATGGACAGTTTTATCTTACAGGATGGACATAGCCTTTGAGAGCAGGAGGCGATGGCCAATGACAGTTCAGCATAGCTCATTTGTGCGGAAACATCAGGTTTTAGAGGGAATTGATGATATGTGTGGAAGTGGATTAGTCAGGCTAAGGACTATAGTGGGCAGCTGTGCTCTCTGTCCATATAACCTTTTGTTAGTGTTGTTCTTACAGGAATCCTTTTTTTTTTTTTCTCTTATACCATCATCAGTTTATCTGGTATAGGAAGTGGTGCACATTAATCTTTCTGATGCTCAGGATAGAGCCTAGAGGCCTTGCTTGCACACACCAACTATGTAGCTTATAATGAGCTGCACCCCACTCTAATTTTAAAATTTATTTATGTCTGAGACTTTCTTTAATTCAATGTTGATGGCTGGTTTCTGGTTTGTTTGTTTGTTTGTTTGTTTGTTTCTTGCAGTGTTTGACAGTCCATGCTTCCTTTCCAAAACTTGCTTGCCCTCAGTTTCCCAAGTCTTCTCTGATTTTGATTGTGCTTCCTTGGGGTTTCTGTGGCTGTCCCTTTCAGGCATTCTGAAATACAAGCCTCCTCCAGACTGTGTCTTTGTCCTTGTTCCTACTTCCCGACTGTCACTTTTCTGCAGGTGACTCACAGATCAGCATTTCTTTCTCCAGCACTGTTTAGAGTCAACATGTTTCTGCATCTTGCCAAATTATTTCTGAAACTCAATGTCCTCAAGGACAAGTTTCTTCTTCTGTCCCCTGGTTACAAACAGCTGGGCCAGGAATTCTCGAATCTTCCCCAACTATTCTTTTTTCCACCACACAGTTCTACTTTCTTTTTTTTTCATTTTTTATTAGGCATTTAGCTCATTTACATTTCCAATGCTATACCAAAAGTCCCCCATACCCACCCACCCCCACTTCCCTACCCACCCACTTGCCCTTTTTGGCCCTGGCATTCCCCTGTACTGGGGCATATAAAGTTTGCGTGTCCAATGGGCCTCTCTTTCCAGTGATGGCCGACTAGGCCATCTTTTGATACATATGCAGCTAGAGTCAAGAGCTCCGGGGTACTGGTTAGTTCATAATGTTGTTCCACCTATAGAGTTGCAGATCCCTTTAGCTCCTTGGGTAATTTCTCTAGCTCCTCCATTGGGGGCCCTGTGATCCATCCATTAGCTGATTGTGAGCATCCATTTCTGTGTTTGCTAGGCCCCGGCATAGTCTCACAAGAGACAGCTACATCTGGGTCCTTTCGATAAAATCTTGCTAGTGTATGCAATGGTGTCAGCGTTTGGATGCTGATTATGGGGTGGATCCCTGGATATGGCAGTCTCTACATGGTCCATCCTTTCATCTCAGCTCCAAACTTTGTCTCTGTAACTCCTTCCATGGGTGTTTTGTTCCCACTTCTAAGGATGGGCATAGTGTCCACACTTCAGTCTTCATTTTTCTTGAGTTTCATGTGTTTAGGAAATTGTATCTTATATCTTGGGTATCCTAGGTTTTGGGCTAATATCCACTTATCAGTGAGTACATATTGTGTGAGTTCCTTTGTGAATGTGTTACCTCACTCAGGATGATGCCCTCCAGGTCCATCCGTAAGTTTCATCTTGTATGTCTCTGTCTACATTTCTTTTTCTTTTTTTTAATTAGGTATTTTCGTCGTTTACATTTTCAATGCTATCCCAAAGGTCCCCCATACCCACCCCGCCAATCCCCTACCCACCCACTGCCCCTTTTTGGCCCTGGCGTTCCCCTGTACTGGGGCATATAAAGTTCGCAAGTCCAATGGGCCTCTCTTTGCAGTGATGACCACTAGGCCATCTTTTGATACATATGCAGCTAAAGACAAGAGCTCCCGGGTACTGGTTAGTTCATATTATTGTTCCACCTATAGGGTTGCAGTTCCCTTTAGCTCCTTGGGTAATTTCTCTAGCTCCTCCATTAGGCGCCCTGTGACCCATCCAATAGCTGACTGTGATCATCCACTTCTGTGTTTGCTAGGCCCCGGCATAGTCTCACAAGAGACAGCTATAACTGGGTCCTTTCAGCAAAATCTTGCTAGTGTATGCAATGGTGTCAGCATTTGGAAGCTGATTATGGGATGGATCCCTGCATATGGCAATCACTAGATGATCCATCCTTTCGTCACAGCTCCAAATTTTGTCTCTGTAACTCCTTCTATGGGTGTTTTGTTCCCATTTCTAAGAAAGGGTAAAGTGTCCACACTTTGGTCTTCGTTCTTCTTGAATTTCATGTGTTTGGCAAGTTGTATCTTATATCTTGGGTATCCTAAGTTTCTGGGCTAATATCCACTTATCAGTGAGTACATATTGTGTGAGTTCCTTTGTGATTGGGTTACTTCACTCAGGATGATGCCCTCCAGGTCCATCCATTTGCCTAGGAATTTCATAAATTCATTTTTTTTAATAGCTGAGTAGTATTCCATTGTGTAAATGTGTCACATTTTCTGTATCCTCCTGTTGAGGGGCATCTGGGTTCTTTCCAGCTTCTGGTTATTGTAAATAAGGCTGCTATGAACATAGTGGAGCATGTGTTCTTCTTACCGGTTGGGACATCTTCTGGATATATACCCAGGAGAGGTATTGCTGGATCCTCCGGTAGTACTATGTCCAATTTTCTGAGGAACCGCCAGACTGATTTCCAGAGTGGTTGTACAAGCCTGCAATCTCACCAACAATGGAGGAGTGTTCCCCTTTCTCCACATCCTCACCAGCATCTGCTGTCACCTGAGTTTTTTATCTTAGCCATTCTGACTGGAGTGAAGTGGAATCTCAGTGTTGTTTTGATTTGCATTTCCCTGATGATTAAGGATGTTGAACATTTTTTCAGGTGCTTCTCTGCCATTCGGTATTCCTCAGGTGAGAATTCTTTGTTCAGCTCTGAGCCCCATTTTTAAATGGGGTTATTTGATTTTCTGGAGTCCACCTTCTTGAGTTCTTTATATATATTGGATATTAGTCCCCTATCCGATTTGGGATAGGTAAAGATCCTTTCCCAATCTGTTGGTGGCCTTTTTGTCTTATTGACTGTGTCTTTTGCTTTGCAGAAGCTTTGCAATTTTATGAGGTCCCATTTATCGATTCTTGATCTTACAGCACAAGCCATTGCTGTTCTATTCAGGAATTTTTCCCCTGTACCCATATCTTCGAGGCTTTTCCCTACTTTTCCTCTATAAGTTTCAGTGTCCCTGGTTTTATGTGGAGTTCCTTAATCCACTTAGATTTGACCTTAGTACAAGGAGATAGAAATGGATCAATTCGCATTCTTCTACATGATAACCGCCAGTTGTGCCAGCACCATTTGTTGAAAATGCTGTCTTTTTTCCACTGGATGGTTATAGCTCCCTTGTCAAAGATCAAGTGACCATAGGTGTGTGGATTCATCTCTGGGTCTTCAATTCTGTTCCATTGGTCTACTTGTCTGTCACTATACCAGTACCATGCAGTTTTGACCACAATTGCTCTGTAGTACAGTTTTAGGTCTGGCATGGTGATTCCACCAGAGGTTCTTTTATCCTTGAGAAGAGTTTTTGCTATCCTCGGTTTTTTGTTATTCCAGATGAATCTGCCGATTGCCCTTTCTAATTCGTTGAAGAATTGAGTTGGAATTTTGATGGGGATTGCATTGAATCTGTAGATTGCTTTTGGCAAGATGGCCATTTTTACAATGTTGATCCTGCCAATCCATGAGCATGGGAGATCTTTCCATCTTCTGAGATCTTCTTTAATTTCTTTCTTCAGAGACTTGAAGTTCTTATCATATCTTATCATATCATATCAGATCTTTCACTTCCTTAGTTAGAGTCACACCAAGGTATTTTATATTATTTGTGACTATTGAGAAGGGTGTTGTTTCCCTAATTTCTTTCTCAGACATTTTATCCTTTGTGTACAGAAAGGCCATTGACTTGTTTGAGTTAATTTTATATCCAGCTACTTTATTGAAGCTGTTTATCAGGCTTAGGAGTTCTCTGGTGGAATTTTTAGGGTCACTTATATATACTATCATATCATCTGCAAAAAGTGATATTTTGACTTCTTCCTTTCCAATTTGTATCCCCTTGATCTCCTTTTGTTGTCTGATTGCTCTGGCGAGGACTTCAAGTACAATGTTGAATAGGTAGGGTGAGAGTGGACAGCCTTGTCTAGTCCCTGATTTTAGTGGGATTGCTTCCAGGTTCTCACCATTTACTTTGATGTTGGCTATTGGTTTGCTGTAGATTGCTTTTATCATGTTTAGGTATGGGCCTTGAATTCCTGATCTTTCCAAGACTTTTATCATGAATGGATTTTGGATTTTGTCAAATGCTTTCTCAGCATCTAAGGAGACGATCATGTGGTTTTTTTCTTTGAGTTTGTTTATATAATGAATTACGTTGATGTATTTCCGTATATTGAACCATCCCTGCATCCCTGGGATGAAACCTACTTGGTCAGTATGGATGATTGTTTTGATGTGTTCTTGGATTCGGTTAGCAAGAACTTTATTGAGGATTTTTGCATCGATATTCATAAGGGAAATTGGTCTGAAGTTCTCTATCTTTGTTGGGTCTTTTTGTGGTTTAGGTATCAGAGTAATTGTGGCTTCATAGAATGAGTTGGGTAGAGTACCTTCCGTTTCTATTTTGTGGAATAGTTTGTGAAGAACTGGAATTAGGTCTTCTTTGAAGGTCTGATAGAACTCTGCACTAAACCTGTCTGGTCCTGGGCTTTTTTTGGCTGGGAGACTACTAATGACTGCTTCTATTTCTTTAGGGGATATAGGACTGTTGAGATCATTAACCTGATCTTGATTTAGCTTTGGTACCTGGTATCTGTCTAGAAACTTGTCCATTTCATCCAGGTTTTCCAGTTTTGTTGAGTATAGCCTTTTGTAGAAGGATCTGATGGTGTTTTGGATTTCTTCAGGATCTGTTGTTATGTCTCCCTTTTCATTTCTGATTTTGTTAATTAGGATGCTTTCCCTGTGCACTCTAGTGAGTCTGGCTAAGGGTTTATCTATCTTGTTGATTTTCTCAAAGAACCAGCTCCTTGATTGGTTGATTCTTTGAATAGTTCTTCTTGTTTCCACTTGGTTGATTTCACCCCTGAGTTTGATTATTTCCTGCCTTCTACTCCTCTTGGGAAAATTTCTTCCTTTTCTTCTAGACCTTTTAGGTGTGTTGTCAAGCTGCTAATGTGTGCTCTCTCTAGTTTCTTTTTGGAGGTACTCAGAGCTATGAGTTTTCCTCTTAGGAATGCTTTCATTGTGTCCCATAAGTTTGGGAATGTTGTGGCTTCATTTTCATTAAACTCCAAAAAGTCCTTAATTTCTTTCTTTATTCCTTCCTTGACCAAGGTATCATTGAGAAGAGTGTTGTTCAGTTTCCAAGTGAATGTTGGCTTTCTATTATTTATTTTGTTATTGAAGATCAGCCTTAGTCCATGGTGATCTGATAGGATGCATGGGACAATTTCAATATTTTTGTATATATTGAGCCTTGTTTTGTGACCAATTATGTGGTCAATTTTAGAGAAGGTACCATGAGGTGCTGAGAAGAAGGTATATCCTTTTGTTTTAGGATAAAAAAATTTTGTAGATATCTGTTAAGTCCATTTGTTTCATCACTTCTGTTAGTTTCACTGTGTCCCTGTTTAGTTTCTGTTTCCATGATCTGTCCGTTGGTGAAAGTGGTGTGTTGAAGTCTCCCACTATTATTGTGTGAGGTGCAATGTGTGCTTTGAGCTTTACTAAAGTTTCTTTAATGAATGTGGCTGCCCTTGTATTTGGAGCATAGATATTCAGAATTGAGAGTTCCTTTTGGAGGATTTTACCTTTGATGAGTATGAAGTGCCCCTCCTTGTCTTTTTTGATGACAATCTTATCAGATATTAGGATGGCTACTCCAGCTTATTTCTTCATACCATTTGCTTGGAAAATTGTTTTCCACCCTTTCATTCTGAGGTAGTGTCTATCTTTTTCTCTGAGATGAGTTTCCTGTAAGCAGCAAAATGTTGGGTCTTGTTTGTGTAGCCAGTTTGTTAGTCTATGTCTTTTTATTGGTGAGTTGAGACCATTGATATTAAGAGATATTAAGGAAAAGTAATTGTTGCTTCCTGTTATTTTTGTTGTTAAAGTTGGCACTCTGTTCTTGTGGCTGTCTTCTTTTAGTTTTGTTGAGGGATTATCTTGTTTTTTCTAGGGCGTGGTTCCCGTCCTTGTATTGTTTTTTTTTCTGTTATTATCCTTTGAAGGGCTGGATTCGTGGAGAGATAATGGGTGAATTTAGTTTTGTCGTGGAATACTTTGGTTTCTCCATCTATGGTAATTGAGAGTTTGGCTGGGTATAGTAGCCTGGGCTGGAATTTGTGTTCTCTTAGTGTCTGTATAACATCTGTCCAGGCTCTTCTGGCTTTCATAGTCTCTGGTGAAAAATCTGGTGTAATTCTGATAGGCTTGCCTTTATATGTTACTTGACCTTTTTCCCTTACTGCTTTTAGTATTCTATCTTTATTTAGTGCATTTGATGTTCTGATTATTATGTGTCGGGAGGAATTTCTTTTCTGGTCCAGTCTATTTGGAGTTCTGTAGGCTTCTTGTATGTTCATGGGCATCTCTTTCTTTAGATTTGGGAAGTTTTCTTCAATAATTTTGTTGAAGATGTTTGCTGGTCCTTTGAGTTGAAAATCTTCATTCTCATCCACTCCTATTATCCGTAGGTTTGGTCTTCTCATTGTGTCCTGGATTTCCTGGATGTTTTGAGTTAGGATCTTTTTGCATTTTCCATTTTCTTTGATTGTTGTGCCGATGTTCTCTATGGAATCTTCTGCACCTGAGATTCTGTGTTGCGCGCACTCAACAGGCCAGGAAGAACGACGCTGCTACAGGATCCTTCTGCACACATTTATTCAGTCCTGTTTCTTCTTTCTCCATATATCTCCCTTGTTTATATCTCCCCTGTTTATATCTCCCTTGTTTTTATATCTCCCTTGTTTATATATCTCCCTTGTTTTTATATCTCCCCTGTTTATATATCTCCCTTGTTTATATCTCCCTTGTTTTTATATCTCCCCCGAACCCTGGGCCTCTCACTCCTTTTATACTCTCTCTCATCCACGAACCGCAGGCCACGCCCCCTCTCCAGTCACGAGGATTCAGCTAATCAGGGCAGCAGGGGCAAATCTCCACCAAATTGGATTCACCTGTATCCTGGTACACCTGCGCAGCACTCAAGATGTTTGTGTCTTATATGAGGAAGTCAGGTGCAAGTCATATGACTTAGCTGCAGTCCCTGGCACCTTTGGGACTGCCGCCACACCCGCTCCTCACAATTCTGTCTTCCATCTCTTGTATTCTGTTGCTGATGCTGGCATCTATGGTTCCAGATTTCTTTCCTAGGGTTTCTATCTCCAGCGTTGCCTCACTTTGGGTTTTCTTTATTGTGTCTACTTCCCTTTTTAGGTCTAGTATGGTTTTGTTCATTTCCATCACCTGTTTGGATGTGTTTTCCTGTTTTTCTATAAGGACTTCTACCTGTTTGGTTGTGTTTTCCTGTTTTTCTTTAAGGACTTGTAACTCTTTAGCAGTGTTCTCCTGTATTTCTTTAAGTGAGTTATTAAATTCCTTCTTTATGTCCTCTACCATCATCATGAGATATGCTTTTAAATCCAGGTCTATCTTTTCAGGTGTGTTAGGGTGCCCTGGACTGGGCGAAGTGGGTGTTCTGGGTTCTGATGATGGTGAGTGGTCCTGGTTTCTGTTAGTAGGATTCTTACGTTTACCTTTCGCCATCTGGCAATCTCTGGAGTTAGTTGTTATAGTTGTCTTTGTTTAGAGATTGTTCCTCTGTTGATTTTGTTACCCTCTATCAGCAGACGTGGGAGACTAGCTCTCTCCTCTTGAGTTTCAGTGGTCAGAGCAGTCTCTGCAGGCAAGCTCTCCTCTTTCAGGGAAGGTGCACAGTTATCTGGTGTTTGGACCTCCTCCTGGCTGAAGATGAAGGCCCAAAACAGGATCTTTCCCAGAAGGTGTGTTGCTTTGGCCAGGAAGGTGGCCAGTTGTCTGGAGCCGAAGATGGCGCCGCCTCAGAAGCTCTGTGGCTCTCACCTGTCCCAGAAATTGCTGGCCTCTGTATTCCACACCGTCACCCGTGCAGCCTGCCCTCCACGGAGTCCCGGAGCCAAGGAGGCTCCCCCCGGGGCCTGAGGCAGAAACCTCTCGGGCTCTGTGTATATTTCTAATCTTTGTTCCTACCACAGTTCGGGTGATTGATATCACACCTGATGGAATCACAATATTCAGGCATTTCCGTTCCTTCCAGTTTTCATTACTGGTCCTTAAAATGCAACTGGAAACATGGTTTTCTATGGTCAAAATGCCTTAGCCATTCTTGTCCATAGAGGAAAGAGCACGGATACCTTGTCATCTTTAAAATTGCCTGTCATCAGCTCACAAACTAATTCCAGTTTATTCTTCACATCTGACCTGTCCTGCAGCCTCTCATGCCAGAGTTATACTCTTCCTATCTTCCTTTATTAATTCAAGCATTTAAGACAAATGCTTATTATTTTCATATCATTTTCTTGCCATTTTGTGGAGTACTATGACAGAAATCGTATTCTTTTTGAATAATCAAATTTTCTTTGAACAAAACTTCTCAGAACTTTGACAGTCATGGGGGAAAACGCTTCTGCAGGCTGGTGAACACAGGTAAGATTAGCACTAGGTGTTAAGTGGAGTGCCGGGTAGTGGATGTGATGGTGGATAAGGAACTAATCAGAACTGATATCTGAGTTACAGAGCACCAATCATACCTAAATGCAACTGGAAGTTACACATGCAGGGAGAGATTCTGCTTGAGATGGAGAAGCAGCCCTGGGAGCACAGAGATGAGACACAGTGAGGATAGAAAGGGTGAATATCATCTTAGTAGGAGAGCTGTCTGATCAATTAAGACAAGCTTAGCTCATCAAGCCTCAACCCTGGTGACATCCACTAGACACATATTCCAGTTCCCAAGGGTAGAGAAGTAGTCCAACAGTTGACAGAGAGGCTAAGTGGTGGCACAAAGCTCCACGTTCCTCTGCTCTAGCGGCTGTCCTTATTGTGTGTGCTGTTCATCTTTAGTCTCACTGCTTTGTGGTTTTCAACTTTGTGAGTTTGCAGTCCCAGTGTCTTGTAAAGAGGTTTGATTGCCCCACCAGGAACAGCTTCACGTGGACACACTAACCTCGTAATGGGAGGAAAGAGAGACAGAATAGGTAATCAATTTTTTTTTATTAAGTTAGAATCTGGCTATGAACTCTTAAACCCCTACAGTCTTCTTCCTAGGTGTGATTTTTTTTTGAGTGCAAAGCATTGTGCACATTATAGAATAGGTCTTGGGACTCAGTCTGGATATGGTATATGTTCTGTTCTGTTGTTCAAGGAAAGTCATGTGTGTTGTCCAAGTAGCCCCCCACCCCCGTTCCAGAGAGATTGTTGAAAGTTACATGACAATAATTAGGGGCATATGATCCCTCAACAGGATGATTGTAGACAATTGTGCAATAGTCTTCTATGCCACATCTTTCAGGGTTGGACAACTACTGTGCAAATTGCTTTTCACACCTGGGATCAGAGTCAGAATTAGGGTTATAACTTTCTTCTCATATTCTACACGTCAAGAAGAAATGCATGTCTGTCATGGATATTATTATAGTTTGATACTATTTTCATTAGCCAACCAGGAGAGATTTCTCCCAAAAAAATGGTGCTAGGAAACAATATAATTTTTATGGGTAAAATTTGCAAGATAATACAGAAGATAAAGAAATATAAGCATTTTATCATTTCATGATAGTTATTGCCTGATTCCTTTTGAATTTATATGTACCAATTCCCAAAGCAGAGAAATCATTGCATTCTTCCAGAGCTTATTCAGCTTTAGTAGTCCTTTCTTCCTCACAGCCAACCAGGGCAGACTTCTCTGGAAAAAACAACTCATTATGATGGATTTTCAGTATGAGGCAGCTCTCCGATATACTGAGCACTGACTGTTATGGGCTGAATATAAAATATTCCCACAAAAGACTCACGTGTTAAAGGCCTGTTCCCCACCTGGTGGTACTTGAATGCTGAGGGCTTTGAGCTAATCAATGAATTAGTTCCTTCTGAGGTTATGATTAAATGGCATTGTTGGGAGTAGGAGGTAGTTGAGGAAGGTAGGGATCTTAAGGGGATGCGTTGGAAAGATATCTTTTGTCCTAACCCCTTTCTTGTCTCTTTCTGTTCCCGGATACCATGAGATTACCAGCACCCTTCTTTCTGGGACAATCCACTTTTCAGCAAGCCTAGAAACAATTGAACAATCAGACCATGAACAATTCATTTTTAGAGCATTAATGTAGCTTGGAAAGTTTTTCTATTAATGCAACTGGTGAAGGTGAAGTTTTCATGGTTCATTGACAGAAGCTGTCAGATCCCCATTCACAGATAGATAAGTGATATTTTCTTGCAGGCATGCATTTTGACTCTTCTTTGGAATACTCCCCTTCCTGTTAATGGATTAAGTGATAACAGCGGTTCCTATATTTTCAGGAGTCCTCAGAGGCTTCCTGCCTTCTCTTTTACTTTGGAGACTAGGTATGAATATCTTTATATTCTGCCAGGCATTCCCAACTGTTTGGAACATGAAGGAGGATTTGATATGCAGTTCATGTGTCCTTTTGATATCCGCAGTCAGCTCCCTAGACACAAAGAAAGTCTAGAGATCCAAGACAATAGAAAACACAGGCCCAAGAACCCATACTTCTTTTAAGACTTCAATTTTAATAAAAAAAACTTTATGTGTATGTGTGTCCATGCTATGTGTGTGTGTTTGCCTGTGGAGGTCAGGAGAGGGGGTTAATCCCTTCCTTTCGCTGGAGTTACAGACGATCGTGAGCTCTTCTGATCTGGATGTTCAGGTCTTCTGGAAGAATAGCAAACCCTTTTAACTGCTTAGCTGCCAATCCAGCCTCCCATACTTCCCATACCTTGACTTGTCAGTTTGTTGTGTGAGTACATGTGGGTAATACAAACTACACACCATTCATTTTCATTAAGCACAGTTTTGCTTACTCACCTGTGACGTAGAACCAACAAAACAGGCCTAGCTCAAGTTGGTAGGGATTTGTTTTTGGTAACTATAGTATCCAACAACTACTTTTGTAGCTTAAATTTTTTTAATTTAAAAAAATTACTACTTTTTGAACCTTGCTTCATTTTCTGTGAAGATATCAGACTATTATTCTATTTCCCATGAAGATCATGATGTTAGAAACTTTCCTAAGTCAAAACACTTCATCAACTCTACTATACCCTAAACTGGTATAAATTCTCCAAGTGGAGAACCTTCATAATGACTTCAGCATTTTGAGTTAAGAGTCTTTGTTCTGTTAGTTCACTGTTACTCTAGGAGATAGCGAGCATGTGGTTTGGATCACAGCATATGCACATATCTAAGGAATGGAAACAAGCTATAAAACTCTTTTGGAGTCTGGAAAGGTGTGAACAATGTATGCAACCTATGCCGAGATCCTGGACATCCTTTAGCATGGACCACTCCTTCTGTTTCTGTTACACCCCTGAACACACTACCTGGATGGCATGTGGACCAGTGCTTGATCATATGCTGAGAAAGATTCATCGCTTTAGATGAGAATGGACAGGACACCCAAAGGATGAAGTGCATAAGAAGAAAATAAAAAAAATTTGGTTACAGGGGAAACATTTCAAAACACCTAACAATGTATTTTTAAAATAAATTGAGTAAAATAATGGCTTTACTGAAATCCTGCTTGTTACAACTACCTCAGCTTGCACAATATTCATGATTAAGTGGCAGAGCAGGGTTTCAGTTCTATTTCTTCAGGTCTCTAGACTGCTCAACATGACCCTGAGTGTGCTTTGCTACTTTTAAAGTATTTGATTCATAATAGTTAAAAATTTCTTCCAGGAATCAATGCCAAGAGTTTCAGGCAAAGCATATTAGTAATATTTTTTAAAAGATTGTTGTGAAGTGTTTCCAAGTAGGGAAGATTTGAACACTCATAACTAAACCCAGGTGCATACTTACACAACCAATTTTATTTTTATTACAAGAAAGGGAAATAAGAATCATTGAAATTCATACTTGACCATGAAATCCCTAATTTTAGTCTTTAATTATCTTGCCTTCCAATATTTTACCAAAAAAAGTTCCAACCTGGTGCAGCAGAATTAAATAGGCTTCCTTCCTTCCTTCCTTCCTTCCTTCCTTCCTTCCTTCCTTCCTTCCTTCCTTTCTTTCTTTCTTTCTTTCTTTCTTTCTTTCTTTCTTTCTTTCTTTCTTCCTTCCTTCCTTCCTTCCTTCCTTCCTTCCTTCCTTCCTTCCTTTCTTTCTTCTCTCTCTCTTTCTCTCTCTCTCTCTCTCTCTTTCTTTCTTTTTTCTTAAAAACACATCTCTGGTGAAATATACCTTGTATTCATAGTCAGGATGAAATGAGCAACTTTGCATGTGTGTAGAGTCTTCTAGGTGATTTAAACAATCCGTGGTACTAAAGGGTTTGTCTGTGAGTCTGCCAGTCAATCTAGCATCTACTTATCCACTGCTTTATTTAGGAAAGTTTGGTTTAGCTTAGGCCCCAAACCACACAAAATCTATTTCAACTCTGGCCTCAGTATCCATGCAGAGTCATTCCTGACAGTCTACTCTTTGGACACTCTGCTCTTCTGTATGATCAGCAATATATGTGTTCTTCATAGCTAATAGGCTTGATAATGTCCATATCAAAAAATGAGGCAAATGAGAGCCAGATGTATAGCTCAAGGCCAAGTATGTGCTTAGCTTGTGTAAGGCACTGGGTTTAGTGCCCAGCACCTAACTTAAGTCAAAACCGAAACTAACAACAAAACAAGAGCAGTCAGAAGCACATGCTTATTTCAATATCTAAATGTGTTGAGGATTTCCCTTGGGCTCAAGCCATGTTTTTGCATGCTTTGTATGACAAACTCGTAGAAAACACTGCAGTTTAACTTTGTTTTGATAATTGGCAGAGTGAGACACTTGAACAATCAGTGCTGTATGCTTATATTAGATCCTTTGACAGTTTTATGCAAACATAGTGTACTGGTTATTTTCCTGTTGCTCTGCTAAAATATCATACCAAAAACAACTCACAGAAGATATTTCAGCTTATAGTTCCAGAGGGTGTGAGATGAAAATAGGGTAAGGCCATTTAATCTCAAAGTACACTCCCCAGTGATATACTTTCTCCAGCAAGGCTACATCATAGAAACTTCCTTAAATATTGCCATCAAATGAAGACCAAATGTTGAAATCATAAAGCCTATAAGATACATTTCTCATATAAAACACCATATATAGTTTTCAGGCCAGTATTTGTCAATATGAAAACTATCATGTTACCCCTGCCACTCCCTCTTTTTCTGGCTACTTTTGATGATGAATATGTACTGAGATTTTTAAAAAATATAGTGAAGACTTACAGGGCACCTGTCTGCATTACATCCCTTTGGTAATGAAAATCCATGAATTCTGAAAGCTAAGGGCCCTGTGAAGTTCTTGATTTCCATTTTCACACTTCACATTATGTAGATTTGCATTTATAAATAAACAGTCGTCTCCCAGAGCTCTTTGATGCATGGAATAGCAATTTCTTGCACCCATTTAACATGCAAAGCCAAGTATCTTTCCACAAAATTTGTCAAGGGCTCCCCTAAGCATACTGGACTTATTGGTGGCTTGGGTCTAGATTTCTGATGAATCAAAAAGAAAATGAAGCACAGGAATTTGAAGAATCTTAGTCAAGTTACATGAAGAACAACCCAAGAATCTGGGAGAAGAATGTTTCAGTATGTATCTGACTTCACAAGAAACTAATCCATTCCAAGTTTACAGGATTAAGGCACCAACATACCCTGTGAGGACATCTGGTCAACCTGCTAATTCTGATCTAGTAGATCTAGGAACTGAAGATTCCAGGAACAGGTTTCAATGGAAGAATTTTAGTCATTATAACCTAGTTTCTTTCATGCAGTTTCTTTTAAATCTAATATATTTTGTGTAATAGTGATACTTTAAAGAATTTCTTTAAGATTAACTCTCTAATTCCAGTTATTCTTACTTCAAAATGGCAGAGAGAACTGGCAAATTTTAAAGTTAACTATTTAAATCAAAGCAGCCTAAGATTTCTATTTCAAAGTATTTTAAGATAATGTAGCTTACTATAGCTATTTAGTTTTGTGAAGGGAAAATTCCAAGGGTAAGAAGACTGGTTTTTTTGTTTGTTTGTTTGACTTAAAATACAAATGAGGTTCTTAGCAAAAAACAAGCTCACCTACTGAAGGGTGACACTAAGGTCTCGTTCCCTGATTGGTTCTTGATTTGTCAGTAAAAAGAAGCTGGGGTGTGTGTGGGGGATTCCAATTGCTGGGTGGAAGGTACAGGTGGGACTTCCGGGTCCCAGTAAGAAAAGGTTGATGCAAGGAAGGAAAACAGGGGATATTTCTGCCATGCTTTGGTGGAAGAAGAATGCAACAACCATGTGAGGTCTCAGGGGAGCTGGGGCCTATGGACTCCACTATGAGTGGGTGGCCAAGGATGTTCGGCAGAGACTAGGTAGTACTAGCCACTAAGCTTAGGGCAAGTGGAGAGACAGAGATAATAAATTGGTAAGGACATGCTTTTCTGGGTGGGAGATAGTAACACCCAGCAATTGTGCCTGGAAGGCAAGTTGTAAAGTAATAAACCGAGTCTTTTATCTGCAGATTCAGAGAAGCTGGGAGAGGACTGATAGTGTGGTCACCTCCCGGAGCAAAAGATAGAACAAAAGGGAAGCCCAGTGGAGGATGGTGATTGCTGATCACAGAGCAAAGACAGTATTGATAAAAGTATACGAAACAACCTACTTCTATAATTAAAACCAAGTGAGAAATATGACAAAGACACACAGGTTACTGTTATGTTGTTGGATGCTACCAAAGGAGCAGAATTTGTTGGCCTGGAGCCAGGTGGCCTTGATCAAGAATGTACCCAGTGACTTTCAGACATATCTGGATACCTGAACCCTTGGCTAACCACATGACCATGTCTATTCTTGTCTATACAAAGAAAGATCTGAATACACATAGCTACACTGAGAAGAGCTAGTTCTGCCCTTTCCCTTCAAATGTTCTAATTTGCTAAGTCTCAGTGCAGAGAGTATGTGAGGCTAACCCATCAGCATCTTTAAATATCCTGATGCTAGATCCACCCCATGGTACTACATAGATTTCTAAGGACAAGACTCAGACATCAGTGGAACCCTGTGCCAAGCCAAGGCCAAGTCAAGAGCTGCAGTGCTAACTAAGTCCAGGGAAACTTAGGGCTAAGTGGGTGATGTGCCTCACTTGTTCTTAGCCATGTGAAAATCTGACTCAGGCCTTCAGATGCTATCCTGGTTGGTATAGAGGAAAAGTGGGATAATTCTTTCTTTGTGTTTTGAAGCTGTGCCAATTTGTTGCTTAGAGTTGGGATGTAAATATTCCTGGCAGAGTATTTTGCAGTTGAAGGAGTAGAATCCAGTGAGAAGGTCAGAAGACAATGTGTATATATTGCTCAAACCCAGGTAAGTGAGGTTGTCTATCTAATGCTGACTGCATTAGGAAAGAAAAGACAAGGAAAAACAGGGTTGAGATCTTGCTTAAAACAATTAAAGCTATATTAGCAGGCAAATACTTTTTTTTTGGTGTGGATATTTTTAGCCTTAGGCCACATAGGCTGAATGTCTGACACTTGGGAGGGGTGTGTTCATCAGTGATCTCAATAGTCTGCCCTTGTCATTGTGGTGACTTGGGAGATAAGCCTGTGGTGGTTTGAATAAGAATGGATGCCATAGGCTCATATATTTGAATGCTTAGTCATCAAGGAGTGGCATTACTTAAGAAGGATTAGAGGGCATGGCCTTATTGGAGTAGGAGTAGGTGTGGCCTTCTTGGGATGAGACTGTCATTGCCAGTGGGCTTTGAGGTGTCAAAAGTCCAACCCAGGCTCAGTGTCACTATTTCTTCCTTCTGCCTGAGGATCTGGATATAGAACTCTCTGTTACTTCTCTAACACTATGGCTGCCTGCATGTCACCATGCTCCCCACCATGGTGATAATGGAGTAAACTTCTGAAAATATAAGTGAGCTCCATGTAAATGCTTGCTTGCTTGCTCTCTCTCTCTCTCTCTCTCTCTCTCTCTCTCTCTCTCTCTCTCTCTCTCTCCCTCCCTCCCTCCCTCCCTCCCTCCCTCCCTCCCTTCCTTCCTTCCTTCCTTCCTTCCTTCCTTCCTTCCTTCCTTCCTTCCTTCCTTCCTATTAGATATTTCTTTATATACATTTCAAATTTCAAACGCTATCCCAAAAGTTCCCTATACCCTCCCCCTGCCCTGATCCCCTACCCACCCACTCCTACTTCTTGGCCCTGGAATTCCCCTGTACTGGGGCATGTAAATTTTGCAATACCAAGGGGCCTCTCTTCCCAGTGATGGCTGACTAGGCCATCTTCTGCTACATATGCAGCTAGAGACATGAGCTCTGGGGGTACTGGTTAGTTCATATTGTTGTTCGACCCACAGGGTTGCAGACCCCTTCACTCCTTGGGTGCTTTCTCTAGCTTCTCCATTGGGGACCCTATGCTCCATCTTATAGATGACTGTGAGCATCCACTTCTGTATTTGCCAGGCACTGGCATAGCCTCATATGAGACATCTATATCAGGGTCCCTTCATCAAAATCTTGCTGGCATATGCAAAGGTGTCTGGGTTTGGTAGCTGATTATGGGATGGATCCCTGGGTGAGGTAGTCTCTGGATAGTCCATCCATTTGTCTTAGCTCCAAACTTTGTCTTTGTAACTCCTTTCATTGGTGTTTGGTTCCCTATTCTAAGGAGGAATGAAGTATCCACCCATTGGTCTTCCCTCTTCTTGATTTTGTTGTGTTTTGCAAATTGTATCTTGGGTGTTCTATGTTTCTGGGCTAATATCCACTTATCAGTGAGTGCATATCTAATGGCTTCTTTTGTGATTGGGTTACCTCACTAAGGATGATATCTTCCAGATACATCCATTTGTCCAAGAATTTCATAAATATATTGTTTTTAATAACTGAGTAGTACTCCATTGTGTAAATGTACCACATTTTCTGTATCCATTCCTCTGTTGAGGGACATCTGGGTTCTTTCCAGCTTTTGGCTATTATAAATAAGGCTGCTATGAACATAGTGGAAAATGTGTTCTTACTAACAGTTGGAATTTCTTCTGGGTATATGCTCAGGAGAGGCATTGCTGGATCTTCTGGTAGTATTATGTCCAATTTTCTGACTGGTGTGAGGTAAAATCTCAAGGATGTTTTGATTTGCACTTCCCTGATGATTAAGGATGTTGAACATTTTTTTCAGGTGCTTCTCAGCCATTTGGTATTCCTCAGTTGAGAAATCTTTGTTTAGCTCTGTACCCCATTTTTAATGGGTTTATTTGAATTTCTGGAGTTCAGCTTCTTGAACTCTTTGTATATATTGGATATTAGTCCCCTATCAGATTTAGGATTGGCAAAAATCCTTTCCCAAACTGTTGGCAGCCTTTTTGTCTTATTGACAGTGTCTTTTGCCTTACAGAGCTTTGCAGTTTTATGTGGTCCCATTTGTCAATTCTTGATCTTACAGCACAAGCCATTGCTGTTCTGTTTAGGAATTTTTCCCCTGTGCTCATATCTTCAAGGCTTTCCCCCACTTTCTCCTCTATTAATTTCGGCGTCTTTGGTTTTATGTGGGGGTCTTTGATCCACTTAGACTTGAGCTTTGTACAAGGAGATAAGAATGGATCAATTTGCATTCTTCCACATGATAATTGCCAGTTGTGCCAGCACCATTTGTTGAAAATGCTGTCTTTTTTCCACTGGATGGTTTTAGCTCCCTTGTCAAAGATCAAGTGACCATAGGTGTATGGATGCATTTCTGAGACTTCAATTCTATTCCATTGATCTACCTGTCTGTCACTGTACCAGTACATGCAGTTTTTATCACAATTGCTCTGTAGTACAGCTTAATGTCAGGAATGGTGATTCCACCAGAGGTTCTTTTATCATTGAGAAGAGTTTTTGCTATCCTAGGTTTTTTATTATTCCAGATGAATTTGCAAATTGCCCTTTCTATCTGAATGAAGAATTGAGTTAGAATTTTGATGGGAATTGCATTGAATCTGTAGATTGCTTTCAGCAGGATAGCCATTTTTACTATATTAATCCTGCCAATCCATGAGAATGGGAGATCTTTCCATCTTCTGAGATCTTTGATTTCTTTCTTCAGAGACTTGGCGTTCTTATCATACAGATCTTTCACTTCCTTTGTTAGAGTCACACCAAGTTATTTTATATTATTCATGACTATTGTGAAGGGTGTTGTTTCCCTAATTTCTTTCTCAGTCTGTTTATCCTTTGTGTAGAGAAAAGCCATTGATTTGTTTGAGTTAATTTTATATCCAGCTACTGCACTGAAGCTGTTTATCAGGTTTAGGAGTTCTCTGGTGGAATTTTTGGGGTCACTTATATATACTATCATATCATCTGCAAATAGTGATATTTTGACTTCTTCCTTTCCAATTTGTTTCCCCTTGATGTCTTTTTTGTTGTAGAATTGCTCTGGCTAGAACTTCAAGTACTATATTGAATAGGTAGGGAGAAAGTGGACAGCCTTGTCTAGTCCCTGATTTTAGTGGGATTGCTTTGAGTGTCTCTCCATTTAGTTTGATGTTGGCTACTAATTTGCTGTATATTGCTTTTACTATGCTTAGGTATGGGCCTTGAATTCCTGATCTTTCCAAGACTTTTGTCATGAAGAGGTGTTGGATTTTGTCAAATGCTTTCTCAGCATCTACTGAGATGATCATGTGGTATTTGTCTTTGAGTTTGTTTATATAGTGGATTATGTTGATGGATTTCCATATAGTAAACCATCCCTGTATCCCTGGGATGAAACCTACTTGGTCATGATGGATGGTTGTTTTGATGTGTTCTTGGATTCGGTTTGCAAGGATTTTATTGAGTATTTTTGCATCAGTATTCATAAGGGAAATTGGTCTGAAGTTCTCTTTCTTTGTTGGGTCTTTGTGTGGTTTAGGTATCAGAGTAATTGTGGCTTCATAGAATGAATTGGGTAGAGTATCTTCTGTTTCTATTTTGTGGAATAGTTTGAGAAGAGTTGGAATTAGGTCTTCTTTGAAGGTCTGATAGAACTCTGCACTAAACCCGTCTGGTCCTGGGCTTTTTTGGTTGGGAGACTATTGATGACTGCTTCTATTTCTTTAGGGGAAATGGAACTGTTCAGATCATTAATCTGATCCTGATTTAACTTTGGTACCTGGTATCTGTCTAGGAAGTGGTCCATTTCATCCAGGTTTTCTAGTTTTTTTGAGTATAGCCTTTTTGTAGTAGGATCTGATGATGTTTTGGATTTCCTCAGATTCTGTTGTTATGTCTCCGTTTTCATTTTTTTATTTTATTAATTAGGATATTGTCCCTGTGTCCTCTAGTTAGTGTGTCTAAGGGTTTTTCTATCTTGTTGATTTTCTCAGCTCCTGGTTTGGTTGATACTTTGACTAGTTCTTTTTGTTTCCACTTGGTTGATTTCAACCCTGAGTTTGATTATGCCCTGCCGTCTACTTCTCTTGGGTGAATTTGCTTCTTTTAGTTCTAGAGCTTCTAGGTGTGCTGTCAGGCTGCTAGTGTACGCTCTCTAGTTTCTTTTTGGAGGCACTCAGGGCTATGAGTTTTCCTCTTTGGACTGCCTTCATTGTGTCCAATAAGTTTGGGTATGTTGTGGCTTCATTTTCTTTTTTTTTTTCCTTTTTTTTTAATTACGTATTTTCCTCAATTACGTTTCCAATGCTATCCCAAAAGTCCCCCATACCCTCCCCCCCCACTCCCCTACCCACCCATTCCCACTTTTTGGCCCTGGCGTTCCCCTGTACTGGGGCAAATAAAAATTTGTGTGTCCAATGGGCCTCTCTTTCCGGTGATGGGCTACTAGGCCATCTTTTGATATATATGCAGCTAGAGTCAAGAGCTCCGAGGTACTGGTTAGTTCATAATGTTGTTGCACCTACAGGGTTGCAGATCTCTTTAGCTCCTTGGATACTTTCTCTAGCTCCTCCATTGGGGGCCCTGTGATCCATCCAATATCTGACTGTGGGCATCCACTTATGTGTTTGCTAGGCCCCAGCCTAGTCTCACAAGAGACAGCTATATCAGGGTCCTTTCAGCAAACGCTTGCTAGTGTATGCAATGGTGTCATCGTTTGGAGGCTAATTATGGGATGGATCCCTGGATATGGCAGTCTCTAGATGGTCCATCGTTTTGTCTCAGCTCCAAACTTTGTCTCTGTAACTCATTCCATGGGTGATTGTTTCCAATTCTAAGAAGGGGCCAAGTGTCCACACTTTGGTTTTTGTTCTTTTTCAGTTTCATGTGTTTTACAGATTGTCTCTTATATCTCGGGTATACTAAGCTTCTGGGCTAATATCCACTTATCAGTGAGTACATATCATTTGAGTTCTTTTGTGATTGTGTTACCTCATTCAGGATGATGCCCTCCAGGTCCAAGCATTTGCCTAGGAATTTCATAAATTCATTCTTTTTAATAGCTGAGTAGTACTCCATTGTGTAAATGTACCACATTTTTTGTATCCATTCCACTGTTGAGGGGCATCTGGGTTCTTTCCAGCTTCTGGCTATTATAAATAAGGCTGCTATGAACATAGTGGAACATGAGTCCTTCTTACTGGTTGGGACATCTCTGGATATATGTGGCTTCATTTTCATTAAACTCTAAAAAAAAGTCTTTAATTTCTTTCTTTATTTCATCCTTGACCAAGGAATCATTGAGTAGAGTGTTGTTAAGTTTCCACATGAATTTTGGCTTTCTATTATTTATGTTGTTATTGAAAATCAGCCTTAGTCTGTGGTGATCAGAGAGGATGCATGGGATAATTTTCATATTTTTATATCTGTGGAGGCCTGTTTTGTGACCAAGTATATGGTAAATTTTGGCGGAGGTACCATGAGAAGGTTTATCTTTTTGTTTTAGGATAAAATGTCATGTAGATATCTATTAAAACCATTTGTTTCATATCTTAGGTTAGTGTCCATATGTGTCTGTTTAGTTTCTGTTTCCAGGATCTGTCTATTGATGAAAGTGGTGTGTTGATATCTCCCACTATTATTGTGTGAGGTGCAATGTGTGCTTTGAGCTTTACTAAAGTTTCTTTAATGAATGTGGCTGCCCTTGTATTTGGAGCATAGATATTCAAAATTGAGAGTTCATCTTGGTAGACTTTACCTTTGATGAGTATGAAGTGCCCCTCCTTGTCTTTTTTTATAACTTTGGGTTGGAAGTCAATTTTATTCGATATTAGAATGGCTACTCCAGCTTGTTTCTTTGGACCATTTGCTTGGAAAATTGTTTTCCAACCTTTCACTCTGAGGTAGTGTCTGTCGTTTTCCTTGAGGTGGGTTTCTTGTAAGCAACAAAATGTTGGGTCCTGTTTGTGTAGCCAGTCTATTAGTCTATGTCTTTTTATTGGGGAATTGAGTCCATTGATGTTAAGAGAAATTAAAGAAAAGTAAGTGTTGCTTCCTGTTATTTTTGTTGTTAAAGTTGGGATTCTGTTTTGCGGCTCTCTTCTTTTAGGTTTGTTGAAGGATTACTCTCTTGATTTTTCTAGGGTGTAGTTTCCGTCCTTGTGTTGGTGTTTTCCCTTTATTATCCTTTGAAGGGCTGGATTCGTGGAAAGATACTGTGTGAATTTGGTTTTATCTTGGAATACTTTGGTTTCTCCATCTATGGTAATTGAGAGTTTTGCTGGGTATAGTAGCCTGGGCTGGCATTTGTGTTCTCTCAGGGGTACAGATATCCAACAAGACCATCCTCTGCTACATATGTGGCCTTCCCCATGGGCTGCTCCATGTATATTCTTTGTTTGGTGGTCTGGGGGCATCTGGCCTGTTAACACTGTTGCTTCCTCCATGGAGATGAAAATCCCCTCAGTTCCTTCAGTCCCTTCTCCAACTCCTCCATCGCCCCTCACCCCCACTCCCGTGCTTAGTCCAGTGGTTGGTTGTGAGCATCCACCTCTGTATTCATCAGGCTTTGGCAGAGCCTCGCAGGCTCTTACTCCTATCAATTTAAGCAACAAAAAGAAAGTAGTGGTGCCTAGACATCTAAAACCACCACACTGGACTCAGAAGCTCAGAGCCACTGGAGTTCAGACCTCTGCAAACTGTCATCATTATAATAGCTACAATTCCCCAGGGACTGAAGCCTTCCCATTCCCTGAGCTTAGCCTATACTACATGGAAAAATCACCCCTACTACTGAGGTTGGGACAGAAATCCGATTTCTGGTTTGATTTTGGGAGTCAGGTTTGAGGAAGTCCATCCTAGGCAACCTTGCAGGAAATTGTCAAAGTCTGTCTCCTTGAAATATTCAGGATCAAGACATGATGCAGCGATCAAGATAGGCTTGCTCTGAATTTTGGTGCTTAAATTAATACGAATAAGAGCCTGAGAGGCTCTGCCAAAGCCTGATGAATACAGAGGTGTTTGCTCGCAACCAACCATTGGACTGAGCATGGGGGTCACATATGGAGGAGCTGGAGAAGGGACTGAAGGAGCTAAGGGGTTTTGCAACCCTGAGCCTTCAGGGGGAGCTAGAGATAGTGCACACTGCCTCCAAGGAAGCTGCTGGGCACTGGCAGACCAACAGTGGGTGCCCGACTTGAGTAGAACATGTTCTAAGAACGTCAGCTGTGAGATCTTCAGTTGTTTTGCTTAATGGGTAGGTTCGGCTTTCTTGGGGAACATATAGATCAAAAGTTTGCAGTCTGCTTGAGAAGCCATAGTTCCTGAGATAAGGCAGTCCAACTCTGGGGCCTTGAGAAGCAGAGGTGCCTGAGAAAAGTAGATGGTCATTCACAGGCGGATATCAACCAACCAAGGCCAAAAGTATTTGGGGGATAAAACGCATCTGTATTGAGGGAACGTGCATAGACACTTTTGTTCTTGTTTCCCAAATAAGACAGGATAGTAATGGTATGTGGTTTTTACATTGTATTAGTTAGTGTATCTCTTGTTATTCTCACTACTGAGGATAAAGAGCCCCAGAAAAACAATTTAAAGAAGGGGAGGTTTCTGCTAGCTCAGTCTGAGTGTGTCGTGTCATCTACATCTGACGTAGATGGCACGACAGCAAGAGCATGTATTAGCTGGTTCTGTGGCATCCACAGTCAGGATACAGAGAGATTAATGCTGGTGTTTAGTTCATTGTTACATTTTTATTTAATCTGGGACCTCAGCTTAACAGGTGGTGCAACTCACAGCCAGGGAAGCAATTTGCTCTTCAGTTGAACCTTCCTGGAAAAGCTAGCATGATGATATCTATGATGGATATGGATCTGTGCATGCTATATCTGTGTTGATCCTAAATCCTGTCAAGATGACAATCAAGATTAACCACTGCAGACAGTGTGAGTCATTGAGAGATGGCACAAGCCTTTGAGAGAATGGGCATAGTTTGTGTGAAAGCAGGAGACTATTTTATGGCTTGGACTATCTATGGGTACGAGTGTTGGCAGGAGGTTTGGAATCCATTCATCCTGGACACAGAGGACTGGCACAATTTACCCATGTTCAGAGAGTTGACGAATTGATGGTAGTACTAGAATTTGTCACCTCCTGTGTCTTCAGTGGCATCTCTGCCGAAGGCAGAAATGTCAGGGAGGAGTTGTTCTCCACACAGTCTGCTTTACATTCCCTGGTCCACAAGCTTCCTGACCTTAGAACAAGGGGGCACAGCCAGAGCAGGTTGTTTCTGTCAGGCCTGGAGATGGGCTTTTATGTCAGTCTTTGCTTTGCTGTGACAGGAGACACTTTTCTGTGGCATTGAACCATGTGGGTGGCTTGCTCTACCATACACTTTGACTCAGAGCCCTTGATCTCTAGATGCTAAACATTCAGCTTTGAACAGGTACATAAATGACAACCTGTTAGGCACAGAAACATTACTAAGTATTTGATAATGTGACAAAAAGAAGCATTTACTGGTCCTGTGTGTCTGATCAGGCCCTGCTGCGTGGACCACTCAGAGTCAACAGCACACCAATTTTTAGTCACTGTGGAGCTTTGTCCTACAATTTTGACTTGCTGGTAGGGACTGGTGAAGAGTTATCAAGCCATCTTGATGTAAACTTCGGCATGAAAGAAATAGTGTTTTATTTTTCACCAGAGCTCTTTGTCTTTATGTATGGGATATTTTTCTGTTGGGAAAATGGATCCTTAGGATGGTCCCACAGGGTTGTGTTCTGTGGGGTTTTAACCACTGTTCCTCCCTTAAAAACCCACACCTTTCCTTCCTTCCTTCCTTTCTTTTTTTTTAAAAAAAGATTTATTTACTTTATGTATATGAGTACACTGTAGCTGTCATCAGACACATCAGAAGAGGGCATGGGATCCTATTACAAATGGTTGTGAGCCACAGTGTGGTTCCTGGGAATTGAATTCAGGACCTCTGGGAAAGTAGTCAATGCTCTTAACTACTGAGCCATCTCCATAGGCCCACACCTTTCTTAATAACACTAGGTGACAATTTTCCTTAAAGATATCTGTCTGTCTGTCTATATAATCATCTATTCATGTTAGTAGAACTTTGAATAGATTTATGGGTTTTTTTCTTATCAATATCATCTTTTATTTATTTATTTATTTATATTAGATATTTTCTTTATTTATATTTCAAATGTTATCCCCTTTCCTAGTTTCCCCTCCAAAAATCCCCTATCCCCTCCCCCTCCCCCTGCTCCCCAACTCACCCACTCCCATTCCTGGTCCTGGCATTCCCCTATCCTGGGGCATAGAGCCTTCACAGGACCAAGGGCCTGTCCTCTCATTGATGACCAACTAGGACATCGTCTGCTACAAATATAGCTAGAGCCACAAGTTCCACCATGTGTTTTCTTTGGTGGTATAGTTCCAAGGACCTCTGAGGGTACTGGTTAGCTCATATTGATGTTCCTTCTATGGGGCTTCAGTCCCCTTCAGCTCCCTGGGTATTTCTCTAGCTCCTTCATTGGGGACCCTGTGCTCCATCCCATAGATGACTGTGAGCATCCACTTCTGTATTAGTCAGGCACTGGCAGAGCCTCTTTGGAGACAGCTATATCAGGCTCCTGTCAGCAGGTTCTTGTTGGCATCTACCTAGTATCTGGATTTGGTGGTTGTTTATGGGGTGGATCCCCAAGTGGGGCAGTCTCTGGATGGTCATTCCTTCAAGCTTTGCTCTGAACTTTGTCTCTGTAACTTCTTCCATGGTTATTTTGTTTCCCATTCTAAGAAGGGAAGCAGTATCCACATGTTGGTCTTCCTTCTTCCTGAGTTTCATGTGTTTTGCAAATTGTATCTTGGGTATTCTAAATTTCTGGGCTAATATCCACTTTTCCTTCTAATCTTACCTCTCTGTCTCCTGATGCCTAAGCAGCACTCACCACCAACTGTGAAGTTCCTTTTGTGGTCCTTTCCACAGTTTCTTGCTTTAGTTTTGTCATCAGATGTCTACTGAACCTTGCACAGTTCGAGACACCATGACCTCCCTGTGACCAAAGCTGGTCAGTTCCCAAAAGTCTGGTGCATCTAAGGAAGGGACATCTGCTGTCTTTCTAAGATCATTCTATTCCCCCCCCCCCCATTCCACAAACATCTCCTAGTGATATGGTCTAACCCAAGTTGCTAATTCAACATTTTAAAAGTTCCTATTCATGGAGGATCTGAAAGATTGCATGGGAAAAAGTTCAGCAAAAGGAAACTCTATTTTATGTTGCTTTTTAAGACGAAAAAGGACACAAGTGATGGAAATACATAATTTTTATAATATTTGAAGACTTCCAAGACAAACAGTAGCTGAACAAGCTTAGGTGACTGAGCAATTAAAAAACCACCCGTGGGACGGGCTCTAGCAACCATTGAGGATGGCCAGCTCACCCAGGCTCACATGAAAGGGTGCAGCATGTGCACAGAACATGTACACCCCGGCTACATATTTGAAATCACTCTCTTGTAATTCCTAATGCTAGCAATTATATAAGTAGTTGTTTGCTGTATTGTTCAGGGAACAATGATAAGAAAAAGGCACACATGTTCACTGTAGCTATTGTTTTTCTGAAGTTTTGGGGGTGAGGTGGTTGGATTGTGCATATGGAAGTCAAGAATACAGAGCGTCGACTCTGTGCAAGTTTTACATTGCTATATGCACAAAAGCAGGCAGTCTAAAGAGGACATTAAAGTAAAATTGGCTTGATGTTTTTCCAAGCAGAGGAACCCACCTCACACTCTGGTACCCAATATTATATAGTTAAAAGACTTAAAAAAAATCATGAGAACAGTTGTTCTTAGATATGTGGTGAATTTTAAGGTAAACTTAAAGTGAAATCATTTTACTTTGTCCTATCAAGATGATTATTATTATTATCATTATTATTATTATTATTATTATTATTATTATTATTTAACAGGGTCTGAGAGTATGTCACTATGGATATCTTAAAAGTTATTATGTAGACCTGTCTGACCTTCTATTCAGAAACTCTGCCTGTCTTTGCCTCCCGTGTGCTGGGATTAAAGGCATGAGCCACTCACTATACCCAGCTAAAGTTAATTCTTAACAAAACAAAAGAATTGAAAACTTTCATTTTCATAATATAAAAGTGATAAAGTTCTGATTGCATTTTGAAGCAATTAATTTACACTTGAAGTCACTTCTTCCTTGGTTCTTTTTAGCCTTCACAGGCACTACAGGTTAAGAGCTCTTACTGTCTTGGAAATGGTGCAATGTTCTGTGTAGCCAGATGTTTGGACTGTGCTATGGGAGATCGCTTGTCGTGGACACCAGGAGGCTAAGTTGGGAGAGGTCTCTGCTTTACAGAACAAGTGACCATCATCTAAGATTCTCTGTTTACCACCAGACTGGTTTCTCCCTTGCCTTTCCCTGTCTGGGCCCCTCTTTATATGTTAATGTCCAATTAGTCCCTTGAGACCCTGTGACCTCAGCATGGGCCATCCGAGGGAGGTTATAGGCAGGACAGGAGAGGGTTGGAGCCAAAGAATTTGGTCTGCCTCTTCCATTCTCCTTGATTGTTGTTTTGAAATGACTGAGACCTCTAACCCTACTCCCCCTTTTTGGCAAGTTAATAGAGGACTGACTCTCTTCTACGGCCATAGGTATTCTTAGGCTTAGCAATCTGTTCTCATTCTTTATAAGACCTAGACACTAACTGACATGTTCCTGCTGTGGTCCGTCTTGAGTGTATTATCATCTCTGCTGGGGTTTTTGTTTGGTTTGGTTTGGTTTTCGTAGGCAGGGTTTCTGTGTGTAGCCCTGGCTGCCCTGGAACTTGCTTTGTAGACTAGATTGCCTTTAAACTCAGAGATCTGCCTGCCTCTGCCTTCCAAGTGCTGGGACTAAAAGAGTGTGCCACCACTGCCTGGCTTATCTATGTCTGATCTTTATTACTTCCCACATCTGTCTTTTAATAATCTGTGTTTCTTTTACTGTATTATTTTCAATGAAATCTGTTGAGTGTCTCTTTTGTAGTTTGCAAGGCCTGATGGATAAGCCTATACATGGCTTTATCTGGAGACTGTAATGTAAAGATTCAATTCATGTGTATGCTATGTAAAGATCAGGTAAAATTATGCTTTTATCATTTCTTCATAGTGAGTTCATTCGGAATCCTCACTTCTAGCTGTTTTGAGATACACCATCATTACTGTTAACTGCTTCATGATGTGTGCTTTTGATCACCAGAACTTTTATCTCTGCCTGTGACTTTCATCTGTTGACCCACCTCTCCCCTTCCTTCCCTAGGAGCTATGTACCCTTCCCATCCCCTGGTGGCTGGTTTTGTTTTTATGTTTTTTAGAAAATGATCATTTTACATAGCCCAAGTTAGCCCAAAACTTGTGATCTTCCTGCCTCTACCTCCGAAATGCTGTGATTCTAGGCATGAGCCACTACACACTTGGCTCCAGTCTGTTCTGTCATATTAGCCACAAGTGACTACTATCATGCCCTGCTTGTCTCTCTGAATGTAGCCTGTTAGTTAGCAACTGTCCTCCAAGGACTTTCATTTGTCACATGTAAAAGTATTCATCACGGTTATGATTGTACTGGGATGGATAAACTTATTTACACGCAAGCATTTTCTGAGACTAGAGAACTAGCATTAGTATCAAACACAGTACTAGTTGGCACCAGATTGGAAATGTGAGACCTGGGCTCTGTGGTCCTGTCTCAGTGAGTGTGAGAGTCCAGAGCTGCCGTGTATCCTGCAGAAGCCAAGTCCAAACCTCAGGGGGAGGTGAGCGTGGACTAGGACACGAGGCAGAAGAAGGGCTGAGAATGTAGCTCAGTGGAAGAGTGCTTGCCTACTGTGCATGAGGCCTTGAGTTCAATTTCCAGTTCTGAAAATCATCACCACCACTACCACCACCATCATCATCATCAACAACAATAACTACAATATAATCAGAATCAAATGTTCTCTTTGGAATCAGCAGACGTTCCCTAGAAAGCTACAGATGAGAAACCAGATGAGGTAGATGTTGCCTTCACTGACTGTATCACAATAGCTTATTACGACTCTCCTGATGATCATCCTTCAAGTACAAAGCAGGACAGTCAGAAAAAAATAAAATAAAATCATGCGTCATCACAGAAATCCAAGATAGAGAAGGTCCAAACCTCAAAATAATGTAAATAAACTGGGGGAAAACAATGAAAAAAAAAACCTCATCAAATGGAAGAGATTGAGGCAAAGTATCACTGAATTCCAGTGGTTCCCCACAAAGCCGTGTTTCAAGGAAGAAAGGAGTTTCTGTGGAAGCAGGGGGAAGCCTGTGAGCTATGAAAAATTTTCCTCCAGGACAGCAACCCACATCAGTGCATTCTGTCAAGTTGAACTTAGGGCCTCCCACTTGCAAGGGGGATCTTTTAGACAGACCCTCCCCAGCTCTACAGCTAAACTTTAATCTAAAACATCAGAACATTGAATGGCATGTAGGAGGAACAGCAGCGGTCACCACTACGTAAACGCTGCCACCAAGGCATCTCCTGCAGGAGGATCTAATTGATGACTGCCTGAGAGACCATGGATTGCTGATGCAGACAATGCCAGCCAATCGGCAGCTGCTGTGTAGAAGAGATACTTTCTTGGGATCAATGGGGTATTAAAGGAGTTTGCAGCAGCGTTCAGATGATCTTGCAATGGTGTTTCTCACGTGCTCCTGGAGTCTCCGTAGTGGACTGTGCCCCAAGGACAGGTAGGATCAGGCAGCAATGGTGAGCCTGTTCCTTACCACCTTTCCTTTTCCTTGCTCCTGCCCCATTTTGCTAATTCCCTCCCTTCTCTTAGACAGGCTGCTTCTACTTTTATTAATAGATTTAACAGGGCCTGCTCTATTTGTACAAATTCTTTCTGCATAAAATTTGTGTCATTTCTTTATTATTTTTCCTTTTTTATTTTTTATGTACATTGGTGTTTTTGCTTACATGTCTATCTGTCTGAGGGTGTCAGCTCACCCGGGACTGGAATTACAGACAGCTTTGAGCTGCCACGGGGGTGTTAGGAATTGAACTCTGGGTCCTTTGGAAGAGTAGCCAGTGCACTTTGAGCCATCTCTTCAGCCCCAACTTTTTTTTCTTCTTCATGTCTGAAAAAAAATCCATTGTTTCTGTACATATCATGTTCCTTACCCAGTCCCTTGTTGCTGGGTACCTACATAGCAACTATGAGTGGATGGTGCTACAACGTTGATGTGGGAGGATCCCTGTGATGTGCCAACTCTGAGTCAATATCTGAGTGATATCTCTGGGTCACAGAGTCGATTTTTGGAGAGATCTCCACACTGGTTTCCAAAAAGATTAGACCAGTTTGTATTCCCATGGGTAATGTACAAGGGTTCCCTTTTGTCCGTAGCCCATCTGGTATTTGTTGTTGTGTGTTTTCTTTTTTTTTTTTCCATTTTTTATTAGGTATTTAACTCATTTACATTTCCAATGCTATACCAAAAGTCCCCCATATCCACCCACCCCCACTCCCCTGCCCACCCACTCCCCCTTTTTGGCCCTGGTGTTCCCCTGTACTGAGGCATATAAAGTTTGCAAGTCCAATGGGCCTCTCTTTCCAGTGATGGCCGACTAGGCCATCTTTTGATATATATGCAGCTAGAGTCAAGAGCTCCGGGGTACTGGTTAGTTCATAATGTTGTTCCACCTATAGGGTTGCAGATCCCTTTAGCTCCTTGGCTACTTTCTCTAGCTCCTCCATTGGGAGCCCTATGATCCATCCATTAGCTGACTGTGAGCATCCACTTCTGTGTTTGCTAGGCCCCGGCATAGTCTCACAAGAGACAGCTACATCTGGGTCCTTTCAATAAAATTTTGCTAGTGTATGCAATGGTGTCAGCGTTTGGATGCTGATTATGGGGTGGATGCCTGGATATGGCAGTCTCTACATGGTCCATCCTTTCATCTCAGCACCAAACTTTGTCTCTGTAACTCCTTCCATGGGTGTTTTGTTCCCAAATCTAAGGAGGGGCATAGTGTCCACACTTCAGTCTTCATTCTTCTTGAGTTTCATGTGTTTAGCAAATTATATCTTATATCTTGGGTATCCTAGGTTTGGGGCTAATATCCACTTATCAGTGAATACATATTGTGTGAGTTTCTTTGTGAATGTGTTACCTCACTCAGGATGATGCCCTCCAGGTCCATCCATTTGGCTAGGAATTTCATAAATTCATTCTTTTTAATAGCTGAGTAGTACTCCATTGTGTAGATGTACCACATTTTCTGTATCCATTCCTCTGTTGAGGGGCATCTAGGTTCTTTCCAGCTTCTGGCTATTATAAATAAGGCTGCTATGAACAGCCTTCTTACCTGTTGGGGCATCTTCTGGATATATGCCCAGGAGAGGTATTGCTGGATCCTCCGGTAGTACTATGTCCAGTTTTCTGAGGAACCGCCAGACTGATTTCCAGAGTGGTTGTACAAGCCTGCACTCCCACCAACAATGGAGGAGTGTTCCTCTTTCTCCACATCCACGCCAGCATCTGCTGTCACCTGAATTTTTGATCTTAGCCATTCTGACTGGTGTGAGGTGGAATCTCAGGGTTGTTTTGATTTGCATTTCCCTGATGATTAAGGATGTTGAACATTTTTTCAAGTGCTTCTCTGCCATTCGGTATTCCTCAGGTGAGAATTCTTTGTTCAGTTCTGAGCCCCATTTTTTAATGGGGTTATTTGATTTTCTGAAGTCCACCTTCTTGAGTTCTTTATATATGTTGGATATTAGTCCCCTATCTGATTTAGGATAGGTAAAGATCCTTTCCCAATCTGTTGGTGGTCTTTTTGTCTTATTGACGGTGTCTTTTGCCTTGCAGAAACTTTGGAGTTTCATTAGGTCCCATTTGTCAATTCTCGATCTTACAGCACAAGCCATTGCTGTTCTGTTCAGGAATTTTTCCCCTGTGCCCATATCTTCAAGGCTTTTCCCCACTTTCTCCTCTATAAGTTTCAGTGTCTCTGGTTTTATGTGAAGTTCCTTGATCCACTTAGATTTGACCTTAGTACAAGGAGATAAGTATGGATCGATTCGCATTCTTCTACACGATAACAACCAGTTGTGCCAGCACCAATTGTTGAAAATGCTGTCTTTCTTCCACTGGATGGTTTTAGCTCCCTTGTCGAAGATCAAGTGACCATAGGTGTGTGGGTTCATTTCTGGGTCTTCAATTCTATTCCATTGGTCTACTTGTCTGTCTCTATACCAGTACCATGCAGTTTTTATCACAATTGCTCTGTAGTAAAGCTTTAGGTCTGGCATGGTGATTCCGCCAGAAGTTCTTTTATCCTTGAGAAGACTTTTTGCTATCCTAGGTTTTTTGTTATTCCAGACAAATTTGCAAATTGCTCCTTCCAATTCGTTGAAGAATTGAGTTGGAATTTTGATGGGGATTGCATTGAATCTGTAGATTGCCTTTGGCAAGATAGCCATTTTTACAATGTTGATCCTGCCAATCCATGAGCATGGGAGATCTTTCCATCTTCTGAGATCTTCCTTAATTCCTTTCTTCAGGGACTTGAAGTTTTTATCATACAGATCTTTCACTTCCTTAGTTAGAGTCACGCCAAGATATTTTATATTATTTGTGACTATTGAGAAGGGTGTTGTTTCCCTAATTTCTTTCTCAGCCTGTTTATCTTTTGTGTAGAGAAAGGCCATTGACTTGTTTGAGTTAATTTTATATCCAGCTACTTCACTGAAGCTGTTTATCAGGTTTAGGAGTTCTCTGGTGGAATTTTTAGGGTCACTTATATATACTATCATATCATCTGCAAAAAGTGATATTTTGACTTCCTCTTTTCCAATTTGTATCCCCTTGATCTCCTTTTGTTGTCGAATTGCTCTGGCTAATACTTCAAGTACTATGTTGAAAAGGTAGGGAGAAAGTGGGCAGCCTTGTCTAGTCCCTGATTTTAGTGGGATTGCTTCCAGCTTCTCTCCATTTACTTTGATGTTGGCTACTGGTTTGCTGTAGATTGCTTTTATCATGTTTAGGTATGGGCCTTGAATTCCTGATCTTTCCAAAACTTTTATCATGAATGGGTGTTGGATCTTGTCAAATGCTTTTTCTGCATCTAACGAGATGATCATGTGGTTTTTGTCTTTGAGTTTGTTTATATAATGGATTACATTGATGGATTTTCGTATATTAAACCATCCCTGCATCCCTGGAATAAAACCTACTTGGTCAGGATGGATGATTGCTTTAATGTGTTCTTGGATTCGGTTAGCGAGAATTTTATTGAGGATTTTTGCATCGATATTCATAAGAGAAATTGGTCTGAAGTTCTCTATCTTTGTTGGATCTTTCTGTGGTTTAGGTATCAGAGTAATAGTGGCTTCATAAAATGAGTTGGGTAGAGTACCTTCTACTTCTATTTTGTGAAATAGTTTGTGCAGAATTGGAATTAGATCTTCTTTGAAGGTCTGATAGAACTCTGCACTAAACCCATCTGGTCCTGGGCTTTTTTTGGTTGGGAGACTATTAATAACTGCTTCTATTTCTTTAGGGGATATGGGACTGTTTAGAAGGTCAACTTGATCCTGATTCAACTTTGGTACCTGGTATCTGTCCAGAAATTTGTCCATTTCGTCCAGGTTTTCCAGTTTTGTTGAGTATAGCCTTTTGTAGAAGGATCTGATGGTGTTTTGGATTTCTTCGGGATCTGTTGTTATGTCTCCCTTTTCATTTCTGATTTTGTTAATTAGGATTTTGTCCCTGTGCCCTTTAGTGAGTCTAGCTAAGGGTTTATCTATCTTGTTGATTTTCTCAAAGAACCAACTCCTCGTTTGGTTAATTCTTTGAATAGTTCTTCTTGTTTCCACTTGGTTGATTTCACCCCTGAGTTTGATTATTTCCTGCTGTCTACTCCTCTTGGGTGAATTTGCTTCCTTTTTTTCTAGGGCTTTTAGATGTGTTGTCAAGCTGCTAGTATGTGCTGTCTCCCGTTTCTTCTTGGAGGCACTCAGAGCTCTGAGTTTCCCTCTTAGAAATGCTTTCATTGTGTCCCATAGGTTTGGGTACGTTGTTGCTTCATTTTCATTAAACTCTAAAAAGTCTTTAATTTCTTTCTTTATTCCTTCCTTGACCAAGGTATCATTGAGAAGAGTGTTATTCAGTTTCCACGTGAATGTTGGCTTTCCATTATTTATGTTGTTATTGAAGATCAGTCTTAGGCCATGGTGGTCTGATAGGATACATGGGACAATTTCAATATTTTTGTATCTATTGAGGCCTGTTTTGTGACCAATTATATGGTCAATTTTGGAGAAGGTCCCGTGAGGTGCTGAGAAGAAGGTATATCCTTTTGTTTTAGGATAAAATGTTCTGTAGATATCTGTCAGGTCCATTTGTTTCATAACTTCTGTTAGTTTCACTGTGTACCTGTTTAGTTTCTGTTTCCACGATCTGTCCTTTGAAGAAAGTGGTGTGTTGAAGTCTCCCACTATTATTGTGTGAGGTGCAATGTATGCTTTGAGCTTTACTAAAGTGTCTCTAATGAATGTGGCTGCCCTTGCATTTGGTGCGTAGATATTCAGAATTGAGAGTTCCTCTTGGAGGATTTTACCTTTGATGAGTATGAAGTGTCCCTCCTTGTCTTTTTTGATAACTTTGGGTTGGAAGTCGATTTTATCCGATATTAAAATGGCTACTCCAGCTTGTTTCTTCAGTCCATTTGCTTGGAAAATTGTTTTCCAGCCTTTCACTCTGAGGTAGTGTCTGTCTTTTTCCCTGAGATGGGTTTCCTGTAAGCAGCAGAATGTTGGGTCCTGTTTGTGTAGCCAGTCTGTTAGTCTATGTCTTTTTATTGGGGAATTGAGTCCATTGATATTAAGAGATATTAAGGAAAAGTAATTGTTGCTCCCTTTTATTTTTGTTGTTAGAGTTGGCATTCTGTTCTTGTGGCTGTCTTCTTTTTGGTTTGTTGAATGATTACTTTCTTGGTTGTTCTAGGGCGTGATTTCCGTCCTTGTATTGCTTCTTTTCTGTTATTATCCTTTGAAGGGCTGGATTCGTGGAAAGATATTGTGTGAATTTGGTTTTGTCGTGGAATACTTTGGTTTCTCCATCTATGGTAATTGAGAGTTTGGCCGGGTATAGTAGCCTGGGCTGGCATTTGTGTTCTCTTAGTGTCTGTATAACATCTGTCCAGGCTCTTCTGGCTTTCATAGTCTCTGGTGAAAAGTCTGGTGTAATTCTGATAGGCCTTCCTTTATATGTTACTTGACCTTTCTCCCTTACTGCTTTTAATATTCTATCTTTACTTAGTGCATTTGTTGTTCTGATTATTATGTGTCGGGAGGAATTTCTTTTCTGGTCCAGTCTATTTGGAGTTCTGTAGGCTTCTTGTATGATCATGGGCATCTCTTTTTTTATGTTTGGGAAGTTTTCTTCTATTATTTTGTTGAAGATATTAGCTGGCCCTTTAAGTTGAAAATCTTCATTCTCATCAATTCCTATTATCCGTAGGTTTGGTCTTCTCATTGTGTCCTGGATTACCTGGATGTTTTGAGTTAGGATCCTTTTGCATTTTGTATTTTCTTTGACTGTTGTGTCGATGTTCTCTATGGAATCTTCTGCACCTGAGATTCTCTCTTCCATTTCTTGTATTCTGTTGCTGATGCTCGCATCTATGTTTCCAGATCTCTTTCCTAGGGTTTCTATCTCCAGTGTTGCCTCGCTTTGGGTTTTCTTTATTGTGTCTACTTCCCCTTTTAGTTCTAGTATGGTTTTGTTCATTTCCATCACCTGTTTGGATGTGTTTTCCTGTTTTTCTTTAATGATTTCTACCTGTTTGGCTGTGTTTTCCTGCTTTTCTTTAAGGGCCTGTAACTCTTTAGCAGTGCTCTCCTGTAATTCTTTAAGTGACTTATGAAAGTCCTTCTTGATGTCCTCTATCATCATCATGAGAAATGTTTTTAAATCTGGGTCTAGATTTTCGGTTGTGTTGGGGTGCCCAGGACTAGGTGGGGTGGGAGTGCTGCGTTCTGATGATGGTGAGTGGTCTTGATTTCTGTTAGTAGGATTCTTACATTTGCCTTTCGCCATCTGGTAATCTCTGAAGCTAGCTGTTTTAGTTGTCACTGTTAAGAGCTTGTTCTTCAGGTGACTCTGTTAGCCTCTATGAGCAGACCTGGAGGGTAGCACTCTCCTTAGTTTCAGTGGGCAGAGTATTCTCTGCAGGCAAGCTCTCTTCTTGCAAGGCAGGTACCCAGATATCTGGTGTTCGAACCAGACTCCCGGCAGAAGTTGTGTTCCACTCACTAGAGGTCTTAGGATCACGTGTGGAATCCTGTGTGGGCCCTTGCGGGTGTCAGGCGACTCAGCTGGCAAGGTAGCCCGGGGCTCGAGTGGAGTGGAAGGGACTTGTGCCCCAGATCAGGCTCGGGTAGCCTGCTTCCCTATGTACCGCAGTCTCAGGTTCCGCGCGATTGGATTGGGGCAGGCGCTGTGTTCCACTCACCAGAGGTCTTAGGGTCCCGTGGGGAGTCCCGTGTGGGTCCTTGCGGGTGTTGGGCAAGACTCTGCTGGCAAGGTAGCCCGGGGCTCGAGTCTCGAGTCGAGCAGAAGGGCTTGTGTGTTTTCTTGCTGTCTTTCCAGCTGGAATGTAACTTTAATTTGTATTTCTCTGACTGCTAGTGAGACTGGACATTTTTCACATGTCCACTGACCAACTGTACACCCCCTTTTGATCATTTAACTAGCCCATATAGTGACTGGGTTGTTCATTTTCTTGTTCTTATTTTTTTTCTTGTAACTTTTGAGTTCTTTGTTTATTTTAGAATTTATTTCTCTGCCATATGTACAGCTGTCAAGGATTTTCTCCCATTCTGTCTTTCTTGTGTGATTTACTGTTGTCTTTGCGGGATCCCTTCTTACTTTTTTGATCTCGCAGGGGAGTCTGCAAGGGAAGCCGTGGTGAAGTGATGGTGATGTGAAGGGGCACACCTGCTTTGGAAAGCTGTCATAGAAAGGACGGACAGTGTCCAGCTTTGAGAGAGGGAGACAATCTCCAGGGTCCCTATCATTTTCACATGAGCTAGCTTACAGTTCGCTCACAAGACAGTGTTTTTAAATCAGGATTTACATGGAATTCCTTCTCCTTTTCCAATCCCTTCCATACCTTCGCTGAAAGACATCTGTGCTCTGAGAGTCTGTATAAGACCCTTATCAAAGGGGCTCAGCTTTATCCCCTACAGACCTGAAAGGCAGATATAATCTCCATCTATTAATTGCCTCAAGCCCTTTTGGCATACGGTTTCACTTGGAGGATTTTGCAGGGACATTTTATACATGATGAATGTTCCAAAGGCCATTCATGCCTAATTCTAGGTTTAACTGTTGCCTTTGGTTTTTGCATGTTGCTAATTTTATAAAGTCTTCAATCTATCTCAAAATTCCAGCATGATTATCACACAGAGAGGACCTTTGATAAGTAAACATTCAAGTAAATATCTCATTGCTAAGACAAGACTTTGAAAAAATTCACTCCTCTCTCTCTTTCTCTCTCTCTCTCTCTCTCTCTCTCTCTCTCTCTCTCTCTCTCTCTCTCTCTCTCTCTGTCTCTGTCTCTTATTTACCCTTGCCAATTCTCTTTTTATTTCTCCCCCCTTCTTGATACTGCAGATAGAACACAGTTTAGGGCAAATATTCTATGCTTCTATCACTGAGCTATATAGAGCTCTACATTTTATTAACTAGTATATCAAAAAGTGGATAGATGGATGGATGGAAGAAAGAAGAAAGAAGGGAATGTGGGTCAGGAAACTGGCCTTCCTTCTAGGCTTCTTTTTGTGCAAGAAGCCTCGATTGGGCCTGAGCCAGCCACCAAAGCTCTACAGTATCTTCTTAATCCACATTTCTGTGTTCTGTGGTTGCAGTTTCCTGTGGTTGACTGCAGTATGAAATGTTACATGGAAAATTCCAGAGAAGCCTTCATATGATTTACTGCAACATGCTGTTATCATTTTGTTTTACTATTAATTCTTGTACCTATCCTGTAAATTAAAGTTCATCATGTCTATATTGGAAAAAATACAGAATATATGGTTGGGAGTTATCAATAGTCCCATGGAATCTTGGGACATATTCTCAAGAATAAAGAAGAGATGCTTGTACTTAGACCAAGTTTAATCGGTAGCAAGTAAAATTGCAAGAGCAATATTTTATGTTGAATAACATAGTTAATGTAAGTGGAATCAACAGAAGGAATGAACAGGAGATAAAGATACAGTAGCGTGTAGCTCTAACTACCCAGTGCCTCATGAAAAGTTACAAGAGAGAAAATGCAATTCCACATCTCACAGGACTATCGGAGAGGCAGAATGGGAAAGGAGAAATAAAATCCTGGTGGAAAAAAAAGAGTGAGAGTCACACACAAGATGCCAGGTGGCCAGAGCCTGGCTGGGCATTCTAGGAGCCCCTAGCTTTGGTGCAAGACCATGAGATACACAGGAGCAAGTCTAAGCATTGTCCTGAGATCCTGAGGCCTGCATTCAGATATCTGATCTAGGTTTATATGCCTTAAAATAGTGGTCTTTCTGCTTCTCTATTTAAGACAAGCTATACAGCTCTGTTTCAAAGGTCTCTGGTAGTTGAGCGGATTCTTTAAAAATGCCATTCCTTTGAGCTGGTCTGTGAGATATCCCTGCCTGTCCTTGAGCCTCTGGTTTTGCCTCAGTTTTCCAAGCAGAGTAATAACAGTCATGGCTGACCTTGAGTGGTGACTCATTTGGTTTACTTTGCCATATATCTCTACTAGCTTTTTCTATGTGGCTATATCTACCTGTTACTTAAAATACACAGCTATGGATCCTTGAATGCTTTCTCTAACACGAGTTTTACACTTTTGAGACATTTCTCTCCAAGTCTCTGCACTGGCAAAGTGACAGTATTGGCAACTTTATGGGGTGAAACTGTTTTTACTCTGTGGCAATGTTGATTGTCCAAATATAGGATGCCTGTACTCGGGGATCAGGTTTTCCTGTGGAGATATATGACACTGAAGAATATTCACAGATCTTTGCTTTATGGGAGTTTCGTATGCCTCACATGACTCCTTCAGATTGTTAATAGCATGCCTCTCATGCTTTCCTCCTTCATTCTGTCCTTCCCTGCCCATCACATTCCATTATTCCCTCCACGTGTCACCTCTTGGCTCCTTACTTATCCCAGATGCTCCAACACGTTCTGGGGAGGTAAAGGAAAGAGAGCAGGTGTAGGATCTCTAAGGAGCCATGAAAGCAGAAATAGGCATCACCTATGGGAGAATGCTAGCCATAGTAGATCCCACAGGATGATGGAGGCCGAGGAGAGTTTCCTGGGTGATGTAGCACCTGAGTGACTTGGAAGGGAACATTAACTCTATGATAATAATGAGGGCACTTTCCCCACACGACTAGGGAGAAGACATGAGATGACTTTCTACTGCGTTGTTTTACTTTTGGCCACTTGTCTAGTGCATATCTACCTACTGTTTGGGACTTGGAGATAGATTTTTATGCGGTGACATATGTCCCTTAGATAGGGTGACTTGCCTTGTACCATTACCACCCTCAACCTGTTAGAATCCCCTGGGCAGCAACCATCTATTTTTCTATCTTGGATTCATCCAGGAGTAGAGGCTTCCAGCCCCCTGGGTTATTGCATTAAAATTGGACCAACTGGTGCTGCTGGTATTAAAGGGATCTGAATATTAGAAAATCATTGTTTTAGAGTGATGTGTACAGGTAGGTTTATGTATACAATAGAGTAGTACTGTTCTATTCTACATATAATTTTATTGTAGGATTTTATTTATTTTTGTCTACCTTTTTGAGCTAGCATTTACTCCTTGATTATTACTAGCTCATAAGAATTGTGAAGAAAAGGAAATTTCTTTTTAATTCTTTGGCAACTATCTTTATACTCTCATAATCTTGACCTGTGTGCTTCTTCATCAATGGGGTAGTGGTGTTCTCTCCTGAAATTCTGACCCAGTGGGTGTCAGGGAGAGCAGTCTTGTGCATCGTACCTCTATTTTTTTTTTAAAATGTGGTCCAGAAAAGTCTTATTAGCATGCTAGTTTATATAACATGGTCCATTTAATCCTAAACCATGTATTAGATACTAAACAAATATACTCGTCTATGTCACATAGATATACACGATTATTATGTTGATAATGCACATTTTTGTAGATTGAAAGTCTACACTGCTAAGAGAAACCTGGCTCATTAGTAAGGAAATGGTCTGCATTCAAATCAGAGCCTTCTGGATGCCTTTATATGGATCAAATGATAGATATTGAAAGTGTAAGCTGTAATTGTGGTTGATGTTAGGGATTTGGAAGTGAATGTTTTTAATTAGACCTTTTTAAAGGTTGGGTTAGGTTGTGCAGCTTCAGACATTCATAGACGTTGGTTCTTATTTATTTATTTATTGTTTGTTTGTTTGTTTGTTTGCTTGCTTGCTTGTTTGTTTACAGTCTTGATGATAGGATGCAGGCTCTTTGGCAGACCAGTACAATTGCCAAGCTGCATCTTGAGCTGAGACAGTCACAGTTCTTAGCAGAGTGTTTATGGAGGAAAACCGGGCAGCTTAGAGCAACCAAGCTCAGCTGATTTTGGAGAATTTGAACTGATTACAAAGAAATTTCACTCAGTTAAAATAGCCTTCTCTTTAAAGAAGATTATTTTTTGTTTAAATAGTTGAAAGCACTAAATTTTGTAAGCACATTTATCTCTTTTCAGAGTAAAATGCTAAGTATGTAAAATGAAGCTCAGGAAAGCATATTGGAGGCCTATCCTCTCATTCAAGTTAGTTGCTGCTGTTTTCTATGAGGCCCATTCTGCTATTTCCCAAGCAATGCTCAACAGTTAACTTGCTTCATTATAGTTTATAGGAACCTTATCAAAGTCAGATGAAATCTTACCTTTAAATTAGTTACTTACAAAAAGATTTGTTACAAAATTCATTAAGATGAAGGACTAAAAGGTGCTCATAGGAAATAGTGAGTGATGTCTATTAGAGTAACAAAGAATAGAGAGAAAGAGAGCAAATTCCAGAGAGAAAAAGAGCAGGGGGACATCATAAACCATGCAGAAGTGCTGGAGCAGCTGAAAGTGTGGGTAAGGGGACAGATGACTCAGAGGGAAAAATAGTTTATATTCTTGTCCCTGAGTGCTGGGGATGTAATCTCCAAATATAGGCTCATCAGTAAGATATCTAAATAAAACTGGAGGAGAGGTATAAATTAATACATATGCAAATTGCAACACAGGAAAAAAATAGGGCAAAGCAAGGCAACATGATCTCCCCACAAGCCTAACATCTTAATCACCCAATCTCCAAATTCGAAAAAGAGTAAACTGTTGAATAAAGTATTTAAAAGTTTCCTGGTAAAAAATGACCAATGTCTTCAAAGAGGATGCAAATGAGGGTGAATGAAGCAAAGAAATAGTTCCTGGACCTGGAGGAGAAAGACAGCCTCAACCATAGATGAGAAAGTCAAGAACAAAACTAAGGTGTTCAAGAATGCAAAATAGAAATGTTAACAATGAAATGCTCGGTGAATTAAAAAATAAACACACTCAGGAGCATTTGCCTTATAGACTAAATCCCAGAAAAATGGCAGGGATGAGGACCAGGGCGGGAATTACTGCATTCAGACATAATTAAAGACAAAGCAGTATAAAGAAACATAGCTGCATCTTCCACAGAACCCTGATCATGATCAAGAGACCCTGCCCAAGAATCCATGGGGTAGATGGAGGAATTGAAATGAATGTAATGGTGGAGCAATTCTGTTCATTGGAATTAAAGCCCCAAGCCCCCAAATCTGTGGAACAAAACCAACATCCAAACATGAGAAACATTGGGAACCCCAAATAGACAGAACCAGAAAAGTTCCACAGCATGCTAAAGTCAAGCTGCTGGAAATTGAAGCTGTTAAGTGGAAAATGTCAGCTGAGCCATAGAGACAGGAAAAAAGAGGTATGGGAAAACCACAGATGTCTCAGAATCACATGGTGAGGCTGGGCAAGGCAAATCTGTAGACAGCAATACACAAACCGGGGAAAACTGGAAGCACCTCCTCTAAAATCAGGAACGAGGCACCCACGCCCACTCTTTTCACTTCTTTTTTTTTTTAATTTTTTATTAGGTATTTAGCTCATTTACATTTCCAATGCTATACCAAAAGTCCCCCATACCCACCCACCCCCACTCCCCTACCCACCCACTTCCCCTTTTTGGCCCTGGCGTTCCCCTGTACTGGGGCATATAAAGTTTGCGTGTCCAATGGGCCTCTCTTTCCAGTGATGGCCGACTAGGCCATCTTTTGATACATATGCAGCTAGAGTCAAGAGCTCCGGGGTACTGGTTAGTTCATAATGTTGTTCCACCTATAGGGTTGCAGATCCCTTTAGCTCCTTGGGTACTTTCTCTAGCTCCTCCATTAGGGGCCCTGTGATCCATCCATTAGCTGACTGTGAGCATCCACTTCTGTGTTTGCTAGGCCCCGGCATAGTCTCACAAGAGACTCAGCAGAGTGCTCAGACTCTTGGCAAAAGCAACACAGCGAGACACAGAAATAAAACGGATACAAACAGAAAGGAGCGAAGTCAAATTATCTTGAGTTCTTGACATGGTATCATTGTCAAAGAATCTAAAGATTCTAAAAGAAGATCTGTGAAATACTTTCAGCAAAGTGGTAGAATACAAACTCAGCATACAAAAGCCAGGTAACTTTCTTGAAGAGTATGAATACACTTGATGGGAGTGATATCAGGGCATTCTGTTTGTATATGTATGTGCATATATTTTAGGGGGCTTCTATAGTAGCAGCTTTCAACAAGGCTTTTAAAATGGTTTCTAGTTTTACTTATCTCTCTCAATATTCTCTTACCTTTCTATCCCCTATTTAACCCTTTCTGTTCTATTATTCCCTTTCACCTATTTATATCAGCTACATTAATCTCCTACTTCTTTTAAAGTATAGAATAGAGTTTATTAAGGGCATAGGGAGGGGAGTTAAGAGGGCATAGTAGAGGCCGAGAAAGGCAGAGAGAGACAGAGACAGAGACAGAGAGACAGAGACAGAGAAAGGAGAACTAGAGGAGTAGAGGCCGACCATGAGGACATGGGGAGAGGGGGAAGGGAATGGGGAGAGAGGAGCAAGAGAGCAAGAGAGGAGCAAGAGAACAAGAGCATCTCCCCTACTCTTAAAAGCCCTGCCCTGAATACTTACTGGTTTCTCTGGATACTCCATTTTATACATACACATCTGGCAGCTCAAAACTAACATCCACAATGACAGAGAACACTTAACATTCCTCTTTCTGGGTCTGAGTTATTTTATTTAGAATGATTTTTTCAAGCCTCATTCATTTACCTACAAATTTCAAAATTTTCATTTTTATGAGTGGAATAATATTCCCCTGAATAAATATACTACAGAAAAGAGCAGGTCTCCCAGGAATATCAACCAAACATGGCATAACAAATTATTAGACCAGGCACATATGCTTATATCAATGCTGGAAGATGCAACCCAGTAAGAGGAAAAGGGTCCCAAGGGCAGGCAAAAGAGTCAGAGTTAGCCCCTTTCTGACTGTTAATAGCTCCACAAGAAGTCCAAGCTACACAACCATAACATATATTCAGAGGACCTAGCTCAGACACATACAGGCTCCCTGACTGTCAGTTCAGTCTCTGTGAGCTCCTATGAACCCTGGCTAGTTGATTTTGTGTGCCCTGTTCTTATGGTGTCCTTGACTAATACAATCCTTCCTTGACATCTTCCACAGAATTCCCCGTAAGACCCACCTAACACTGTGGATCTCTCCATCTGCTCCTATCAGTTGCTTGACAAAGCTTCTCTGATGACAATTCAAGTTTGGCTCCAGTCTATGATGAGTACAGTAAAATATCATTAGGTATCATTTCATTGACTTTTTTTTCCAGTCATGTTTGATTTATCCTAGGTCTCTGGGCTACCCAACCTCTGGTTCCTGGCCCTCCAGGCAGTGTCAGGGCTGGGAGTTTCCTTCTCCATGGCATGAGTCTCAAATGGGACCAGTCATTGGTTGGCGACTCTCACAAGCTCTGTGCCCATTTTACCTCAGCACATCTTGTAGACAAGACAAATTATACACTGAAGGTTTTGTGGCTAGATTGGTGTACCAATCCCACCACTGGAAGTCTTGTCTGGTTACAGGAGATGGCTGGTTCAGGCTCCATGTCTGCCCATTACTATGAGTCTTAACTAGGGTCACTCTTGTAGATTCCAGGAAATTTCCACTGCAGTAGATTTTTACCTCATCCCCCAAGTGCTCCCCAATTCTAGTTATCTCTTTCACTACTCTCTCCCACCATCCCCTCAATCCCTCCTGTTCCTATTTCTGTTGGTGAAGTCTATTCCATTTCCCCTTCTAGGGAGATCCTTATAACCCCTCCCCCACCATCCCTTCTGCCTCTCTGAGTCTGCAGATTGTAACACATTCATCCTTTCCTTTACGACTTCTTAGCCATTTGTATTTCTTCTTTGGAAAACTCTGTTTAGTTCCATGTCCCATATCACAATTAGGGTTTTTTTTTTTTGAGTTTTGTTATTTTTAGTTCTTTGTAGTTTCAAGACACCAACCCTCTGACAGATGTCTAGCTGGAAAATATTACCCCTACTCTGTGGGCTGCCTCTTTCAGAAGAATGAAAGTAGAGCATTACCTCTCACCCTATAAAAAATCAATTAAGAATGGATCAAAGGCTTTAACGGGAAATCTGATGTTCAGAAACTGCTAGAGGAAAACGTGCCAAGATAGAAGCATAGCCCAATGACTTCTGAAAAGTGAGTCCAGTTATTCCCAAAACAGTTGAAAGATTCACAATTACAATTGTACAAAATTGAAACCTGAACAGCAAAGAACACAATCAGCAGAATGAGAGATACCTGCAGAAAGGGAGAGAATCATTGTCATTTCAACTTAAGACTGGGATTAATCAATAAGATCTGTAAAGAATTCAAAGAATTAAAACCCCCAAACCAAATCATCTGAAAAGACAGTTCTCAAAAGAAGAGATACAAATCATGAGTTAAACATGAAGAATGTTCATCTGCTGCCATCAGGGAAATGCAAATCAAAACTTTATTGATCTTCTCTCTCCCCATAGTCAGAGCAGCCATCATCAGGAAAACAAAGCCCAACAAATGCTGGCTGGGATATGGGAGAAAGGAGTGCTTATGCATTGCTATAGGGAATGGAACCTTGTTTTCTTCTATTGGCAACCTTCTACTGGAAAGTTTTGAGCACACTAAAAAATTACCACTATATGATGTAGCTTTTTAACTTTTGTGTATAGTCCAGAAAGAGTATCAGTCAACATGACACAGGGATATTTTTATTGCAGTACAATTCAGGATAGAAGAAGAGGCAGCAACCAGCCTAGGTGCCTTCCAACTGATGAAGAATGTGGCACACACACACACACAGTGGAGTTATATTCAGCCACATGGAAGAATAAACTCATATCATTGCAGGAAAACAAATGGAGCTATAGAGCACCACATTAAGTGAAAGAAAACAGACTCACAAAGGCACATGACATATGATACCTTTCCTGAAATATTATCTATCTATCTATCTATCTATCTATCTATCTATCTATCTATCTATCTATCTATCTATCTGACATGAGATAAGTGGCAGACTATGATAGGGGAGGATGGGACCCAAAGAGAGAGGGAAACAAGAGACTCAGGAAAATAATTCATGTTTTCTTTCAATTATAGGATGTAGACATAATGATAAACATAAACACAGTAAGACAGATAACTCCTTTTGAAAGCATTTTCCTTTGGGGATGGCAAGATGGCTTAGCAGGTAAAGGTGCTTGTTGCCAGGTTTGATCTGAGTTCATTCCTCAGAATCCATGTGGCAAAAGGAGACTAATTCCTGAATGTCGTCCTCTGACTTCGATATGTTTCCCATGGTGAATGGGTGCACGAATGTGTGCACTCTCCAACACATGTCTGTATTGACACTTATATTAATATATGCAATTATCCACACTGTTTTGTGTCTGTGTTTAGCAGGGAGCTTGGCCTGTTATTTCCTGCATGTGTGGGTCTTTATCTGGCTTTGTTATGAGAACACTACCTAATTTGTAACTTGGGTTTGAAAGAGTCTCTTCTTTTTATATTTTATGAACTAATTTGGAAAGAATTGGTGTTCGCGCTTTAGAGGTCTGGTAGAATTCTTCAGTGAATCCATTTAGGCCTGGACTATTCTAAATGATTATTTCAGTCCTGTTGTTTGCCACACATGTGTTTAAATTATTCATCTCATCTTTTTTTAAACTTTGGTAGGGTCACATGCATCTGAAAGCCATCCTTTTATTTCAGAGTTTTTAATTTAGTGGAACATAAGGTTTTTAAGAAATGTCCTTACTGAGGACAAATGGATCAAAATGGCCAAAGTGGATAGAGGAAAAGTTCATGAGGTATCAATTCTACACAAAAGCTGTAGACAACCAAGGAAAGCTGGGAGCAGGAGAAGTAAGTGGTCATTCCTAGGAAAGAGAACCCCAATGATTTTTCTACCTTCAAACAGTGAGGCCTTAAAGCATACATAGAAATAGAATTACACAGATTGAGCAGGCTATATTTAGGAATATAAAGACACACACACACACACACACACACACACACACACACACACACACATATATATATATATATATATATATATATATATTTATATATTTATATATGCATGAATGACCTCCCCCTTAAGAACAAATAATGTTCAGTGTACAGTGAGAAAACACCATGATATATAAATATTTATATAAATAATATACACTTATATATGTTATTTCATATATATATATATATATATATATATATATATATAGAGAGAGAGAGAGAGAGAGAGAGAGAGAGAGAGAATAACAATTAGTGAAAAAAGCCATGCATTATTTGAAGGAGAACAGGGAGGTGTCAGTGGGAGGGTATGGAGAGAGGAAAGGAAAGGGAGGAATGTAATTATATTATAATATCAAAAATAATTTTGAATTTCATTGTTATCTGTTGTAATGTATCCATCTCTAGTTTATGATTTTTGTTTTGTTTTGATTTTTGAGACAGGATCTCACTCTATAGCCTTGGTTTGCCTGAAACTTAGTGTGTAGACCACGTTGGCTTTGGGCTCTTCCTCTGCCTCCTGAGGACTGAGATTAAAGGCTTGTACCACCAGGCATACACATGGTGCACAGACATACATTCATGTAAAACACATAAAATGTTTTAAAAAGATTAAAAATATAATGCTGGTGGTCCCACCATATTAGACTTCAGATTGCACCATAGAACAATAGTAATAAAACAAACATGGTACTGGCGCGCGCACACACACACACACACACACACACACACACACACAACAGAATGAAAAACCTAGCTCTAAGTCCACACATATGCAGACACCTGATGTTTTTAGTGACTAGCTGCTTTATTTGGATATTTCCATGCCTATGTTTCTGGAGTTCAGTAGAGCTTATATAATGACAAAATCATTAATCAGAGCTTTACACTTTATATAATTGTCTGCTTAAAAATAATGCAACATCGGATACAGCCAGGGAGATGTCTCGGTGGGTAAAAGCACTTGCCTCACAAGCCTAATAACCCAGTCCCACCCTTTGACCTCACGTAGAGATGGGAGAAAACTGACTACACAAAGTTACCCACTGACTGTCACACGTGCACTGTGGCATGTCGGCTCCCCACATCCTATACACTCTTATGTAATAAAGGAAAATAAAAATCTTCCGCCCTACTATTTATATAAAATTGACTATGGTGTCTGTACGATGTACACTGAAGATTATTTGTTCTTAAGGGGGAGGTCAGCCACACTTAGGCTGAAGTGATTAATGAACACAAATAGTATGAGTGACAACATATACTGTCATATCTCTAGCATACAAACATGAGGGTCTCGGACTGCAAGAGCTACAGTCCAGAGGCATGGAGTTTCATGGGTGATAGCAGGCAGAAATCTTCTGAAGGAAACAGGCTATAGGGAGCCATTAGATGTTCGAGGAAGATGCTAAAGGATACACATGGCAGAGAAATCACCAACAAAGAAGAGTGGAAAACCAAGGTCAACAAACACTGGTGAGGGTGTGATGTCAGAGGAGTCCTTTGACACTGTTGGTGGTAGAACAAACTGTTACAGCCCCCTTGGAAGTCAGTGTTTAAGCTTCTGAAGAAAAGAGAAAATAGAACTACCACATGGTCTAAGTATATAACTCCTAGGTATATCCTCAAGGGACGCTATACCACAGGACAGAGATCTCTGCACATCCATGTCCATCATTGCTCTGTTCATTGTAGCAAAAAAACAAAAACGACAACAAAAAACTAAACAAGAAAACAAAAAACAACAGTAATAACGACAACAAAAATGGGCTCAGACTAGGTGTTCACCAACTGATGAATGAATAGAGAAAATGTAGTATTATACTCAATGAAATTGTATTCAACCATAAAGAAAAGTAAGATATGAACTTTTCCAGAAAATGGAAGGAATTATAAAATATTATATACTAAATGACATAACTCAGGCTCAGAAAGACAAAGCTGCGTGTTCTATCCCATAGGTAGATGTCAGCCTCTACTTTTTATATATGTGGATTTATGTCAGTGAGAATATACAGAGCTCCAGACTATGAAATGGGATCCATGAGATATGGGGAAAAGATTCTTTAGTATGGGGAAGTGTAGTAGAGCCATGAGATACAAAAGCAGAAGGGAAAATACTGGAAGTGGGAATGTATAAGGACCAGGGGGAATGTATAAGGGAGGCAGTGAGAGGAGGGGGTGGAGAAAGTCAGCTTAGATTAGCTGACTAATGGTGTGTGATAGCCATAAGAAAATATAATATGTAATAAGCTAATCAAAAATGATTTTTAAAAAAGAGCTCAAACAGAGGTACCTGTGTGGATTAATAAAGCTGCTCTCAGAAGTCAGAAGTTATTAAATAAAAATCTCATCCCCAAGGGTGGGCTACATCCCTATGAGCTGTGGCCATGGAGGCTGAACAAGCAATGCTTGCTTTGGCTGCTCCCCAGAACGAGTTGGAAAGATCGTGTTGTTGAAGATAACACCTATTTTTTTGTCATAGGGCATAGAAATCAAGCTGGCACTGGACTGGAATCTTCCTTCCCGTTGGCTAGCTGTTATAGTGCCAGAAAATGATATACAGGCTGCTGGGGGCAGAGATTGTAATCAAAAGCCCCACTAAGTATGGACTTGATATGAATAGCATTGACTGAGGCAACGTGGGTTCTCTAGTGCAATAGAGGCAAGCTTGCTAAGAGCATAACTAAATTCTTTCTGATTGGACATGACACCCACGTCTCAAAAGCAAGTTCATATTTGGCACTGTAAACCCAGCTCCAATACCTGTTACAAAAGAGGTTGTAAGCCTTAGTGGGGAAGCTACTGCTATTGCCTTGCTAGGTGGGCATGATATGGCAGTCAAACTGCCTTCTAAATAACTATTTGAATGCCCATAGGATAGTGTTCTTGCCAGAGATAGAAAAACTTTTTGCAGTAGTCAGCAAAGAATTGTAAGTGGTCCAAGTACAGAGAATCAATAACTATTTAATGCCTAGCATGAAAGGTGATATCTAAAACACCCTCTCTCTTCAAGGCTCAGCAAACAACACAGAAGGAAAGGTTTACAGACTCCAAGAGCTGGATGGACAGAAAGGGTGGTATGGAAGTGTTGACTTCCAGACATGACACGGCTGATGCACTCTTGAACTCAAAATAGTTGTGATTACCTGCACAAGACTGTGTGTGTAAGGAATCTGGAGACAAATACATACACGCAGGAGGACGTGCAGAGGTCATAACCAGATACTGTGCCGTTTTTACGTAAGAGGCTTGAGCATCTGTAGATGTTGATGTTTTAGGCTCCTACAGTCAGCTTCCCCAAGGACACCGGCAGTGACTGTGGTTCTTAGTTTTTTCACATAAACTAATTTTACTTTATAGAAGAAGAGATTGATACTTCTATACAAAATGTACATCAGACATGTGCAAAGCACTTTTATGTTTCTTTAGATTAATGAGGAAAAGATGTTATCATAGCATTGACAGCAGTGGCTGCATCTATTGATGAAGATGAAGCATCTTATCTATTCAAGGAGTGGTTATCCACTAGGCTCTATGTTGGCTCTTGGGACACAGAGTTGAAGCCTTAGCCAAGATTCCCTCTCTCCTTGCTATCATCCACCACAATGGAACTTCAGTGATTCTCTACCACGATGCTCTAAGGTCAGAGAGAAAACAACTACCTCTACGTGGAAGTGCTGGGAACTGCTTTCAGGAGGAAGATGCCTTAAAGACATACTATATCATCCAGGTCAGAAGGTTGGAGCTTGGGAAGGTGGGTGGCTGGCTTGGAGAAACTTAAATCTTCCAGGCAAGTCTTACAGTTGTAGAATGTCAACATGTCTTACAGTTGTAGACTATACATTATCACATAATCTAAATTTTGTTTTCCCATAGTTAAGCTTTCCTTTGTATTATTACTCTTTCTGTGATACTTAAAAAGCCCCAGGATTGTTGGTGTTGGCAAAAGTCTAAATATATTTCTAATTAATTACTGGTCTTCCTACTAATTGGAGGTTACCTTCAAACTTTCAAGCTCAGAGAACTAACTTTCTTTATATAAAATATAGTCCAGCTTGGTAATTCATGGCAGTTTACTTCAGCATTGTCCTAACTGAGTTTAGGATTACTGGTTATTCCACAGCAGAGTATTGCAAAGGACTCAATTTTAGTCCTTTTTGAAGTTCTCCTCTTAGAGTAGACAAGTTCTAGCCTGTTTCTTCTCAGCTACTTCCTGAGATATGTGACCCTCCTCTTTGATTTAACAATAAGCACCATACATCTGGGGATACAGCCTCACCTCTTGGCTTTCTTCTGTAGAATATAGCGTGCTTTGTTCCAGAGCAGAATCCTGAGTGGTATAGAATGGACATTGCCTCTCTGTGGTCTATAGCTTTGCATGCAAGGGATTGGATTCCATTCACAAACACATGTTGGGTCAGACACTGAGCACCTACACTATTTCCCCCCTGACTTTGACCTTTACAGAATGAAGGGAATCTCTTAGGAAGCCAATCCCCACCCCAGTTCCCTGGCTGGTTAGTCTATCTTGGGTTAAGTTTGGGCTCCTTTACTCCTTTGATTAGCAAGCACCATACTAGAAAGAACAAATGCACAGTGTGCCTCTCACCAGCATGTCCCAGCCTTCCAGCCTCATGCTCTAAAGCCCCTTTTAACATCACTTGGACTAGGAGTCATGGGAGCATCACTGAACAGGAAGCAGGCTCCTCCCCACTGCATGCTTGTGACAGAAGGACACACAGGTCTCAGGGACTCATCAGACTCTCGTCAAGCAAAAATATAGTTTAATGCTGTTTATCTTCCTTGAGGTGAATTGTCTGATTAAAAACTACTAATCAAACAGCTGTGAAACTGGATCTACTACAGAAACATGGAGCCTATCGCACTGAGGTTCCAGGGAAGAAAACCAAGGGCTTCAGATAATGAGAGTTAAGGAAAAAGGACAAAGGTTATCAGAAAATAGTAGAGGGGATAGAATTGTAGACATGCAAGGCTCTGGGTTCATTCCTTAGAGATATTAAAGAAAGAGGAGAGAGAGAGAGAAGAGAGAGAGAGAGAGAGAGAGAGAGAGAGAGAGAGGGAGGGAGGGAGGGAGGGAGGGAGGGAGGGAGGGAGGGAGGGAGGGAGGGAGAGAGCACAAATGAGCACAAGAAATGATGCTCAACTGTATGTCATTAAGAAACTGCAAATTGAAACAGCAGAGTGAGCGCTCATAGCAGGCAAGGATACCTTTACTCACCTGTACTGCTTGAGTTTCCACAACAGAACACTAGAAGCAGGATGGATCCAACAATGTGAATTTATGTTCTTAGCATTCTGGAAGCTAGGTGCTTTAAGGAGACCTCTTTTCTTGGCTTACAGTGGCTTCTCGATTGCTCTGTTCTCACCTGGGCCCAGGGAGGGCTGGGCAAATCCCTGGCACTTCTTCCTTTTCATAAAGAACTGCAGCCTTCCTGATGTTTTTACAACCTCATCCAACCTTAATTACTTTCCTAAGTACCACTTCTAATGTAATCACATACGGAGCGAAGGCTTGAGCCTAGGAGTTTTGGAGAGGAGCTTAACTAACTCCATAATAACATACGATCCAGCAGTTATGCTCTTCAGTACTTACTCAAATGAGTTGAACATGATGCCACACAGAAGCCTGCACATGGATGTTGACAGCATTTTTTTTCATACTTGAAAGCAATCCAAATGCCGTCCTCAATAGCTGAGAAGGTTGTATAGGTAGTGTTTCTGCAGAACATGGTGGGTTGAACTTTTTTTTTTGGTTACTTTATTTATTTACATTTCAAATGTTATCCTCCTTCCCTGTCTCCCCTCCACAAGCCCCCTATTCCCTCCTCCCTCCCCTGCCTCTATGGGTGCTCTCCCACCCACCCACCCACTCCTGCCTCATCAGCCTAGCATTCCCCTATCCTGGGACATCAAGTCTCCATAGGACAAGGGGCTCCCTTGCCAGTGATGGCAGATAAGGCAATCCTCTGCTACATATCCAGCTGGAGCCATGGGTACCCCCTGTGTACACTTTGGTTAGTGGTTTAGTCCCTGGGAACTTTTCTTACTTTAGAGAGATGTCTAATTAGAGACTGATATATGATATCACCTTTTTATTTAAAATTTGCAGACTAAGAAACAACATAAATTTCTGGTGTCAAGTATACACAAGTATTTTTTGGAAAATAGTATTTAAAAAAAAATTGATGGGCCTAACCACTAGCTTCCCAATAATGGAAACGTTTTTTTAAAAAAGAATTATTTATTTTATTTACATTAGTACTCTCTATAAGAGTTAAGAAGGCATCAACGCTCACTACAGATGTTTGTGAGCCACCATGTGGTTGCTGGGAATTGAACTAATAAGCTCTGGAAGAACAGTCAGTGCTCTTAACTGCTGAGCCATCTCTCCAGCCCCCCAGAAATCCTTTAAAGATATGTGCCTGTTTCCAAATTTGAAGTGCAGCCTTAGTTGCAAATTTTCATGAATAAGGAGCCATCTTTAAAGCATGGATATAATCCAGCCATGAGAAGCAGTTTGCTTGTTTTTCAACTTCTGCCCCTAAGCTCTAAGGGGATGGGATGATTGTTATATTCTCCATCCTTGGCTTTGCTGACTGGTAATAGATTCTTTCCTTTATCATCTATGTTACTGATGGATGCTACTATGCAACCCTGGTAGAGAACAAGAACATCTTTGTGTGTGTATTCACATCTGGAATGTGTGTAGAAAAGGCAGTCATGGATCTGACAAGAGAAAACCAAGAAGTGCCTTCATAGATATTTTATGGTATGGCACACAGGCTATTATTATTCCCCTGGCTTGGACACCCACGTCTATAATAGTAAGACTCGGACTTAAGTAAGACATTTGGCCAAACTCCTCGCGGAACCATCTAATAAGAATGAGGTGGTAGCCACTTTGTCTTCTGATCAAAGGAGGCTGGCATTTCGGTGAGTAGGAAGGCAGATTTTGCACAATCATCGAGTTTTCTTTGGCACTTGCAGGCTTATTTATTAGAGTAATGTGGAGGTACGTGTGTGACGCTGGGGACTGAATCCAAGGTTCCACTACATGTGCTAAGCACATGCTATACTGCTTTCTGAGCTGGCCTTCCCTTCCCCATGCCAAACCCCAAGCAGGTATGTTTTAAGTCTTCAGCAGTAGTCTACCATATTTGATACCCATGGCCATTACGAATGTACTTGCTAAGCAGGGCTACTGTGAACTAGACACCCAAGGGAACAGTCCTTAGAGTTCAGAGAGGAGAGTCCTTGGGATTCCCAGAGCTGATCAAATCTCTTTTGCACCAGGCTCATTTTGATACTTTTTTTTTTTATATATAAAGATAGGCTTTTATCTTAAGAAAAAACTACTCCTGTGTTCCTATATAGGAAGCCCCATTGCACTGGGGACTCTATGATGCTTTCTAGCTTTTTAGTGTTGGCTGAGAGGAATAGAGGATCCGTTTCTTCCTGCTTGGATTGCAACATTACTCTAGCATTTGTCACATGTCTGAGGACAGACATACAGCATAGAATGGTATGCTACAGAAGGCTATGCCAGATTTGAAATGCTGCGATATTTTTCTAGTCTGGCAATTTTTATTGCCATGGCTTCTTTCTAATTTGATTTTGAGGTCTTTCTATTCTGATTGGCTACAAGCCAAGACAGTGGCTTTTTAGGTGAGCCCAGACAAAGGGGAAGTTAGATCAGCCTGTGTTGTGATATACAGGGGAGACATAATAATAAAATTCTTGCGGACAAATTACCACTCACAGATCCCAGAGAAGCCAGGGGTGCAGATGGGTCCTGATGAAAAATTGGAAGCAGTGAGTAGCTCAACTGGTGAAGCAAGGGTTGGAGGGGGACACCAAGGATTTATGGGACCACAGCTCTACTAATATCCATAGGCATCATTCATCATCCTTCAGCTTCCCAGAGAGAGTTTCGGGCTGACACGTGGGAAGGGGGAACATATTTACATGGATCTGGTGTTGACAGGTTTTATTGTGATTAGTAGCTTGGATTCCACATGAGCTGTAGCTGTGTTCCGTTTGTGGTCAGTAGGGTGAAGAAGACATGGGCTATATATTTCAGCTCTATACTGAGTGAACATTTTCATTAGGCCAGCGTGACTGGGTTTCAAATACATAAGGCCTAACATGGATGCTGAGCCAGCAATCATACTAAAAAATTAGTGATATCTATTGTCCTCTGATTTAAACTCTGCTTTGGTGGGTGACGTTTTTCAAAAGCACTCCCTGTTAGCACAAGGAGGGTAGACTTAAGTGGATGCACATAACACTGGCTGACAGCCTATCAGGGTTCTGGGAATTTGGGACACAGGAAGCTGGTGAACCCATGTATATAAGATGCAAGGGATGAAGGCAGTGCTATCTTTTGTTCTTTGTATTTAGGTATTCTGTCACTGACCCATACCTCATAAATATGGTATCTCTTTACCCCTGTGTTAGAGATTTAGATGGGGATGTAGGGTAAGTTGTGTTTCCTTTTAATTTCACTTATTTTATCTTTAATCTCCAGCTACGTCTGAAAATGAATAAATTTGAGGATAAGCCTTTATGTAGAGAACTTATTAGAAGTGATGATGTTTAGGATGTGTCTGTCCTAATGTGACTGGTGTCTCTATAGGAAGAGAAAAGGATCCAGAAAGAGACACTATTGTACATGTGCGTGCAGGACGACCATGTGGGGGACCCAGGGAGAAGGTGCCATCTACAAGCCAAGGAGAGAGACATTAGGAGAATCCAGCCCTGACTGGGCTTTACCTTGGGTTTCCAGACATCAAAACGGAGTAAAATTTCTAATATTTAAAGCAGCAAGCCTGGCATTTTGTTAAGATTACTCTAGAAGACTGTCCCATGTAGATTTTCACAGTTGCAAAAATAGCATGTACTTTTTTTTTAAAGATTGATTTATTATTATACATAAGTACATTGTAGCTGTCTTCAGACCCACCAGAAGAGGGAGTCAGATCCCATTACAGGTGGTTTTGAGCTACCATATGGTTGCTGGGATTTGAACTCAGGACCTTTGGAAGAGCAGTCAGTGCTGTTACCCGCTGAGCCATCTCACCAGCCCACATGTACTTTTCCCTGTAATACCTTTACATTTTGAGTCCGTAGCTCCAATCAAGAACTATTTCAACTACCAATTGACTCTGTGGGCTGCTCTAATCAATAAAATGTTATTTGTGTGCCAATTCCAGTCTGAGCTATAAGAATGGTTTTCTTGCTCCCTTCGAGACCACCCCTGTAGGATAGGACAGGATAACTCACCCACTTCCCGCCTTAGTATGCACTTGACCCAGATTCTCAGCACAGCACAGCTCCATCCAGCCCAAACTGCTAACCAAATGCTTGTTGGAAGCCACAAACCTCTCATGACTTGTTCTTGTTATGCGCCCTGTGGATCTGATTTACTCAGTGAAGCAGGTGGGAGTCAAGTGGTGGCTGACAGGCCAGCTTGCACAGCTTGGCTTTGTGTTAACTGTGGATATCGAAAGCTCACGGCCCAACTGGCAGGTCAGGAAGTGGATACTGGGATATTCAAGATAAAACATTAAGAAATATTTACCTATGACTTTGCTTATTTTGAGCTCCTTTTTCATGATTTGACAGAAGATGGTTTGCTTCTTCTCCATACCTCTCCAAGCAGATGTGTCCTGTGACATCACCAGGAAGTGCTCTGCCAGGGCTGTGCTGGGACTACTTGTGTTCTGCCCACCTTGATCTTTCTGGGGCTGCCATGAAGAGCTTACATGGAGGAGAACATTCGTTATCCATGTGACCCTCTGAACTCTCATTTAGGAGGCTTGGGAGACTTCAGCCCACTAAAAAAGCAAGAACCAGTATCTCGGGCTCTGTGCTATTTGAAGACCATACCTTGGCTCTTACTGTCTGAGAGCACATGCTTTTTTTTGCATCAAGGCCAAACCACATCCCTTTCTGGGATGAATTTACAAACAGGCTCAGTAGAGGTTCTGATTTGTTGGAATGTGGCCAGAGAGTCCATTCCTTAGTTGGCTTCTGTGTTGTTTTCCTGAGACCTCTGAAGGCCTTGAGACCTCCCTCTGAGGCTGTTGCTCTCTTCTCTGGGATGCTGGAGAGGACTTCTAATGGGTACTCTGTGATGTGTAAAAAAGCCAAGCTGCGGGGAGGTTCTTTGTGGCAAAGGAGGCTTGCCGGCTCTGTGCCAGGTGCAATCACTGCCTCTCTCTGCTGTACAGCTATCATCTGTAAGGCATCTTGGACATTTTCTGAGACAGCAGTAAAGGAATCTGACTCAGATCATTAAAGTCCCGTGTGTGGGCGATCCGTTGGGGGGAGGGGCTGCCGCAGAGGATGTTTGACATGACTCTTGCCAGACACGGATACCCCAGACAAGCCCAGGGCAACGAATCAGATATTTCATTGTTTCAACAGTTACCAATAATCTATGCATTGTCTGCCTGCCTCCATCCATTCCTCCATCCATCCATTCTCATTTATACCTGTCACCTACCTAAAACTAAAATTAAAGGATAAACATACATGAAAACGCAAATGCACACACACACACACACAAACATGCAACATCTAACCTCCCTTTCTCTAAGTTCCCATTGTCTCAATAAAAAGGCATCAAGTATTTGTGATCCAGTCTCTAGCTTCCTGTGAGCATTCACTGGCATCATTTTATGAGGAGAGCATTGTGGTAAGACATGCAAATGTCACTGGCTTGAAAATGATAGGAAGTGAGGCCAGTAGTGACCATACTTTGTAGACAGATGCTCATTTTCCTCCTAAAGTACAGTGTCTTAATGCAGAACAGAACTTCTCTTCCTCCTTTGTATTCAAGCCTGGATACTGTCACGTGTTTGGTTAGGATCAAAAATTATCTCTTCTAGTAGAGACGATTTAATCTCAAAATGTCAAGCAACTTCAAATGTTCCTACTCAGATGTAAAGTGTGACTTGTTTTTAAAACATCTAGGAGAAACCTGGCAAGATTGTGCCTCTGCGTTTAGTAAATGTCTATTCACCAGGGGATCCCGAGCACACAAAGTGCATCCTCCCCCGTCAGCTGTTCTCACAGCCAGTGATGAGGATGTGCTTCCACACGTTGGGTCGCAGCTCTCTTCTGCTTCCATCATCTCTCACTAGGTCACAGATCTGGGTGCAGCTCATCAGTGATGGGCAGCAGCTGTGAGCATTGCTCTGCCAGTGGCCTCTCTTTGCACTGCACCCTGGCCTGTTGTCTTGTTTGTATTAGTCTCAGTCCCATTTAATTTCCCCTATGCCTTACTTACTGCTTGGGGTAGTTTGAATGAAAATGGCGCACATAAACGCATAGGGAGTGGCATTATTTGAAAGCATTAGGATGTTTGGCCTTGTTGGAGAAGGTGTGATCTTATTATAGGAAGTGTGGCACTGGGGGTGGGCTTTGAGGTTTCAGAAGCTCAAGCCAAGCTGATCTGGGTGCAGAGCTCTCAGCAACATCTTCAGCAACCATGTCAGCCTATGTGCCACCATGCTTCCCACCATGGTGATAGTGAACTAAAACTCCGAACCATAAGTCATTCCCAGTTAAATGGTTTCCTATATAAGAGTTGCTGTGGTCTTGGTGTCAGCAATAAAACCCTAGGACACAGCTTCACAGGAAATTCTTCCTCGGGTATTATTAGAGTGTGACCACCAGGGTATATCAGAAGGTCTTAAAATACTAAGGATTTCACACTGACCCACTCTGAAATTTTCTTCAGTCTTTGCTCTCAAAGTTAATAGTTGAAATGTCTCTTGGTCATCCTGCCTGGTCCCTTGAAAGCCTATTCTCCATGGGGCCCAGGGATGCAGTTCATAGAGATTTCCCTACCTTCCCTACTTAGCAAGTTCGGCCCTCCTTTTCTTATGTTTCTGTCTCTCTCCTACTCTTTAATATCATCTCTAACGCTTTGGAAGCAACGAAGTGGAGGGTGGAAAGAATCCACAGGCCAAGTCTGTGCAACAAGAACATAGCACCTCTGTATGGATTAACCTCCATATCCAGATGAGGAAACTCAGCTACAGAATGGGCAAGGTGACACAAAGATAAGCTACAAGTGTGGGTACAGATGACATCTTTAAAATTCAGCTCACCTGATGGTGACAAGTTGGAAAGGACCCTGGGGTTCAGAATCGGGGGGTTTTGGAAGAGCTTTGTGGAGCATAAGTGTGCTTCACACATCAATCCCATGGCGTTTTCAATGTAGACCCCAGGCCATGAAGTGTGCTGCTGATGCCAGGGGCAGGCAAGTTTTCTCCCTTCATGGCATCTTGCTTTTGGGGCAGTACCAGCCAGCCAAGCTTCTTGAATGGTACTGATAACACATGACAGACCTCAGCCACAGCCTTGTTCCTTGGGTAGCAGACATTTACCCAAGATTTGTTAGAAAAGAGAAAGTATCATAGTGTTAGTGTTCAGAGACAGAAGGGCCAAGGTACATTTGGATTTTCAGAATTACAAGCTGTAAAAGTATTTCAGAGACAAAAAGCTTGGTGACGAAAGTTGGAAGCTTGTTCATCTTCTGGAAAGGAAATTCAGTTGCAGCCTTTTGTCTCTTATACTAAAAAGAAGAAACCAAGTTAACTCCAAATTTAGTAACAACATGATTGTGCATTTCCACAAGTGGAACATGCTCTTAAGAGTGTTATAGAAAAGATGCAACTGCAAAACTGTTGGACTCCTGCCCAGGGCATTCTGTCTTCATACAAATGTGGCTGGACAGTCAGGCTTATTGCACCACTGCTATGATTTCTTGGTGATGGGGTCGGGGAAATTAAAACATACCAGTTATGTTCACAAAGCCTAACCACAAAAGTCCAATATGCTCTGGAGTCACATGATGAAGACTGTAATGTGTACATGTGAGAACAACAGCTCAACAGGTAGTCCTTCCATACTCATTGACTACCACACCTGCCATTCATTCATTCATTCATTCATCCATCCATCCATCCATCCATCCATCCATCCACCCATCAGTACACTCAACCATCCTTACCATCAACTAAACTTACCCATCCTTCTATTATCTGTCCATACATTTGACATTTCATCTACCCACATGTGTGTGACACTATTCTAGAGGACATATAAATAAACACCTACTCACCCCACATAGGAAACCAATGACAGACCAAAGTAATGATGCTACCCATTGAGCTTTTTGAATCAATGAGTTTATTGGGAGTTTTCTTGGGATTATGGGTGAGGGGTTACTTACAAGAGCATGGGCCTTTGGAATACAACTACATCATCAAAGCCCACCCCAGCACAAGGGAGGACCTATGAAAGCTTGTACCCTGTAGGCTCTCTGTACAACTGGTAGTCAACTTGAAAGGCTTGATAGTCTCTTCTCAGTAATTTATGCTTGTACAACTCTGGGGAGGGAGAGACCTTATATATCTGGTATATTTTTAGGAACTTTCTATAGTTTGTGAGTTGTCTACTTCCTGTATCTTAATGAGTCTCCCTTTAGAATGTTCTGAATCTTAACACACCCTTCTTTAGGACTTCTTGGGTTTCAATGAGATTCTCCAAGTATGTAATATTTCAATTCTGAGAAAATTGCTGCACAATATCAATATATCTGCCTATCAACCCATCCATCCATTCACTCATTTAACCTTCACTCATTTATTCATTATCTCATTTATCCATCTACCCACACATCAGTTAATCTATCCATCCATCTGTCTTTTGGTAATCAAGCCATCTTTCTATCCACCCATTATCATGTCCTTACATCTATTCACCTTACTCATCTATACATCTACATACTCACCTACCTATTAATCGATCACCACACTCTATCTATCTACCTACCTACCTATCTATCTGTCATCTATCTATCTATCTATCTATCTATCTATCTATCTATCTATCTATCTATCTATCTATTTATCTATCCATCCTACTTCACTCCCATATTGATAATTAAGGCAGTCAAAAAGTCCAGCTGAGTGAAATTTAAGTCTCACCTGTGGACAAAGCCTTGTAACATGGAGGAGTGACAGCAATAAAAACATGTAACTAATTCAAGGAGAAAGGAAGAGTTTCCTAACTGATGTTATCTGGAACAACGTGAGCAGAATTCTGAAAAAAATAAACAGGTATAATCAGAGGATAAATTTCAAGGAACACACAGCCAGTTCTGTAATGCAGAGTACTCTAATGTAGCCTTTGGGATATTTGACTTCACAAGGTCCTGAGAGTTGTCCTTTAGGTATAGAAAGACAGTCAGTTGAAGGTCATTGGCCTCAAGTGACCTCCTCATAAACCCTGACGTTCCTCTTCCAAGCAGATCCTCTGGAATTACTTACTCACTTTATGTGACCTGGAAAACCTTCTGTTCTGCCATTGTCCTCAGTGGGGACAACTTGTCAGTTGTTGGTCCAGTGTGAACCTACATCAACCCAGTTCTCTCAGGTCTTCTCACCTCCCTCAGAGTCTTCAGAGCCTCCATAGCTCCTCTTCACTCATATCCCAAGGGTGGTAGCATTGTGCCTTTTTTGAGTGGTGAGGACAGATCTTGTTTTCTATAACACTGGATGAAGGCAGCACGCAGGGTCACCATGCTACCTCCATGGCAGAAAGCCTTGTGGGTCTGTGGCCTCTGAGGCCTCAAGGGCTTGGATGCCATGCCTGAGATCATCTGATGAAAGAGAATGAGGAACAGAGTCCCTGCAGGTAACAAGAAGAGAATCCACACAAGGAACCCACCAATTCCTGGCCCTATTAAGCTGATCTGGCACCAGCTTCTGAGACCTCAGCTGTGCACATGTGTGAAATTCTCAAAGAATTAATAAAAATACTTTATTAAAGTTATTTCAAGGTAAGATGCCAAGGACCTTTTACTCTTCTCGCTAGAATCCTCTTTAGCTCCATTTCCCTTTTCTCTACCCTCATTAGTGGGCCTTCCGGATTAACTTGCTTGATTCTATAAATCAAGGCATTTGGGCTTTCACTAGGTTACCTGCTCAGGCCAAACCTGAGGTGTGACTTCACCAAAGGCAAGCCATGGGGTAGCAGCCCCCAACAAAGAAACAGGTAGCTAACAGCTACGTGCCTTGCCTAAGAAGGGACTCAGTGTCACTGGAGCAACTGGTCCTAAGTGGTCAATGTTTGAGCTCATTTGAGACAGCTTATAGGTTGGCTTGCCTATGAGAGGGCAGGATATTTTCAGGAGGCGGTGCTTTGCTTTCTCTCTCTCTGTCCCTCTGTCTCTCTCTTTCTGTCTCTGTCTCTGTCTCTGTCTCTGTCTCTCTCTCTCTCTCCCTCCCTCTCTCTCTCTTTCTCTCTCTCTCTCTCTCTCTGTGTGTGTGTGTGTGTGTGTGTGTGTGTGTGTGTGTGTGTGTGTTTGCAGTGCTGGGGGTTAACCCAAGGGTCTGGTGCGTGTTAGACAGTTATAGCTCACTGAGCCATATCTGTCTTTATGTTTGAGGCAGGTGTCTCTAAGCTTTCCAAGCTGTTTTTGTTTTGTTTTGTTTTGTTTTGTTTTGTTTTGTTTTGTTTTAACTCATTCTGTATCTCAAACTGGCCTTGACCTTTACACCTTTTCACTCACTCCAGCCTCTCTAGTCTGGGATCAGTTCCAGAACTGCATGTGGATCTTGGATCTCCATTTATGTTCTTGTTTGGCTGTGCCGTCAAAGTAACTAACAGGCTTTCTGGATATGGGTCCCCCTGACTTCTGATGACCAGTTTCTCATTTGAATGGCTCCCATCTCCTCCTGTTCTAAAAGCACAGGCTGTGGGAAGGGTGTTAGATCCCAGCCTTGTTGTTTAAGTGTTCCTGTTCTAATTTACTTGGGTTTGATGACCACATTTCATACAGAGCAGTGAGAAAGAACCCCTGTTTTTATTCTCTCAGCCCTCACTGGGTGATGGTCAAGATACTGGAGATGTAGGCTTCTCTCGAAAGGCCCAGGAGCCGTGAAGTCAGAGGCCATAAGGCAGTGATATTGGTACAAAATAATGGAGTCATATAAACTGGAGGGGTGTCCCATCACTAGATGTGCTTTGCAGCTCTGGAGGAAAAACCTACAGGACAAGTGGACTTGGGAGCCAGAGGGCACCTTAGACCCAGGCCTACATGCAATCTTCTTCTAGAGTCACACAACTAAGAGAGTTGGATTGTGTAGCCATGTTGCATGAGCCAGCATTCCCTCAGATACCATAAGGGAAAGTGTAGCCCAGAAACATGGGTAATTTTCCAGAGGTACCCACCCATGGGAGTTTCTAAAAGGCACAATGGCTGTTTCCATGCTTTCGGACAATGTTTTCATATTTAGTTTACAGTTGCCAAGGACTAATCTCAGGTGGGACTTCTCATATTGACTGTACGTGGAGTACACCCATTTCATATTTCCCTTATCTTACTCTAATAAGACAGCAGATAGCAGTCCTTATGGGTACTCGCACCTCTACTCAGAGAAAATGGTGATAGCATTGAAGGTGCCCATCCTATCAGCTCCTGTTTCAACACTGGCATTTGGAAGGACAAACACTGATATAAACAGTTAATTTAAGATAAAGGTTAAACTGGTTCGAAACTCTGATGGCCGGACCAAGGCAGATCAAACCCATTATTAGGTACATTTACCATTTAAAAAAATTAAAAAAAAAAAAGAAAGCACAAGAAAGAACAATCCACTGAAACCAAAGAGTAAAGAAAGGTGTGGGATTTTTTTAATGTATCCTTTCATTTTATTATATGCTTTTTCGATCAAAAGTAGAGATAGTCTTTCTTGGCTTGTTCATGTGATTGTCACTTCAGGTGCCAGTTGAGTTAAGTCTTGGAGACAAATGCAGAGCTACAGAGATGGGACTGCAGAAGCCACCATGGTCAGCACAGCCATCCATTATATCCAGGTCCACAGGGGAGTGGTACCAGGAGCCCATGGATCCCAAGTCTCTTGCATAAGATTGAGTATTTGCACATGACCTACCCACATCCACTCAGAGGCTTTAAGTCTTACTGCAAATGCATGATGTAGTGTAAACTCTAGGTGAGAGCTGCTGGACTGTATTTTTGGGGATTGGTGAAAGTGTCTGTAACTGTTTCCCCCTACACACACCAAATATTTCTGATCCACGGTTGTCTGAATCCTCAGATACAGAGGATTGACGGCATCTGGCAAGTGGCTTCTTGAAATTATTTTCTTTTTGTCTTACCCTAAATTGTCCATTTTTAAAAATGAAGAACATGAAAAATTGACTCCACCACACCCCAAATGGAAATAAAGGGTGAGTTTATGGATATGTGGATATGGTAAATAGAGTTTCCTGAAATAAGTGGGTTGAGGTAAGTGTATGAGGAAGAAGAGGGACGAAAGCAGAGATTGTGTGAAACATCAATAGTTTACACTCAGACTACAAATTCTTCTGAGATTTCTTGCAATATAATCAGTCACTTCATAGCTGCAAACTAGCCAATGAGCTATGACTAAACATCTTAATTTCAGAAAAGCAAGCAGGCATGTAGTAACTCCTGAAGAGACCTGTGTCACAGAGATCAAAACGGGCTTTCGAACAATCTTCTTGAAGATGATTTGTGCCCCTTGAAAACTTCAATTTGGTAGGTTTGGAAATTGGCTCAGTGTGAACAATACCCCCACCTTCCAAAAGATGATTCCTTTCCCACTTAACCATAACTTCAAAGCACACGGCTTGTAGTTAGAAAAGTTGTAAGTTCCTTCCATTTCAGACGGAAGGAAGGACCATCCAGAGACTGCCCCACCTGGGGATCCATCCCATAAATAGCCACTAAACTCAGACACTATTGCATATGCCAACAAGAGTTTGCTGACAGGACCCTGATATAGCTGTCTCTTGTGAGGCTATTCCAGTGCCTGGCAAATATAGAAGTGGATGCTCACAGTCATCTATTGGATGGAACACAGGGTCCACAATGGAGGAGCTAGAGAAAGTACCCAAGGAGCTGAAGGAGTCTGCAACCTTATAGGAGGAACAACAATATGAACTAACCAGTCTCCCCAAAGCTCATGCATCATTGGGAGGAGAGGCCCTTGGTCATGCAATGATTATATGCCCCAGTACAGGGGAATGCCAGGGCCAGGAGGTGGGAGTGTGGGTGGGTTGGGGAGCAGGGCAGGGGGAGGGTAGAGGGGACTTTCGGGATAGCATTTGAAATATAAATGAAGAAAATATCTAATAAAAAAAGAGAAAAGAAAGAAAAGTAGTAAGTTGAGGATCAGTTCACGTTGGTTACATTTATGTTCCGGATGACAATTTTGGTTCAAGTTTATATTACAGTATGTTGGTGTCACTTTAGCTAGTGTTAAGACCTGGCTGTTAGCAGACAGCTGAAGCCAGGCACCTTCTATTGACCAGACTCACAGACTTGGGAGTGACTGTGGCTGCCATAGGTGATCTCTGAACAGTAGAAATCTGGCTGATATATACACATAGATGCAGACAGACAGGCAGACCGATAGACAGACAGACACAACTATATTTTTCAGGGGACATAGTTCACAGGGCTATATAGATAGAGATAGAGATAGAGATAGAGATAGAGATAGAGATAGAGATAGAGATAGAGATAGAGATAGAGGTAGAGGTAGAGATAGAGATAGAGATATACTTGTTTTAGGGACTTTGAACTAATCTTAGATTTTTAAGATGAATTTTTATGATCAACTAAATGAAATTAACTGGATATGTTTTTTTTTAACAAAGAGGAGAAAATTTAAAACTATAAATCTACTCTTAAAGACAGATTATTTGGTTCACTGGAATCACATCTGCTTCAATATCTAATGACATCAGCCCAACTTGTCCTGAGCCCTGAAGTCATAGACTCATGTTGGCTGTGACTTCAAAGACCACTTGGGCCGAAGTTGACTTAGTTGGAGCTCTTCTTTCAGCAGTCCACAGTGCTGCCAGTGCCCTGACCCTGCCTGGAACTCCCAGATGGTTTTCCCTTTCCTGAAACTTCTTCCCTCCAGCATACTTGGACAACCTGAAAGCCTGTGGGTGCATAAAGGCTTCAAGGGTTGTCCCCCTTTCCTCTAACCCTCCATTCTCCTGCTCAGGCTAGAAGAGCACAGTATGTTCCTCTGTATCCAGCATGGCATGGTTGTGAGACTCTCTTTCCTGTGTGCCTCAAACAAGAGACCTTCAAATAGGAATCACAGAAAGTTGAGCAGAGCTCTTCCTGTGCCTTCTAACAACAGTCCCCTGTCTGAGTACCTGCTCAGATACCCTTACATAGAGCCAGGACAAGGGAGAAAAGCAGACATGTGCAAGTAACCCTCTTCCAGCATTGGGTAAGGAATGTAGTGAGAATTCTGGAAGTTTGGCTTCTTTAAAAACATAGTAATGTTTTACGAATATGTTTTCATTTTAATCCCAGGTCTAGGGATGTGTGGCTACTTGGACTGTCCACAGCAGCTGACTATGATTTGTCTCATGCTCTACTAGAGGCATGGTTTTACCAGCTGCAGATAGTTTCTGTGATCCTGTGACATTTGCAATTTTTGGAACTTTTCAGAGGGCATATAAATGCTAAGGTCCTGAGTCAGTGGTTTTTGGTCATTCAGGGGGTTGGTTGTAGTTTGATAGTAGTTATTCTCAAAGATGAAAAGAGAAGAAAGAAATTAGATTCATGGATCTCTCTTTCTCTCCCTTCTATCCTTCTTTCTCACTTATCTATGATAGGGGATGAAATCTGGGAGATAAAGGGTGGAGAAAAGAAGAGCCCATGAAGTAGCAAAGACCCACCACAGTGTACTTATTTCCCCATCTCTCCCACTTCATCCCATCTTTAGCATGAGCCAAGTTGCACTAACAAGAGATTTATTTGAGGCTGATTTCGATTCTAACCCATGAAAATACAAATTCAAAAGGCGCTTGAAAACCTGTTCAGAGGCTTTTTAAACGCCAGCTGTATTTACAGCCCAAACTACAAGGCACTTATAAACACATCACTTGTTAGAAATACTGATTGGTGCTGGAATTGGTTAAACTTACTTGTAAAAAAGGAATTGAATGTGGTCTCAGGCTCTGGATGATTTAGAACAGTGCTTCTCAGCTTGTGGGTCCTGACCCCTTTCTGGGCTGACCAACCTTTTCACAGGAGTCACCTAAAACCATCTGCATACCAGGTATTTATTTACAGGATGGCAACAAAAATAATTTTATGGGTGGGTCACTACATACAACACGAGGAACTATATAATGGTCACAGTATTAGGAAGATTGAGAATCACTGGTTTACAGAAAGAATTACTTTATGTATTTTTTTTTAAGTTTCTCAAGTACAGTTGGTGGTGTCCTTATAGTCCTGCAAATGTTTTTTTTTTTTTTTCCCTGTTGGCTGTTCTCTTTCTTGATGTTGTCTTATTGAAATGAATTTTAAATTTTGATCAGATTCAATTACACATTTTTGAGCTTCAGAATATAATTTCTTGATCATAAGCAAACAAAATATAAATGTACAAAAAGCATATATAGAGATATTATATCATTTTTTACCCCTGTGCAGAACTAGGGTTAGAACCCAGGGTCTCTGCATGCTAAACTATCAATTAGCCACTGAGTTAAGTGCTTAGCTCAATCATACCTTTTAAAAGCCGTGGTGTTGAGTATGCAATGCTTAAAGTTTTAAGTGTAGAATAAACCAAACCTGTGTTGCATGTGGAACACATACAAAGTGACATCTCTGAACATTTCTTATTGAACATCAGAACTTTATTGAAGAGATTTTCTAAGACAATACATACTTGCATCGGAGTATTTTTATTCAATTATTGTGCATGAAAAAAGTGACTCTGGGACACATTGTTAGCAAGATTAACAGTTTCTTAGTATTAATTCCATTCAGTGATAAGAGAGCATAAAAGGTATGATAAGAGAGCAAGTTTGGGGTTTGATGACAGTGAGGAACTTTTTCTTAGACTATTCGAAGACTAGTCTACTAGGAGATCCCAGATTGACTGGTCAGGCTTTTCATACCCGGGACTCTATGGGGCTGAGTTGCTTCTGTGCTATACTCTCAGATGTTCTCAGATGCTGAGTGTGGCTCCAGGTCATAGTGTAGCAGAGATCAAGCCAGGCCCAAGTTCTGGACCCATTAGGATCTGACACTGCAGTTTGCATGGACTTGGGTACTGAAACTAAGGAGCAACAGGAGCAAATGGAAATGCTGGATCCGCAAGTGAAGCCTCTGTTCTACTGCCTGCCAAGGTCTGAACTTACCTCCTCGCTACTCTAGCCAGCGGGCCCTCAAAATGTGACTGGATTTGTGAAGGGTGTTACAAGCAATAAGGTTAAAATGAGGTCAGTAGACTGGCCCTAGACCAGTATAAATAATGTAGGCTTAACCAAAGGAAATGAAGACAGACATAGGGAGAGATTCTAAGATTTGCAGAGATCATCCTCCAAGATCCATGTGTTCTAGTCTCCCTCTCCATGGTGATCATGTTAGCAATAGGAGGTGGGGCCTATAGTAGGGTACTTAAACCATTACAGGTATTCCCAGAGGGGCATTTTAGACTCCCAGCACTCTTCCTTCTTTCTTTGCCAATGGGGGAGTAGCTTTTATGTCTGAAATGAAAGTCTCTCTATGAAGCCAATTGCTCCTAGATCGGAATGTTGAAAACTATGAACCAAAAAGGAAGCCTTTCTTCTTTGAAGCCAATGACCTCAAATGTTTTGTCACCGTGGCAGAACCTTAAGATGCTATGCAGGATCCAAGGAGAAGGCATCACGCACAAGCCTGGGAGAGAGGCCTCAGGAGGAAGCAGCCTAGCCCAGACTTCCACCTTGGACTTCAGCCTTTAGAATTGTAAGAAAACAAACTGCTGTTGCATATACTGCCTGGGCTCTGGTGTTTTGTGTGCCTGCCCCAGAGACAGATGCATCATATATTTCTATCCTCGTCTGTGAAAAGAACACCACACACATACACACACACTTTTCTCCCTAGCAATAAGACTGCAAAGAGTAAATGGAACCATGACTAGTTTGTTTGGGTTCACTTACTCCTGACTGCTTTAAACAACAGTGTTTATCTTTCTAGCCTGAATTGCTTTCATATCTATCTTCCCAGTTTGTCATTACAATGAGCCAGCAAAGTTTTTATTATTAGCTACAGTTTATACAGGACAAAGACAATCAACTTCCCAAAGAAATTCAGTCAGCAAAATAGCAGATAAAGGGTTTGGACCCTGGGCTCTGGCTTTAAACTCCCTCCCCGCTTGGGTCAAAGTGTGTTCCTGGAAGCTGTCATGCGTGTGCTTCTGGGAAAGGTACTTCTGAAATGATGTAAGTTTAATCTAATATATTAATGGAAAAAATTATAATGGGGCTTGTAGTGTGGACCTTGTGCTTGATTTCCAAATTGTTCTACCAAGAACCAAAATACCACATGTGATCAAGTTCACACCGTGCACCTGTATAGCACAAGGTGAAAATTGGCAATATAATACCTGCTGTTGTAAAAATTCATTTCATTTTAAATACAATCCACAGGAGAACCTCTAGGGATAAAGGTATAAAGGTTTTGTAGAAACAGCTGGAAGTTTTCTGGTTTCCAGAAGTTTTGCCAGAAGCTGAGGATGAAGTGACCTGGGCAAAGGATGATACTTCTGGAGAGGAGGAAAATTGAAATCCTGACAGTGGACACTGCCACTGGAATTCTTATATTGTGTCACTGCAACTGGAATTCTGACACTGGGACACCGCCACTGGAATCCTTATACTGGGACACTGCCACTGGTATCCTGACAAGGGGACACTGTCACTGGAATCCTGGATCACTGCCATTGGATACTGAATTTTCTCTAAGGCCTGTGGAGGTCAGTGTGATCTGCCTCTGGGCTTGTCCCCTTTAGAATTGTAGTAACCTGAACAGGAGAAATGTTCAATTAAAGTTGGAGCACGAGGAAGCCTCAGCTCACCTTAGTTTTCAGGAGTAAAACTCACCCCGGGATTCAGATTGGGGCTGCTTTGGTATTAGGGACTTCTACAGAAAGCCAACGGCCTACTGCTTAGCAAACAGAAGGGTGAAATAACCAGCAGCAAGCTGGGATATGGGGAGGCCTTCAGAGTGAGGCCAAAGGTCCAGCTTCACCCAGATCTTTGCCCCAGACCTTGCTCCTGTTTGTGGCAGAACAGAGAAGTGGACTCAATCAGAGCCAATCAGCGAGCTGCCTCCCCCGCAGCCACTTCACCGTTGTGGTTTCCCTCCCGCAGGCCTGCTTGGTCAGACTGGAAGACACACAGAGTGTCTGTGTGGGGAGTCCTCAGCCATCTGTGTCTAGTGCTGGTGAAACAGGAAGACGTGCTTTTTCTTTCCTTTCTTTAAAGTCTCAGTCTCGAGCCTGCAGCTGGAAGGAAGACAGGCGTGGATGGCGCTGTTATTTCTGGATGAGAGCATAATGAGTGTGGGGGTGGAGGGTTGACCTGGCCCAGTCGGAGGCCCCCTTCTCACAGTGGAGTGTGAGTGTTCCAAGGAGATCTACATTGCCTCTGGGCTCTGTGGAGTACTGTGGCCTTGAAGCCCGCTGAGGAAGTATCTGGTGGAACACGGAGGTGCTGGACTGCCTCTCCTGTCCTGCTGAGATATCTTCCAGTGGCCAAGCTGGGAGAGAGCGGCCAGCTTTGTGACAAGAGTTTATTCAGCCACAGTAGTGTGAGGATTTTACAGTTTTATTATTCTATCTATATTGTATTTTCTACATGACATTTTATTTTAAATAATGTAATAAACATATACAATATACAAAAGTAATAAATATCATAAAATTACAAACCAACAAATGGAAGTTTCAAGAAACAAAATAGACTATAGCTGTTTTTTTTTTCATTTCTTCCTCCCTTTCCTTTTTATTTAACAGAAGTCTGTTTCTCTGCCTATCTGTCTGTCTGTCTATCTATCTATCTATCTATCTATCTATCTATCTATCTATCTTACACCTGTCTACATAAAATCAGGAAAACAAAACAGGAAAGCCCCAATGTGTCTTACCACACAGGCTCTGTGGGGACACTTTTATTCTAGCTGTAACAATATTGTTTCTCTGACCTTTAGACTTCTCTCTGGGCCTTGGATTCACCTGTATCCTATTTTCTATAGCCCTGGTAGAAAAACAAGGTCAATTCTAAACAGGGAGAAAGAGTGAGAGTTGTGTGATTTTTTTTCACTTCAGTTCCAGCTTTGTATAGAAATGAAGACAACTACTTCTATAGATAGAAGTTGGTTTTGTCAGAAATGTCAATCCCCTGCAGTGGGAACCTAATGCCTGTTTTCTAGAGTTGAGACTTAGCAGACCTGTGTTCACTGGGATTTGGTGTCAGACTGACTTAAGCTCTGATCCCCGGGCACAGGGAGGACCCTGTCTGAATAGTGTGAAAGCAAACACTAGGGTTCGGGTATTTCAGACTGGCAGGTTTCAGATGTGAGATGCTTAGCCTGTGCCACCTGACCGTACTGCATCCCATTTCACATACTTCTTTTGTGTAGTAGAAAAATGAACACTTCCCCTGCCTGGGAGTGTAGGGAAAGGGGGTGATGGGCTTCTTTGCATTGGATAGGTAATTTCCAGTTCAGTTGTATTCTCCTGTCTTTTATTCCCATCTGACTACCCAACTATCCAAAATGCTAACAGAGCTGCTGTCTGAGTCTGCATTCTCGTGAGAAAAGACAGGAGAAGAAACAGGAAGCAGAACCCCAGGAGGCTGCTCTCATGACAGGGCTTCTGTGCAAACATTGGGGTGGGCCCATTCTTTTCCAATTTTCAGCTGATGTTCTTCTTTGATGAACTTTCTTCTTCCTGACCCCTCCACTCACCCTGGTCCTCTCCCAGTGGTGGGAAGCAGGATATTTTCATGAAGTTCTTGTTCCTGGGAAGATCCTGGCTTCTCCTCCAGCCAGCCTTCCCATTCCTATTACTCAGGTGCCAGTGACTTCCTCTAGGACCATCTCTGCGTATCCGAAGACTTTATTCAAAATAGACGGGAATACCACTCACGGTTATATTTTATTATAAAAACCCAAGACACAACATTTTTAATGAATTGCCTCTTATATGAGAGGGATGGGATCACCCTCACTGTTATAGGAAGGCAAGGTGCTGAACCCAAAGGTGAAGTGTAAGGGCCAAAGGAGGCAAACTTCCTGACCCTAGATGAGATCTCCCTCTGTTCAAATGCTTTGTGCTCCCTTGACCATTTGAAAAGAGCCATGTGAAAACCAGTGTACTTCTTCACGTGGCCTGCTAAGCCGAGCTCAGATCTAATTACAGGGAAGAATGGGCTTGCTTGCATTTGTTTATAGGTACTGTTGAACTGTCTGTTCAAGGCAAAGTTTGCTCAGCTAGATAAGCTGATTGACTGCAGAATAGGATATGTGCTGTGCTGTAGGTTTGTAAATGAGTTTATAACTTTTATTATTGCTGTACGAGTCCCATTAATGGTTATGAGTAGGTTTATCGCCTACCATATATTAATTATTGCTAGAATCTAAGTACAGAGAGAATCGAACTGCTAGGCCCAGACAGGAGATAAGTAAAAAAGGACAGGACTCGCTGAATGTTCTCAAGGTTCCTTCTCAGCTTCTTCAGGACTGCTGTTCCATAGCCAACATAGCCCTGAGTGCCTCCAAAAAGAAACTAGAAAGAGCACACATTAGCAGCTTGACAACACACCTAAAAGCTCTAGAACAAAAGGAAGCAAATTCACCCAAGAGGAGTAGACGGCAGGAAATAATCAAATTCAGAGGCAAAATCAACCAGTGGAAACAAGAACTATTCAAAGAATCAACCAAACGAGGAGCTGATTCTTTGAGAAAATCAACAAGATAGATAAACCCTTAGCCAGACTCACTAGAGGGCACAGGGTCAGCATCCTAATTAACAAAATCTGAAATGAAAAGGGAGACATAACAACAGATCCTGAAGAAATCCAAAACACCATCAGATCCTCAACAAAACTGGAAAACCTGGACGAAATGGACAAATTTCTAGACAGATACCAGGTACCAAAGTTAAATCAGGATCAGGTTAATGATCTAAATAGTCCTATATTCCCTAAAAAAATAGAAGCAGTCATTAATAGTCTCCCAACCAAAAAAAGCCCAGGACCAGATGGATTTAGTGCAGAGTTCTATCAGACCTTCAAAGAAGATCTAATTCCAGGTCTGCACAAACTATCCCACAAAATAGAAGTAGAAGGTACTTTACCCAACTCATTCTATGAAGCCACAATTACTCTGATACCTAAACAACAGAAAGATCCAACAAAGATAGAGAACTTCAGACCAATTTCCCTTATGAATATCGATGCAAAAATACTCAATAAAATTCTTGCTAACCGAATCCAAGAACACATCAAAACAATCATCCATCCTGACCAAGTAGGTTTCATTCCAGGGATGCAGGGATGGTTTAATATATGGAAATCCATCAACGTAATCCATTATATAAACAAACTCAAAGACAAAAACCACATGATCATCTCGTTAGATGTGGAGAAAGCATTTGACAAAATCCAACATCCATTCATGATAAAAGTCTTGGAAAGATCAGGAATTCAAGACCCATAACTAAACATGATAAAAGCAATCTACAGCAAACCAGTAGCCAACATCAAAGTAAATGGTGAGAACCTGGAAGCAATCCCACTAAAATCAGGTACTAGACAAGGCTGCCTACTTTCTCCCTACCTATTCAATATTGTACTTGAAGTCCTAGACAGAGCAATTCAACAACAAAAGGAGATCAAGGGGATACAAATTGGAAGGAAGAAGTCAAAATATCACTTTTTGCAGATGATATGATAGTATATATAAGTGACCCTAAAAATTCCACCAGAGAACTCCTAAACCTGATAAACAGCTTCAGTGAAGTAGCTGGATATAAAATTAACTCAAACAAGTCAATGGCCTTTCTCTACACAAAAGATAAACAGGCTGAGAAAGAAATTAGGGAAACAACACCCTTCTCAATAGTCACAAATAATATAAAATACCTTGGCGTGACTCTAACTAAGGAAGTGAAAGATCTGTATGATAAGAACTTCAAGTCCCTGAAGAAAGGAATTAAAGAAGATCTCAGAAGATGGAAAGATCTCCCATGCTCATGGATTGGCAGGATCAATATAGTAAAAATGGCTATCTCACCAAAAGCAATCTACAGATTCAATGCAATCCCCATCAAAATTCCAACTCAATTCTTCAACGAATTGGAAAGGGCAATCTCCAAATTCCTCTGATATCAAATTCTAATACCACTTAAAATCCCACAAACCTTAAGATTGTGGTCCACTTATATAACAAGAAAAGGCAGAACAGAATTAATGAGGCATCACTACCTATTAAAGCAGCTTGCATTCACCATAGTGAAAACACGTCACATGGGTGATTTTATTTGCACACTAAATATCTTGAGCAAAACAACAGAAGCAGGAAAAAAAATATTTTCACCTTGAGTGGAGTAGTTGGTCAGGAGACCTCATGAAACTTTATTCAATAGGGTGGGGAAGACTGAAATCACCAAGTTCCCTTTTTATATGCCTTGATAGCTGTAGGCACACAGACCATATTAGAACACACAGCGCACGGGCCCCTGGGAGTGCTGAACTATACCAGAGGGACAAAGAGCCTGCATTGTGGAGACAGTATTTGGGGTTACAAGGAGTGAAGTTTTCCTAGATTTTAAGGTTGAGAGGTAAAAGGGCTGGGACTCACAGTGTTGCCTATATATAAGCAAGAGGCTGAGTGAGGATATTCTGTGCATGAAAGGAGTTTGAGGAGTCTCCATTTGGCTGAGGTCTGAGGCATAGGAAGGAATAGGCTGCTAGCCTGATGACCTTGGCTCAGAAGCCCCAGCAATGAATGACGAAGTTCAGAAGGTCTTGCAAAAGCATGTGGTATGTCCAGGCACGGAATGGGAACCAGCTCCACTGTCCGTGGCCCTATATCCATCTCCCACAAGAGTACCATAGATCACACAATGTAATTTGGACTTTAAACCATGCCTCATCCAAAGCTATGTGATGTAATTTTGGGTGACCACATGATATTAAACACAGACAGAAGTTCAGGCTGCAAATTCTTAAAATAGTCTCTGATGCTAACAAGACCAGCTCGATGTTTAGTTTCCCCAGGATTGAGGGGTTCCTGGAGCTGAGGCACATCCTGTGATGAGACAAGGCCAGTCTCAGGGGGATCAGGATGAGTTGACTCACTACAAGATCACTGTCTCTGTATACTGCAAACATTTTACATAGTAAAAAGGAAGCCTAGGGTTAAATTCTCACAATGAACTCAAAGCAGGCAAGAATGTGGAAACAGCATCAACAGAATGTAATCATGTCTGCTAGCTTTAAGTAAATACACTTACTTTCCATGCCATCCATTTATCCATGCTCCTTCCATAATTCTCCCTCCACTCATAATCCACCTACCCAGCAGACCCCCTACCTGCTCATTCCAACAATGGCATTCCAGCTGTTTTGCTGGATCCAGAAGGAACAGCACTCCCTTCGGTCTCTGAGATTCTCAAAGCACTTGAGTGTGGATGACAGTTAACATCTACACTGCAGTGTGGGGAATCCCCTCTCTAGGCAGGCAGGCATACTTGCATGAGTAATTGCAGGCATGGCTGCATGCAGCCCCTTGCAGGTGAGATCTGGCTCTGTAATGAATGTGGGAAAATCATCTGCAGGGCCACGCCTCCTCACAGCTCTGCTTGAACAGACGGAGTCTTCTTCCAGATCCACAGCTGAGTGTGGCCTTTCACACATCAACCTCAATGCTGACCTTTCCTTTCACTTGCAGCTACTTTTGCTCAGTGGCTTTCTAACTCTACAGAAGGCCTAAGCCTCTTCCCCTGCGACTCAATAAAATGGTTCCTTTCAGCACATCCATTGATGTTTGATTTTTGGAGCACCCAACAAGCATTGCATACAAATTATGATGACTCTCTCGTGTACAATGAATGAAATGTTCGCAGAGAAGTTCGGCGGTTTGCCAACTTCAGAACTACAAAGCCAGAAAGCGTTGAGATCAGGGTCCCTACCCACATTCTGTACTCCTAGCAGCGACCAACCTACCAGCAGCTTCTATAGCCAGCGCTGCCATGGGAGAACAAGGCTTGTGTGATTCTGTTTGATAAAAATGTGCAGATGAAGGGGGTTGAGGTTGGAGTGTCTTCAGATGTCCGGTCAGTCCCCAGCTGTGGTTGACGTATTATAGTGTGGGAGCTACTGAAGCGTGCAGCCAGCAGGAAAACAGCTGTCAGAAGGGTGGTCACAGGGAGGACTGGAAAAAGCAGGACAAGCAAGTGGGTTATTCCAGAAACTCCAGGAGACCAGGGAGGCATGTCACATCTTAGAAGGTGTTGACAGGAATGGAAAGACCAGACAGAGCACAATACTCCAAAGCTCTAAAAATTTAGAAGCCAAGCAAGAGCCAGTACAGAAAGCCATCTTAATCCTTGATGAGTTGAAGAAGTGATGTTAAGAATAGGAGGAGCAAGGGCTGGCTCATGGCTCTTGCCACCTGTGTCTGGAGGGTGAGCAGTGACCCAGGGGTGGATACTCAGCAGAATGCTGCTCAGGGAATACTGTGAGGAAGGACTTGGGGTACAGACCATAGACAAGTCCAGAGAGAGAGAGAGAGAGAGAGAGAGAGAGAGAGAGAGAGAGAGAGAGAGAGAGAGAGAGAGAGCTGGTACCTGTTGCTGAATATAACCATTCAGAGATGAATGGCTGAAGAAAGAATATTAAGAATATTAGGCTCTGATGGAAGTTGATGCTGGGACCTCTTAGCACTGGCTTGCTTTCTATACTTGACTTTGAGAATTACTTCCAAAACAAAGCTTTGAAACGGTCACTGTCTTTTAGTGGGCACTCAGCCACACTTACTCATTGTATGGAGTCTTTAAGGCAAATCCTATCTCAGAGGAAGAGAGAGAGCCTGGAACACACCTCCTCTGTGTTCCTTTTGATTCAGGGAATGTTGGCCTTTATCAGTGAGACAGGTGAGTAGCTCTCCCGGGAGTCCCAAGGCTTTCAGTGATGATATTTACCTTCCTGTGTGGTTGGTTCAAAGCTGTTTGGAATGACTTCTTCATACAAGCAGAAGATGTCCCATTGCTTAATTCTAAATTAAAGTCAAAATAACACACACACACACACACACACACACAGAGAGAGAGAGAGAGAGAGAGAGAGAGAGACAGAGAGACAGAGAGAGAGAGACAGAGACAGAGAGAGAGACAGAGAGACAGAGAGACAGAGAGAGAGAAAGAACAGTGAGCTCTGTGACAATCTCTCCCTGCTCAGGATCAAACAAGGTAATGTGACAATGTGACTTGCCTTCCTTTTGAGCTCCTGGCCAAAATAACCCGAGAGTGGAGGCAGCTGATGTTAGTCACGTCTAATTAAAATTGTTCTGTACCATTTGGTTTCTAATGACGGCCGTTGCATATTTCCTACATAGTGGTTGGTCCATTTGCCTCAATCTGTCATCTAGTTTTCTCAATTAGTAGCAGTAATTACAACTCCAAAGTCAATAGCAGTATCAAAGCAAGGTTATGTAAACACCATAAAGTTATTAGGGATGAAAATAACTGCAGTCCTATTGAGATTACTCACAGTAAAAGAAGGGTGTGACATGAATCATTGAAGAGGAGAAGAATGGAGACTTTGAGGCAAAAGGGCAGCTGTATGGGGGCCAGAGGATGAGATGATACAGCAAGACTGCCCATGGGCTCTCAGGCCTTCTGCTTACAGACTACAGATACAAACAAGCCCAAGGGATCATGATGGGAGAATTCTGTACGTTTCTAAGTGATGAGCTGGTGAGCAGAGTTCAGCCTTGTACTCAGTGCTCTATCCTACAGGGGCAGAAAAGGAAATGGGATCCAGGACTGTAAGCAATGACTATAATCAATGATGTTGCTAATGAGTTTATATAAGGAGAGGAAGTAAGATTGTGTTGACCTACTCAACCGTTTACCCTTTCCTTGTGGGTGTTTCCTAATCAAATCAAACGTCAGCCCACACCCTAGGAGGGCAAAGAAAAGGTATTATTGTTGGGCCACTCCCTGTTCTATTTTTTTTTTCCAGAATGGACAGAGAATTTCCTGCTTTGGATTTATAAGTCTCTTTATTCCACAGGAACATTTAAAATGAGCAAAGGGGCCTTAGTTTGAGTTCTAGCTCTATGTCTGTGGCTGTCAGTCTGTCTATTATGTCTATATGCTATGTGTAGGCGCCAGTACTTATGCCTATATGTTAGACACATATCCCTACATATGACTGTCTAGTCACTGAGACAGCTATAACAGAACAATACACAGACACTTGCTTACACCAACAGTTTTGGAGGCTGAATTCCCAACATGGAGATGTTGGCAGGGTCAGGTCCTCGTGGGGTTTCTGTCCTTGGAGTTACATTTGAGCTCCTTTTTAATGAAAACTCATAAGGGCAAGAAGAGAGGGAAGGAAGAATAAGGGAGGAAAATAACATGAGCAAATTCTCTCTGGTATCATAGAAAGATGCTAATCCATCCCACTGGGAAGACTATACTGTCATCTCTTCATCTGTACAAGTTACTCCCAAAGGCCTTGTATCAAAACCTCTTCACATGACATGGAAACTTGGAACACAGTTCTGCCCACACAGATGATTAACAGAAATCCACCTCAATAGTGTAGATTAACATAACAGACTATTAGAACATTTCCTAGACGTTTAGCCTTCTCCAGTACAAAGTGATTGCATTAGTTTCTGGGGGGAAATTCTTATTGTCCATGGGAGCAAGGAAAATGTTTAAACAGGCTTTGAACGGACTATGCTTGAGAGTGGAATAGCACCCCCTTCTCCCAGATGACTTTCTGAAATGTGTTATCATTGTATGTTTGCTTCTGATGGAACTGGAATAAACCTATTTTTCCATCTCATCTAACTAGTATCAATCCTTAGCTCAGTTCATGCTGACTGTGCTCAGCCACCCTGTGAGTGTCCCAGGTGACCTCTGCAGCTATATGAGTGGTTAGCAGTGCCAATGAGGAGCTGGTAAGTTCACCATGAAGGCAGTGATCTTCCTTTTAAAAATTAAAAAAGAGAGTTATTTATTTTTACTTTATGTGTACGCCTTGGTGATATGTCTATGCATACCACCTGTGTGCAGTACTCGTGGAGGCCAGAAGAGGGAATCAAATTCGCTGGACCTGTAGTTACAAACAGTGGCCCTCTACTGTGTGGGTTCTGGGACTCAAACCCTGGAAAAGCAGACAGTTCTTTTAATAGCTAGTCATCTTTCCAGCTTCACTGCTCTTCATTTTGAGAAGTAGAAAAATTTCCACTTCTAGCAATCCAGCTTTCAGAACTGGCTTTATTCGCTTTCTCCTGAAGTTAGCCTCCTAGAGGATGTAGTATTGCAAGTCATCCAGACTCCCTGAAACCCTCATGCTATCCTCAATTGCACAATTTGGCAGGAAGCACCAAACATCTTTAGATCTGTGACCACACAAGCTCAAGTGAATGAGGTAGACCAAGAATCATAAGCCAAATTCACCTTTGCATTGACCTATTCAGTTCCTATGAAACACCATGATCAGAGCATTCACAACAAGAAGAAAACATTGCTGAGTGAAAAACCCACCACCAACACCGACAATAAAAAGCAGTAAGTGCAGCACGTACCATGTTTTCTAATCTTTTTCAGTTTTAGTTTTTAAAATTCGTGATTATCAGTAGTTTTCTATGTATGTATGACAGTCAATGAAAAGAACTCCTGTATTATCTTCAGTACCCAGGAACTGTCAATTCAACAACAAAATCTTTCTCTTTCCTTTAAGCTCTCTGTCTTTGTTAGAACTTCTTGTGAGCCTTTTGCTTTTCCCTTCACCCTTTCACCCACACTCACCACAAAGAGGCAGGCACCCTGGAAGACAGCCAGAGAAGGAAACGTCCATGGGAACTAGGGTAACTTATAGGGATCTTGCTTCAAGTGCATTTGACTCTGAGTCAGGAGAGCTGGGTACAGTCATCCCCTCTGTCACACTTGAAAGAATGGATATTGTTGCATGGTTTGCAAACCATCTGTTATAAAAGAAAATGAAAGTTCTAAAGCAAGAATATGCACTTTGAATCATTCATAAGCAGCACTGTGAGTAAGATTCTCCAAAGAAATAAAAATCTATCAGCACCTGACTGAATAGCACAGCAAAGTCCTATTTAGTTCCCACTGTGCATGTTAGGATAGGTTGCTTTAAGCTATGATAAGAGAGACTCAATATTTCTATAGCCTCCAACACATTTGATGGGGTTCATGAGAAGGCTTGAGCCCTATATGTGGTGGCATCATCAGTATCTGTGCAAGGAGGAAGGAAGGGAGCTGCCCATGGGAAATATCAAAGCAAGAGTCAGAGTGGCAAAAACCATGTTCTTTTGTCTACACTAGTCTGGGTCCAAGCCATTTGTCCCTAATGCACAGAAGACTAAGTAGTTGACTTCAGTCAGACCCAGAGCAGAAGAAGGGAGAAAAAATGGCAGGTTGGGCCACAGGCATTTCATGCCTTTCCTTTCTGATGCTAGAGATATAATGCAAAGCTTCATACATTCCTAGCAAGCTCTTGACCACTGGGCTACACTCATAGTCCTTGTTTTTGTTTGTTTGTTTGCTTGCTTGCTTGGCTTTCTTTTTTAATCCTCCCTTGTGTGCTTTGCATCATAACAATGGACTTTGGGATTGTTTTCCTTTGCCTGAAAGCTCCTAGCCAGAGTGTGATAGCTAGAGGTACGGAAAGGAAGCTGAGAGTCTCAAAGGGGAAGGTGACTTTGGGAGATCAGACTCTGGGGCAAGCTGCTCCTTTTGGTTACTACACCCCAGAGCCCTGATGAGCACTTGCTTGCTTCCTTTTTCCTTTTCTTCTGGGTTCCTCGAATTGCTTTGTCATGTCTCCTCAGAGGCAAGAGCATAACCCAAGTGTCATCCTCCCACATCTCTCTGAGCTCCAGCTCTGCAGAGCTGGCTCTCTGAGCTCTGAAGTATCGATGCCACCAACATCTACGTTTTCTGTGTCCACAGCCCATAGATAATAGCTGTTTCTCACAATTATCCCAAACCAAATGGCATAGCTCAGAATCTAAAGAACTCCAGAGCGCAAACCTTTCTGAAAGCTGACATTCTAAGCAAAAAATATTTAGCTTTCACTTCAGCCTATGAAATTGATTTATTGAACGAATAAAAAAATCAGCACCCCACTAAGAAGAATTAGTCAAAGGGCTTACATTCATAAAATGAATGTTAATAGTTTGTTAGTGTGGACTTTTTTTGTGTCGGAGTGGTTAAATATAAACTTGCCCATTCTCTCACTTTTGGTTTGAAATCTGAAATCGGTTTCAATGTAAGCAGTCTTACGTTGACTGACATTTATAGTCTAATGAGATCTTAACGTAAGCTCATAATCTTTATTCCAAAATTTGAACCAATAGTGATTAATAAATGACATCTGTTTATTTCATGCCATGTAATAGTGTCAGCATTTGAGATGTGAGGACACCACAGTCTTCTGTCTCTGAGCACTCAGTAAACCTCACCCACACAGAATGAATCCCATGCATGTGTGATATTCTATCTGCCTAGGGTGTCGCGCGTATATTGTGTGTCCTCTGAACCCGTAGAGCATCCTACACTCACACAGACTGTTCCCTTTGCATCGTTTGCTCAGTTCCTATCTGAAGTGGCTGTGTGTTCTGTTGGTAAAGTCCCTGCTCCAGGGAACACATACTCTGTGCATTTCTGTGATCATGTTCTCCATACAAAGTACCAACCAGGCTATGGAGCAGTCATTTATTGGTGATTGTTGATCTAAGTAAGTCATAGATAACTTTACTTCAGGGTCATATTTATCCAACTTTCTGTATAACTTGTCAGTAGGGCACCCCACTATTGAATGGAGAATTGGAAGACCGGTAGCTAGTTAAGACTCTTCATTCATACAAGGAGAATAAAGTCCAAAACTCAGTGGTGACTGCAGGAGAGGTGGGCTCCAACATCTGAAAGGTTGAAGGTTTCCCTGGGTGGCCTTTAATGTTCATGTATACCTGGAGCCCTGCATGAGGGTCTGGATGAGAAAAACAGCTACCCACAGGGTGCTAATACAGATACGCCCCAGGGCCTGTGTACACTGTGTATTGAGACGTAAGCGTTGATAAGTGTTGGGTGGTGTCTATGCAGTGAGAACATGCTGGTTGAAGTACACCATCTCAGGTCACCAAACCCAAAGGAACCCTAAGTTCCCTTGGCAGCCTCTGATCACAGTAGGGTGCCCCTACTGAGGGTCTCTGGGAATACAGTGGGAGTGAGAACAGTTTTTGTTGTTGTTATTGTTTTGTTGTGTATGTGTTTGTTTGTTTTTAAGCTGCAATGACCTGGTATGAGAAAGCCCAAGACTACCACAGCTGTCTTTGCGCCTGACTTCTGAGTCCCTCCAAGTAATTCCTTTTATTGTCTGGAGTTTCATGAGAATAATGGAGGTTGTTTGCAGACAGCTGCTTAGAGGTCACAGTGCTGGCTGTAAAGCTGGCTAAGGCTTAGTCTGCCGTGGCTGATATTTTTACTAATGTTCGAATTTAATTGAAAATACTTAGTTTATTGGCACTAGTTAATCCAATCTATTTTTCCCTAGTTAAGGAACATGCCAAAAGCTGTAATTTGATCAGTTTTATGTGAACCAAAATAGATTTTGGCTTCAGCACAGGAGGAGGGACGATTTTATACCCGTTCAAAATCGGCCTGACAGTTTAACTTGCAAAGTTAATAGAAACGAGAAAGAAAATTCATAGGAAAAATTTGGAACAAACCATGACAGTCCCGAGATGTCTTCACAGACCTTCCATGGCCAGCTGTCTGCGGGTCCTCAGCTCCTGGACAGACTCTGGGCCACATCCTTGTGTCCTTACTCCTCTGTCCTACACAGTGGAGAAGCCAGGTGGTAACTGGGTCATCCTAAAGAAAGAGTGGCATAGTGCCTTCTCTCTCTGATCCCATGCCCAGTCTCTGGATGTGTGTGTGTGTGTCTTAATGTTCATTTGTCATTGGTACCTCTGGAAGGGCACCCGTTTCTGGTTAAGACTTGCCCACCTTTCTTGCCCAGATCCTGCCCCTTCCCATGCTGGCCAGTCAGTGACAGGGTAAACTGAGCATCATTGTCACCAGTCAGCTTCCTTAGAAAGCTTTTCTGGTACTGTAACAAGCATTGGAGGCAATCAGCTTATACAGACGGAAGGTCTATCTAGCTCAGTTTGGGGGGTTATGATTGATTGACTATTGCTTTGGGCTTATAGTGAGGTAGCATAGCACAGATAGGGCACATAACAAACCCTTCACTTCACAGCTGGGATTGAGGGGGAAGCAAGGGAAAATGGTAGGGGCCAGAGTTTCTCATTCCTTTAAGAGCTTGCCCCTGCTTTAAAGACCTTCCCTTAAGCTCTGCCTGTTAACTTTCTACTAGGCACCCTTCCACAACCTATAGGCTTGGAACCCAGAAATTAACACACAGATTATTGAAATATTTTACCTCCATACTACGCTGTTTCTTTCAATGCTCCTGGCCAGGCTCTGAGTAAGGACAGGGGGCCATGAGTAGTAAACAAACCCATATCCTTGGCCTTGCAAAATTTGCTGTGGAATTAGAAATCTAACTGATTTTAATTACTAGTAAAAAAAAAAGTGTGAAGAGATTCTCTGGGTTCCTTACCTCTTTTTGCAGACCCCAGAGTCCCTCTACTTCTTTTCTGCTGCCCCTTGCAACCTTCTCATGTAGTCTACCTCAATTTCTTTGCACTTGGAGGAACACTTTCTACCAGGGACCCAGGGTGGGTGTAGTGGGCTGGGATGCAGAACAGTTCCTCACTCAATCAACATCAGAGGAGTTCCTTGCTGCAGTAGATGGAAATCAACACAGGGCCTCACAACTGGACAACACAAAAAGAGTGAAAGACTTTGGAACCCTCAGCCCTAAATCGAATGTCTTTGAACCCTTCCTCAAAGTTAAGGAGCCTATGCAGAAGAGGAGGTAGAAAGATTGTAAAGAGTCAGAAGTGAGGGAACAGTGTCTTCCACACACAACAGGACTGATGCACATATGAACCCAAGGAGACTGTGGCAGCATCCATAAGACCTGCACAAGTTCAAGCCAGATGATGCCCCAGTCCTGAGCGGAAGAAATGGACTCTGGGTTACACTTCTAATCAAGAAATTATTTGCAACTGATGCCCACTGACAAATGGAAAAAATAGTTATCTCCAGTGGAGCATCACTGGATATACGGCCCATTCTCCATGGCAGGCTCTATGCCTGAGAGGAGTTGACCAACATAAAACTAAGTCCATGTAGCTCTGTGGGCTTTCTTTCTTTTCTTCTTTCTTTTCATTTTATTTCTTTTCTGTTCTTTGCTTTTCTTTTTTTTTTCTTTGTTTTATTGGTCTTTTGCTTATTTGCTTTGATTTTCATTCTTTGTGAATTTGTTTTGAGATATGCACATGTACACACATGCAAACACATACACACACCCTCTCTCTCACACACACACATACACACACACACACACACACAGAACAAAATTAGGTGGGTATGGAAATGGAGGAGGATCTGGACAGGCTTGGGGAAGGGGAAACAAAATATGTTGCATGAAAATACACATTAAAAACTTAAAACAAGAGAAAAATGTGTGAAGCATTTGAGGTTTCTTCTGTTATGGGAGAAGAACAGCTCACAGACATACAATGGTAGCAATCATTTTGGTGGATCCTTGGACTCTGACACTCTTCTCTCTCTCTCTCTCTCTCTCTCTCTCTCTCTCTCTCTCTCTCTCTCTCTCTCCCTCCCTCCCCCCCTCTCTCTCCCACACATAGAGAGAGAGAACACTACAAGAGCTTTAATCAAAATCCTATTACTGTAATGAAACTCACTCAAGGTCTACCCGACCCAGAGTGTTACACTTGCAGTGATCATACTTGGATGAGAAGTAAGGCCAGTACCGAGTGGGTGGTCCACCCGCTGGGATGCCCCTCTCTGCTCTTCAAAGAACGAGAGCTGCCTTCAGATCTTGGCTGGAGCCATGGAGGAAGTTTGGAGGGTGAAGATGAAAGCCGTTGTGCTGAATATTAGACAGGTTTGAGTTCTACCGTGCTCAGTCTACTTTACATCTTTCCTCACCTGCTTTCTAGGGGGCCTCTCATGCTATCCCCCATCCCAAACCCCTCCACCCTCATCATAGAGGGGACTGGGTTGTACTTTCTTGGGGGACACAGAAAACACAAATGCTGACTGTCACTTTTTCTCTTGGGGCAGGCATTTTGTGGGCGAATAGTCTAGCCATGGATGTTTCTGCATTTCGGAATTTCTCTGCAAAGATGTTTGGAGGTGTTTATGGCGAGTTGTCTGAGGAAAGCACTTGGGGGCCGCACTGCCGGAATCTGGTGTTATTTTACTCTAATGTATGTCCTGGCAAAGGATGTGGTGACGTGAGCTGGCCTAGGCCTACTTCATTTCCTCCCAGATCACATGATTTTACTATGCCATGCTTCCCTTCTTTGCACCCCAAGACTCACTCGTCCTGGTTGGGGCATATGGCTGAGGCATGGGGGTTGCATTTCTAGTCTCTGACCTTTCTCCTCACATCAATTCCCAACAGCCCACTCTGAAGTGTGCTGGGAACTGACCTTCCTGGGCTACCTTGTTCCCAGGGTGTCAGGTGACTATCAGGTAGCCGGTATGCAGGAGCAGGGCAGAGCAGAGCCATGATGCCTAGCCACCAGCTGCATAGGTTCGGCTCCACCCCCTTCATGTAAATCCTTCTGTGGTGGTGTTCTTGCAATCCCCAGCTCCTGGAGTCTGGAAGACTACTGCCCCTCCAGTCTCAGGGCTGGTGGCAACTTCCAGCTTTTGGCATATGGTTAGTTTCATCACTCCAATTTTGAATTAAAAAAAATATTTGCTTATTTGTGGGGTGGTCTGTAGACCAGCTGCATGTGTGAGAGTCATAAGACAGCTTTCTGAAGTTCCCTTCCTTCTACCATGGATATCCCAGGGATTGACCCAAGGTGGTAAGACCCAGTGTCGAACACCTTTGCTGGTTCTGGCATGACATTATTATTATTATTATTATTATTATTATTATTATTATTATTATTATTATTACTCCTACCAACTTTACCCCAATTTTACGTTTTTCTAAATTGGAGCCTCACAAGGCACAAGGGTTTGTTTTACTGGCTTCCTTTCCTGACAATATCTCCTGCATTTGAGAGTGCCACCCACGACAGAGGTCTATCATATGACTCTTGCTTGGAGATTGGATAGCCTTAACTAGACTGTCAGACAGTGTCTTTGCCAAGCATCTGGGGCTGGTAGCACTTTCATCTAGTAAGTGCTACACGTGTTAATGAGAGGTGGGACCTGAAGGCAGCTGATATATAGCAGGCTTGTTACATCAGCCATTAGCTTTCCTCCCACACCTGTCCCCAAACTGGTCCAATCTGTTCCCTTTTCACCTAGAGGTAGAAAAGAAAGAAAAGACCACATAAAAGATCAGGATGGCCATAGATGTGCAGAAACAGGACCTTACCTTCCCCCACAGGGCAGATGCACACGGGACCAAGGGCAAGGGCCCATTAGCTACTGCTCAGGTCAGATGGCACGAGCAGGTGACCTGAGCAGGTGGCTCCTGGCATCTGGGTGTGGTGCAGAGATCCACAGAGGAGAGTGTATTTAAAAAAAAAACAAACAAACCAATTTATCTTTCTCTACTTGCCCCATTTTGATCTCTGCAATTTTATTTCTTCTTTAAATGATATACAGTTATTGCAAGAACATTTATATTTTCCCTAAAAAGCTATCCCTGGTATGACTTACAACCCAATACCATTTAGAATCAGGAGCAACCCCCGACCCCTACCATGTATCATGCAAGTAGATAGTGCACACCCAGAAGATGTCATCATCTATGCCCCTTACCCCCACTCCTAATGATCTCTTTTCTTTTCACAGTGAAGTCTGAATAGGGGCTGTACATTCTGTTGCATTAAGAACATTCTAGCTGTGCCCCAAGCAAGCAATCAGAGATGATGACTTTTAGGATGTGAGCTGGGGCCTTTCATGGCTCTAGCACAAATCTTTTTAGGCGTGAGTCTGCTGAGCTTTATCCAGTTGTTTGGATCTTGAGACTCTGGTAGCCTCTATACCCATGAACGTATATTTAATCCTTGTTTAGGGAATTTGAAAAGTTTTGCTACTTGTGTTAATGCTTGTAGACTACAAACTATGTAAATAGAACCTTGGACTCAAACAGAGACCAGCAATTGAGCCTGGAATTAGGAGTCTGATCAATGGACCAAGCCAACCCCAGCAGTGAGCTGGAGAGTGGGAAGGGAAGCTGACTGGGCACTAACAGAGATGTAAGACCTGGGTGTCTCTGTCATGATAGAATGCTGACATTTTGCAGGTCTAAAGCCAGCATCATTAGTGAACCTGTGGCTGGGAGCTTTCTATTATAACAAGGCCCCAAGAGAGATCCACTTGAGGTGCGAACAGCTTTATTTTGATTCCCAGATTTAAAGGCTCTGGTTATCACCCTTGTTCCTTTGGGACTATGGTGGCATCGTGGGAAGTGTTTAGGACAGAGAAAACCTACCAAAGTCTTGACTGGGCATGCAAGAGAGGAAAGGAAGAGACCTCTAATCAGGTTATTTCCCCAACGGTCTCTGACCCCAGTAGTACTGTGCTTAGGAACCAAATCTTCAAAACATGCATTCTTGGAGAACATTACAGATCCAAATCATAGCATCCCCCAAATCCTTCCCCTGGTTGGATTTTAGTAAGAATTTATTGAAGAACTACCATGTTCTAGGCAATGTACCAGGTACTTGAGATTATGCTGGAACAACACACAAGGTACCTACTCCCAGGGAAGGAGAGGAGTGTGTGTGTGAGTGTGTGTGTATGAGAGAGAGATAGATAGAGAGAGAGAGAGAGAGAGAGAGAGAGAGAGAGAGAGAGAGAGAGAACAACCTGGATCCATAGGCCTTTCCTGAGGGACATCTAGTAAACACTTAAGACTTTGTAACCAACCTACACATCTCTTCCATGTAGCAGGGGCTGTAAGCACCTATGGTGGCTCCCAGTGGTCCTTTGCTTGAAGTGCCAGCTTAAGTTGGATGAATTTTCAGGTTACCTGTGGTGATGAGATCTTTATTTCAAAATCATGACAGGCTATCAGCTTTGCAAAATGTAGTACAATGAGTTACTGGAAATCAACTGAAGATCCATAGCAGAAACATCACCATTTACTGTGAGACTCAAGGCATGAACCCACTGTGTTCAGTCACTGTATGCAAGTAGCACTTGCCCTCCTTGCCCTCTCATCCCACCTTTACCCTTCTTATCTTCCTCACCCTCATCCCGTTTGTTTGTTCTTCGTGAATCATCATTGGGCTAGGAAGAAATCATTGGTATGTGAGCCTAGCTTTAGTCATTTCAATTGAGACTGGTTCTGGACATAAAATGGTGAATATAGTATAGAAGGAAGTAAAAGAAGGTGTAAGTATTTTCTGACAACATAAGGAAGGAAGGAAGAAAGGAAGGAAGGGAGGGAGGGAGGACTCAGAGTCACAGGGGATGTCAGTTCACTATGGCAAAGAAGTCCTAGGGGAGATTCTGCTCCTGGTGGTGAACATGGCCAAATGACTTCTTCAAATCTTAGTGAACCAGGAAGCAGAGAGTTCAAGACTGAGTTTAGTTGTTGGCATGTCTTTTAAGGCCCATCTGTCATGGCCTTTTTTTTTTTTTTTTTTAACCAGCTAGGTCCCTTGTCCCAAAGGTTCCATAGCCTCTCTAAAAATCCCACTAGCTGGGGAGCAAGGTTTGAATCCCATGCTGTGGGGGGGGGGGCATTTTACACTTAATAGCATTCATGAACACATCTAGTTTCTGACTATGGCCTGGACAGGTCTAGAAACCATGGTGCCCTAATGACAGTGAACAGCTCCCGTTCCTGTAGTTTGAGTCTTAGATGCTACACCTAAAACTTACAGGAACCAAGGTGTTCCTTGGAGGCATGACTGACTCCAAGAATGGATGGAGAAATACAAGATCAATCTGGAATATTAAATTTGGTTTAGAAATTATAGAGTTCTCAAAATATAAAAAGCTAGTTCAAAGGCATTCGCCTGGCCATATGGACCATTCTGCTTTGTAACCTTTTGAACACCATAGGTGCCCATACATTTATTCAGTGGAAGAGACCTATCTGCTCTCTGGCAGAGGTTCTTTTGCAAATATTCACTAATTACTTAACAATAAATAAAAATAGGGTATGAAGTGATCAGGGGTGAAACTTTGCAGCTTGTATCTTAATCAAATGACAAAGTTAATATTGCTAGTTTCAGGACTATTTAACATTGGGTTCCATGGACACAGGACATGGCACACTTGAGAATAGTCTTATTTATGAGATGTTTCTGTCCTTGGTGCCCAAATGACAAGGAAGTATAGAGCAAGACCAACCCAGGGGGCATTTGAATCAAGTACAAATTTGTTGTTCTTGGCATAGCCATTGCATGCAGTACATTGAGCTCCATAGACACAGAGGCAGGATAAGAGAGAGTCAGATGGGTACTGGGGGGAGGGGCAACTCTGAAGAAAAACACAGCTGGAGGTGAGCAAAAGAGACCCTAAGAACCGAAGAGCAAAAATGATATATTTCTTTGTGCAAACCTGCTTGGAAAAAAAAAAAACTTCTCAGTTTTCTGCAATGTTCTCAGAGAGATGGAAAACCTTGCCTGTAAAGAAAAAGGGGAATTAGAAGACATGGCAACAGTGGATGGGATTCACTATGAACAAGAAGTGGAAACCTAGATCAGTCTAAAAGAGGAAGCCAAAAAGGTATCAAAGGCATCAAAGAATCCCCGTGCTCCCTAAAGGCCTCTCCTGGCCTTCTGTCCTGAGCGCAGTTCCCATCCCTGCTTATCCACTGGTGGAGTTGCAAAGAAGCTGGGAGAGATGCAGACTGACCCTGCTGTGGATGATGAGAAGCCCCAGGAGAGGAAGGATGCAGAGCAGAAGGAAAAATACAAACAGAATGCTGCAGCCTTCAGAGCCAAAGGCAAGTCTGATGTGATGAAAGAGGAAGCTGTCAGAAGTGAGGGTCTGGGAGAGGGAAAGAAGGGGGAAATGATGTATACTATATATTAAGGCTGAAAGAGCAAGAAAAAGAAAGAAGGAAGAGGAAGACAATGGATATGTTGGCTCAGTTTCTTTCTGTCTATAACGCATTTAACCCTTCAGAGTACAACTTACTTGTTTTAAAGGAAAAAAAAAAGAAATGTAAGGTTCTGGTCTTTTTTTTTATAGTTTATAAACCACCAACTATGTCTTTAGATAGCCTCTCTTGGTGATATTTTCTTTCTTTTAAAAATTATCATCTACAGAAGTGGATGCTCATAGTCATCTATTGGATGGAACACAGGGCCCCTAGTGATGGAGCTAGAGAGAGAAAGAACCCAAGGAGCTAAAGGGGTCTGCAACCCTATAGGAGGAACAACAATATGAACTAGCCAATACCCCCACAGAGCTGTGTCTCTAGTTGCATATGTAGCAGAGGATGGCCCAGTTGGCCATCAATGGGAGGAGAGGCCCTTGGTCTTGCAAAGATCGTATGTCCCAGTGCAGGGGAATGCCAGGGCCAGGAAGCGGGAGTGGGTGGGTTGGGGAGCAGGGCAAGGGAGGGTATAGGGGACTTTGGGTTTAGCATTTGAAATGTAGGTGAAGAAAATAGCTAATAAAATAAATTTAAAAATTATCATCTAGGGACTGGAGAGATGACTCAGTGGTTAAGAGCACTGACTGCACTTCCGAAGGTCCCGAGTTCAAATCCCAGCAACCACATGGTGACTCACAACCATCTGTAATGACATTTGACGCCCTCTTCTGGTATGTCTAAAGACAGCTACAGTGTACTTACAAACAACAATAAGAAAATCTTTTTTTTAAATCCTAAAAATATTATCGATCTATCTATCTATCTATCTATCTATCTATCTATCTATCTATCTATCTATCTATCATCTATCACTTCACCTATCTATCTTCTGTCTATTTAATGTGAATGGTTATTTGGTTACATGTATGTCTATGCACATTGGATGCACACGTTACCCACAGAGGTCAGAAGAGCAGATTGGAGCTCCTGGGACTGGAGAGCTTGTAAGCCTCCAAGAGGGTGTTTGGAATCAAACCCCAGGTTCTCTGGAAGAACAAGCTGTGCTCCTAACCACTGAGCCATCTCTCCAGCTCCAGAAGTTTCAGTGGTCACTAATCTTGCCTGACATAGCATGGGGACTATAAACCAGAGTGGAAACTGAAAGCAAGCATTTGTTGGTGTAAAGCGCAGGTTTGTTATACATAGGGAAGACCAACTTTTGTCTTAGTTAGGGTTTTACTGCTATGAACAGACATCATGACCAAGGCAAGTCTTATATATATATATATATATAAAGCATTTAATTGGGGCTGGCTTACAGGTTCAGAGATTCTGTCCATTATCATCAAGGTGGGAGCATGGCAACATCCAAGCAAGCATGGCACAGGCAGAGCTGAGAGTTCTATGTCTTCATCCAAAGGCTGCTAGTGGAAGGCTGACTTCCAGGCAACTAGGTGAGGTTTTTCATCTTCAGTTGTTTCTGCTGTAGCTTATACAGAAATAATTTTTGTTCTGTTAACTAAAACCTATTCTGCAGGTGCAAACAAATGAAGCTGCTTTGTTGACATTCTGAATACTTCTAAATAAATACACTTTTATTCTATTAAGTCTGACTGTTTTCTTCTCGATGGGGAAACTAGTCTTGTGCTTCTGCCTGTTTGGGTCACGTAGATTACTGTAGTATTTACTTTTTCTTGTAGTTAACTACCACAGTGTGTTTCTTATACTCTCTGCATATTGTTATGTGGGAAATAAAGGTCCAGGCCATTTTCACTCCTAATCGAAACTCTAAAATCTTCATCAGTTGGATAAGAGATTTCACACAGGCCACTGACATTTGTGAAAGCATTAATAACTCGTTTTGTTTACAGAATGGAATTAATCAGAATCAAGCAATTTGAAGTCTCTCCTTGAAGGAGCAAAAAAAAAAAATCTTTGTTCTAATCTTTACATCCTGACTATGTGATCTTTCACTATTATTACCATGTAATGGCACTCACATTCTGTAGTTGCCTTCTTAAAGAAGACCTGAGAATGTGTTCCCCTAGGAGTGACCTTAAAATGGAAGACTGCTGTATTAAACTTTTGTTGACATCATTGCCAGAGAAGGCTAGCATAATGCCTTTGCCCATTAACCTAAACATATATTGCTCAGGAAACTCAGGAGTTTGTTGAGAAACATTCCCAGTTTGTCAGGCCAGCTTTTATTAAAATTGTATCACATTAGAGTACATTTTCTTGTATTGTGATTTGTCCCTCTATAAATAAGACACGAGGAAAGAAGATAAACTTTGCATCGTGGTACCACTTGCCAACTTATTTCTCTTTATAAAATCTAAATCCATTGATTATATTAGTGTTTACTTGCTTAGCAGTTTAGAGAAACATTTGCCTATTCTCTAAGTGTGAGACTATCACTCTCTTTAAGGGCCAGTGTTTTAAAATAGGGATCTTGTAACTTCATGTGGGTTTGTGATAGAGCAATGTTTTGTTATATAATTTTAACTAGAATTTTTTCATTTGCATTTGTCTATGCAATTTGAGGAGGAATACTGAACATATGATTCCTGTACAATACTTATAAACTAATAATTACAATTTTTTATAAATATCTTGTTTTCCACATCAAGTTTATGAAAGGAATAGAAAGGCTTAGTAAGTGTTTAAAATGGAAGGAGGCGCTTCTTCCTTCTCCTTCTCCTCCTCCCCTTCCTCCTCCTCCTCATTTCTCCTCCTCCTCCTCCTCCTCCTCCTCCTCCTCCTCCTCCTCCTTCTTCTTCTTCTTCTTCTTCTCCCTCTTTCCTTCTCTCTCTCTGTGCACACACTTTGTCTCCCTCTCTCCCATCTGTCTTCTGTCTTTGTCCCCATGGAAGCTTCACTGGCCACCTTCCTAGGGGCTAGTAAATCTGCCTGCCTGAGAGCAGCTTGCCAATAAACCTGTGTGTACATAAATATGTATGTATGTATGTATGTATGTATGTATGTATGTATATGTATATGTATATGTATATATGTGTATGTGTATGTGTATGTGTATGTGTATGTGTATGTATATATGTATATGATGTATATGTATATGTATATAAGCACGAGCTTCCATACACAGTCACACTCACTCACACACACACACACACACACACACACACACACACACACATATATATATATATATATATATATATATAGAGAGAGAGAGAGAGAGAGAGAGAGAGGCTGAGAAACTACAGTTGGCTTGAGACTAAGCCTCTTGGAGGAGATTGTTCTCGAGACAAGGAATTACAGGTGACCTTTGGTGCTAAATTGAACTGCATGGAAATGAACTGAGAAATTTGGTGGTACTAAGATCATCCTGGAAATCTTGGGTTTATGGTTATGTGCTAGCTATGTAGGTAGATGATGAAGAACTGTAAGCTAAATGAGCACTTTCCTCCCCAACATACTTTGATCGTGGTGTTTCATCACAGTAATAAAAAGCCTATGACTCACATATAAGAACATATCAATACATATACCATAAACTCTACATAGCACACACACCATATACACCAATACACCCCACATATACACACCACACATAGGCATACCACACACACACACACACACACACACCATAAACACATCACACATACTGCATACATAACATGCATACACTGCTCACATACCATATACTTGTTATAGACACCATACATATACACACTCCCCACATATCCCACACATATACATACACATTATACATACAACACACCCATACCATATGCACCAAACATCACATATATCATATATACCAAACATACAATATAGCATATATTCTTTATACACACACACATACTGTATAAATGCAACATGTATCACGCACACACACAAGCACACACCACACACCACCACACACATACAAAGAGTAGTTTCACTCTGTGATAAAATGTTAGCAAATCTGGAGTCTAGGTGAGGAATATTCAGAAGAACACCTTTTGTATACTTTTGGCAATTTGCCTATCAATTTGCCACTGTTTGAAACAAAATGTTAAAGTCATGTTAGCTAAATTTTTATATATTTACATTCAGTTTCTTTTCAAATGCTGCTGGACAGGTGGTTCATGATTTGTGGGAAGCAATGCCCATGTACCCTCCTCAATGAACGGCATCAGCATGTTTGTAACACACAGACCAATCTAGCCAGAGTACAGACTCCGCCAGCATCAGGATGGAGACCTGTGTGAGGCAGGAGAGCTTGCCCTGTCCCTCAGTCCTGCAGCTGAAGAAAACCCAGCAACACAGAGGGAATGAGAGCCAAAGACAGCTCCGTAGGAGCCCTGCGTGAGTGAGAGAGCCTAACCTCATGGGAGTGGAGAAACCTGACTGCCAGTGGAGGATGCCCTGGGCGGAGCCTAACCACATCAGGTACCTGCTCATAAAAGGCAAAAGGCAAATTGAAAAAAAAAAAAGCCTATTGTTCAAGTTGTAAGCAACCCCTTTGTTTCATTACCTGCATTCAATTTAAAGTGTTTTATGGAGTTCAGCACGGGATCCCTCTTATTACATTCTTTAGAAGGCAACTTTGCTTTATGCTGGGACACCTGTCCACATGAAAGTCCAACATCCCCCTCCCCTTTTTAACAGTCTTCAAACAACCTAGGGCACACAGCTGGCTGGCCATAGCCCGCTGGAGGGACAGCTGTGTGGCTGACAGAACTGGCACCCGCACAAGACATGTGCACGGCTGTAAACAGGAACGGATCCCCTAACCTTTATGAGTCAAATATTTATTTTTAGAATATTAACAGAATCAAAAGAATTGCAGAGGTCTTTTAATTTTAAGTCAAAACACACTGGCATGCGGCTTTTAAGGCATTTTATTTAACGGGGTAATCTTAAATTGAGGCCGAAACAAATTCAGGAACATTAAGGATTTCTTGCCCAGTATATACAGCACTGAAGGAACATTTTAAAGAAATCGTTAATGCTCTATAAAAGATGTAACAAAATCCTTCTTGCCATAAAATGTCCTCCAGATATTGATGAGTACAGTAAAAACTCTCAAGTATGTGTATGTCAAAAGCTCTGGATGTATGGTATTCTCCTCCCCCATCTCTCTGTCTCTCTGTCTCTCTGTCTCTGTCTCTCTCTGTCTGTCTTCTTTCCCCCTCTCTCCCCCTCCCTCTGTGAGCTTGTGTACATGTATAGTTTGAGTCTATAAGCCTCCTTGCATCTCCATTCCTTTCTCCCTCTCTGTCTTCCTCATCCTCCCCCTTCCCTCCTTTCCTTCTTTTCCTTCCTGTGTGGGTAGAACATATGAGCTGCTATGGCTCAGTTGGTAAGGGTACTTGCCCCCAGCTAAGTTTGGTAGCTTGTGTTCAATCCCTAAATCCACATGGTAGAGGAGAAAACCAAGTCCTCCAAGTTGTCCTCTGATCTCCATATATACACCATGGGTCAAATATGTGTCACTCTGGTCCCTACTCTCCTATCTGTAAGGTATGTGTTCTTCTGTTATGGTCACAAGGTGGGCTTGGCATTCAAGCCATCCTATCTGTGTCTCCTCATGGAAGGGATGATATTGATAGTACATGGGATAACTTAGATACGTCTGTCCACTTCACAAGAGCTTTTCTGTTTAGATCCGCTTGCCCACAAACACCCAAATGCTCACTGTGCACTGCAAGAGAGGATGAGAAAGGAAATTGGGGTTTTGCTAAGCAACAGGATAATGGATAATAGGTGATTCACAGTTGCTTCCAGGCCAATTAATTGTTTCTCAATAAGAAAGCTGAAATGCAGAGTTGATTCTGAGAAATTCAGGATTCTAATAATGAATACAGTGCCGCTGTGGTAGAACGGACAAATCTCACCACCAAGACAGACGGAGAAAGGATTCTCTCCGTCATAAGCTCCTGCACTTTAAAACCCATCTCTTTCATTTTTATGTATTTGCTGGCTTTTGACACAGCTCTTGCTATGTAGTCTGACTGCACTTGAACTTCCTGACTCTCCCTGCCCAGCTGCCTAAATGCTGGTATCACAAGAGTGTGTGGCCGTGCCTGACTGTTTTTACTTCTAAGTCACTGTTATTACAACATTACATTAACTATATTTAATCTAATCTACATCGAATATATCTGAGCTACATTCTATATTCAAGAACATCTCAATGACATGAACTATATTTGATGAGTTATCTATTATGGTTAGAATCAGCTCCTATTTATCCAGAATCAAAATGATCAAAAATCATGGCACTATTTTTATTTCTAGTCATATACCTATCTGTTATATGCTTATTGCTTTTCAATAAGAGCTCCACACATGCACCACAAGTCACGTCTGTGTCACTCTTTATTTATTTATTTACTTACTTAATTATTTATATCTCATTGGTTGCTGTATAGTTACCACACAGCTTGGGTAAATCAGAGCACTTCTTCAGAACAAGTTGCCTGGCATCTTATTGCTATGCTTGCCTTTTGTGGACTATCTTAAAAATGAGACCAGCACTGACTTCTGTTATTGAAAGCACCACAGTCCCTCCTCTTTTGGGTTCATTTGGAAGTATACAGAAAAGAATTCATAAGGAGATAATAGTTTTTCCTCTCATGAATTAGTAAAGAAAGGCTTCTTGTATCAGGAAGGGAAACAGAATTCTTACCCTTCAGGATTACTTCACAAAAGCTGGCAAATCAAAACTCCCTGGGCAATGCTGGGAATTGCACTGCAAGGTAAACAAAGATCTAACACATACCCCCTGCTGCTGGAAATGAATTCTTTCAGAAGGAAACAGACTATGCCCGTCACAATGACATCAGCTTATTGTAACCTTCCCTCGGTGTAGACAAAATAACCCATAGGCCTCTCAGATCTGCCCGTGAGTCACCTTTTCTGTACCCAGTGACTTCCTTCAGGACATCACACAGCGCTGCCTTTGAATGGTGCCTTTCAAATAGATTGTCCCCTAACTTTAGGTTCATGGGAGTGTCTCCCTGATGGGCAGCGACTGGTGGGTAGGGAACACCTGCAGTTCCCTGTGCTACCCTAGGGGTGGGGTCCAGGCCTCTGGTCTATACAAACATATGATTGTATCTATGATCTTTCTGGATATTCTTACAGTTCTTTGAAAATCTCATGTATTTCTCCTACTGATTCTACTTTTTACATATTCTTGTGGAGTCTTCAAATGGGGTTCTTATGGCATGGAGAGCATCAGCGTGTTTGTTGGATCTATCCTTCATGAGCTGCTTGCCAGGCAGACAGGACCTTGAAGCAAGGAGTTCTCTGTGGCACAAAAGACTTTGCTGTTAGACCCAGAGTTAGGCAAGTAAGCTTGCTCCCTGGATTAGAAAATGCAGAACATTTAGCTTGCTCTGTGCGCAGCACTCATTACAAGAAACTCCCCAACTGGAGTTTTTGAAACTAGAAATTAGCATCACTAAGATGACACAAATGGAAAATTCCATACTTTACCTCAAGTGATAGATGACTGTCAGACACGGGCACATTGGAAATGTTATATAAATTACCTCGGGCTGTGACACATGAATGAATTTCATATTGAAAGATGGGTCCCAACTCTGATATCTAACAACACAAGCCCTAACTCTAAGAGTGCAGGGTGGTCCTATATGATGAGTCCCTGAGGCAACCTGCATATGATTGGTACTTGATGCTGTTTGTTAAGTGAATGCATGACAAAATAAGTACATCTTTATTAAACTCAGTATAAGGGACTCACAGTCAGACAGGGTAGACTATTAGCTGCTCTGTAGTTCTGAGTTTAGAAGAAGGAAGTTTGGATCTAGACTGGTTCAGCTACTTGTTTCTATTCCATGAGATGTTAAGGTGAGACACACTATTTTCTCTAGCTTGTTCACTGACCAACAATGCCCATTACTCCCTAGTGAATACACCAGTATACACTGTGCTGTGCAAAAGGACTGAACTTAGTGCTAGTTCTACTAGCACTAAGAGGTGGGGAAATTCCACTCAAAGATGCAGCCGCCTTCCTTCTCAGGAACGGTTCTTTCCATCCACCCGTGCCCAGTCTGGGCAAGAAATACCTGCTGGGCAGTGTTCCATGCATAGATATTCTTCACTCTCAGCCCTTTGGGAAAAGAAGCCCCATTTCTTTTTCTTTTTCTTTTTTTTTTTTGAAGCCCCATTTCTAAGGCAGCTTTCTGGGCTCCAGGGAGGCCGGCGGCTTCTGGTTTCTTGAGTGGATTTGAGAGCACAGCATCTGGCAGGCCACAAGAGGACAGCAGTGTCTTGAGCTCTGGCTGCTGCTCCCTCCTCTGGCTTCTCTCCAGGAACAGAGAGAGACCTGGGTGACTTAAGACTTGGTTTCATCACTTTACTCCAGCCTAGGAATGGGGAGAGATTTTTACTGATGAACGAGTTGGAAAAAAACCAGGCGGTTTCTGCATGCCAAGTTGTTATTTTCCCTTTCTTCCAGACTGCTCTGACGTAGTTATCTCTGATATCACAGAGCCTCACTGGGGACCTAAAGGGAAGAAGCAGGCTCTACTATCTCAGAGCCTGTCTTGCTGGAAATGGGGTGATTTTTAAGACTCTTACTTTTAATGTGTTTCAGACTGCAGAGTTGTCACCTCCATGTTATAAGCTACCCCAACCTCTTTAATTCACTAAGCTCATGAAACTTTGGTTTACCCCCTCCCCTTAGATATTTTATTTGTAAAACATTTCCTGAACGCCTGATTGGAATGTGTATCATAACCGGGGAACAGAAATATAAACAAGTATCCTCTGGGTTGAAACATAGGTGAGAAGGAAACATGTGAACCAATAAATAATAATTCAATTTTTTAGCATCTAATTTCATGTCACTCAGACAGGCAAGGACTAAGCTGGGGCTTCAAAGTAGAACCCAAGTGCGGGCCACTCTAGGACTCACTACAAGTTTTCCTTATGGAAAAAAAAAGTTGTAATAGGCTCTCACTTCATAGACCTGTTCTTCAGTAAGTATATTCAATAGCTCATGGAATGTTTGCATGAGTTGGGAACTGCGTAAACTCCTTTCTATGCGTGGGACCCTTCTGTCCACTCTGATTCAAATATTTACTCTAATTAGGAAAGATTAAATCTATTTTTTATTTTTATTTTTTTAGCTGATGAATGTACTGGAAAAACCCCAGGACAGTTTCTACATGTTTTCTTATTCTCCCAGCTTCTGTTATCGCTGTGTTCTCTGTTACTGCAGAGCTTTACTGAGAGTAGTGGCCTGGTTCCTGTTCCCCACCGAGGCTCCTCCTAGGACCAGAGGGACCATCTAGCTTCCTAAGTAAGAGCACATAGATACTTGGGAAACAGATACAGTTTGAGAAAACAAACTAAGTCACCTGAAACCTCACAACTAGGCTGTAGATCCCAAAGCCAGAATATTGGTCCTGATGCTCAATGCCATGACTTTCCCCCACCATCAGACTCTTGTATGGCTTCCTGCATTTCCATCTGGACAATCTTGGACCCACGGGTCCACTTCGTCTGTGCTTTTCCTAGGCCAGACTCTGGAAACTTTCAACAGTGAAACCTTAGGAAGCCACACAATCAGGAAGCCACATAGTAGCTTCAGGGATATGGGAGGATGGGAGCATTGTCAGCCTCTGGATCTACAGCTCTGAATGAATCAAAGCCCTTTCACCAGCTTATCAATGGCCGTGGCTCCTTTGGCTCCACAACAGCTCTTATCACACAGGCTACTCTAAACAAAGCCAGAGTCTGCATTGCTGGTTGCAATAGTATTGTGCCTAGTCATAGACCTGTCCAGTAGAATTCATTATAAGTAAAAGCATAAGTGTTCACTGAAGAGTAAAGCTGCTGACTGCCACTGCCTTCCTTACCACTATGTAGTGAACAATCCTGGTGCCCACCAGAGCTGGAGCTTTATAAACATAGATGCCCTTCATAGAGCCTTAATGCCCTTGATTGCATGGACCCACAGAAATGGGCCTCATTCCTTGACCCAAAGCAGCAGCTTTAGCATTCCTTTTCCTCCTCCTTCCCCCTTTTCCTTTTCCCTTTCTGCTCTCCCTCTACCATTTCTTTTTATTCCCTTCCTCTCTACTTCTCTTCCTTTAGCCCTTCATCTCTTCCTTGTGATTCCAAGGAAGACTGATCAAACACCAGTCTTGCACAGGCTAGCTAAGATAAGGGGTCTGCCATTGACTTGTCCTCAGCCTTTCTTTTGTTCTTTATTCTTTAACTTCCACTGTCTGGACAATAAACCACAGATAGAGGCCACAGATACTATTTTATGGCTATCTTGTCTTGAAGCCATTGTTTTTCATGTGTACTTTTGAAAGAACAAAGTTCTAAGTACAAATTAAAAATACATGCACAATGACAGGTGGGTGAGTAGAATCTGGCATTTAAAATTCCAAGGCAGAATGTCTACCTGAGCCCTGAATGATGTCACGTGCCAGCCCATGGGGGTGGGGGCAGACTGGACTTCTTCTCCTCCGCACATTCCACTTGGGCAATACACCTGACTCTACTGCTTTGGGACCCATCTGTTACGCCATTAGACATTGGGAAGGGGACTCAATAGATGTCAAGGCTCTCTTACTTCTGTGTAATTCCTTTGTGTTGATAGACAAGCTAATTCTTTGGTGCAAAAGTTCTAGAAGGGGCTCAAATGGTTCGGGTTGCTGTTGTGTGTGCACTAGTGCCTCCAAATTGAGTGACCTTGCAGGAACTACATCTGTGGGTTCCCTCAAGAAGACACACTAGCCTGGATTGGATATAGAAGACCTTGCCAGTTGACTGGCTTACCCTGAGTTTTCTTGGTAACATGTATCCCTGGAAGGTTCCTTATTTGAAATTTCCACATTCCTGGCTCTCCTGAGGTCATAGTTGTGACAATTATTTTGGGGCTTTAAAGGCATAGGTAACTTGTCAGATTTGTAATTGAGCATCTGTGTGTGTTAGTCAAGAATGCTACACATCAAGAGACAGACAAGTACTCTTCTCCTCACCAAGAGATATTGACAAAGCCACTGAGGGAATGCATTAAGGTCACCTCCTAGGAGCTGGTGAGAACAACCTACCCAGGAGAGGCAGGCCAGGGGGAGCATTGTGAAGAAACAAGACTTGGTTCTTTAAACAACAACAAAACAACAACAAAACAGATGTTGTTTGAGTGGTTTACCTTCATACATGTCTATGAATCATGTATGTGCAGTGCCTGTCCAGAATGGGGCATCCGATCCACTGGAGCTGGAATCACAGACAGCTATAAGCCTCTGTATGGTTGTGCTGAGAATCAAACCTGAGTCCTCTGGACGAACAAGTGCTCTTAACCTCTGAGCCGTGCTTTTAAGCCCTGAGCCATCTCTCGAGTACCAAGTTGATTCTTTTTTTTTTTTTTCCTCGACAGTATAGCCCTGGCTGTCCTGGAACTCACTTTGTAGACCAGGCTGGCCTCGAACTCAGAAATCCGCCTGCCTCTGACTCCCAAGTGCTGGGATTAAAGGCACGCGCCACCACGCCCAGCTCCAAGTTGATTCTTGAAAGATGGTTAAAGTTCTTGAAAAATGGTTAAAATTAGGTAACTAAAGAGGAGGCAGATGTACCCTCTGGCAGAAGAAAAGCCTGGATGGTCTGAAAATTGGGGTGCTCAGCAGACAGGTCTAGGCATGCCTTGCTATGCCTTGAGAAGCAAGAATAAGTAGTGGTTGTGTAAAGTGTTGTAGGCATGAGACATAGGAGGCAGAGTGGGGAAAGAAAGAAAGAAAGAAAGAAAGAAAGAAAGAAAGAAAGAAAGAAAGAAAGAAAGAGAAAGAAAGGAAGAAGGAAAGAAAGAAAGAAAGAGAAAGAAAGGAAGAAGGAAGGAAAGAAAGAAAGAAAGAAAGAAAGAAAGAAAGAAAGAAAGAGAAAAAGAGAGAAAGAGAGAAAGGTAGGTAGGTAGGTATACCAAAACAGCCAGAGTCACAGCCTGATGGGCACAACGGGGAAAGGGGGTGGGGTATGAGAGAAGGAAAGGAAAGAAAGCAGAGACCCAAGCCAGCGGCTCTGTTATACATCCTTCAGTGGGCTGCTCTCCCCAGAAGCTTTCCTTTCAGCTTCAACAGAGATTAGGATTTCAAGATATGGTTTTGATTGCAGATTAGATGGCAAAATTTTCCCCTTTGGGTTTATCCTAGTTAAGATTTCTATTGCTGTGATAAAATACTATGGCTAAAAGCAGCTTGGGAAGGAAAGGGTTTATTCCCCTTTCTGTTCCACACCACAGTCCATCACTGAGGGAAGTCAGGCTAGGAACTCAAACAGTGAGGAAAGCTGGAGACAGGAGCTGATGCAGAGGCCATGGAAGGATGCTGCTTACTGGCTTGCTCCTCATGGCTTGCTCAGCCTGCTTTCTTATAGCCTCCAGGACCACCAGCCCAGGGATGGTAATATCTACAATGCCCAGGGTCTTCCCATTTCAGCCATTAATCAAGAAATTAACCCATACACTTGCCCACAGGCCAATATTAGGAGACATTTCTCAATAAAAACTCTCTTCTGGGGAAGGGGGGAGGGTATGGGGGGCTTTTGGGATAGCATTTGAAATGTAAATGAAGAAAATACCTAATTAAAAAAAGTTCACATGAGCACCCTGACAATAAAAACAAAAAACAAAACAAAACAAAAAAAAAAACAAACAAAAAAACCCTCTCTTCCCAGATATGTGTCACATTGGCAAAAAGCAACCAGTATAAGACTTCTGGAAAAGTTTCTGATTTTGTGAGTTTTTGGTTTTGTTTGTTTGTTTGTTTGTTTTTTAATGGAGTACTCAGGGAAATTGGAAAAGGATTCAAGCAATCCAGAGCCATCACAAGCTATATTTGCCACTTAAAAGACTATGTGGCTGTCTCCTCCCAGGGCCCTCTCTGAAGAATCTGAAAGGTTAGTCATGGGTGGGCCTAGTTAACTATGTGATAAAGTTGGTGAAGTAAGAAAAATTGCAATTGCAGAGGTTTTAGACAGAAGCTTTCTTATCTTAATTGTTGACACTTATTTATTTGTTTATTTATTTGCCTTTTGAGAGGGTTTTCCTGTGCTTCCCAGGCTGGCCTTGAACTCCTTTTATTGCTGACTCACTCTGCCAAGTGCTTGGACTGACTTTTGAACCCAAGAGCTGAAAGAAATCACTTTCAGGCCCGACTTCTAAGCATTGAGCCTCACTGATTCACTTCATGCAGGCTCTACTCACATTGTTCTAGATGGCTTTCTGCTATCTAATGACAGCCAGTGTAAGAGAAACAGTCCTCCTTGTCTGTGTGTATTCTAGCCATTTCAGGATTCATATTATCTTACATGGCTATGGTGGGATTAAATTATGCATTGGCAATGGGCAGCCTTTGACAACCTGGCAGTGGCCTTAGCAGGTTAGCCATGATCCAAGAGAGCTAGAGGTGAAGGCACACAGCCTAAGCAGGGATAATTCACATTGCTTACTGGGGCTTCCTACAGAGGCATAGGAAACTTTTTTTGTTGTTTTCCCAGAAGAGAAATCAGAAATGGGTGTAGCATTACACTCTCATCTCAGATGCAAGGGGAAGTGTCTGGCAAATCAGGATACAGTTCAGAATGAAGATGGACGTTCAGGTGGCCAAGTTCCTTGGTACCTGGAAACAACAAGGTTCTCATCATGCTGGGAGCAATGAGCTGAATAAGGGCACCTTCAAGCTGATGTTTTTTCATTATTACATCAATAAAGTTGGGGTGTGTTGGAGAGCCCCACTCACTTTCACTGGAATTAGTGACTGACTTAAAACCAGAAAACCTGCATACTGCTTTATTGTCCTTCTTAGATTATTTATTAAATTTAATTAATAGAATACGAGACTGGAGGAAGATATTCACACCCACAGAATGACTCTAGGATCAGGAGGAGGAGAAAGGTCTTGAAGCAAGCTGAAAACCAGAGGGAAAGGTTGGGGGGGGGGGTTCTGACTTTACCAGCTTTTCACAGGTGGGCAGCTTTCAAGAGCTCTTCTTTCTCTTTAAAGCAAGTTTTCTCATATGCGATGCATTTCTGTTGCACTCTGAGAAGTTCTTGACACAAAGTAAGATACAACATTGCATGGGTTGCAATAGTTTTTACACGACATTGGGTGATAATTTCTTTTCCTGAAATAGTCTGTTGACATCATGAGATTCAGAAAACTTCAGAACTTGTAGAGTTGAGCCGCTTCTCTTCTGGGGTCCCTTGCTTGCCTCTGAAGAAAACTCATAGGCTCACTGATCTGCAGAGATCAGATGTTGTAAAGAAAATAGCAAATGGCCCTGTGTTCCTGAGATCTCCTTCTTCAGCAGCTTGACCTCTTATCTTTTCTGTAGAAATGATCACTGCCAAGAAATTTTGCAAGGTAATCAACAAATGAAAATAATAGCTAAGATATTTCTAAATCTTAAATTCTAGAAAGCAGTTGCAATATTAACAAGAGTCAAAAGGACCAAACGGTGGAGATATAAAGTTTATTTTTATGTCTTATGATGGATAAAAGCAATCTTGTAAACACGGAACACATTCTGTAAAGCATTTTCTGTGGCACATTTTTGTACCTTAATGACTTAAGGACCATTACATGGTTATAGAATTACTTTCAGAGCCCCTGGCTAGACGTTTTAGAATGCACACTCATGAACAAACTTTCACTATGATGAAGCTATTTAAATGTTATCAGCTGCTTCGAGGCCACAAGTCTCAATGGAAAATTTCCAAGTATTTACTAATAATTTCCACTTCAATTGTTTCCTCAAAGGGAGGTCCAGAACTGACTGATAGTTTTAAGTTAAAGATAGAATCACCCGAAAGAGGATGATTAGTCAGAAGAAAGTGAGGTACACTGGAGTTCTCAAGACAGAATTACATAGATTACAAACGTTGGCAAAACGGCTTTGTCTGATGATGGTGACAGAGTTGGAAAACCTTCCTAATTTGTCTTCCCTTATTTTCCATATATTCCACATCTTTGTTTGGAGTCATGACAAGGGCAGGACCAGAGAGATAGAGGCAAGCTTGGAGAAGTTCTTTTACTGACTATAGGAACAGCTTTGTCCCTCTCACTGTGTTATGGTCCCAGGAGCACCAGCCTGGGCAGTGGATAGATGCTGGCCTCAGACTCTTTTCTCTCCTTCTCCAGAATCAGACTGCTTTCTTAGTGTCTAGCATAAGAGATAACTAGTGAATGTGCACAGTAGTGTGGAGTCTGAGGCAGATCAATAATCGGCACATGATCAGGATCGAGAAAGTTCTCCTATTGACTGGAGAAAGACTAGAAAAATCTCCATTATAAATGCTAGATTTATTTATTAGGACTAGGAGGCAGGGTCTCAATCTGTTGTTTAAGGTGGCAATCCTGCAACCACAGCCTCCTAAGTACGATGACTGCAAGTGTGAGCAACTGTTCTGAGAAACTAACTTCAACTGCAGAATGTATTGTGGCTCGGTGATGGAGGGCAGAGGCAATAGTGATGCTTCACCTTGGCAGCACAGTTTGATGATGTGGGCATAGCACACAGTCACAGCACACAGTAATAGCACACAGTCACAGCACACAGTCATAGCACACAGACACAGCACACAGTCACAGCACACAGTCACAGCACACAGTCACAGCACACAGTCACAGCACACAGTAATAGCACACAGTCACAGCACAAAGTCATAGCACACAGACTCAGCACAGTCATAGCACACAGTCACATCACACAGTCACAGGACACAGTCACAGCACACAGTCACAGCACACAGACACAGCACACAGTCACAGCACACAGACACAGCACAGTCACAGCACACAGTCACAGCACAGTCAGAGCACACAGTCACAGCACACAATCACAGCACACAGTCACAGCACACAATCACAGCACACAGCCACAGCACACAGCCACAGCACACAGTCACAGCACACAGTCACAGCACACAGTCACAGCACACAGACACAGCACAGTCAGAGCACACAGTCACAGCACACAATCACAGCACAGTCAGAGCACACAGTCAGAGCACACAATCACAGCACACAGTCACAGCACACAGTAATAGCACACAGTCATAGCACACAGTCACAGCACACAATCACAGCACACAGTCATAGCACATAGTCACAGCACACAGCCACAGCACACAGTCACAGCACACAGTCACAGCACACAGCCACAACACACAATCACAGCACACAGTCACGGCACACAGTCACAGCACACATCACAGCACACAGTCACAGCACACACTCACAGCACATAGACACAACACAGTCACAGCACACAGTCACAGCACATAGACACAGCACAATCATAGCACACAGTCACAGCACACACTCACAGCACACACTCACAGTCACAGCACACAGTTACAGCACACAGTCACAGTACACAGTCACAGCACACAATCTCAGCACACAGTCACAGCACACAGTCACAGCACACAATCTCAGCACACAGTCACAGCACACAATCACAGCACAGTGTAATGATATGATCACAGCACACAGCCACAGCACACAGCCACAGCACACAGTCACAGCACACAGTCACAGCACACAGCCACAGCACACAATCACAGCACACAGTCACAGCACACAGCCACAGCACACAATCACAGCACACAGTCACATCACACAGTCACAGCACACAGTCACAGCACACAATCACAGCACAGTGTAATGATATGGTGACAGCACACAGTCACAGCACATAGCCACAGCACAGTGTAATGATATCATCACAGCACACAATCACAGCACAGTGTAATGATATGATCACAGCACACAGCCACAGCACACAGCCACAGCACACAGTCACAGCACACAGCCACAGTACACAGTCACAGCACACAATCACAGCACACAATCTCAGCACACAGTCACAGCACACAGTCACAGCACACAGCCACAGTACACAGTCACAGCACACAGTCACAGCACACAATCTCAGCACACAGTCATGGCACACAGTCACAGAACAGTGTAATGATATGATCACAGCACACAGTCACAGCACACAGTCACAGCACACAATCACAGCACAGTGTAATGATATGGTGACAGCACACAGTCACAGCACACAGCCACAGCACAGTGTGATGATATATGCACTTCACCCCCTAAGATCACAAAAACCTGATCTAGTTATTGGGAACCCAGCAAACTACAGCAGCGAAGTGACAACACCTCTACCTGAGAGACATTCTACAAAGTTCTCAGAGCAGGCAATCTCAGAACTGCCCAAAGAATCTAAACTAAGAGAGGTCTGAGAAACTGCCATAGCCAAGCAAGCTTAACTTTTAACCAAGTGGGACCCTGATTGGCACCCTGGTGAAGAGTGGGCTGGGTACAGGCTAAGGAAATATGTATAAAGCATGGTCACTATCTGATGGTCACATCAACATCAGATGCTAATAGCAGCCAAGAAGCCACCCTCAACCGGAAGCCGATACAAGTGGAGAAGGGGTATGAAATACAGAAAACTCCACACTGTTTTAAAAATTCTTCTGTAACTCTCAAACTATTCTAAAGTAAACATAAAAATCAGAGTGAAAACAGATGAATTTGGACAAGATGACACAAAGCAGCATACTTGACAACAACTAATATTTGTGAAGAAGAAAAGGGATGCAGCCCTTCTTCCAAGAATGAATGTGTCTGATTCCCATGGCAATCTTATGAGGCAGATGTGTTTCTCTAGCCCAAGAAACAGAGTCTTGGCTGATACAGTGACTGAACCAGAGACACTGGTGGTAGAGCAGGCTAAGAAGGAGGTGGAGGCACTCTGCCACTGCTTGCTCTGCTTCTCAGCATGGGACTAAGTGCTTCGTGAACAGCCCAGATAAATAAGTAGGGGGATGGAATCAGACTATAGTATGGTGTGAAACCCAGGCTCAGTACACCCAGCCTTGCTCAAGTCACTGGGAACAGCCAGTCATGTACTTAGAAACTACAAAACTGGGCTAAACGTGTGAGCTGCCAAGCAGAAGGTAGGTAATGGCAGCGACCCTTAAAACAAGGTTACATGCATTGGGAGGTATGATTACCTTGGCATTCCATGTCAATTTGGTTCACATTTCTACTGCAAAATACCTGTGGTAGCGGACTTTCTCACAGATCTATCTAACTCACAGATTTGAAAACTCTAGTCAGATCAAATGGTAATAGTCAAAGTATGTCAGTTAGTGGTCACACCCTTAATAAAAGCACACACAGAGGAAGAGATGATGGGGGTACACTAGGGATGTCCCATGAACCCCACTTCCTGGGTAGCCAAGGAAGAAAGTGATTTAGAAGAGGGCCCCTTGGGGAGTGTGAACTCTAAGCTTTTGTGCTGCCTGGGTCTTTTGGAGCTTTTTCAGTTGGGAGGCAGAGACATGGATGTACAGTGTACTGTTAAACCAGTTCAGGAAGAGCTACTAGAGAGGAGGACCATGTAAAAAGGACTCAGAGGTCAGTGTGGAGGTCGCCTGCATGCCCATGGCTCAGGCTTGTTCTGTGGTTTCCAGATGATACCCCACAAGGCCTGCGAACTCTGAGAGCAAATGAAGAGCTGGTAGGATGCTGAAGTTTGTGCAATGGAGAGAAAGAAAAGGGCTTTGACCTGGATGGAAGACAGAGAGTATATGGAGCACATTGGATGCTGAAGCGAGAGCTCTGCATCAAGGACCACACCTCATAGAGAGGTTTACAGCCAGATTGAGCACACACAACAGATACATACAGCCAAGGAATAAACAAAGCATGACAAAGTCATGAGAGCTTGCGAGAAGTTTGTATTCTCTGTCAGGGTGCTTTGACACCCACCAAAGAAAGGTATCATTATCCACAATTGCCCCAGTGTATTGTCAGCTAGAGCTGTATATGCAGACAGATATTAGAACAAGAATGAAATTCCCAGAACATAAAGTACATCTGACATTTATAACACACTGAACCATTTCAGCAAACATGGACAGGATAGACAGGGGTTTAAAGTGTACATAAAGACAACCTGTGAATGTCTTCATGCAAGGCAGAAAGGATAGTGATAGAGAACACAGGAAGCCATTTCTAATGCTGGCAGTCTATCACAAATAGAGTGTGTATGCGACAGATTCACGAAAGACAGATAAGAAAGTACTTGAAGAAGTAACCTCTCAAATTGCCCCAAATGTGTGTATAGTTCAATCTTCAAAGATGCTATTTGGGATAGACCAAGTCATGAAGTATACATAAGTAAAAGAGTTGTAGATTCTTTGACACTGGTTTCAGAGAGCTGTTGAAACCAGGTGTGTGGCAGGGGAGTCCCTACATGGAGTCCCTGCATGGGGGACCTGAAAGACCATTGTGAAGATGTGAAAGTGAAGCCAGAATTGCACTGGATACCCAAAATTTTGGAGATGGCAGAGCTGTGAGCCCATCTGCCAAAGAGAGCTGCACACAAGTTGAACCAGTCCATGAGTGATGTATTTTGCAGGCAGCAAGCTGGAGGAGCAGGACCATCTAAGCCCTTTGATATCAAACATGGAGCTATAGGATTTGGAGTTTGTCTTCTGAGTTTGGGTCCTGCTTTGGTCTAGTATTTCCTCACTATGTACCCATCCCTTCCTCTTGCAATGGTAATATATATTGTGTCATTGTATGTTGGAATTGTGTAATTTGCTTTTTCATTTAAAGAAGCTTGCAATTAACAATTTGCCTTGCATCTCAGAAGAGACTTTGGACTTTTAAGCAGTGTTGTAACTGTGAAAGAGTGTATGAGCTTTTGAAGTTGTACTAAAGACATTTGCCACCAGGCAAATGCTATCATATGCTATCATATGGCCACCAGGGGATTGAACATGGTTGTTTATCTCCCATGCAATATCTCCATTAATCTTGGGCAGTTGTATGTGGTCCCAGTTGATGTTATTGTTGAAGTGGCTTAGGCTGTGTAGTTTTACTGGAGGAAGTATATCACCTGCAAAGCCACGTTCTTTCCCCAGTTCCTTCTCTGCATCCTGGTTGTGTTTCAAGACGTGAGCTCTCAGTTGCTGCTCTAGCCACCATACCTGCCTACTGCCATACTGCCTCACTATGATGGTGATGGACACTTGTCCTTCTGGAACCATAAACCCAAATAAACCTCTCATTCTTTAAATTTCCTAGGTCACAGTGTTTTATCACAGTCACAGAAAGGTAACTAACACATGGAGTTTCTCTCTTCAGTCCCTTTAAAATTTATGTAAATTGGGCTGGAGAGATGACTTAGCAGAAAAGAGGACTTGTTACTCTGGAAGAGGAACCACATTTGGTTCCCAGAATCCACATCACCTGATGGCTCATAACTATGAATAATTCCTGTTCCAGGGGAATTGACCTATCTCTTGTGAACATTGTAGACACAAGGTACGAATGTATACACACATACACATAAATATACACACAAAACATACATACATACATACATACATACATACATACAATCATGTAAAGAATAAAATAAATATTAAAATATACACATTATATTTTTGATTTGGTTACAGGACCATAGGTTTCCACACAGCTCCTCATACTCCCTTCATTTTGATCGACTCTCAACCCCTCATCTTCCCTCCTCTATTCTTCCATTCCCTTCTTGCTTAAACATTTCCATCCCCAGGATTTGCTCCTCTGTTTTCATATTATCTACATTCTAGTATCATCACCCTTTCTTAACCCATCGTCTTCCCAGTGCTTCTTTATAATTTCTTTGAAAGAGAAGCTTCATTCCTCTTGGTGGTTGCTCACCAAAGCTAGATGATGAGGCCCTACTGCTGAAGACACCACACAGCTTAGATGCATAGCATAGAGAAATGAAGCTGGGGAGGAGTAGGATGCCTAGCAGCCTGCTAACATCCACAGCCTCAGAAAGTGTTACACAGGCTTTTGCGGGGGAAAAAACATCCGTGGTCTCATCCATCTGTGAGTCTCACAGTCTTTGAGACAGACCTGTGACATAAGAAGTGTCTTACTTGTACAACAGTGGAACTCCTGCAAAGCTGCAACCAACCACTCACCTTTTGTATTTGAAACCAGCTCCACACAAGGAAATCAATGTCTGGTATATAAACAAGGTCAAAAACCCATGGCCGGAGAAATCACAGGCCTTATGGTAGAATAAGGCTGTTGTTTATTGAAATTGTCACTTTGTCAAGCTGCTTTCTGAATGCATATGTTTATATCCAGTGTCTTAGCAAAAAGTTCAGTTTGCTTCTGTTGCTGTGGTAAATAAAAGTAACTGAGAAAGAAAGGGATTATTTGGCTTACAATTCCACATCATTGTCCATGACTGAGTGAAGTCAGAGCAGAAACTCAAGAAGGAACCTGGAACAGGAATTAAATCAAGAGACCATGGAAGATTTCTGCTTTCTGCCTTGTTATCCTTGGCTTGCTCAGCCTACTTTCTTACGTACCCAAGGGCTATCAGCCCATTACTCAAGTAAATGCCCTAGAGACCATCTGATGGAGGCAATTCTTCAACAGGGGTTCCTTTTTCCCAGGGTACTGATTTTGTTAGCAAAAAGTAACTGGCATATAGGCAAACATCACTCTCAGCTTTACTTAGAAAAGTCCTCTTTCCAGGGATCAGCAGTGAATGCAGAGGCTGCACAGAGCACTGAGACGAAGTGTTCAATGTGTGCTCAGCCTCAATCAAGACATTTATACCATCTCCTCTAGGGATCAGAGGAAATTGTAGAAGATGAGGCAGAAAGAGTGAGAAAGCTGGATTATTAGGAGAAAGGCTGCTAATGTCATCTCCTCTGTAAGGCACAACTCTTGCAACCATGAACTCATAGCAGCCTTGGACCCTCCACTTGTGTCTGCATGGGAATGGGCCCTCAGCAGTCAGGAATGGATAAGGATGAGTTCAGGTGGCCTATTCCCCCCCACACACACTGAATGATTTGCTACTGACAGATTTGGAGAGAGGGAGAATCATTGCCTGCCAGCTCCCAGACCTCACCAGACTCTGATGAAAATCCCAATCCAGCCGTCACACATTAAACTAAATGAGTTGTAAAACCAAACCAGAAGACATGAAACTGAGAAAGGATGGGCAGGGATGCGGAGTGCTGATAAGAACGAGAGAGATAAGAGAAAGCTTAGGGAGTAGAATTGAAATACATTATATATGTGCATGGAACTGTCAATTAAAATTAATTTTTAGAAAGATGAACTAGAAAGAAACAAGGAGCTTGAGACTTAGTAAAGAATACACACACACACACACACACACACACACACCCACATACACATATACATCAATGTCTGGTTTATAAACTTACTTCCTCTTTGCGAGAAGCTCCTTGGTTCTACTCCTTCCCTTTTGGTGTCTCAGGGTCTTTGTGTACAGCATGAGTCCTTAGATGGCTTTGTTCATAACCTTCTTCCATCTTCCTTCCATCCTTGACTCTGATTCAGGCCAAATAATTCTTTAGTCACATTGCTATTCGGTATGCACCATCATTCTCCCAATCTCACAGATGAGGAACCTGAAAGAGAAGATTAAAGAAACGCTCTCAGGGTCACATGCCCAGAGAGAAACCAGTCAGGATCCAGTGTGTGCTCATCTTTGCTAGTGTCTGTAGATTATCCATTAAGCAAAGCCAAATAAGAAAAGGACAGTCAGGACTTACTGATTTCCAAGGCTCTAGCTTCCTCACTCTGAGCAGGATACACATTCACAGTTTCAACTCTATTAGATGTAGATTTCTTTCTACTTTCTTCCTCATCATTGGCTCAAAAAATATAAGCACAAAGGGTATTTGTGTATGTGATTTCTTTCTTTCTATCTATCTATCTAATCTATCTCTATATATACACATATGTGTGTATATGTATGTATGTATGTGTATATATACATATATATAGAGAGAGAGATAAAGAGAGACAGACAGACAGACAGAGAGACAGACAGACAGAGACAGAGAGAGACAGAGAGACAGAGACAGAGAGAGACAGAGAGACAGAGACAGAGAGAGACAGAGACAGATAAGATCATCAAGAAAGACAGAGTGAGCATGGAGTGTTAGCAATTGATGGAATATCATAGTCATGATTCCTTTCTAGATGTATCTTAGAATCATGAAAAGAAGGCTCCAGAGAAAAAAATCTGAGTTGAGCAGTTTGGGATAGAATGTAATGGCAGCACAGCTCTATGAAACTATAACAATGTATGTTGAACATACAACTTGCAAGTCAACTCTGGCTCTTTCCAAGTATGTTGGTTAAACGGAGTCCTTTAAAGCATTAGTATTGGTTCCCAGAATGAACTCATGGAGGCCCAGGAGCTGAAGCAGTGGTCCAGGAGCAACACTGGTGCCCAACATGACCCGTCTGTTCCCTACAACGTAAAAATACCAAATCTGTTTGTTTGCACTTAAAGAAACTCTAACAGGTGTCTCGTGCTTTCTCTTTTGTGTTTGCAGTTTCTGAGGACATGTCCCTAATGAGGCAACATTATACTATCACAATATCTTTGCTTACAATAATAAAATACTGTATAATACAAAAATAAATATGGTATCAAAACTCTACTTCTGTTTCACAATCAGGGTTACTCAACCCCGGGACCTGTCAGTGTCAGACTCTTCTGGGATGTTGTAAGCTTTGCTTGGCACAGTGTACTGATGGCCTTTCCAAAGATGCCCTGGGGCATCTAAGACTAACTCATCCATTAGGCTCTGCAGAAGTAGGTGTGAACGTGAAAATTGGAGCTGTCAATCATACTGAGAGAGATTACCTCAGGTAGGGCTAATGGGTGGGGCTCAAAAGATATTTATGTGCTTTGATGCCAAGGGCTCAAGCTGAAGGTTCCCATCCACAGAGCACCAGGACCCACCCATCTATACTGAGTGTCTAACTGGTACAATGTTGTCTTTGGCAATGGTGCTTCAAATGGCTGCTTGTTCAAAGGAAAACAAATATCTCAGGACCAAGGGGATTTTAGTGTATTCAGAGATAAGTTGGCTCATAACTTGTATAAAAGTATCCATTATTTAAGGATAGCTATCATGTCACCATAATGTCACTGGTTTTATATGGGCTTTCTTCCAAGTGGTTGTCACCATGGCACCATTTTGACATTTGAATTTAATCAAAACTTTTGGAGCAGGGGCATGAAATTTCTCACAATTTTTTAAAAGAGAATTTTTTTATTTTAAATTCAACAATAAGGAAAAGGTATCCTTTAGGCATAAATAATGCTTTAATATAACATTTGTATTAAAAACACATTGTTAAGCCGGTTGTGGTGGCACACGCCTTTAATCCCAGCACTCAGGTGTCAAAGGCAGGCAGCTTTCTGAGTTCGAGCCCAGCCTGGTCTACAAAGTGAGTTCCAGGACAGCCAGGGCTATACAGAGAAACCCTGTCTCAAAAAACCAAAAACCAGAAACCAACCAAACAAAAAAACATTGTTAAACCTGTTTATAGCATAAAGCATCAAGAGGTCATGTAGTGATGTGTCCAGTCTTGAGGAAAAAAAGAATTATAACCCAAAGATTCTGACCTCCATTATCACACACACACACACACACACACACACACACACACACACACACACACACACACTGCACAAAAACTAGAGTCAAACAAATGACAATCACTGTATCTTCATGCTGGAAACACATGAAGTTATTTGAAGAATGCATGTGAGAATTCAAGATCAGGAAAAGCAACATCATAAAATAAAAATAAATGACAGTGCGGGGTGAGGTGAATCAATCAAAATATATTTAATAAACACCTTTTCTAGGGTTGTTGTTATGGTTAGATTCTCAAAATTAAAAATTATACATATCATTACTGTGAGCATGTATAGGCTTATGTTCAGCGGCACCTGTAGGGACCTTGGAGGCCAACTATGTGAAGTCTGTTCTCTCCTACCACCTTTCTGTGGGTTCTGTCATCAGGCTTGTGACATCAGTGTCTTATGTACTAAGCAGTCCTGACAGCCCCTAATGTTAAAAGTTTTAAATTAATTTTTAAATCAGGGTTAAAAAAATCATGTATTTCATTATGACATTTTCGTACATGTTTATCAATATACTGTACTCATATTTAGCCAAAATTACCTCTCTTGTTCTCTTCCTACCTCTTGTTCATTCTGTTTCCCAAATATCCCCTCCTGTATTATGCTACACACACACACACACACACACACACACACACACACACACACACACCAGAGTCTACATATAAGTAAAAGCACACAATATTTGTGTTTTAGTTTGGCTTACTTTACTTGGTATAATGATTTCCAATTTGGGGTGGTGTTTTTTGTTTGTTTGTTTTTGTTTTTTGTTTTTTGTTTTTTGTTTTGGAAATGACATAATTTCTCTCTCTGGTATGACTAAACAGGACCCTGTTGTGGCTGTGTCCCACTTTTCTTTATGTAATCACCTGCTGATGAACACTTAAGCTGATTCCATACCTACTGTGAGCGATGCAGCTGTAATCATGGAGGCTCAGGCATCTGTCTGGTGCGCTGACTTAACTTCCTTAGGTAGAGGCCCATGGATCACAAAACTCGACCAGATAGTCGCTCTATTTTTAGCTTTTCGGAGGAACCTCGTATTGAGTCTACAGTGGTTGGGCTAGTTTTACCATCCCACCAGCAATGTCCGAGGGAGGGCCCTGAGGGAGGACCCCTCCCACACTTCATCACCAGTGTTTGTCCTTGTCTTTCTGGTGACAGCCATTCTGACAGGGGCGAGATGGAAAGGAATCTCAAGCAGCCTTAATTCGAGTTATCTCCGATGGCTAAGGATATCGAACACTTTTTTTTCCATATATTTACTGGCTGTTTATTTTCCTTCTGAAAATCGGCCCTTTAATTGAGGGATTGCTTCACTGTTTAGGTATTTTACATTATTCGGGAGTCTAGATCTTAACTCACCATCAGATGTACAGCTGTGAAGTGACTCCCTCTCTGCAGGTTCTTTTCGCTTAGCTGGTTTGTTTCGTTTCTGGATAGAAACGTCTATATTCATGTGACCCTGGTTGTCACTTCTTGCTGTCCTTCCCTGTGCTCTTGGAGTCTTCTTCAGAAAATCCTTGCTTACATCTGTAACTCTGAGTGCTTTTCCTATGTTTCCTCTAGAAGTCTCAAACTAAGGTACTGGTTTATTTTGATTTTTTTTTCCCAGAGTGAGAGAAAAGCGCCTAGCTTCCTTCTTCTGCACGTGGCTAGATTGAGTCAATCTTCCCTCTCTGATTTTCATTATTACTTATCTTAATTGGCCTCTTGACACCTTGTAGCCAGGTCTCATCTGTTAGAACTGCCAGCCTCAGGTTTTGACTCCAAGTTCTCCGGGATCAATGTGGGAGGAGTCATTGCACAGTGAGGAGGGCTGCAGGTTTCTTTTCACCAGGACTGGCTGGCTGGTCTGCCTTGTGGCTTAAGTATTTGCTTCCCCGCCATTGCTGGGAACTGCCTGGTGCTTCCTTTCATAGGGTGGTGCTTCTTTATATTTTCTGACACTTCCCTGATCAGTCTTTGGGTCAGAGTCTATATATGAGCTATAATCCACAGTAGCTGAGTGAGACATGAGTGGCCAAGAACCTCCAACCTCATTATTTTCATGGCGAATTTTTAATACTGTCAAAATCCTCCACTTTGTTTTTTTTTTTCAAAGCAAACAAAAAGAATAAAAAAAGCGATGCCCACTCAGTGAGGCTGATACCAGGGGCACCGTGCTTTTACGACCCCAGGCACGCTTGCGCACGGGACGCACAGCGCTTTTTATCTCGAGGTCACCAGGTCTCTTCACCACAAGCTTCTAGCCTTATACTGCTGTGAGGGAATCACAGCTCATAAAATCTGAGCTCCCAGAGTCACAGTCACCAGTTAGAAGTGTTATTAGTAATTGATAGTTTTAAAGAAATGCAAGTTGGGGACTCAAGGTCTTCTAAAAAAACAAAACCAAAAACATATTAGCATTAAAAAAGAAACTAACCAATCCAGGGCACTCTAAGCTGTGATGATTTGAAACCAGCACATTTACACACTACCCTAGGCATTCACTTTTATTCAGTCATCCATTCATAGTCTCCTGTAGTATAAAACCCATTCAGTGCCAGCCTGGAAGCACCGAAGCCACACTCCTACTAGCTCCGTAATGTCTCCTCCTGATGATGAAACTAGTCATTGCCTAGGTTTCTTCCTGCTCCTGGTGTTGCCCCTCATCCACGTGAGACTGTTCTAGGCTCTGCTGTCTCTACCCCAGGTTTAGAGCTAAGTCTTTGTCCTCTTTCCTTATACCCACCACTGGGTTATATAATACAACCTACTTTCTCAAAACTCTTCTTTTTAGAGTCTTACTTCCTCAAGGAAGAACTTCCTGTGGTTCCCTGGCTGCCTTCCTCCCAGGGCTCAGAGTCCCTGTTTCCCAGTCTAGAACCCTTTAAAGTTCATCTGCCTGATGTTCAGCAAAGAGCTCCTGCCAGCTGCTAAAGGAAGAACACCACCTCTCTCTTCTATCCCCCATCTCCTCTCTCTTTCATTGCTTTTATGCGACAGTAACTCAGACTCATGGTCCTCCCTAAAGCCAAGAAGAGTACAGGCATGCATGTTCACACCTGGCTGAATTTTACATTACTTTTGATTGACACAAACCGTTTGTGTATATTTAAGAGTTACAGTAGGTTTTTTTTTTTAAGTTTGTTTTTAACTGATAACGAGGTACCATCGCAGCAGCATGGAGGTATCATAATGATCAACTCAGGGTAGTTAGCATACTCATCATCTAAAACTCATAACACTTCTTTATGCTAAGACTTTCCAAATACTTGTCCATATTCTGATACACAACGTCCATTAGTTTTGTTCTCTCTGCTGTGCCTCAGATCTCCAGAAATTATTCCTCCTATATTAACTGAAGTATTCCCATCAATCAACTTTACCCTGTCTCCCACTGCCCTCTACTCCCCTAAGTTTTTGGTGACTATTACTCAACTCTCACCTGGTATGACATCCTCCTTTTTAGATGCCACACATGAGCGCAATAATGTGGTCTCTGCATTTGTCTGGCTTGTTTTGTTCTGTGTCATCTATCATCTCACATGATTCCCTGACTTTTCAGATCTTCCCCAAATACTTACCTTCTATTGTTAGATACGCCTCTCGTTCTAGTGACCTTTCCTAATCTGTCCACAGAATTCCTACGGTCTCTGTCATATCCTTTGATAGTGCCTTCATTTATTTCTTCTATAGAGCTTAATAAACAAGCCTCCAGTGGAGGAGGAGAGTTTTTCTAAGTCTTCTATGAAGCTTATGTTTCATTATTCTTTAGTTTCCTAGTTTCTAGTACGTCCTGGTTAACTAGCCTTTAAAGTCTTGTAATAAGTGTAGGTTACATAGTTAGCTACTTGTTGGATTATAAAGAAACAATAAACTGAAAGAGGAAAGCAATTGCACATTAAGTAACAAAGAGGAGATACAATATCAAAGAATCCTTGGACATGTGACTGTGAAATGTAACAAAGCTGTCAGCAAAACCAAATCACTTCCTTCATTGTACTGGTTCAGTTCCTTCTAATGTAGCCTGGCGCCACTGATAATCAAAACAATCAGATTTGTTTTAAAGTGGGGAGGGGAGACTACTCGAATCTTAATGTTAAATTTCCACAGACCATTTCATTTTATGATACTTAGGCACCAGTATATTATCAACTGATTGAACAAATAGTGAACGGGATGGTTTGTCAACACACAGCCAGCGAACAGTCACTGGTCTTACAATCAATACCAGTTAACAAATGAGCAGACACCACTAGAGTTTTCCAGCAATCTGTTAACTGGTTTTGCCTTAGGCTCAGTAAGGATGCTTTACTCTGTGTCTTTTGGGGTTTATCCTAAAATGGGAACTCATAATTATATATGAGATATAACTGACAGAGAGTGGGCAGGGTACACACATCACTCCTGTGTCAAGCTGGGTTAGCAGAGCAGAGGTGGTTTTCCTCTACTACAAAAACTTATACTTTTTTAAAGTGGAGAAACCTCAGAGAAGAAACTAGATCTCTATTCTGGTAGTGGCTCAGTTTTGATCTGTGGCCTGTTCAGATTTGGTGGTGGCTCTTCAGTATCTACATTTTTTTCTAAATATCTTTGCTTCTCTCCTTTCTGCATCTACAGTATGTATGAATATGTTTATAAAATTGTTCTTTTTATAAAAATAATTGCATACTTTGGAAACTGTATGGCTAAAATGTAAATATTAAAGAGATTAAAATCATCTGCTAAAATATTAAAGAGATTAAAATTATTCTGCCTTCTAATGATGTTTCTAGGCTTGCAAATTCTATGAAAAGTTAATGGCATCATGTCAGACCTTTATAATAAGAGGATTTTTCCCTATGGCATTAACTATCAAAATTTATAATAATTATTTTTAGCTGTGATATAATATTATCCTATGTGAAAGTATCTCACTTTTAACATTCCTTTTGTTGACTTCTGCATGACTTCTGCTATTCGCCTTAGAAAATATTTGTGGTAACTTCTTGTTTATGTTTCCAATTAGTTATTGGGACAACTCTTAAAAGCAAAATTTTAGGAGACTTTTGATGTCTCTTGAAAATTTGCTTTTAAGAAACATGTAACAAGTTCCTCACTGAAGGAACTTCTAAGTGTCCTAAGTCAATGTGGCTTTCTCTGCTTTGTTCTAGTGCTAGATTAAAGTGTATGGAGTTCTCATCATTTTTGAATGTGCTTTCTTTTCCTGTGGTGAGAACTACCTCTGTAAAGCCATTGTGTCCTTGTCATATTTCCTGTCCTTTTCCTCAAGTACCCTCATATACCAGAGCCACCACTGCTCCCAGGAGAGTCATCTCTGCCTTTAAACTGTTTTCTTCCTGCCCGGCATATCGGTCCTGACAAACCTACTTCTTCTTCTCTGAAAAAGATGATAAGGAGGCCAGAGGAGGATCTTGAACCTCCTGCCTGGAAGTGGAATTCCACATGGTTGTGAACCACTGTTGAGGATGTTAGCACCTGAACCTCCATCCTCTGAAACATGGAGCCATCTCTCCAGACCCCATATTTACTTTTACACACTTGACACAAGCTCTGGTCATATGGAAAGAGGGAGACTCAGTTGAGAAAAAAACCCTTCATTGAGTTGCCTACAGGCAAGCCTATGGAGCACTTTCTTGGTTAATGATTGATGGGGATGGGGTGGAGCTTAGATCACTGAGGGATGTGCCACCCATGGCTAGGTCGTTTGGGCTGTATAATAAAGCAGGCTGAGCAAGCAATGGCCAGCAAGAGAGCAAACAGAATTCCTCCATGGCCTCTGTTTCAGTTACTGCCTCTGAGTTCTTGCCTTCAGTTCCTACATGGACTTCCCTTCATGATGGCTATAAGATAATCTAAACCTCTCCAGCAAAGTTGCTTTAGTCACGGTGTTTATCACAGCAGTAGAAACCCTAACTAACATAGTTTCTGACTATTCAGGGTTAGTGGATTCGGTATTTTATTTCTTCATTTAAAATATTCCACCTATCAAAACTAAGCACAACGTACAAGGCTCAAGGAACACAGCAAAAGAGGGAGCAGAAAGAACACAGTAGCCAGAGGATGAGCAGATATGCAGTAACTCTGGATACGACACAGCCGCTGCTTCCTGAATGTATGCAGCTGTGGTTCCTTGCAGAATTCTGGCACAAGATTGGGTCTCTCAACATTTTGTCATGGATAGAAAAGGGGCTCCAGGAGGCCCCAGGCTTCCTGAATGTACTGGTAGTTAATGGTTGGTGTAATACAGGGCATCATTTTCTTCAGTGGTATAGCCACTGATAAGTTGCCCACACTCTGGTGCTCTTGGAGCCAACCCATGATCATTCAAGGACATTTCATTTAAATTCATTAGATCACATGCAGAAAGAAGGCACGATAGTAGAAGAGTGATTTATTGGGAAGAAAAGAGTCTTAGCAGGACGTGTGGGGGGTGGTGGTGGTGTGAAAGGGTTATAGTATGGAAATGACAGAAATTAACTATATATATGAAATTGTCAGTGAGCAAAAAAAGGAGATTAAAGACTAGTCAAATGATAGGTTCTTTGGAGAAACGAGAAGTATTGAGAGCTGGTCAAAAGTACCATGACCTAGATTGCACTGAAGACTAGCAACCAGCCCAGGGTGCCTTTCACTATGCTGAGAGGATGCTGTTGGTCTGGGAGAAGGATCATCTGTGACACATTCACAGCATCATCCTGGATGAGCTGGTTGTGATTTTGCTGTCATGTTCAAGCCTAGTTGGTGCATGCTGACCATAGAGCGTCTTCTTTATTCTTTTTTCTTTCAGACCATAGACATAGTTCTATAGCATGCATAAGTGACTATAAACCATCTTGATGATAGTTATGAAACAGAAATCCCAGCTTAGAATACCCATCTAGCCAGAGCATTTCCTTCTTACCAGCTACAGCAGGTTTCTCATGTCAAAGTGTGGTTTCATGTATAGAGTTGCTAATGTTTTATCCACTTTAATTCTAGTGAACACATCAATGGCTTCCTGGATACCAATAGCCCTTTGTAGGTTAATAGTCTAAATGTAGACACATGTCTTATCAGATGACTAAGCAGGCAGTCTCCTTTATTAATTACTATTGAGAATTAATGTTATTTATATAATGAAGTCAATATAATCTCCATTGCTCATTAACTGAGATGTTCTGGGCTCACCTCTGTTTTATTTTCCAATTAGGTTCTATTATTTTTCCTTATTGACTCTTGAGAAAAATAGTTGTGGAAAGAAACTTAATGGCTCTGAAAATGTCAGAACAACTTTTATGACAGGAAATATCCTGTAATTCATAAATGTAAACAGGCATAGTGTTCACTCATTGGACAGTATCAGATCATTTACTATCATGCACCTGCCCTATATCTTACTCCTTTTCTTGAGTGACTTAGAATTTATAGATGTGATGAGTGTTCCTTTCTTACACTCATTTCTCTGTCTGAATTGACTTCAGGAATTCTAATGCTTTGACAGGAGTTATCCATGTGGGATAAGTGAGCAAGTAAGCCCTCCAGAGGTTGGAATGGTACCCTTCCAGACACCCTCACTGCTGAAGCTACCCAGATAGGAGATCTATCCATGGAATAACCATAAGCCTTTGCCTTCAACCCTCTGGTCAGATTAGGAATGACTTCCAGAGATATCCATGTCATGATCCTTGGAACCAGTGTCTATGCCACCTTAGATGACAAAAAAGAGCTTTCATAGATGTGGCTAAGGTTTTTACAGTGGTGAGATGATCCTGTAGGATTCTACCTAATACTGGGTCCTTATCAAGGAAAGCAGAAGGACCACAGACCAAAGGTGTGACAGAAATAGATGAAAAAGGAGATCATGTTCATGACATATGGGTAGCTTCTAGCTTGAAAAGGCTGTAGTCGAGCCAATTTTAGCTTATCTCCAGTAATTGGCTGCAACATTTTTATTTAATCAATAGTTTAAAATTAAGGAACAAGGTTTGCACAACAAAAGTTGGTAACCATGAGAACTTACTCCTAGGCAACTAGACCTTCCTGTACAGAATTTAGCATTGCAGTACACAGCAACAGACCAAACAGCAACAAAAGACAAAGAAATGGATCTCTCCACCTCCACCAGGATCCCTGGACACCTATTGACCCTTACATTTTAACCTGGTGAGACCTGTATTGAACTCCTAGACCCTGGGACTGGGAGCTAATGTAACTGCAGTGTTTTGGCATCAGTTTATACTCAATCAATCAAGTAGCAACAGGAACCCAATGCAGGGTAGAAAGACTTGGGCACTGTGCCACAAGGTTTGGAAATGGACAGGAAATTTGGACAGACTATTTCTCTGAGTACCAGGAGCTGCCAATCCAGTCTCTTGGAAGAAGAGGTTGGTGAAGAGGGTGAGGGTTTTACTTCCAATGGGCACTTTTTATAACTTGACTCACAATTTCTTAGAAACCCAGAGCTCCAGATCTGCCCAGATAAACATGTAGAACTTTCCTACCTTCATATCTATATTATGATTCTCTAGAGGATCAGAACCCATGGGGGAGTGTCAAAACAGATTTATTATATAGGGTTATGTGATAGGGTTAGAGTTGTCTAACAGTAACTATCTTACACCAGATGCTGAGAACCCGGCATTTAACTATGTTAAAAGGCCCCAAAAAACTGGCTCCAATATTGGACCTCATAGCAATGAGATAGATGAATTTGCTAGCACAGTGGCAGCAAGCAGAAAAAGACCAAAGCTCCCTTCTTCCATGTCCTTTTATCAAGGTGGGGTACCACCAGGAGGTACTACTCACAGTTAGGGTGGGTCTTCCCACTCCAAATAATCTTCTCAAGACAGTCCCTTGCACTGGTGCACAATGGCTCATCTCTTTATTTGATTCCAGATCTATCCAGAGAAGTTGAAAACCAAGCTTTGCCATCATGATGTGCTTATAAACTTCACATAAAGAGTAGGTAAGCATGCTCAAGGGTTAGAATTAAGTTTGTATCGTCTCTTATGAGGGTGATTGATTTTGAGGGAGCACCTTTGACTTTGGGATGGTTTCATTTAAGTGGGAATGATAACGGCTGCCTTTATTAGGACTTTTCTACCCAGCATTTTCGTATATGTCAAGTCAAAGGAAATGAACAAACTGCAGATGTGGCTCCTTAGCTGCTTCAACATCTAAACAGCCCTCTCCCATCTAACACCAACACTTTGTATAACACAAGATGGTAGATCTCCTGCCTCTTGACTCTGAGACCAATTGTGTTATTAGACGCGTTCTCACGCCCGGCCAGGAAGAACACAGCAAACCAGAATCTTCTGCGGCAAAACTTTATTGCTTACATCTTCAGGAGCAAGAGTGCAAGAAGCAAGAGAGAGAGAAAACGAAACCCCGTCCCTATTAAGGAGAATTATCCTTCGCCTAGGACGTGTCACTCCCTGATTGGCTGCAGCCCATCGGCCGAGTTGACGTCACGGGGAAGGCAGAGCACATGGAGTGGAGAACCACCCTCGGCACATGCGCAGATTATTTGTTTACCACTTAGAACACAGCTGTCAGCGCCATCTTGTAACGGCGAATGTGGGCGCGGCTCCCAACATCTCCCCCTTTCCTTTTAATAAGAGCAAATAGGCCACCCATATTAATGAGAGTGGAGATAGAGGTCAAATCCCCAGTGTGTAGGTAAAGGAGCCATGTACAGGATTAGCTCTTAGGCTCACAGGCTTTTACCCAGAGCAACCCTGACCTGCTCCCGTGTCGTTTTGCCTGGAGAGAAGGACACTTGGACACTCAACCTTCTTGAAAGATGACATGTCTCCCTAGAATAGGCTCATATATGCCGCAGAGCCTTTCTACTGCAGTGCTTAGCCGTGCAACTCTCTCGGGCTGCTGAAGCACACTCACTCTATCCCGTGCAATGAGACTAGCCTCGTGAGATGTAAGAGCTGAGTGGCCAGCGACCTATTGCCTAAGCATAGATAACCATATATCAGGGGGAGCTCCATGTTCTAGTCCTGCAAGCGCCTGGGCAATAACCACCTTGTCTCTCCTAGTTTGGGCCTTAAGCTTACAGACCAATCAAAGAAGCAACACTAATCCACAGCAAAGTGTATCTCCAAATAATATTAATCCCACCCATTCTTTAAAGAAAGAAAATGCTGAGGAGATCCAATTGGGTAATCCTTTGGTCAGGGACAGGTCCAAGCGCGTGGAGTTGACCTGAAGTCTCAATTCCTGAAGGATCTGTTCAAATTCAGCCATCCAATTCTGTAACATATACTGAAAAAGACTTTTTGACAAATTAGCTGCCCTAGTAAATTTAACATACTGAATGGAAATAACACACAATCCCGGAAACTTTTGTTCACATCCCTGCTGAGTTATTTGTCATAATACATCTAGTTGTATCTGGACAAGATCTATGAGTTGATTAACCAGCATGAGACCTCTCTGTATCTTGACATTAGCTGAGGCCTGTTCATCTATGACTGTAGTCACTGAGGCTGACAAAGTGTTAATGGTGTCAGTCGTCTGGACCTGTCCAGACAGAGCCAAGGCTGTCTGAATTAAGGCCAAACCCAGTTCCCAGTTAGTGGTAAAAAAGCAGGAGAATACTTGAGCATTATACATCACCGTCATTGGGAGTGGAAATATCGACATTATCCCCCAACGCTGCTCTCTCTTTATTATTGACGCCCTGGACATCACCAAGACGAGGGACATTAGTATTCCCTTGGTCAGTCTGGATTTTTCGGGTGAGTCTTTCTGGTATCCAAAATGGGTTGTCTTCATTCTGTGGGAAAACACAGATAGCTCCCCTGGATCTTATCAAAATAGGATCCGGGCCATACCATTTATTATCAAGGACATTTTTCCATTTAACCATCTCATTGGGCCTATCTGGCTCTGTACAATGACGTTCAGCCGCAGTATGGCCATGAGCATCAATATTTAAAAAATTGAGTGTAAAGAGTGCCATAGACACAGACACTCTTGGTGCTCGGGGTAAAATCTCTTCAATTCCCCTCTTTTGTTTTATAAGATAGGTTTTGAGGGTGCGATGCGCACGCTCAACAATACCCTGTCCTTGAGGGTTGTATGGAAGTCCAGTCAGGTGGGTTACGTCCATCTGACGGCAGAACTGCTGAAATTTTTGAGATGTATAAGCTGATCCATTATCAGTCTTAAGGAGTTTGGGTTTCCCCCAAGCACTCCATGCCTCAAGGCAATGTTGAATCACATGTGAGGCTTTTTCTCCGGTTAACGGAGAAGCAAACATGATGCCAGAACATGTGTCAATGGACACATGGAGATATTGAAGTTTTCCAAAGGAAGAAACATGTGTAACATCCATTTGCCAGACCTGTAGAGGTCGAATACCACGTGGGTTAATTCCCACATGAGGAACTGGCAAGAACTCACAGCAGCTTTGACATTGAGTAACAATGTCACGGGCTTCTTTTCTTGTCAGGGAGAAACGACTGCGTAATGTTTCAGCCGTCACATGAAAATTGTTATGAAAATTTCTTGCAGCCTCTACCGGGGATGATAGGGCAGCAGCCACCACTTTAGTGGCCTTATCTGCCAAATCATTTCCCAGAGCCATGGGGCCAGGTAGGTCTGAATGGGCTCTAACATGAGTAATATAAACAGGAAATCTTCTAGATAACAAAACTAATTGTATTTGCTGAAAAATATTGGCAACTCTACTGGAAGGCTTAATCACTCCAGCCACTTCTAAAAGATTTACTGCATTCACCACATAACAGGAATCTGACACAATATTAAGGGGTTCTAAAAAGGTTTTTAAAACTTCTAAGACCACTAAACATTCTACCACTTGAGGTGAATTTTCATTATATTGTTTGGATACCACTTTACCATTAGCCACATAGGCACCTATGCCAGTTTTTGATCCATCAGTATATACCACAATCCCATTTTTAAGTGGGTTTCTTACTGTTATTTGTGGAAACACAACAGATTGATTTTGGGCAAACTGTAAGATTGGATGCTTTGGATAATGGTTATCTATTTTTCCTGAAAAGGAGGTAACTAAAACTGCCCAATCATTAGATGTGGCTGCCAAGGTTTGAACCTGTGCAGCGGTATAAGGTACAATTAAAAGATATGGACTTCGCCCAAAGTGGGTGATTGCTGCTTTTAGACCTTTAAGGGCAAGCTGTGCAATTGCATCAGGATACCAATCTATTATTTTAGCTGGGGATACGTTTGGATGGATCCACAACAATGGCCCATTCTGCCACAAAACTGCAGTTGGCAATTGTGCTGTCTTAAAGACACACAAACTGAAAGGCTGCGAATCCTCAATACGTTGTAATTGTGCATTTTGTAAGGCATTTTCCACTTTTTGTAAGGCCTGGTTAGCAGCTAGAGTAAGAGTCCTAGGGGAGGAGATATGAGGATCTCCTTCTAAAATACCAAACAAAGGCCTTAACTCAGCAGAAGGAATCTTTAAAAAAGGTCTGAGCCAATTAATATCTCCCAACAGCTTTTGAAAATCATTTAAGGTATGGAGGTGATCTCTTCTTATCTCTACCTTTTGGGGCACAATCTTATCTGGGGACACCACAGAGCCCAAGAATTGTCCTGTATCAGAAATTTGGACCTTTTCTGTGGCTATCTGTAAACCCCACTGACTTAAAGTTTTAAGTAGAAAAGGATATGCCTTTTGTAGCATGGTAAGGTCTTTATGGCACAGGAGGATGTCATCCATGTAAAGGAGCAAAATTAAAGAGGGGAATTGTTCCCTCACTGGCAAAAGAGCTTCTTGCACATAAAGTTGGCACATTGTAGGACTATTGGACATTCCCTGTGGTAAGACCTTCCATTGATACCTCTTATCAGGTTCCATGTGATTAATAGAGGGGATGGTAAAGGCAAATCTGGGCCTATCTCTTGGACACAAAGGTATAGAAAAGAAACAATCTTTAATATCTATAATAATTAAATTCCAGCCACGTGGTAAGGCGGAAAGTACAGGGAGACCCCTCTGTACTGGGCCAAATAAGTTCATTTGCTCATTAATGGCTCTGAGGTCATGGAGCAGTCTCCACTTTCCTGACTTTTTCTTAATTACAAAAATTGGAGTATTCCAAGGTGAGGTAGATGGCTCAATATGGCCTAGTTTTAATTGTTCCTCTACCAGTTGAATCACAGCTTCCAGTTTTTCAGAGGATAGGTGCCATTGAGGAACCCACACTGGGTCCCCTGTTTTCCATGGTATGGGTCGTGCTGCCCCAATGGCCACTAAGGAAAAACCCAGACCCTGTCTGTCTTGGTTTCCATTAGGTGAGATGGGCTCTATCCTTCCCTGTTCTTGATGTCCTAACCCTTTTCCTTCTTTATAACCCATCTTTGCCATGATATTTTTTGCTTTAGCTGAATACCCTCCCGATGGGGCGTTTTCATTGGACAAAATAAGGCCCAAATGCTGCATAATATCCCTTCCCCAGAGGTTAACCGGGAGTGGGAGCACATAAGGTATGAATTTCCCTTGCTGTCCTTCAGAGGATTCCCACGTCAAGGCAATGGAGCTTATAGTGGGACATGATTGATAACCTAGGCCCTGTAATGAATGAGATGACTCTGTGGTGGGCCACGCTTTGGGCCACCAATGTGTAGAGATTATACTTTTATCTGCTCCGGTATCAAGGATGCCTTCAAACTCTTTTCCATTAATCTTAAGGCGGAGCTTAGGTCTATCATTTAAAGATACAACCAAATAGGCAGAATCATTTCCTGAGGAGCCCATTTTCTTTATCTCAGGTCCTGCAGATTTTTCCCTGGTATTATCAGGGAGGAGCAGCAGCTGAGCTATCCTATCTCCTTTACTAATAGAAAAAACGCCCTTAGGGCTTGAGCACAGGACCTGTATTTCAGGGGAATGTTGACAATCCATAACTCCAGGGTGGACTACTAAGCCCTGCAAGGTGAGTGAACCCCGGCCGAGAATAAGGCCCATGGTTCCCGGGGGCAAGGATGGTATAGGCTCCACTGGCACCGGCTGAATACTCATTTGAGGCATTAATAGGAAGTCGGAGGCGGCACGCAGGTCCACCCTTGTGGGTCTTCCTGGGTCGCCTCTCTGACTGCTTCCTGGGTCCTGACAAACCGGTTCCCATATCTTTGAGGGCCCTGGGACCGAGGGCCCGATGACCCGTTTTTTGGCACATCAGTTGATTGACTATCAGGTGGGGGAAGGATTCTGCCCTTTATATCCCTCACAGAGCGACACTGGTCAGCTCTATGATAACCCTTGCCACACTTAGAGCAAAGAGTGAGAGTCCCCCCCTGTTTATCTGGAGCTCTGCAATCTTTCTTAAAATGCCCAGGCTTTCCGCAATTAAAACATGTCCTCTGATCATTTCTGCTCATGGAGCGGTTCTGAGATTGGAGGATGGCGGCCGCTAAGCCTGCATTGGTGAGAGGTCCCCCAAGCTCTCGACAGACCCTGAGCCAGTCTTGTAAGCCTTTGTTCTTTCTTGGGGCTATGGCCGCTCGGCACTCCTTTGTGGCTTGCTCATAGATTAGCTGTTCTACCAGAGGCGCGGCTTGCTCTGAATCTCCAAAAATACGCTCTGCTGCCTCTGTCATTCTGGCCACAAAATCTGAGAAGGATTCCTGAGGTCCCTGGACAACTTTTGTTAATTGACCAGTGGTTTCACCTGCTCGGGAGAGCGCCTTCCAGGCCCTAATAGCCGTGGAAGAAATCTGGGCATAAGCTCCCCAATGGTAGTTTGTTTGATCAGCAGAATAAGCTCCCTGACCCGTTAACAAGTCAAAAGTCCAATCTCTCTGCTCTGGAGTCAAAGCAGCTGCGTTTGCTCGGGCCTGCGCTTGTGCAGTTTCATGCCAAAGAGCTCTCCATTCCATATATTTGCCCATACTAGGGAGAGCGGCTTTTACAACCGTTTGCCAGTCAGCAGGAGTTAGTGCCATGCCGGCGAGCCTGTCTAACTGCACCAAGGTAAAATTAGCATTGGTTCCATATTTACGGACCGACTCGGCAAGCTCTTTAATCTGTAAGTATTCTACCGGAGCGTGGACACGCCCACCCTCGGCTCCTTCAAAGACTGGAAATGCCTGTTGTATTTTCCTTTGTTCCTCTCTGGGAATGAATGAGTCTGCGCACTGCCTCTCTGCGCATTGTCTCTCTGCGCACTGCCTCTCTGCGCATCTCTCTGCGCATTGCCTCTCTGCGCATTGCTGACGCACTACGCAGGGCGGGGACTCCGCATAGGGTGGACCTTGAAGCCGACTGCCCTGAGGCCAATCAGCAAACTGGCCTTCGCCAGCCGCTTTTGGCTTCCTTAACTGATTAGCTAGCACTTTACCTGGCTGGTACCCTTTTTTCTCATAATGAGCTGCTTCTTCCTCCCAGTCTGTTTCTTCAGAGGAGAATTCATCATCTGATTCAGAGCTACCAAGAGCTGGCTCCCCGAGCCCATCCAGCGATGAGCACAGGCTCCTTTTCCTAGAGACCTCCGCTAATTGATCTTTCTTCTTTTCCCTTTTTCCTCTTTTTCTTCTAATCTCTCTCCAGGTATTCCTACCTAACCTTAACTTTTCCTCGGGTTCAAGACCCTTGGAAAGGCCTGTATACTTATTTTGTGTACCATATTTTCTCTTTGCTCCTACTCTCTCTCCCCGCTTTACTTCTGATAGATTGCCCTGAATTTCATCCAGAATCCGCCCTGCCTTAACCACTTGATAACATGTGAAAAGGAACAAAAGGGCTTCTAACATTAGAAAAAATTCAAGGCCAAACATATTCCACTTTACTTCTGATAGACTGTCTTGAATTTCCTTAGAAAGTTCAAGGCCAGGCTTACCTCGTAAAGCTATACTCACTGGTACTCTCGTTCCCCAGCTGAAAAGTTCTGAATTCATACAGTTGAATCCTTCTTAACAGTCTGCTTTACGGGAACCTTTATTACCGCGACCCGCAGTTCTGGTTCTGGAATGAGGGATCTTCCTTGCGCCAGTCCCGAGTTTTTTCTCGTCCCGGGTTTCGGCACCAATTGTTATTAGACGCGTTCTCACGCCCGGCCAGGAAGAACACAGCAAACCAGAATCTTCTGCGGCAAAACTTTATTGCTTACATCTTCAGGAGCAAGAGTGCAAGAAGCAAGAGAGAGAGAAAACGAAACCCCGTCCCTATTAAGGAGAATTATCCTTCGCCTAGGACGTGTCACTCCCTGATTGGCTGCAGCCCATCGGCCGAGTTGACGTCACGGGGAAGGCAGAGCACATGGAGTGGAGAACCACCCTCGGCACATGCGCAGATTATTTGTTTACCACTTAGAACACAGCTGTCAGCGCCATCTTGTAACGGCGAATGTGGGCGCGGCTCCCAACACAATTGGGCTGGAGCAATTGCACATGTGTATAGCAATGGGTTCAGGTAAGAAACTCTTATAACTGGAGTCTTTCCTTTGAATATGGAATCTGATGTCTACCGCCAATCTGCTTGGATTTCTTCGATAGCTCCTGGTAATGAGAGCCTGCTTCTCCGATGTCTAATAGAAGAATCCACACTCATCTCCCAGGATTCCTCCAAGACTTTGTCATCACATTATCTGAGACACAATATACTTAACAAAAATTATTGCGCAACCAAACACTAGCAAGTACAGTGACTATTCTAGTAAAATCGACAGTTTTGGCTGATTTTCTGAAATTTATGTTATCATTTTGTTTTAGTATATGCTACTGTGGTTTGGATAAGTGCTTAAAAATTTGGTCCCCAGGGTGTAGCACAATGGTGGCTAGGGGTGGGTATGGTAGAACATTTGAGGGTCAGGATATAACGGGATATTTTCAGAACATTGTCAGCATGATATTAAAGTGAATTATAGGATTAAAAACTTGCCTTTTATTCTGAATCAGGAGCTACATCGTTTTCTCTGTGTGCCTTTCAGCCTTACTGTGCTGTCTCCGTGAAGAAATGTAATGTGTCAACCCACTCTGAACTAGAACTAGAACTAGAACTAGAACTAGAACTAGAACTAGAACTAGAACTCCAAAACCATGAGCACAAATACACTTTTCTCTCAGTAAGTTGATTATCTTAGGTATTTATTATAGTGACAAATAACCGACAGTACGAAGCTGAAGATAACCTTTTAAAGCTTACTGAGTTATTGAGTTAATTAATCAATAAGGGTTAATGCCATTTATTGTTTAGTATCTTTACATGCCAGATGGCACGCTCAGTGTTTGGCATATGTCATCTTACCTAGTATTTCTCTGTGACATATCTACTTATAGGATGGAAAAACAAGGGTCAGAACACACTGAAGTGCAAATGTTCAATTACTAAATGAAAGAGGTACTGTTTGACCCTAAGTCCCCCCCACTGTCACAGTATTTGTCAAAAGTGGGTCATTTTGTTTTTTGAAATCAAGAGGTTTAGAGTTTTAGGTAAGACTAATGTCTTCTATTGACCTGCTGTTTGGGACAGTAAGAAGTGGTCATATAGTGGATTGGAGGATTTGGGGGGGGGATTTCTTTGTTTGTTTTTCTTTTCTAGACTCAGTGATCTATGGAAACATAGACATTTACAACGTGCAAAACTAGCCAGGAAATCTAAGCCCAGAATCCCAAAGCCCAGAACCTTTATAACATGTGCAATGAATTCAGGACCAATTTTAAGAGCTTTGACAGAAAAACTTTCTGTAGGAAGCAGAGAATGGGTGAGGAAGAGCCTGCTTGTCCTTATGGAGGTCGGATCTATGTTCTAAAACATCTAAAGCTCGTGGAGCCATCCCTAAGATGAGTCATCCCTAAACCCTAATCCTAATCCTGTGGCCACTTTTCTGTTCAGAGAGGCTCAGGAATCAAGTCCTTCCAATTGACCCTTCAGTATGGTTAATAACAAATGACAGCATTTTGCTAAGGTTCTCCAATGAGTGTTTTACATATTTTCATATATCTCATCTTCTTGGTAGGATATTAAATTGTTTTTCTAGCCTTTCTCAAGGCATCTCATAAGATCTTGCCAATATTTACAGTTTAGAAATTGTTTCCCACCAAGTTGTAGCTACATTAAAAAATAAATTGAAGCTTTAAGAGATTATTATGCACAATTATTTTTGATGAGATGCTTCTCTGTAGAGTCTATTTCTGCATGAAAGAAAGGCAGCAGTAAGTGTTATTGGCAATGAATTAATTCCATTATTAGGATTTCAGTCCTTTGTGGTATTTGCAACTATGACCATTGTTGCAGGTTTCTTCCAGTTTGCTTTCTATTGCTGTGATAAAAAACCCCTGGCAAAAAGCAACTCGGTAAGCATGGAGTCAGTCAGTTCCGGGTCAGAGTTCATCAGCTTGGAGAAGTCAAAGCAGGAACTCAATCCGTTGGTCACATCACACTCACAATCAAGAAGAAAGAGAAAATAAGTGTACCATTCGTGTTTGCCTCCTTAGCTAGCTTTCTCTGCTCTTACATAGTAAAGGGCCTTGCCTATCAAGTGACGCCATCAAATAGGGGCTTGGCATTTGTCTATTAATTAACAGTCAATACAATTCCCCCCAGACATGCATGCAGGCCAACCTGATCTCTACAGTCCCTCATTGAAGCACTTTCCCCTGGAGTCTAAGTTGTGCCAAGTTGATAACTAAAGCTGATGTTTTTACAAAAAGATAAAGACAGAATATGTTCTATGGATGTGTGTGGTGAGGTATGGGGGAAGAGGGTTTCTCACCTGGCCCATGTCAAGGCATCCCTTCACCCTGAGGGACAAGTCACAAGATTGTATAGTATTGAATAGAATAGAGTTCATTCAGGGCATGGGGAGGGGAGTTAAGAGGGTAGTAGAGGCAGAGAAAGGCAGAGAGAAGGAAAGAGTAGAGAAGTAGAGGTCACCCACGACCACGTGGAGAGATAGGGGAAGGGAATGGGAGAAGGGGAGCAGGAGGGAGAGGCAAGAGAGGAAGAGACAAGAGAGCAAAAAGGTAAGAGAGGTAGGAGGGGGGCAAGCAACCCCTTTTATAGTGGGCCAGGCCTACCTGCCTGTTGCCTGGTAACTGTGGGGCGGAGCATCCTGGCTGTTGCCAGGTAACTGTGGGGGTGGAGTTTTTACAGAATGCTAACAAAAGCAACCTTCACAGGGTTTACCATGAAATGTGCCCCTACCAGGTTAATGTTTTGAGCACTTTGTCCTCGGCAGGTGTTGTAATTAGAGAAGGTTGTGGAAACCTTCTTATAAGGTGAGGCCTAGATGCAGGAGATGGGTCACCGCGGGGCGGGGATCCTCAGGTCACTTCCTGCCTCAGTATCCATTTCCTGTCCATCAGAACTTGAACAGCTCTCCACCACACTCAGGCTGTCACGATGGCTCAAACCCATGAAGACAAGCAGCTATGAACCAAAAATTTTCACGTTTAAGTCGTTCCTTTCCAGCACTCTTATCAGAGGGAAGAGAAAGTACTTAATATGGTGATCTTCCAAAGAAGTATTAAAATATTAAATTTAAAACATATTTAATCACACCAACCCTCTTCGTTTGCTTTCTGTTTTTCCTGTAAAATTTTAAAAACAAATCAGTAGTTGAAAGGGTGATATAATCCTGCATTTTGTTTTAAGAGCAGGCTTATGTAGGTCTTTATAATAGCTATTAATCAATACAAAAATCCAGCAGTTACTGCGTATCTTGAGTAGGCCTCAGTCACGGTACAATATCAGACTTTGCACCGTAAAACATCACTATTTTTAGTTGACTGTAAGCTCAAATAATGATATTTTAGATTAAATAAAACATTGTTAAAAATAAATTTTCCCTTTTGTCAAAAAAATGTGGCTAGTGAGATATGGTGTGTCTGTGAGTCTGTGTGTGTCTGTGAGTGTGATGGAGGTCCTATCAAGTGCTGTGTGCATAGTAGGTACAGGATACACTGCCAGTATACTGCAGTGTTTAAAATGGCACACCTTGCTTTCTTATCCTGTTTGCACAAACAGTGCTAATCGAGAGACTTCAGGCAAATCCAAGCACTGTCTGGTTTTTCACTTATCTGAAAAACCAGAGTAACTTTTTCACTCAGTTTGACTTAAGAACTCAGTGCCACTACTTCTTACCAAACTGTATCCTTACTGCAAACAAAACGAAACGAAAAGAGCCCTCCCCAAGTTACTCCATCTTCTAGGTGTGATCTTTTCATAAGTGCAAAGTGAAACTCTTTGGAAACGCTTGGCTTAATATACTTAATTGATAGTAATAAGATTCAATTAAAGGGGAATTAATTCACAATTGGGGCATCCATGGACTAGATAGTGGAACCTTTGAGAAAGTATTTATACATAAGTTTATGTGATGCATAGCGTGCACTACAGCTCAATACTGTACTATTATAATAGAAAAGTACATGATTATATATCTGTCTTCGTGTTCTTAGCGACTGGTAATTGGCAGAGGTTTAAAAATAAAATTAGCTTCTTAACAGCAAGACATAATTAGTTGTGAAATTCTTCTATCAAATCATTAAGACATGAACACATGTAACGACTTGTAAAAGTAATTTATTCTTGTTTGTTTAGATGTTGGTCGGTTACTCCTCTTTTTTCATCTGGTTCCCAGTTTAACCTCAAACAGCAAGTGTTCGTTGAACTGCAGCAAAGCTGGGTCTTTGTTAGCAGAAAGATAACAAAGACTGGAAGGCCCCATTCCCAAGCACCTGTCCTGATGCCCAGAGGGCCTGTTTCTCCATTGCGGCGAATCATCCTTATTCTCGTATGATGCTTATTTTTATTCTACAACTAATGGGTTGTTTTCCTGCTTCAGTGTTTCACCAGTGATCTTGGCGGCGACTCTTGATATTCTTTTGTTATTTGCACACATCTATCCCCACACCACCTCTCCTTTCACTTCTTTTCCTCCATGAAACCAAACGTTTTCAACGCCATGTTCTGTCCTTCCAGACAACATTCAATCAAGACAAAGTCAAGAAGGGAAAGCTAGGATCAGTTTAGTAAATGTGATTAGTTTAAAAAAAAATAAAAAGAAAGACTAAATAGCAATCAGAAGACATCCCCTGGTCTGTTGGAAGGTTGTTTCCTGAAATAACATGCTTTACGGATTAAAACAACTATAAATGCTCCATTAAGCAGTAGCCATTCTCAGTATAGACCAGAAACATTACAGCAATGGATTGGGCTTATTTACAAGCAAAGACTTCTTCCTCCTTAAAGAAGTCATGTTTGAAGCAGCTGGAGTGCTGCCCATGTGATTTCCATGGGCCAGGGTATGCCAGGCAGGTGCCATACTCTACGGTCTGCAGGCTTAGCTGATGAAGTTGTATGGCTCTCTCCCTGGGAAGGGACAGATGTAGGACTTCCCCAGATACGAAATCAATGATGGCTGTGTTTCAGAAGGCTGTTAGCCTGTACCCAAGCCTCTTTGAAATAAATAGTTCACTGGATTACAAGCCTCCAAACATCTTACTAAAATGGTATAGAACGTCTAAGCCCATTTTAGGGAGGAAAACATCAAGGTTTTTCTTCATTTTGGCTTGGTTTTTAAAACACGATATCATTATATAGGTCATGTGGGCTTCAAACACAGGGTCCGCCTGGTTTGGCTTCCCCAGTGCCAGCCTGTGTTTGGCTAGTGGTGTCTTTATCACCAGTGGTCTTGCCAGAAGCTCTGACCCTGCCACTGTCTTCAGGTTTGCCGTCTTAGGCTGGGTGCTCCATGCTTCTTCACTTCCACTGGGAGAAGCTGCCCCAAAACTGGACTCAACAGTAAGCAACGTCACCTCTTTCAGAACTTCCCCAGGTTGCCAGACTGTAAGCACCCCAGGTAGTCCCTACCCCTCACTGCCTGGGTCATAGCCCCTGAGGCAGCATCTGGATTTTGTAGCATCAACTTTGTTTTCTGAGAAGCCGCCTTCTTGCAGTAGTGGGTATCTGAGTTTGTTTTTTTCTATTCATCTGATAAAACACTGTGACCAAAAGCAAACTTGGACAGGAGAGGGTTTATTTCATCTTACAGCTTTCAGGTTGCTCTCCATTACTGAGGGAAGTCAGGGCAGAAACTCAAGTCAGGAAACACATTGGCAGGCACTGAGACAGGGATCATGGAGGAATGGTGCTTACTGGCTTGCTCCCCATGGCTAGATCAGCCTGCTTTCTTATACAACCCAGGTCCATCTCTCCAGGGGTGGAGCTACTCACAAGAAGCCAGGTCCTCCCATATCAATCATTAATGAAGAAAATGCCCCATAGCTTTGCATACAGGTCAACCCGATGGAGGTATTTTCTCAGTTGAGACTCCTTTCAAAATGATCCTAGCTTATGTCAAATTGACAAGAAACAAAACAAACAAACAAACCAACAACAAAATCTCTGCCAACACAAAGGGTTTTTTAAATATAGATGGAAAGTTCCAGCAGACAATCTCCAGGTTGGCATGACTCATTCAGGAAAAATAGGCAAAGAAGCTGCTAAGATGTGTGCTTGAGAGTCGCCAACCTGGCTTGGAATTTCCTAACTCTGGCACCTTTGTTTCCAATAGTCAAGGCCCCCTTCAAGTGCTGTGGGTTTTGATTTTTTTATTTGGTTTTTGTTTTAGGTGGGGTTTTTTTTTTGTATTTTTTTTTTGTTACTTGATTCATTTCATTCCTTTCTAAAATGAACCCCACCAAAAAATACTTTTAAATGAACAGATTACTAGCATAATATTCTAATAAAATAATAAAAGCATTCTATTATTTTGTTTTCTATGTAAGGGTGTCTCTTTTTTGTTTGTTTGTTTTTGTTTTTTGGGGTTTTTTTTTCTAAATCATTTTTTCCCCTCTTCTTTGGTCCAAATGCTTTTCTAAAGAAAGCATGACCCATTAGGAAGGGTGAGATGCTTCTGGACATCTTTAAGGAATTTTGTTCCTAATCTTGTGGTTAGGAATTTAGGAAGCAGATTGCTGTGTATGAGGTGGAGGAGATGAGGGAAAGAGAACAGCCTCAAAGAACAGGATCAAAGGAAGATGGAAGGGTCAGCTGTAAGCTACGAGACAGAATTTGGGGGAAACTGCACAGCAAGGCTTATCAGACCCTTGGATTTGGCATGCATAGCTCACCTTCATCTCTCTGATGAGGATGCTGTGAGGCTGACAGTTTTGTACCGCTGTGAGTGAGATGTTTGGAAGACAGAACGGGATCTATGTCTACACGTGGGTCAAGAGAGTACAAAGGCCGGGAGGCTCACTCTTTGCCATGCATCTCATCTAAAACCTCTCAGTGCTGATTCCCAAGAATCTGCCAGCCCTTCAGCAGAATGACAGGAACCCCAGATGACATACGCACAGCCCCTCCCAGCACTCAATGTGCTCATCCAATAGCAACTCCAGACAGCAAGTGACGTGTGTGCTATTAAGTCCATACTGAAAGCTCAGAGCAGCCAAGCTCCATGCCCTACAGAACAGTCTAGTGCAGTGCTTCTCAACCTGTGCGATGTGACCTGAGGGTGGGGGTTGTAGGGACCATGACAAACGACAGTTTTACAGGAAGCACTTATCAGATGTCCTGCATATCAGCTATTTACATTATAATTCGTAACAGTAGCAAAACTAGTTATGAAGTAGCAATAAAAATAATTTTATGGTTTAAGGGTTACCTCATCATGAGGGACAACTGCATCAAAGGGTTGCAGCATTAGGAACATTGAAACTACTGGTCTAGTCTTCTCTCAATGGTCTCCACCCTCCTCCCCCTCCTCCCCCTCCTCCCCCTCCTCCCCCTCCTCCTCCTCCTCCTCCTCCTCCTCCTCTGCCCTTCTCTTAACCCAGGGCCATGCATGCAGCTCTTTCAAGAATTCAGAGGCTTGTGTTTGGGTTTCTTGTCAGCTCACCTTCTGGAAAATATTTCACCTAATTTTCTATTGCATAACTTCCATCTCTTTTTCAGTCATTACAGCTTTGGGCTACCCATTAGGGTTATATTATCAAATTTTGAATTGTCCCTGTAAATTGTTCAACAGAACAGTTCACATTCAGCCAGAGTTGACTCTTATCCTCTGATCTCTCATTACTCTTTCATTCTCTAATCATCGTTTGTATCTTGTTAAATGTACCTTTAATAAATCACTGTAATATCACCACCATCATCATCATCATTAGCTCTCTAAATTCCACCCATCATATTGGTAGATGGATTAATGCTTGTTTGTCTTTGTTTTATCATTTGCCTTGATAGATTTATTGAATTTTCTCTGTCTCATATGCCCATGCTATGTTATTTCTACCTCAGCCTTGAAATGTATTAATAGACCAAAATGTTCATTCAGTTGTACATGATTTGTCTCTTTTGGCTACTCTCAATGAATAATTTTTCATTGTCTTCTCAAGCTATCTTTCTACCTCAGCACGATGTTTAATGACAATGACAATCCTGAAGAATGTGCACTTGGTGATTTTCCATCTCATGGGCTCTTCAGTGCACACAGCAACACAAGTCTGGGTGACGCAGTCTAGACACACTGAGGTCATGAGCTCCATCATGTGTAGGGTGACTGAAATCTAAGTGGCACATTTCTTTTGTTTGTTCTTCAAGTATCCCAAAGAAAATCAGAAGATAGCTCTGTAGTAATCTAGTCTCTACAGTTAAATAAAATAGATACGCTTTAAAATTTATGTCCTCGGCATTTTCTTGCTCGTAGGAGAGAAATCTATGAGGACTAAACATACAAGTTTCTGGAGAACTGTTGATACGTTACACAAGTGTGTATTATGATGACTGTAAGTCAGGCATAAGTGTTTCTGTAGTGTTTCCAAACTTTCATCTAGCAAGCCCTGTTCCAAGAATCTGTCCTAAGGAAACCATCAGAGTTGGGCTTCTTACCTAGAAAGGATTTCTGAGTATGATTTATGAAGATAATAATGAAGATTAAAGGATAACTATTTCATTATATGCTATATATAGTCTCAAAATATTTTTTTAAACTAAGCTTAGTGAAAGTGATCATGAAAAGGTTGCAGGTTATACAGTGCATGTGCATATGTATGTGTGTGTGCACGCGTGTGCACATGCATGCATACTCACACACACACACTCACCCACACTCTTATAACAACATTTCCAATAAGTTTACTTAATCTGATATGAAACAAACTGCTTCCCCTTGCAGATGGTACTTAAGTAAGTAGCATGGTGTCACTTTGTTTTTGCTGTTCATATTTAGTATCGTAATATAAACAGCCCATATTTTAGAGCATTTATCAAAACTATAGGCAAGAATATAGAAAGGAAATACTGTGGGTGCCACCCTGAAGTAAATACCTTGAACCAAACAGAATAAATCAAAATGGGGGGGGGAAAGAGGGTGATTCGGATCAAGAATTAATTCTTGCTGAGGATGCTGGCTCTCTGGGTCTTTCCTAAGGACCAGGGCTAAAAAGACCTTGATCCTGTGAGTAGTTTCATTACGAGGTGCTTCAGAGAAGGGTGTGGAAGGCTGAGGCTGGGATTGAAACGATTTTTTGCATTCTGTTTCTACCAAGGAGAACGTTAAGTAGTGAAGCAGAAACAGATGGCTCAAATTTTCTTTGAAACACAGACAGATTGAAGAAGAAGAAGTTTGGCAAAAATACATCTGGGGTTTAGCCAAACTGAAAACATTTGAGAAACAGTCTGAAATGCTGGAAGAACATTAAGGCGCCCACAACACTCACATTAAGTGTAATGTGATAGATGCACAGAATGAAATGGAGTTTTAAAGACAGAGCCCAGTTTCCGGTGAGCTCTAGCATCTGAGTCAGGAGGAATAAAGATGTTGATGACTAGTCAGGCCACCTCAGCAATGACTGACCTGAAACCATGTGACCATAATACATTTGAGACTGGAACACCATAAGACTTTGAGTAGCCGTGCAGCTGAAATGCCCAGCAAAGGGTAATCATGTCACTGTAACTTCTCCTTGCAGAAGTCACCATGCAAGACTGATGAGACCGATATGGCTGAAATGACAAATGGCATTGTAATCTGCTAAACCCAAAATTGAACGTAGAACCTGCCTGTTAGACTTAAAGGTGTGCCTCAAACTACCTGTGGTGCTGCAATGAAGTGTAGTTGAAATATCCGGTGCAGTTGTCACTTTTTGTGTGACTAGAACAACCAATGTGGCTGCAGCAACTTAAGCTTGCTGGCCTTCCTTCTCTTTACTTCATAGGCATTTGAGTAGATGACGTAACACTCTTCAGCAGAAGTAGCCACTCTATCGCCATGTCATTGAAGTATTTAAACCTCCTGTTGCAACGAGATAGGAACATTTCCAGAAGGTATAGTTACCTGAGAACTTCAGCATCCTTTGGCGCAGGTGAGTACCCAGGTTTCAACGAGCCTTGTCTGAGCATCCTTGCGTACAGGACTGTGTGTGGTTATGCCAATAGGCAGCTAAGGAGGAGTCGGTGTGTGAGTGGAGAGACATGGAAGCACACATTTCTCAGAATTTAGAGAGATTCATATATGGAGATTGGAAAGTCCAAGTGGCAGCATGTGAGTGGGTTCCAAACCTGAGAGAAGAAATAGACAAATGAGCCAACTAAGTGTGCTGCAATTGGACAAAATGATGACGCAACATCCTCAGGAAAATGGGAAGACATGGAACACAATGAGAGAAAAGAGGCTCCCATGATTTAAATTGGGGTCATTGCCTTCAAATTTATCAGGTTTTAGACTAAGGGGTGGGAAACAAAACATGATATGTATGAGCAGTCAGTTCAGAGTCAGCAGGTGGCTAATCTGCTCTTCCACTTTTAACAACCCACAGAAAAGAGGGAGGAACACTTGGGGCAGTCAACACAAGGAGGGATGATAGAGGGAGGGTCCTGTAACCTGGACAGCTGGTGGAGAACAGTGCATTCTGTTATCCTGAAACAGGAAAGAGTCGCAGTGATGTGGGACACCTTGGGTAGCAGTGGCTACCAGAGAGAAGAAAACCTCCAGGGGGGTGGGGTGGTGGAAGTGGGCTACTACCAGAAGATGAAAAGCTGACAGAACTTGAGTGAATTAAGATAGAGATGAGAAAGTTGTGACCAAAATAAAAATGGGCTTTGGAACCTTATGAAGTCTATAACTAGACAGCATTTTGGAGGGGTTTTGTCATCTATGGTGCTAACAATAGACTTCTTGGGTTACAGACCCAGTTGGTTTACACCCCACCCCCAAAAGGAAATTAACTGGAACCCATTGCTTTCAAATGGTCACACTTCTTAGTTATAACTATGTACCAAAGTTTTCTTTCCAAATTTCTCTAAGGAGAAAGGCCAGTAGAGAGCTACCAATTAATTATTAACTCTTGACTATAGTTAAAAAAAGAAAACAATCGAAAATAAAGCAAAGCATAAAAATCTCAAGAGACCTGTTACTTTTTTTTTTTTGTAATTATTTGGGCAAGAAAACAGTCTAGAATCATAAATGTTCTTGGCCAAACATGGTCCCAAATGCACCACCCCAACTGCTGAGATATTTTTCTCTAGCTGGAAAAGAGACAGTGACACTGCGATCTCCTGGTAGTGTAGCCCCGCACATTCCATAATTGGACTTCATCTAGGAGCTTTAAGAGTAGGGTCGGCTTTGGGTTTGGTTGGTATGACTGGCTGGGATTCTGTGCTAGATACAAGGTTTTGGATTAGGCTTCAGAGTATTTATACATCAAGCTAGAGTCCAGTTCACTAAGTACAGAAGCCACTTTGGACCAAGTATTGTCATCAAAGTATGGAAAGAAATTTAGGCCAAACTTAATTCAATTTAACAGTAGGAACACTTTCGAGACAAGCAAGAGTTATACAGAACTGTCTGTGACTGTAAGGAAAGGTTATTTGTCGAGACGTCCTTAGCGTTAAGGTTCATGACAGAGGTAGAGATAAGAAGTTCCTGTTCCAGCAGAGATTTTCATTCCATTGAACTTCGTCAGCTAACTGCTTAAACACTGGCCAGGGATTGGAACTTCCTCGGGGAAGGTATGAATCACATTGCGCAAAAAGTTCTGTCCCAGACTAGATTTGAGGTGGCTTTTATCTGTCTGGATGGAATTCCACATAATGAGATGCCAACTTCTTTTTCAACTTATCCTCAGAAGTCTGGTGAGATTTCAGCCCAACACTCCCATCCCCATAGGCCATTTTTCTTCAGAACCTGACCAGTCAACCTGTTCAAGACACACAAGCAGGTAATTCCCAGCAGCACTGCCTTAAAAGCAGCTCAGACACTGGATCTGGGCTAGGAGTATAGCATTACTCAGCTTCAGGATGGCCCAAGTTCGAGCCCCACAAAGATAAAGAATGTTGATGTGATGAAAGAAAGGAATTCTCTTTAGAATAAAATATGATCTTAAAGACTATGAACAAGGTACAAGACACAACGTGAAAATAAACCATACTGATGGCTGAGTAGTAAGTTGTTATATAAATTTTTAAATCCCAACCCGGGGTTTCTACCCTGCCTTGATCATTTAGTTCCTGGCTAAAAGACATACAACTTTTATTTTTATAATAAGCCTGAAACATCACAAGAGCTAGGCAGATATCTACCCTCAGCAGGGTTTAGTGTTCCCGGGCTTGAGGGGTTAAAAAAAAACACAACAAATAAATAAATAAATAAATAACCACCATGGGTTAGGTAAGCCATAAAACATGCCCTGAGGGCTAGCCAATTAAAATTAAAAACAGCCCAAATAAAACACAACAAGTAATAACTCAGGGCTATCAATAAAAATAAATTCTAATAAAATAGAGGATAGATATCGCCCAGGCTTTTATGCTATTTAAAGCGTACTATAAATATAAAGTTATATATGTCTTTTACCCAAAACCTAAATAATCCCAGATTGAGATTAAATACATTCTACATCAGTCAGTGCTAAGAATCTGTCCTTCCAAACAACTGCAGTGCGCTGTCTGTCCCATGTTTACTCATCCTGGATACTAGCATCTAGCAAAGGCTTCCATTTTCCACAGGAAGGTCAGCTAATTCATTCCTTGGATTGGTAGCAGCTCCAGGTCCTCACCCACCTCTTGGTATCACAGCAGCAGTCACAGCGCCACCCCCAGCTGCCACGGCACACCGCAGGCAGTCACATCTAAATATGCTGCCATTTTCTTACTGTTTCTCTCCTGATCCGCCATGTCCTTGCCTTCTGCTGTTTTGCTCTTCATTTCATTTTTAAGTTTTCTATTATGTTTTGTACAGCTCAACCTTGTGTCCTCATACCCTATACCCTTGGGACTCTAAAGTCTTGAGACCCAGCCTCTTGGTACCTGATCCCTGGTGCTCCCTGGTGTTCTGTGAGACACAAGAATCAAGCCAGTTTTGTCAGAGAAGTATACTGACCACTTCTGTTTGTTTTGAGTTTCCTTTATTTCTTACTCTTCTGTTTTTCAAGAATGCAGTTTGTTTGATCTTTTACTGTTATAATTCCAAGTAAAAGTCATCCTAAAAGACGGAGAGTGGAGAGTATCTTAGCACAGCTTCCTCCAATCACGCCGCTCCTCTTCTCCCCAGGGTAGCAGCATCTGATGAATTTTCCCACCAATCAACGCTCCCAAATTACAGTCCCTCCCACTTCCAACTTGAACCTCATGGTCATGCAAATCTACACAACCATTCTATTCGTTGCTGTCAGTGCCATATTCGGTAACCTCGGGAGGTAGTCAATACTCATAATAGAGCAGGCTAAAGCAGTGTTCTGAGTAGAGTGGAGGAGGGGCACTAGGCTGAGCAGATATTCAGTGGATGAGATGTAGTCAGCACATCTTTGATTTACTGTTGCTTTCAACTTACATAGATTCTTATAGATATGTCCCCAGTTGTGGGCATCTGTATGTGTGAACATTGTTGAAACTCTTGTAAGCAGGAGAAAGACATCAGATGTCCAGGGAACTGCATAGACCAGGAATAAATAAACTTTCGTATTTCCACTTGACCTCAGTCATGCATCATTTTCTTCATGAGCATCACCAGGCGAATAGATGTCTCTACTGACTTTCCCATGTCATGCTCTTTAGCCTCTAAGGGGGTTAACAATGAAGAGTCAGCTTATCTGCTGCCAGCTGCAGGTCTGCTCGTCTGGACACCCACTCCTCATCTCTGCTGCAGAGCAGCCACTGGCAGATCTCCAGCCACTGTAGTCTTGGGACTGTGTTCTGCATTCTTTCTCAATCCAGCTTTTGAGTCAGTTATTTGTCTTCATTGGGTTTTGGGCCTTAGCTTCTGGAATACATCTCCATCACCATTAATTTCCACTACGTTCTTAAGAAAGAGTATGAATCAGTGTTGTACTTTTCTAGTTGATAGTTTGGCTGGGAATAGTTTCTTTCTGAGAATAATTTTCCTTTATAATAATTCCTGTGTTCCCACCTCCTGCCAATCCTGGGTTCCCACCTCCTGCCTGTCCTGGGTTCCCATCTCCTGTCCACCCTGGGTTCCCATCTCCTGCCTGTCCTGGGTTCCCATCTCCTGTCCACCCTGGGTTCCCATCTCCTGCCTGTCCTGGGTTCCCAACTCCTGCCCATCCTGGGTTCCCATCTCCTGTCCACCCTGGGTTCCCATCTCCTGCCAATCCTGTGTTCCCATCTCCTGCCCACTCTGGGTTCCCATCTCCTGCCAATCCTGTGTTCCCATCTCCTGCCCACTCTGGGTTCCCATCTCCTGCCAATCCTGTGTTCCCATCTCCTGTCCACCCTCGGTTCCCATCTCCTGCCTGTCCTGGGTTCCTTCTAATGTTGCTTCTGTTGTCCTTTGGGTTTTTTTTCTTTCAAAAGCTTTCATAATCATTTCTGTCCTTGTTTGTTTGGAGTTTCAAAATGACTCAGTCTGAAACTCTTTGCATTAACCGTGTTGGGTGTAGTGACTACTTCAATCTAGAAATTCACATGGTCAGCGAAATCAGCAAGTTGAATGTGGCACTTCAGAGGTTTTCTATATTTAAAAGCATGGTACTGAGGACTGCACCTAGGAATTGGGAGACAATTTTATTGTTTTGATAAAAGGATGTTGCTTTCATTGGGAATTTGTGTGGAATTCTAGTTTAATGTCATACACACAGTGAAAATTTCCTGGGGGCAACCAAAGTCAGTACTCTTTAAAAGGGTTTTATAGTTAAGAAACCATGTGGATAAAACAAGCCAGATAAATTGTAATTAAATGAGTGACATGTATAAAATAATTTGTAAACAATCACACAATGCTCCAGGCATACACATGTCCCAACTCAGCACTGAGCTGTTCAATGTGGGCATGGGGATGTGCAGAAAGTGTCTATTTTCATTTCTAATTGACATCACATGGCAGTGAGTATCGGAAATTAGAAAACACAGCCCTGTGTACAGGATAGGTTCTGGAGAATAAAAACCACAAAGAGAGATCTGATTTGTCTTGAGGGAATCATGTTCCAGGAATACGCTCATCAATGCCGAGAGGAATTAGGTATCCCTCCATCAAATTTCTGCTATTTTTGGAAGCACTAAATAAATCCTCATTTAAAGTCTATTAGTTTCTAGAGGAATGTATAACAGGTTGTTAGGGAGGCTATTGTGTAAGGATCACAGATTGGGCAACTTCAGCAACACAGGTGTTAATTGAAGCTCAAGGCTGGTTTCTCCCAAGTCCTGTCTGCTTGATTTGAAGATGACATTGTGTCCCTAGGGCGTCCCTCTGCATGTGTCCTCATATCCCCTTCAGACAGGAACAGCAGTTGGACTGGTTTAGAGATCATTCTGGTGACCCATTTTAACTTAGTTACTGTGTCAATGACAGTCACATTTTGAGGCACTGGAAGTTGGGACACTTACACATGGATTTGGGAAGAAATAGTTTGCCCCCACAGATAGTCAATGAATGGTAAAGACATGGGGAACTAGGGCCAAGAATCCCACCCTGAGGAAGCTAGTAACAGAGCTGGCATGTCTGATAAAGGTGGCTGTGGACTTGTAGTTTGAAGAGAATGAGGAAATGTGCTCAGCGTATGGCTGGTTGGAGAGTCTGGGAACATACTTACCTACCCTTGAATGGCATCTTACAAGGTCCTCCTGGCTATGCAAACCATGATAGGCATGTACCTCATCCAAGCAAATTCAGTAGACTCACATATATGACCCCACAAACACTATCTTTCTTTAGGTGACAGAAACACCTCTCCTCTCACAGTTATGTGTCACATGAGATGACATCTCCTTCTGATTCTGTTATTTCAGTTACCATCAGCTATGCCCTCTGACCCATGAAATGTTCCCAAGCCCAGCTGTGTCATGGAACACCAGCTGGGTGTTCAGAATTCCTGCTTGCTGGTGTCCTGCCCCAGTTAGTGGATAGCATGGGCTGGGCACTGGGATAGTTTAAAGCTCTAGAAAATATCTAGCATGTTTAAGAAGCTGGATTTCTGCCATGTATTTACGACAATCACCACTGCATCATACCTAAGGGGCTTAATGACTATTGTCCTCATCCTGTGGTGAGCTCTTCAGAAGAGGGACCAAGTCTGTGTCCCTTCCTCTTGGGTGCCTGAGCCTCAATGTGATGCCCATCCCGTGTAAGATACAGGATGATTACGATGGTGATACTTCTTGTCAACCTCCTGACTCCATAGTTAAAATTCCTCTTACCACTTTACCTCACATCTTCAAAACACTAATTTGTAGAAATGGAAAGTTGGATAACCACTGTTTTGGTTTGGCTTAAGTAGAATGACCTAAAACTAAGCCAGTTTTAAATTCTCAAGTACTTGGTGAAAAAATATTTTTGAGAAGTTCTCATCATGTGACACTAGCTGGCTTCAAACTAGCAGTTTCCCTATGTCTGTTTCTCAAGTGCAGAAAACAGGCATTCTGGAGAAAGAGTAAGACAAGAAGTTCTCATTGTCAAGTGAAAGCCAAGGGGAAGAAAGTTCTCCAGTATTTCTAGGATACAGGGAACTAAGGCTCATCTTGAAAGAAGAGAAATTGGCCTGTGGTTCTTAAACTGAGGAGGGACAGATGAACAACTCTCTCTCTCTCTCTCTCTCTCTCTCTCTCTCTCTCTCTCATACACACACACACACACAGACACACACACAATGGCCTTCAATTCTAATAAAGTAGACTAATATTGACCTTGTCTTGTGTATGAGCAGCATGGGAGGGGGTTCAGGTGGTAGTAGTAGCAGGGGATTGGGAAACACTGGATGTTACCATATAGGGCTTGAGTTTGTCTATTTGGTCAATTAAAGAATTAAAGACAATAGAGAATATTGTTCCAACGCAAAAGTAAGACTTATTAGCAAGCAGTACAAGCCCTTCAAAGAAGAACAGGCCTTCTTTTCTGTATAATCTAGCATCTTTCATCAGCTAGGGAGAAAATAATAGTTTAGAATCCCAAGTGAGGTTCTCAGTGACCCTTTCTAGAGAGTATCAATAGCTCTAATACCATTGCCTAAGACCTGGCTGGTCACCATTGTATCGTTCTGTTCTAGTTGGCCCAGCTAGTGAGGCAAAGTCCAACATGGCATCTTGCTGAAAGAGAAAGAAAGAAAGAAAGAAAGAAAGAAAGAAAGAAAGAAAGAAAGAAAGAAAGAAGAAAGAAAGACCCTCCAAAATCTTGACAGAGTGAACCACCCTAACACGGAGTCGGCCTCCATTTGAGGATAGCGGGAGGAGACTGGAGCCAGAGCATAGCGTGACACGAAGTGCAGGAGATGTGACAGGGAGGAATCCAGCATGACCTGGAGAAGGGCCCGAGGCAGCAGATGAGCAGAAGTGATGTAATGATAGCCTGACTCAGCATCTACTCAGGGTAAACATGTTAACCAATGTTCCTGACTCTACCCCCAGCCTTCAACCACAGGTTCTTGGGAGCAAGCAGGGTACCAAACTCCAAGCAGTTATGGTAACAGATGGAATGATGGTCTCAGCTTGGGTAGATCTTCTTTTGATATGTATAGTGGATACAGGAAGAATGAGCAAGAGCTGTCCTTCACTCATTCCTTAGGAATGCTACAAACCAGTGTCACATTATTATTATACAGCCAGGGCTATGCCATTTAATAAAGCTCCATTTCAGTCACATGGTAATAACCCCTGAAAGTACAGTGGTTTGAGAAAGTATAATGGTCCCCCCATGAATGAACTTTTTTTTCTTCCATTTACTGGCTGCTTTGATCAGGTTGCCAATTTAAGTGCAGCTTAAATAAATTCTTAAAGTTCAGCTTCTAGATTAGTTTCATTTCCTGGTGCTGTGATAAAATACCCAGACAAAGCAGCTTTGGAGAGAATCAGCTCATTTTAGCTCACAATACCTGGTCACTGTGCAACATGGCTGAGAAGACACAGTATCGGGAGCAGAACACAATGAGCTACAGCCTGATCACTCCACACAGCCCAGGACCCAAAGCCGCAGACAGGTGATGTGCACGGATCTTCCCACATTTTCATGTAACCAAGACAATTGCCCACAAACATCCCTGTAGGTCAACCTAAGCCAGCGGGTTCCACATCTATGTTCCATCGCTGTGTCAAGTTTAGTATTACAAATAACCGTCATAGAACCTACCTCAGAATGTCACTCCACTGCAATGAACACTAAGAAGGAATGGTACTGGCAAAGAATGGAGAGGGAAAAAATGGAAAAGAAAAGAGAAATATCCCAGCACAAACAGACTTGCAGAGGTCCTCTTTATTATTGGTAGATACATTAGTGGGACTTCCACCAAACATAGTGCTAGGGACTCATCCTCAGTAGAACCCATGTTTCATCTGGATTTTGATCTATTCTATGCTTCCAGCATCTGGCTAATACATGCTCTTAAACATCTCTTTGCAGTTTTTAATTTCACTGATTACACTTACTTTGGAACCCTAGAAAAAAATAACCTGTGTTTTGCAAGTTTCCAGTTTCCTTGTAAGTGGTATTTTAAGTCATTGGGTTGTATTCAGAATATATTTTTTTAGTTTTCTTGGACAGGCTCTCCCTATGCATCCAGATTGGCTTCCAACTTGGGTTCCTCCTCCCACAGCTTCCTGAGTGCAATGGCTCCAGCATGAACCAATACATCCAATGTCTGTTGTTCATTCCTCATGAGGTTGGTAATCACAAAGCAACTGCATGCTTGCGTCACCCTGCAAAACTGTCATGTGTCACATTAGTTTCTAAATACTTACCCAAACCTGTTCCTCAAAGAAATCTGCTCTTCGGAGAGCTTCGTACTTAAAGACTGAATCTCATATGGAGACTCAGGGACATTAAAGAAGTGGAGATGCAGAGTTTTCAGTTAAACATAATTACATTCGAGCTGTTCAGCTTGACCTAGCACTTCAAGTTCACAGAAACCAAAGCCCTTCCATGTTATATAACATTTTGGGGCTATGATCTAAATTTTAATTTTGCTCCATTAGGTAAACTGCTAAATGGGGTATCAGGAAAAGGTACCTGAAGGACACGTGACCATGAGCTGGGCATTCAGGTTAAATAACCAAGAGCAGCAGGCTCACATGCTTCTTAGCATGGGTTTTAAAACATCCAAATGTTACTTAAATGAGAATACCATTGAAGAAAAGGATTTTTAAAGTGAGATTTGTAACTAGCATGGTGGAGATAATGTTTTTGTTTTAAATAAAATGTTGACCAAATACTTAAAGAAAGACTTACAACTGAAGGGAGAAGATAAAATGATAAGCCTGGAAGAATGATGCCCTAAAAGAATGTCCCTTGGCATTACTGAGTGCTAAGATATGTTTTCTGCTTATGAATCCTTGGGGCACACTTATGTAATAAGTTCATCTGACTCAGAGATTCCATATTTTTCATCCAGGAGATTTAGAGTCAAAGGCTTAAATGGTAATTAGTTTGAATTAATGCAGTTTAATGAATCCCAACTGAAGGAGAGGAATTGGAGACATCGGCAATAAAGGATTAGAAGGACTAGCAAATGGCTCATCATTTGGACCAAGTCTTGGAAGTTGTATGGAAATTCTTTCCTATATCAACACTTTCATGAGTTACTTGATTATTCGAGTAATATGTCTTTCAAGTTCTTAGAAGCTTTTTGGCCTCTGTGTTTTATAGCTTGCTTAGTCATTTACTGACGTGTTCTCTAACAAATTGGAAAATGACACACATTGATTTTTCTTTTTGAGTCTTTAAAACGTTATAGAGAACAATTTTAGAGATAATCTTGCTTACTATTGTGTGGAGTTGTGGTGATGAGTTTCTTGGTGCATATTCTAATTCTTTTCTAGAAAGTGCTCTGCCGTGTGGCTAAAGGAAGAAATAAAGCAAACAAATACAGAGGACTGAATATTTTCTGCATTATTCTCAAACAAGGAAAATTTCCAACTTGTAGAAGAAGTTTATGAAGTGTTTCCCACCTGTGATCCTTATGGAAATACATGTTCCAACACCTCTTGAAAAATATAAATTTGAAAAAGAGTTGCCTGCAGATCAGGTTCACAAATCACAAAACTCATACTTTTTTTCCCCCTATGACATTTTGGCACCAAAAGAAAGTCTTCACAGCTCCATATGTGAAGTACCTAGTTAAAAATTTTAATAATGTATGTTTTTATTACATTTGTATAATTTGAAAAGTTATTGGGGAACAAAGCAAGGGACTGCCTCTCTCACATCCCAGTCTCTCAGCCGGTACCCACTGTGTGTATGCAACTGCTCACGGGTCCTTGAAGCCTACAGAAACTCCACAGAAAGAAGAGCATCATGAGAGCCACCAAGGCTCCAAGCTACTCTTAGAAGTGGCTTCTTACATTTATCATTCATTGCCAGGCTGCTTACCCAAACACCTTATGTATCCTTTAAAAGGCAGATAAACGGTCTCTATCAGATAGACTGGGACAGGCCTGGGTGTGTCACAAACAGCCTTAGCTGGAAAACATAGATAACATCTCAAAAACCAATCGGTGTTGGCCTTGATCCACTGCAAAAGCCCATTCTCAGAGGGGTTCCTGGTGTGTTCAGAGAGCAGCCATTTAGAGGACACATTGGTGAGCAGCTGGCCAAGACCTTGGTGACACAAACTGTATGTCAAAAAGCATGTTGAAGACTTTGTGGCTCGTTATAAACATCCCTGGCAACTCCTAAGCGTGACTGTACTTTGAAGCCCATGAGGTGTGTACTCAAGTTTGTCTCTGTGTAATTTTAATCCTCAAAATTAGACACTGACATTATTTTTAGAAATGAAGACATGAGGCCAAAGGAGGGTGTAGCTCAGTGTAAGAGCCTGTACCTCAGTGGGAGGCACAAGACTCTGGGTTCCAGCCCAGAGACCATTTCCCAGATAATTTCAGATTCTTTCAAGTTGACAATTAACAATAATGGCACAATAACATTATACTTTTCTTTCCTCATATCCCGTTTAGGGGGAAAAAATCAAGGAAAATATCCAAAAGGATTTTCTCCTTTAGCGTTTAAAGTAAAATCGACTTTGACACATGGTAGGTAGGAAGTAGGCTAGTAAGGTAGGTAGGGTCCAGTGGCTGCAGCCAGCCCTCTGTATCCATGGCATTTGCATCTCCAATGAACTGGTTAGTGTTTGGCAACCTGACACAAACTAGAAGATGGACCCTCGGTTGAGAAATTGCCTCCATTAGATCGGCTTGTAGGAAAGACACTTGATTAAAGATGGATGTGGGGGGGGGTTAGGTGGGGAACAGTCCATTGTGGGTGGTGCCACCCATGAGCAGGTGGTCACAGGCTGTATGAACAAGCCATGGAGACAAGAGAGTATGTAGCAGTCCTCTGGTCTCTGCTTTAGTTTGTACTTCCTTCTAGGTCCCGGTCTCAAGTTCCTGCCCTGGCCTTTCTGGATGATGAACAGTAAGGTGTAAGATGAAGAAAACTCTTTCCTCCTCAATTTGCTCTTGGTCATGGTGTTTATCACAGCACTAAAAAGTCAACCTGGACACTAGGGTTTAACTGACCCCCATGGTGGGGGATTGCTAAAATGTGCCTCAGCACAGTGTGTTGCTTTTCCCTTGCCTTTATTCCTAACACAAGGTGGCATATCAACGATCTCCCTGGCAGGGACAGAGCAATATCATCAGAAGTTGTCTAGAGGTGAGTCAAATCACACACCGGGATGTGTACAGATCTATGGCAATGCCACCACTGAGCATATGAGAACTTGGGTGTCTGTGGGGGGCCTGGAATATGCCTCCTGTGTGCATAGAAGGGTAACACAAGACTATAACATTTCTCTAGGTCTCTGGTTCTCTTCTTAAAGAGCTTGCTCTGAGATCACATGCAGAGAGAATCACACTTTGAGCCAAAAATAAACCTCCTAAAAATGTATGTAAAGAATACAAAGAAAGGCAGAAAGGACAGCTTATACAAAGTGGCTGATAAAAAGAGAACCTGCCACTTGAAGACCCATGGAAACACATGCAGCTACCTCAAGCCATAGATGCCACAGGCCACCCACAAGGGTGTTACACAGAACCAGGTGACCTGGAGCAAAGCGCAGGGCTTGGTACTCTCCCTCCCACCCCCCCCAATGCCCTCACCTCCGTGCCAGGTGCCAGTGAGCCTGAGCGTGGCTTTTGAAGTGTTGCTCCCTATCTTGATCTCTTCTGCCTCTTCCCAAGCTACGGTCTCCCTAGTAACTTTACTTGATTCAATATTTTGGTGGTTTTTAAACACACGGAACAAGTTCTAACAGTGAAAAATCTCATGATTCAGTAACTGCCCCAAAGCCTTAGGCTAACCCACACTGCAACACAGCTTAGGGAGCTGTTGCTTGAGATCACTTGCGAGATGAGATGTAATTAGCTGTCCTGTTGAGTAGCTCCATGTTGTTTATGGGCAGGGGTTTCGGCCAGATGATAATGACGGCACTCTATTTAACATGTGCCGAAAGTATTTCAGGTGACATTAATCAACCTGCGGTGTTTGGCCAATGATTGTCTGTATAGACATGATCCTTAGTTGAAGTTCTATGCTATACTTCCATTCGCATCCAAACACAGTCGGTACTCTGCCTAAGTGAATGAGGCCATGTCTCTACCATATGAGCGAACGTATCTATTGCCAAGAGCTTGTTGGTGTGGCCCAGGGCTTTGACAGATTCACTCTATGTAGTATTGTGTGGAGGCAGATCATCACTGTAGAGCTAACCACTGCCATCCTAGCCCTCAGTGTCATGGCCACTGGCCCCAGAATTTTGCAAGAAGCTGTGCGAGTGTTCTGCCTAGAACAGTTCTAAGTTCCTTGGTGAAATATGAAAAGCACACCCTTTGCTACCTGGCTTGGAGTACTACCCATACCTGATCACTGAGGAAACAGAACTCAAGCCAGCCGCCGCTGTTTTCAGTCCCTGAAAGTCTTCCACATTTATTGCTTCCCAGGAATTTATTCATCAGTAATATTTTAAAGGATTCTTTCAAGTTTTCCCCATTCCCCTTTAAAATGACCTATGTGCTTTCCACAGCATGTGGGGGTCTGTGTGGCAGGCTTCTGGGTGATAGCATGTTCTGCAGGAAGCAGAGATGAAAAGATGGCAGCTGTGAACTCTTCCTCTAATGACCCAAAACTCTTCCAGAAGACACCACTCTTAAAGGTCCCACTAACCGGGAGCCAAGCCTTCACTGAATGGTTGTTGTTATTGTTGTTTTGTTTTTTTGTTTTTGTTTTATTAACTATTACCATACTATTTATGAATTGCTATAGACAGATTCATGTATGGACCCTCGGTTCTACTGCACTGACTGGAGTGTCTGCTCTATGCCAGTGCCATGCTGTTTTTAACCACTATAACTGCAGAAAGTTCTGAAACTCTGGAGCTGTGTCTCTTCTTACTTTGTTCTGAATTTTAACAATTTTTGTTTGTTTGTTTGTTTTAGAATGGGTATGAGTCAGTGTCCCTTGAAATTGAATATAAACTTGACTACAGTGTGGTCATTTCAATCCAGAACTGAGAAGTGACTCTGATAGGTACACCCTGACTCTGTAGATCAGTGTGGGCTATGCTGACTTCTTGACAACCTTGGGTGCTCTCATCTATTGACACACTGTTTTGACAGTCTAGATAAAGTTTAATTTCTTTTGGCAGTGGTTTAGGAATTTTGGTTTGCAGCTCGTTACTTTTGTCAAATCGTTTAGTAAGTATTTCAAGTATATTAAGCATCTTCTAAAAGACAACACTGCTGAAACCATTCTTGATTGGAAGCTGGATATTCAGGGTTCTGAGTGACTGGTGCTGAACTTTGTTTTAAGACCTATGTTCTGTGGTTGCTGTAGAATACTGTTGTATTCCTCAGCACCGCTTTGAGTTCACTCAGAATTTATATCCACTGAGTTGGTCTGGAGTGCCTTTAGAGTTGTACCCGGTGAGAGTCTCTCCAGCCAGTGTGAGTATGACTGACCCTAGTCTGTTCTGAGACCTGAGGCCCTGACCTGCTTCAGTTGCTTCCCAGTTCTGCTGCTTGCTGTGTGTAGAGAATTATCCCATCTGGCTCAAGGAACATATTTTTCACGCCAGTAGCCACTCATAATCTCTCTTCAGCTTCCTGAATCTATCTTAGCATTCAGCTTCATGAATTCTCATTGCTTAAGGCAGAAGAGTAAATCCCAGTCTTTGTTACTCTATCATAGTTGAAAATAGAAACATCTGAAGTAAGGCTTGACTCTCCCTTGGAAGGTTGTCAGGCTCTGAAAGATGAAAGAGGTCGCTCTCAGCAGTACTAATAACAGTATCCAAGTCTAGTGTTCATTGTAAAAACAAAAGAAGTGATATGAAAAGAAGGAGGGAGAAGGGGAAGAGGAAGAGGAGGAGGAGGAGGAGGAGGAGTCGTCGTTGGAGCCGAGCAAAGCAGGAAACCATGAATCCACTTTCTTATCTTCTTACGTGTGTCTCTAATCAGGGGTTGTTGCTCGGTATGTGGAGGAGATGTGTTGTCGGCAGGGTGAAACATTTTATACAATTTGATATTGCTTTGTCCTCGATCCATGTGAGCTCATAATTTAAAAACATAAAAATGGATATTGCTGGCTATTTAAATTACTAACTGAATTTCTGTACCATACCATTCCTGTATTTGATCTATCAGTTCCAGATAGATTTTTAAAAGTGAGACAAACTAACAAAACATTTAGATTATACAAGAAAAGTAACATCAGAATTCAGAGCAAGAATAAACATATACCAGACAAAAGAAAAAAAACAGACAAAAGATTTAAAGGAAATGTTTATAAATTAGGTGGGCTTTACTATAGCATCTTTTCAGCTCACACACTAGCCTAAAGTTTTAATTAAAATAAAAAAGAATTAAATGCTATAATTTAAAGTCACCCACCACTTCCTGCATTTTGCTTAGGTAGAAAATTGTCAGTAAGATCTCCTCTAGTCTGTTCTCAGTAGTCAAGTTGACTTTTCTTGAGGCTGTGCTCTGGGCTGTTTCGCATTGCCACACTGCCTTATGGGAAGCATGGACGATGCCATTGCCTGACTGTGATGCTCACATATCCCTAACAATGTGGTCTTCCCTGTAAGCAATGGGAATTTTGTTCAGCATCTGCTAAATAGAAATCTAAAGGATAGCACAAACCTGGGTAACACTTGGGTCTGCCACCACCTTGCCCTGCAGTTTCCTTCACCTTGAGCTTTGTAAATCCTGGAAAAGAAACACAATGCTTCTATATACAAGATATCCAAAGACAAAGGACTGGCCCTCTAAACTGCTGGGATGCCACCCCTGCTCCCCGTTGTTCTCATCAATTAGCTGGTGTCTTAGTCAGGGTGTCTATTCCTGCATAAACATCATGACCAAGAAGCAAGTTGGGGAGGAAAGGGTTTATTCGGCTTACACTTCCATACTGATGTTCATCACCAAAGGAAGTCAGGACTGGAACTCAAGCAGGTCAGGAAGCAGGAGCTGATGCAGAGGCCATGGAGGGATATTCTTTACTGGCTTGCCTCCCTTGCTCAGCCTGCTCTCTTATAGAACCCAAGACTACCAGCCCAGAGATAGTCCCACCCACAAGGGGCCTTTCCCCCTTGATCACTAATTGAGAAAATACCTTACAGTTGGATCTCATGGAGGCATTTCCTCAACTGAAGCTCCTTTCTCTGTGATAACTCCAGCTGTGTCAAGTTGACACAAAACTAGCCAGTGCAGCTGGGAATAGGAAGATGGCAGGTTTGTCTTTGTCTCACGTTAAAGGTGGGGGTGGGAGAGGAGAGGGAATACTGTGAAGTCATTATCATGTGATAAACCAGTCTACCTCCGTCTTGACCTTGAAAGCCATCTTATAGCAAAGCCAAATTAGGTTCATTTCTGTTTATAATTAAATCTCTGTTTCTCAAGGATTAAGCTATGCCCCACCTGTAACTTTAACTACACATGATTCTGTACTGCCTGCTTCAGGAAATGGCAACCATGCCTTCGTTTTAAGAGTTTGTTATGACCAAATTATTTTCTACTTCTGCAATCCCCACTTATTTGCCCATTAAACCCTCCATTTGGAAACCCCCTTCTCCTGAGCTATAAAAATCTTATCTTCCCCAAATCCTGGGGTTGATCTCTTAAACCGTGCCTGTGTACACAAATAAAGTTGCGCTTTAATTTGGCCACGATTTGGGCCCATGAAGTTTCTCCTCCTGTTTGTGGGACTAACATGGGATTAACAACTTTGCCTTCATTGCCAGTGGATCTTACTATCCTAGTTAGCTTTCTGTTGTGGTAATAGGTATACCATAACCAAAAGCAACTTGGAGAAAGGGGTTGTTTCATTTTACAGATTACAATTTGTCCTTGAGGGAAGTCAGGGGAGGAAGGCAAGCATTGCAGAAACCACAGAGGAATTCTTCCTTGCTTACTGGTTCGAGCTTATGTTCATATTCATCTGTATACAGCCTGGGCTCCCTGCCTAGGGATGGTGTTGCCCACTCTGGGTCTCCTACACCACTTAGCAATTAAGAAAACACCTTTACCAGCATGCCCACAAGACAGTCTGTTGGAAGCAGTTCCTCAGCTGAGATTCTTTCTCCTTGGGTGCGCCAAGTAGACAGCCAATATAAGTAACTCACATTTGCCTGTCTTGAAAATAGCAAAATCCAAATAGAAGATACCTCTGTTGCTTTGACCTACCCAACTTTGTCCCAAAGCACTATACTTGTCATATACCCTAATCCCCCAGCCTCAGAGTTGTTCTCTGCAAGCACGGTTTCTTACCTCTAGAATAGCTTCAATCTGAAAGACTCATGGAAAATTCCATTCCATCACTTCGGAATGTGTCACATGACCATTCAAAGTCTGAAATTTAGGCATGCAAAAAAAACAAAAACAAAACAAAAAAAAAAAAACAAAAAAAAACTTCAAATTGACAGCAGACTGGAGGCAAAGATGCCTTTTGTCCAAGGCAGCCATAGTTTCATTTCTATGCTTGGTGTTACTTGTAGACTCACATTCAGGGTAGAGAAGAAGAAATCTTGAGAAGGATCTCTAGGACTTCCCCCAAATCTTGGTGTTTAGGGATCACTTAAAGCTTTGCAAGCATATAGGTTTCTACTGAAGACAAAACAAGCAACATCTGAACCCACCGAGGTCTCCACTACTGTTTTCCAAAGATCAGAAGGGATGGAGTACTAAGGATGGTTCAGTGGTTAAGAGCACTTGCTGATCTTGCAGAGGATCCAGGTTTGTAACCAGCACCCACACCAGGCATCTCACAATGGCCTGTAACTCCAGTTCCAGGGGATCCAATGCCCTCTAGTCTCCAAAGGTACTTGCACTCATGAAGTACACATAAACCCACACAAGAACACAGATATAAATAGAAACAACAACAAAACCCTTTTAGAACATCAAAAGGGGGTAATCTTGTCTTCCTAAGAGATTTCCAGTCTGATCTGGTAAGGCCAGTGATGCTGGCATTGTGTCTCAGAGTCAGGGTGGTTCAGTAGACCAGCTACGGCTTTGATGTTCATCATACTAACTATGCCAAAGAATGCATTAGTATAAACTTCGCTGTGAATCCCAGACAGCAGTGAGTGGTCTGGCGACTGGAGACTTGGCCTGGAATGTAAAGAGTGAGTTGTGTGACTCAGTAATCTATGAGTTGCCAAGGAAGCCAGGGCTTTTCTGAAACCTCTCTAACAGGAGCTCAGAGCCACTCAAAGACCCTCAGACTCTGGCTTTGCACAGTGGCTGCTAGTCTCAACTTACTTTCAACACCAGCTTCTCCTGGTGTTGAGGTTCATATAAGCTCAGGTCTTGACAATTACATGAAACTATATTCCATAGGCCATGCATGATTGTTATTTCCAAGTTCACAGCACTTTGCCCCCTATAACCGATGTCAACAAGTTTTCTAAATGTAGGGAACTGTTTTCCCATATGTCCTATCCACCCATGTATTAGCTATTCATGTGCTCCAGGTCAAGATGAAAGAACTCATAGGATGCCAGATAACTTGACAGTCTGGATGTCCTCTACCCATAGGCCTTGACTTTGTGAAAATTTATACAGCTGTATTTGTGCGGCTGTGACTCACTCCATACTCTTAGGGTTAGGGATGAGACAGACAGATAGCTAGAAAGATAGATAGATGATAGATAGATAGATAGATAGATAGATAGATAGATAGATAGATAGATAGAAGGAAACCAGGAAAGGTAGGCCTTTAGAGAAAAACAAAGTCAAGACCCTTTGTGGCTTTCCTACGTTTGGTATGAGATGATCAAAGCACTGAGATAATGTTGTTGAAGAACAAAACTACATCCTGCATGTCAAGTTAGGAAAGTGCAGAAGAGGAGCCCCAAGATGAAGGAAGGGTGAACAGAAAAGGTGAAGCCTCTGGAAAGCATCAGTCTCTGGGTGGGGACCTTGTTACTCTGTCATCCAACTCTAGTCACCCCTGCCCGCTGCCACACTGCAAAGGCATTAGTTAGGAAATTAGATGCCTTCTGGCATACTTACTGTCTTCAAGCAGCCTGTCTCTCAGGTAGTTCTCTGCTCCTAGCCAAAACTAACCTGCTCAGAACCTTTGACTCCACCACTGTTAGCCCTTTGAAAATGCAGGTTTCTCAGCAACAAGTTCAACCAAACTCAGCCAAAAGTATTAGGAGTAGAATTATATCTTTGTACTGAACACGTATGGGGTTTTCTTGTCATTACTCTCAAAAAATCCAACTATTTACATAGCAGTTGCAAGGTATTATAAGTCATTTAGAGATGGTAGGATGTGCATAGGTTACATGCAAACACACAAGTGTGTACATGCACGCGTGCGTGCATGCACACACACACACTTTAAATGTATTGATGGGGCTGGTTCAGAAGTTAAGATCACTTGGCTGCTTTGGCAGAGGACCTGGGTTCAGTTCCCAGCCTCTACATGGTGTCTTACAGGTTCCTGTAGCTCCAGATCCATAGAGTCTAATGCCCTCTTCTCTCCTCTGTGACCGCCGTTCATATGCATACACAAAAATACAAAATAAAACTCTTTAAAGCAATGCATTCCTGCACTGAGGACTTCTTCCTTGATTTCCATATGCATACACAAAAATACAAAATAAAACTCTTTAAAGCAATGCATTCCTGCACTGAGGACTTCTTCCTTGATTTCCACATCACGACTGCTCCAACCAGGGCTGCGGTGGGCTCAGGCACAAAGAATTTCTGCTCTCCATGAATTTCACTTTGTTTGGATGGCACTTCTGAACTGGGATTGTAGGATCACATGGAAGGCCTCTTCGTAGGTTTCAGACATATCTCAGAACTATTTTGTTTTATGACTGCACTGACTTATGTTCCCACCAACAATGATAAGTGCATCCCTCGTTCCATGTCCCACTAGTCTGCGCTACGTTCTGTCTTTTCACAACAACCATTCTTTATTGCTGTGAGGCTTCCTTGGCACTTCTCTGATGATTAGTGACTCTGGGAACTTTTTCATGCATCTATTTGGCCACTTGTATATCTTATTTTGTACAATGCCCATTCATACCTTCTGCTCGTCTTAATCTGATGATTTACTATTAAGCTCCTGGTTTTCATATAAGTCCTAGCTATTAACCCTTCATATCCTTCATAGGATGTTGGTATAGCTTGTAAACATATCTCTCATGCTCTTTGATTGTTTGCTTTGCTGAGTCGAAGTCTTTCAATCTGAAGTAATCTCATTTGTCTATTCAAAAGAACTCTATACACACAATCTGGATTTTTCACAAGTGGATCTAGAAAAACCCCATGAGACATTCTAGAAGATCTACCTACTTTCATTCACATCAGGGCCTCTGGAATTGTCTGGACCCACCAGTGGCATTTGGTTCTATCAAGTCTAGTGGGGAGCCTGTTTGGGATGGCTGGTAAGAGGTCTCACTCCGGCAAAGTAGAAGGATGTGAGAGTATAAGTCCCAGCTATCCCATGTAGAGTGCTATCCACAGAGAGGCTGTGCTATATGTGGTGTATGCCGGAATTGGAGGTGCACAGATAATTTCTCAATGTCCTGTCTGGGCAGATTGTCCAGATTGTAAAAAGATGCTGCATTAGTCTCTTCATGCATTCATCTTAACCCAAGAAGAACAGAGATAAGAAGGAAGACCCAGAAAGACTATAAATGGCAGGGGGAAAGCACAGACTATATACACATGTGAAGAGAGAGGAATGAAGGGAAGGAGGCTTGTGGCTGCACAGTTTGCAGCAACTTCCTTGTGTGCCTTGTGTGCCAGCCTTTAAGCCTCACTTCAGTTTGAGTCTTAAGACATATCTTAGGAGAACCAGGCTCCCTTTTGGAGACTCTGACAGTGTGCGCTGTCTGGAAATGGATTTCTTAAGGTGTCTCCTGACATCACTCACTAAGCATCAGGTGAAGCTGAGGGACACTCCACACATCACTTCACAAGAGGCAGAAAGAGCTGTGCAGGGCTAGAGGAACCTCCGTAGACACAGGCAGTGGAAAGCCAGGTGCTTCCCGGATGGGTTATGGACCACACAGGCACTGTCAGGAAAAAAGGAGCAATTTGAATAAAGTCTGCTGATTGGTTCATGGTGTTATCTTAACATTGTGTCTGGTGCTGAACTTCATGCTGTGTCTGTAGGTGTTAACATCTGGAGGAGGCTGATGAAAGGCAAGGAAGAATGTTTCTTCCTATCTGGAAATAGTTCTAACATGAGACATAACATGGGCAAAAAAATGTAGTGCCTGAAATAATGCAGTGATGCACAGCCATCCTCTATGTCTTTTGGTAGTTGGCTCCTCAACACTCTCCACACCACCCCTGCCACCCCTGCCACCCCTGCCACCCCTGCCACCCCTGCCACCCCTGCCACCCGTGCCACCCCTGCCACACAGTCTCTCTCTCTCTCTCTCTCTCTCTCTCTCTCTCTCTCACACACACACACACACACACACACACACACACACACAAATGCTAGTCAGTCAGCCAATAAGGGAAGAAAGAAAGAAAGAAAGAAAGAAAGAAAGAAAGAAAGAAAGAAAGAAAGAAAGAAAGAATCAAGTCCAGTCAATTCCAATAATATGAAGGAACTAAAGGAAGTTGTGTTAAGTAAAACAAGCCAAACACCAAAAGGCAAATGTTTTATGTTCCCTCTTATATTTGGAATTAAAAGGAAGTTCATCTCATTAAAGTAGACAGTGGACTCGAGATCACAAGGGTTTAGGAAAGGGAATAATGAGGAGATATTGATCAGCTGTCACAAAATTCTTTTTTCATTAAAATTGTGACAGACTCACTAAAGAAGCCAGTGTGACTCCAGCTCCGGGACAGAGAAGAGAGGAGGCACTGTAGTGTAGGATACACCAGAGCAAAGAGGATCCAGGAATGTTTTAGAGGACTGTCATGGCTGAAATCTGAGACAAGTTGGGCATGACAGTCATGGGGTATAACACAACAAATAAACCTGAGTCATCATCATCGTTGTCATCGTCATCATCATCTTCATTGTCATCATCATCAGGTGAAATCAAGCAAAGGGGTGTCTCACCTGAAGAGCTTCCTTGAAGAAGAACATCAGAACTAGAAGGCCACACCTGCACAGAAATAGAGTGCACACAATGGCCTGGACCACTTTAGAACCCCCAACACCACTAAAATCAACAGGGGATTCAGGCTACTCTAAATTAACGGAGTCTGAAGGGCCATACAATATTGATGGACCGTGGAACCTAAAAAAAGATCCTAGACAGGGAGCCTTTAGAACAGTAGGGAGAGCAAAATCCGAATATTCACTGTACTACCTTCCAGGGCACCCTGTTCCTCTATCCTCTTCCTGTCCCTCTATCCTCTTCCTGTCCCTCTATCCTCTTCCCGGGGCACCCTGTTCCTCTATCCGCTACTGAAATCTAGGGATGCTCAAATCAGTTACGTATTTGCATAGACTCTGCAAAATAGTCTTTTGAATGTTTCACATCTTTTCTAGATGATGATGGCTAGTACAGTATAATTGCTATGTAAATAGTCACATTGCATTGTAGTAGATCTGTACATGGGTAGTATAAGCACCACTTTTTCAAAAAAAATGAGGTTAGTCTAATTAGTGATAAGCAAGTCACAGATGTTGAGAGTCAACTTTAGACTAGCTAATGGTATTTTGTTGATGTCAATTTTTCTAAATTTAATGATACGATTGTAATTATGTACCAGATGTTCCAGTTACTAGGGGACACACAGTAAATAATTAAGGGTGAAGACTCATAATCTCTACAATTTATAACAAGTAATTTTTGTGAAAGAAGAATCGAGTCAGGGATGGACAGAGTCAGAAACAGCCATACAGCCAACACAGCGAGGTGCTGACGTGGAAGGCTAGGGTTGAAGACCCTGGATTGCTAACCCACAGCATTCTTGCAGGTTTTCTGTACATTTTGAAGATATAGCCTTGATTTAAAAATAACTTCCTGAGGGCAGTTAAAAGGAACTGATTTCTTTCTAAACTCATGACTATCAGCAGTGTGCTTTGTGTGAAAATATGACCAAAGGAAAGAAAAAGAAAAAGAAAAAGAAAAGAAAGTGCTCTTTTGATACATAGCATTGCATACTGCCAGCATTTAGAGTTAATTTCTGAGCCAATACATACCATGTAGAACTTTTCTTCCTTAGCATTCAAGGCACACTTCTTTAGAATTAACTTTCCCCAGTGATCAGAAGCTGCCCATTTTTATGGTTTAGACATGGCATTTTAAAACATTTATTATATGATGGTTATAAGGGGAATTCCTCAACTGACTCCCTGTCAGATAATGAGGAGGTTTGTAAGGAGTCAGATGACAGGACTGCCAGCAGAAGCACCTCCCAGCATCAGTGACCTTTGCAGCCACCCTGCCATTACCTTTGATATATGTGCCAAGGGATCCTCCATTGCTTGCCAGGGAACCACCAGCGCCTGCTGCACCTTTTCCTTCCATGGGATCTGTCACTGACAACTCAGGGCAGGTCAATGGCAAGAGGCAATGCTTCACTCTGTGGGCAAGGGTGCGATTATACTTCAAGGATGGCAGAGCATCACATTGGGGTGAGTGGTGCCTGGAGGCTAACTCAAGAACACTGGCGTCTCCTTCATTGTCAGTAAAAGTTTAGAACATCCTTGGTGGATCTCAAAATATGTACTTTCCTGAAAGACCAGGCTATGGTCCAGCCATGACATCTAGGCTTGGGGAAAGGGCTTCCCTTGACCTCACATGGTTAGGACGCAGCCTCATGGGAGAATAAGTGTCTTGGAGACAGGGATTCATCAGTGGGGTTGGTTATGTGGGGCAGCGCACACTCTGGTCATATGAAGAGGCTGCTGGGAACATGGGGCAGGGACTTCCTTGTCCACTGAGGAACTCCTAAGGAGCTGAGGGGTCCTGAGGGGTCTAAAAGACAACGACTAGGATTTTGCAGATCCTCCGGTAGGAAGTGGGCCAGAAAACTTTACCTTCAGGCCTATCTGTCGCCAGCCTGCCCAGGGCCATTTTGTCTCTCATGAGTCACAGATGACAGGATCTGTCATTGCCCAGGCCTGGGCTAAAACTGAGTCCCTCTTCCAAGAGTTGTTACAGTTTGACTTCAAGCCTCTTCCTGATTTTATTGTTGTTTTGTTTGTTTTGTTGTTTTGGTTTGTTTTTGCCTGTCACAAAACTCTTGCGTCCCTTTTTCTACCTGTCCACCGAGCAAGCATTCATGCCATTGCCTCTGGACTGTTGTGTCTTGAAAAGGCTGAGCCCCCCTACCCTCCCTCCTCCCTTCCCCCCCCCCACCCACTTCCTCATTTGAGGCCCCGCCTCCTATAGCTTCCACCACCTCCCAAAACAGTGCCACCAGCTGGGGGCCAAGTGTTAAACTGTGAGCCTGTAGGTGGGATTAAATATTTGTAACACTCCTCATTTCTTTGCTTCCAGTCCTTCTTTCCTCCCCCCTCATTCTTCTCATCCACCTTTCCTCCTTGGTGAGTGTTCTCCCTCCTCAGGGAGGAAGCCATTCACTACCCTGCTGTGGACTGCTGTGCCCTGTTCTCAAGCACTAAAAGTGCTTCTTCCTTCCTAGAACTGGGGTTCTAACTGTCCCCCACCCAGTGCTGGTCTGTCCCCTGGAACTCTCTAGGCCACTGAGTTCCTGGAACTGTTTGCCAACACGCTGTGGCATGCATCACCCTGGGCTTGAGGGTGTCCTTGTCTGTGTACAGTCCACACTGCTGCAAGTGCCTCCTGCCTCCCAGCAAAGGCAGAGAGACATGTCACAAGATTCCTGAAGCCCTGGGACATGGGAGCTCCACAGTTCAGGTTCCTGTCTTCCTCAGTTGGTCATTAGTTTTCTTTTATCACACAGGGTGATGTCAGCTTTGTCTAATATTGCCTGTGAGGATCCTGGCCTCCATGCTCCAGGCTACTATTGACTCTGAAATATGCACAGCACTGTCAGTTTTGAAAGCTTCCCCTGTAGGGAACATGTCCAGCATGCAAGTGGCTCTTTTATGTGCATCCCTGCCCTGTAAATAACCCTATTTTCTGGCACTCTGTGCAAATGAGCTATAACCTGTATATGATGCAGTAAATATGCAGACCAAAAGAACACACACTTCCCAGGGAAAACCAAGGACATTTCATCCCATCTTCAAATATATGCACATGCACTTAAAAGGCTCTTTTAAGTGGTTTCAGTTGAGTGGCATACATATTTAAAAAAATCCACTTGGTGAATTATAATGACCCAAAGTCAATATAGCTCAACTGTATTGGCCCTGGAGACATTGCTTTTTGCGCAAATAACACGCTTCTATCTTAGTGTAACCCTTCTACACCAGTAACTTCTCCCCGAGTGAAGAACCTGCCCTTGTCGGAGGGCCCTCTTGTGCTCATCCTCATGGCCCACAAGACCCATTGATTGGGCAGGCTTCAGCTTTCTGCCAATGCCACCAATTTGATCACCCAGTGTTCCTGAAGTGACTCTGAAGAGTCAAGTTCTCTGGATTCTGGGTCCCCATTGCTCCACAGAGTCACGGATATTTGGTTGTACCTGTCACTGTCAGGAAGGACTGTTTACATACTCAGTGAGAGGATTCTGTAAGAGCAATGATTTCTGTAGGAGTTCAAAGTATATTAGTAGCGATGGCACTTATGTAATGGTGTGGGTAAGGGACATTCCTGGCATGTGTAGAGTGTGCCTGCCGTTCACACAGATTCGCTTACCCCAAAGACGCTGCCTGGAGCCATAGGCAAATTGTCACCAGAAACAATATCCACCTCACTCATTGCTCTGGCATCTTCATGATGTCATCCAATGTCACTGGCTGCCTCTGTGCCACTGCAAGAAAGGGTGGCCAGGAGCTTTCTGTAAGGACAAGCTGAGGCAGAGCAAGCCATATCCACACTCTTAACCCTATGAAGAGGCCATGGGGGGTCACTCACAGAGGGTCAGGTGGCCTTTTCCCTCTGCTCCTCTTAAAAGGAGGCCATTTGCCTGAACCTCCATGCCAGTCCTACCCCAGAAACTCAGGAGCTGTCCTCCAGCCAGCTCTGCAGGCAGCTGCACTCCACATCCCTGTGATTGCTCTTCCTGGCCGTGGGTGGCCCCTCTCAACCCCTTCCTGACCTCTGTTCTCCTTTTCAGGCCCTGCTGATCTTATCTAACACCTAATCTCCCCCTTTCACTTATAGAACTGCCAGCTCCAGGCACTTTCTATGAACTGATGTTTTCAAGAAACCTGCAAGAAACTTGAGTTTCCTCCACCCAGTTTAACCTTTCCTTGGCTCTGGCTGTCCCTCCCTCCCGCTCCCTCTCTCTCTCACTAGACTCAGCGTCAACTCCACCCATTCTCTTCTGAGAACCCATTATGGTCTTGACATGAAAAATGTACTCTGTTTAAAGCTTATGAAATCACACTGTATTTATGATTTTTTTTTCCCGTTTGATGTAGTTAACCATTAGGCCAAGTGAAGCTATAACAGACTCACAGCTCATCTTATACAAACATTTCGCTCACAAGTTTACATTCACTTGGGATTATTTTCCTGCCTCTACAAGACATCCTTTTCATGAGCCTGGGTGTTCTATAATGAATGTTCTTCACTCAGTGTTTGTACTTTCCACGGGTGGTGCTGATTCAGGCACAGGGACTGTGGTTGAACGGACTCTCATAGTCTTTATTTCTAGTGGTATGTCCTCTGAGATTAGGGCTTGCCTGGTTAGGCTCTCAGTCTACCTATTTTAGTAAATGGAGACACTACAGAAGCTCATTTGTAAATAATAAACATCTCTAGGGATCAGGGATCTATTCATTTGCCTGGTTTTATTGATTATGTGATTCAGATTGCTCTGGGCATATTTAAGGGTATGATAAGCACTTTCACTCAGATGTAACTCCTTGGCAGCCTCATCTGGAATGTGTCCAGAAGCCCTGCAGACACACACACACACACACACACACACACACACACACACACACACACACCCCACAGGTCACAGGGGTCCAGGCCAAGCTGGGAGTATGCTTAGAGCTTTCAGCCCCTAAAGCTACCTTGAGAGATAAGTAAGCAGACATCTGAGAGCTGCCAAGCTGAGCTAACTCACAGAGGACAAGTCAGGGCTACATATGCCTTCCAAGCTGAGTTCAGGCCTGACATATCTGGATGTAGTTTGAAACAGATAATAGTTATAACTTGTAAAAAAAAAAAAAACGTTTAAAGTCTTAATTATGAGCCCCCCCCTCCACTCCCCCAACCCCCACTCATGGATATCATGGGAGGTGTGAACCATTAGATGGCAGAATGTAGTGAAAAGAAGTAGGTCATTGAGGCCATGCCCCTGAAGACAGTGTTGGGACGTGGTCCTTTGCTGTCTCTTGCTTTCCTTCCTGGTGGCCATGAAATGAGCAGTTTCCTCTGCCACACAGTCCTAAAGTGATAAGCTTCTTTGCCACAGACCCAAAAGCAAGAGAAGAGCTGACCATGGACCAAACTTCAAAACTATGAATCTAAACAGACCTTTCTTCCTTTTGAGTTGTTTACTTCTGGTATTTTGTTACAGTGATACAACAGAGTATACAAACTGAGAGCTCAGTTACCATTAGGATGATATTTGAAGGTGAGACCTTTAGAAAAGAATTCCTGCATAGATGGGGCTGATGGCTTTACCAAGGAGGTCCAGGGAAGTAGGGTGGTTTTTGTTTATTTCCATGTGTGGTCAGAACAGGATGAAAAAGAGACCTTATCAGACATCAAACCTACTGCTACCTTTATCTTAGACTCCCAGACTCCAGAACTATGAGCAATAAGTTTATGATGTTTAGATATCACCCAGAGTGAAGCATTTTGTTATAGCCTGTGGTTGATTTGAGATAGTCTCTTTCCCTTCCAAGGAGGTGGTTCCAAGACTGTGCAGGTAATATGGCCTGCTGCTTTGAGGCCATGCAGGAACTGACACTGCCCCTTGAGACCTCTCAGGTCACCCACGTCTTCTGCAAGGTGCATGGCTTGAAAAGACTTCCCAGGAGAGTAGTCTATACTGCACAACTGTCACACTCTGAGTAGATTCTAGAAGTGTTATAATCCATTTGGAATACTGCCTGCTTGGGCTACGTTCTGGGTCCTTTCAGGAACAACCAAGGGCACATTGAAGGCTTAATGAAGCCACCCAGTGGCAGTGAGCCAGTGCCTCCCCCCTCCATCCAATGAAGATCTATAACTGAGCCATCTAAAGCAAGGAGATGAAACACATTGAAAGATTGAGCATTGCTGACTCTCGCTACATTTAGCGTCATGAGGACTCTTGTTAATTGCTTATTTGATTAAATTTTTCACTGTTCAATTCACCATCGGGGAGAGCAGACCCTGGCTCCACCCAACGACTTAATTATAGGCCGGCACAGCAACTGCTTCTAAAACCTCTGATCCAGAAATTAATCTGAAGGCAGAAGACAGAACATAAATAAAAGAAGTAAACAGACCTGTAGTTGTCACATTTGTTTTCCTCCGGCCTGTTTACATTCTGTTTATGGCACTGCTATAAAACCCACCCTTAATAACCCTTCAAATCAAAGGCTAATGGAGCAGGCCACTGTCACCCCAGCCAAGTTTGAAAGACTTATCTGAATAAAGGCCCTGGAAGCTTCCATGTGTAGTGTAAGCCTTCAGTTTCCTCTTTTCTGCAAGATGACTTAAAAAGAAAGACTCTCTTGGGATGTGGCACATCTCTGTGGATGCTACCTGTTTCCTCACATACCGCTTTATAGAGTGTCACTGTGCATGTATGGAGTGCTGGCCTGGTGTTGAAGGGAAGCATGGAATTTACAGCTTAAAGACCTCATATGTTTCCTAAGACAGGTCACAGATCATTCTGAGAGCAGATGAAGATGATCATTGTAATATAAGCATCAAGTTCTGAGGGGACAGAAGAAAAGACCAATTCGTTGATCTTGGTCATGGTGATTTTATTATTCACATCTGTATGAAAACTAAACACCAACAAGGGATTACCAAGACTTTCTGGAGAAAATGGTCTTGAGTTGTGACTCTGATGGGTTGACATCTTAAAGGAAGAACAGAAGGCAGTGAAAAGTTCCTTGGAATTGGGGGAAGTACATACAGAAGCCATGGAGTAGCAAGAGAGCACCCTTCCACAAGGGCACAGAGACAGGAGACTGATAATAGTTGGGGCATCAGTGTCTGAAACAAACCCATGAGTGACTCCATTAGACCTCAGCTCTCAGTTACTGAGCCAGGGAGGAGACTTGCACATGTTCAGTGACCTGATCTGTACTTTACGCTGCTAGTATTGGTTAGTTAACATTGAATGAGAGAATTACCCACTTTCCCTCAATGTTAGACCACTGCTTTAGGCACTGACACTGAAGGTGAGAACAGAAAGCTATTTGAACCAGTAGCCTGGATTGGAATCCCAGCTCCTGGAGCTTTACCAGATGGGACTGGAACACATTGCTTCCTCTCTCTGCACCTCCTCTTCCTCATCTTTGAAAGAAGGATACTGGTAGCCTGAGACTGTGGTGAATGCTATGAGGCAATGCAACTGTGTGTGGCTATGCTTGGTTGTCAAGTTGACTACATTTGGAATTAACTAAAACGCTGGTGAGAGTTGTTTTTTCTTAATTAAATCATTTGACATGGGAAGACCCACTTTTAATCTGAATCTTTTGAGATGGGAATATACGACTTCAATTCAGATATTTTGAAATGAGAAGATCCAACTTTAATCTGAGCCACACCTTTTGCTGACAGCCTATATAAAGGACATTAAAGATGGAAACTTGCTCTTGCCTGCTCCCTCTTGTATTCCTCACAAATATGTATGAATACATACATACATATGTACATACATACATATATGTGTATGGTCATATATATGTATATTCATTCTGTAAGTTCCATTCCTTTAGAAAATCCTAACATAATAACTAAGAACTCAGAAGGAACTGGCACATGGTGAGTGGGATTCCCATTGTTCTCTGTGCCTTCCAGTACGGGACAATGGGACCCAGCCATGCCCTTATACTGTTACTCGTTGACTACCTTCTCTGATTATGTCAGCTAGGTGGGGTTGACAGGAACCTCTGCTGGCTCTCATTACTATATATAGTCCACCAGGCTGCCACGCCTGAGGAAAGTCTGTGAATTCTTAGAATTCCACAGAAGGCCAAGCACTGTGCATCACCAAGCACTGTGCATCACCAAGCACTGTGCATATTACAGAGGCTGGGTTGAAAGTCTTTCCTCAGCATCTAGAGAAGGTTTGCTCCAAAATTTCCCAGGATAACATATAAAGTGGCACCTCATTTATATGTAAACCATGTTCATCTTTTTGTGAACATGACATCATGTTTTGAATGCTGATGTAGTGTAAGGCATGTGTGAAGGTTATTATACTGATTAAGAAATAATACCAACGACAAGTGTACTTAGTAAGTACAGATGCAGCCATGGCATATGTAAACTATGTAGCACATGACCCAAAGCTGTTAAATCCACAGATATGGATGGAATTCAGGGATTTAAGGGCTGGGAGCACTTCACAAAGCAGACATGATAGTGCTAGCTTGGACTCAGGGCAGAACAAGTCAACCAGTAATGTGATAGATACCCGAGAAACACAGAAATTGGACAGGGGGCCTTTGAGTAACTGTTCTGAGCAATTTGCTTTAAACATCTTTGGGAGAGTCTGTGCCAACAGTGAGGGTTAACCATGTGCTTTCATTATCCAGTACCAGGAGTCTTCACTACTAACTGTGTGACCTTGGGCAGTTCATGTGGTCTCTCTGAGACTTAATTCTCACTTGGAAAAGAGAGATATACAATACAGAAGTGGATGTTCACAGTCATCTATAGGATGGAACACAGGGCCCCCAATGAAGGAGCTAGAGAAAGTACCCAAGGAGCTAAAGGGGTCTGCAACCCTATAGGAGAAACAACAATAAGAACTAACCAATACCCCCCAGAGCTTGTCTCTAGTTGCATATGTAACAGAGGATGGCCTAGTCAACCATCAGTGGAAGGAGAGGCCCTTGGTCTTATGAAGATTATATGACCCAGTACAGGGGAATGCCAGGGCCAGGAAGCGGGAGTGGGTGGGTTGGGGAGCAGGGCAAGGGGAGGGTATAGGGGACTTTCGGAGAGGAGATTGGAAAGGGGATAGAATTTGAAATGTAAATGAAGAAAATGTCTAAAAAAGAGAGAGAGATATACAAAGGATGCATGTATATATGAATATGTGCATGTATATATTATATATGTATATATCACATATACATATATGTTGTGGCAAGAATTAAATCAAATAGTAGTGTAAGATACCTAACAGATTATTTTCACATAATGTTCAATAAATAGCAAACACTGCTAATAATAACATTCTTAATTATTAGTGAATATGAATGCTATGAGAAAAATAGAAGCATAATTATATACTTTTTCTCTAATAAAAAAAATCATTAGTTGAACAGAGTAGAACAAAAAAAGGCATCACAGAATCAACAAAAACCCTAAGTCCTGGAAAGAATTCCAACTATAGAAAAGTGCATATCTATTGGCTTTCAAATATATATATATATATATATATATATATATATATATATACACACACACACACACACATACACACACACACATATATACATATATATATATGTATATATATATATATATACTTGATAACTTTGTCCAGACTGTGAAAATCAAGTGAAAAATAGTTTACATTTTCTTTTATTCTCTTATTCTTAAAGTACTCATTCCATCCTCCTGTGACGGCTCTATGAAGACAAAGGTTTAAAACCTGTGCTGTTAGGTTAGGAGGGAAAGGTGAGCTGCCCTTAAAAGCTGGCACAGAAGAGCTGACTTAGATGGTCACAAAACTTCTGTTAGGTGTCATAGAACACCACACACCCATACCTCAAGCATGATCATGACCCTTAGTGACAGGAGACTTAAGAAAGAAACCTGCCTGGTAAGAAATTGCCTGGCCTTACTTTGTGGATGAAACCCCAAAGAACTCTTTGCCTTGGAATTTCTAATCATATTTCCCAGGAAGTCATGTGTGTGGTGAGTGTGTGTGTGTGTGTGTGTGTGTGTGTGTGTGTGTGTGTGTGTGATGATGATGATATGGTTTCCACTAAGTGCTCTCACCTGTGCATGCAGAGCTGTGCCTCATCCTGTTTCATTAACAGGCTTCAACAATAAACACAAACACTTTATACATCAGGCTAATGCATGTGATCTATTTCCTGGCTTTCCCCCAAGAAATTCCACTCCAAACACATTTAAAATGGGAAGAACAGATATGTTCCTTGGGTTGCTATGGAAAGTATGAGATTGATTTAAGAAGTCTGTATTCCCTGCAAGTCTAGGGATCATGTGAATCACACTGACATTCAGAGTCATGAGGCCGTTTGCAGTACTGTTTAGGGAGGACTACACTGAGGCTGTTGGCCTGTTGTGGTCCTCCAGGCAAGCACCACTACTCAGGCTTCATTGCAGATCTGTCTGTGCCGGTTAGATTCGAACACATATACATTGCCAAGAAACAATCCTCTGTTCAAGCCTACAACAGGGTAGCTCCCACCCTGACATAAAAACCTGTTAATCTACCGTTATTAACTGCTTACTACCTGAGCCCTGCACATCAGGGACAGGCTAGTCAATCATGACTATGCCTCACAGTGCGTAGGAGGAGCATATGCTTGTAAGCTTGAAAAAACTCATGCGTGTTATTTAGCATTGAAGATGTTTACAATAAAAAAAAAAATAAAGAGCTCCAAGATTTCTCGGACAAAATTTTATTCACTTTACAAATAAGGAAATTGAACTGGAATCAAATCTCCATCAGTGCTTTACCTGAGACTACACCATCTTGGATTAGAAGTTAAACTACCCTCAGCATCATTCTATTGAATAAGCAATATTCAATGTGGGGTGTCTTCTGTATGGTGATGCCTTGCTAGGCTCCATGAACATGGCTCCAGGGCCAGTACCTGCTTTTAAGCATCCCGGGAACACAGTGAAGTAGAGGCATTAGTAGACAGGTGTCCAACCTGCACCCTGCCAGAGGTCTCAAGGGGAAGAGAAGATACGGTAGGTACTGAAAGTTTTGGAATAAAGACTCCTCTGGTGGTTTTTGCAAGTGTGTGTTTGTGGTGTGCATGTGTTCACACGTGTGTACCCACACGTGTATGTGGGAGTGTACATGTATATGTATGCTAATGTGAATGCCCGAGGTTAATATTGGACCTGTCCTGATTGTTTTTACCTTGTTCATTGAGACAGAGAGATCTGTCAATTAAACCAAGGGCTAACCAAACATTGGATAACTAGTCAAACATTGGATAACTAGTCAAACATTGGATAACTAGTCAAACATTGGCTAACTAGTCAGCTTGCTCCCATGATCCCTTTCTCTGCCCTGGAATTACAGGAAGGCTGTCACACTTGCCAGGAATTTAGTTGGGTCCTAAGAACAGCTCACTTTTTAATCAACTGACCCTGCTTTGTTCTTCCCTGCCCAGCCCCGACTCCTCTGATTTTTAACACACCTTCAGTAAGACGATGACAATGCAAGGTGCTTTGGATTATTGAATTCAAGTCCTGCTGCCTCCTTGCTTCTATGTGCTGAAAGAATTGGTTTAACTTTTCACAGTTCCTACACATCTTTAATAGGGGTATTATGATGAGCCTCTGGCTATTTGAAAGGATTTATAAACTAAATAAAACAATTATAGGCTCTCATCAAGTGGTTATTATTACTTGATACATGATCCAATAAGGTTTTGCTTCTGTGTGGAAATATAATAAGATTCAGGCTCCGCTTTATTCCAAGATGTGAGGCGCGGGCAGAGGGGCCTTGGACAATGACCTCCTTATACACATAACCATCTTTCCATTAAAATCCTGAATCCAGCCAGCCACTGTGGCAGCAGGTCATGAGGGGAAGAAAACGAACAGGAAGACACTAGACTCAAGAGAAACTATAGGCACTGCATACAGCCTTCTGGAAAGGGGTGAGCTTGGACAGGAGCCGATGCAGGCACTGTTAATGGCCCTGGTAGAGCAGTCTCCGTGAATACAGCCACAACCACACAATGGTATCAAGTTAATAAAATGAAATAAAGCAAGAATGCATGAGGAAGATCTTATTTGTGATTAGGGAATGGAAGATGCCCTTAATGAATGTGTGTTGTTGATGTGAGTGTGGCCATGTCAAAGACCCTTCTGCCTCAGGCTCAATGAAATGGCAAGGCTTTCCCCTAGTCCACATGGGATGTTGATAGCGAAAGCCCCCAAACAGAAGTTTACAGTCTGACACTGCTCCTCTATGGAGATTAAGTAAAGCTGCGCCGTTTCTGATATATAAAATAAATGTTCTGAGTTCTGGATTGCTGTTTGTATGACCCCACCAGAGTGCAAAGCTCACCTGATCCCGCTTTTTCTGTATTGTGTGAGTCATTTATATATTCCCCATTGCCTTAGTTAGGCCACTCTCTAAATCATGAAGGTCACACCATGTATGTGTACCAGATATCAAGAACCATCATAAGAAACTGCTAGAATCACATCCTTACTAAAGGACCACTGCACAGATACACCTGCTAAGACACCTATTTAGCAACTGTCAGTCCAGCTATGGTCTCACACATCTCACCCTGTGAAATGGGTCCTTGTAGCCCAGGGTGTTTCCTCACAACTCCTGGAACCTGTGCATTTTGCCTTTAAAATCTCTGGCTCCTCTATACCACTGGAAACTCACATCCCTCACTGGGGAGCAGACACTGCTACGCTCTTCTTCATAAGCCCATTGTTTTGGAGGACTGCTCTTTATCATTTCCTGTTGACACTAAACTCATTTTAGTGTCACACCATCATTCACATTAGTTTGGCCTGAAAAATCCAAGAGTGCAAACTAGTTTCCTGAGGCAGGTCCTTGGGATGGAGGTTCCTTGGCAGGGAGCACTGGCAGGGAGCACTGACTCGGATGAGAGGAATTAGAAGCTTTCCAGCAGCAAGTTGGATTCTTCAGCTTTGACCATAGCTCCTTGCACAGATAGTTCCCTGTCTTTGCAAAACAAAACAAAACAAAACAAAACAAAACAAAACAAAAAACAAAACAAAAAAAAAAACCCTCAGCTCCTCATGCAGACCAGAGCTACCCACTCTGCTGCCCAATGATACGCTGCATTGAACAAATGGGGATTTGGTACCCCATAATCAAGAAGTGAGTCTCAAGGGGCCCAGCAGCACACTAGATATGCTTCTCTGGGTACATGACTGCCACACACGTCATGGCTATGAGCCATCTAACCAGGGTCTCTGTTCTGATTCTCCTGCACAGCTGTGCGTTCCAGGCCCTGCAGGTGGCCCTTGTCTCTGTCTATCCTTTCCTGCTACCTAGTGAGATTAAAAAATCGCTTCTAATTTCATATCTTGGCTGAGTGTCTGCAGATAGCATGAAAGGAGTACTCACAATTTCCATTTGTCTTTTCTTATAACCATAGCTCCCACAAACAACCCCAGAGTGTGGATAGCTAACACGTGTTGACCCATACTCAATAGTCAAATGAGGTTCTGGAGAAAGACTAGCTGAATGGATCCACAGACCCACCCAGAGACTCCCTGGAAGCCAAACACAAGCCAGCCTCCTGTATGACTTTACCCCATTGAGCCTTACCATACCAAGATAGCCAAAATGAGGCTGTGGGTCTATGGTTGCCAGTCAACTCAGTCCCTGTGTCCAACAGTCTGAAACACCTTTGTAAGTCTTTCCCCTGATGATAGTCATGAGACTAAGTGGTCAGGAACCCTTTAGGAAAGGACTAAGAGAACCATTACACCCTGCCCATGATGATATGGACTCCTTCCTTCAGAGACAAATCTAACTAGGGTCTGTCAAGTCCAGTATGGGCTAGATGGGCAACTGAAATGAACTTGAGGTAATGGCTCGCTGTAGACATTGTCTGCTCTCTGCTCCTCCATTCTTCCCTTTTGAAGCTCCTGTTCTAAATGCTCATTAGCATATTTGTTGATGGCTTGTCTCTGTCTTCTGATCCTCATCTGTTATCGGCGACTTCTGATGTTCTCTGTGGGCCTATTGCACCCAAGCACCTCTACTTGGCTGTTCCTTACAGGGACTGTGGCCTCTTGGTCTCGTTAAGTCAGCCCCAGCTTAAAGAGAGGGCTCTTTGTCTTACTGGTCACCAAATCCTAGGAAGAAGTACCACAGCTGACACTGGGGTTTCAATTTAGTAACTCATTGCTCCTGGGATCTGTATTGACTCCCCTCCCGGACCAACCCCATACATGGGGCTGCTGTTTAAAGGATTTTTTCAAAGATATTTTGAGTTTTCATGTGGCTTCTTGGTACATTCTTAGTGGTGGTTAACCCCCACCCTGTACCTCAGTTCCATCCCCATTTACACATTGCCATTTCCAAGATGTCTTCCCTCTGCTTTCATACCTCATGTGGTCTGCCATCTCCACAGACCTATAGGAGTCTGACTCATGCTCACATATATGCCCACCACAGCCCCTTTCGTCCTTCCAGGTCTCTACCGATATCCCAAATTTCACAGACAAATATGAAACTTTAATGCTATGACCTACCTATGAAAGAGAACATGCTGAGTTAGACTGTGAGGCCTGGGTTACCCAGCTCCATCTAATGTAACTAGAAAAGATTCTCTCCCATTCTGTGGATTCTGCCTTCACTAGGCTGCTAGAATTTCAGTCTCCTGAGATCTTTCTGTCATTTGTTGGTCTATTTTCTATACTACTGGAGTCCTATTCAGAAGTCCTTGCCTGTGGCTCTCTGTTAAAGTCTATTCACAACCTTGTCCACCAGTACTTTCAAAGGAACGGGTCTTATGTTGAGGTCCTTGACACACTCGGAAATGAGGGTTTTTGCAAGATGAGAGATAAGGACCTAGTTTCACTCTTTTTAAAAATGTTTGAACTTTTTTTTAAAGACTAAGGGACTTTTGAAGCTACTTATGTCTTATATTGCAATATTAATGTGAGATCTTGGGGATAAATAATAAGCAAAGGCTATGATTTAATAGTACCATATGGGTGTGTCAGATTGGCATGGGGTGCAGTGTTCTGATTGTAATATTTGTTGTTATTGTTTTGGGATATTTGTTTTGTTTTTGTCATCTTGACACAAGCTACAGTTATTTTTGGAAAAGGAACCTTAATGGAAAAAGAATGAGTTCATCAAATTGCCCTTAGGCAAGTCTGTGAGGCATGTGAGGCGTGTTCTTAATGATTGATATAGAAGTGCCTTGCCCACAGTGAGTGGTGTCACTCCCTAGGCTCATGGTCCTGGGTGATATAAGAGAGCAGGTTGAGCACTCCATGAGGAACAAGCCTGTAACTGCCCCTCCTCCCCATGGCCTCTGCTTCAGTTCCTGAGATGAGTTTCTTGGCCTTACTTCCCTCAGTGATCTATTCTGACCTGAGATTCACAAGATGAAATAAACTCTTTCCATCCCAAGTTGCTGTTTGTTGGTCATGGTGTTTTATCACAGTAACATAAACCAAGCTAAGAAAGAAGGCTACTGATATGATGAGTTAATTTTGTGTTCTGCCACTTTTCTGAAACTGTTTATTAGTTCTAAGAAATTTTTGGTGGGGATCTTTTATATAATAGAATAATGTCACCTGCTAACAGGGATACTTTCAGTTCTTTTTAAATCCCCCTTATTCCCCTCTTTTTGTCTCATTGCTCTGAGACTTAAGTGCTGTCTGAAAAATACTGTATAAAGTGTTCCTCATCATAGGGGAAATGCTTCAGTCTTTTTCTGTTTAACATGATGTTGGTTATGGGTTTTTCAGATGTAAACTTTGTTATGCTGAGGTATGGTCCCTCAATTTCTTTTCTTTCTAGGGCTTTCATTGCGAAGGACATTTGATTTTGTCAATGGCCCTTTCTATTTCCATGAAGATGATCAAGTGATTTTGTCTTGGAGTCCACTCACACGATGATCTCACTCATTTATTTGCATATGCTGGATCATCCCTGCATCTTTATAATGAAGCCAAACTGATCATGATGAATGATCTTTATGATGTGATTTTGAATTCAGTGGGAAAGTATTTTACTGAGAATTTTTGCGTCTATGTTAATTAGGGAGATTGGTCTACAACTTTCTTTTTTGTTGCTATTTTTTTTTTAATTTGCTTCTGGTATGAGGGTAATATTGCTTTGTAAAAAGAGTCTGGAAGCATCCTTTTCATCTCTATTCTATAGAGTAATCTGGGTAGCAATCTACTGGATATTCTTTGAAGATCTGGTATAATTCTTTGGTGAATGTATATGGTCCTATTACACAGGCACACACACAGGAAAATTATTATTATTATTATTCAATTTCAATATCATTGGTGGTTATAGATCTGTTTAAATTATTTATTGTATCTTGATTTGCATCTGCCCACTTAGGTCAGCTGATGAAACTCATGAGCTCCTGTGTTTTCTTATTAGTTGCAGTTTCTCTTTCTCCTCTGCTGTATATATATCCAACTCAGCAAAACCCAACAACTCCACTGCTCAGTAGACAGCCCTGCCCCATATTTGCCAAATGCTTGCATTACTGCATCTGTCTTGGCATCGTCCTCCATGGTTTTTCCCTAGTGACATTTTTAGCAACTGAGCTTTCATGTTATGTCAAGGACAATATTTCCTGCCCCTTATCCCAGGATAGTGTGCACAACACCCACCACCCAGTGCATGATTCTCAAACCATGCTGACTGCCATTTGTGTTTAGCGGTATTTTTGAGCAGTAGCTAGAACTTCAACTCCCTATATCCTGTAGCTCCAATGAACTGATTCTCTTCTGTGTCATTATTTCTTAAGCAAGCAGCAATTTACACAGCATTGGGTGTTGAAGACTCTAGATATAGAATAGAGCACATGAGAGGGTGTCTGTGTAGGTTCTATACAAATGCTATACTATCTCATATAAAAGACTCGAGTGTCTGTACATGTTGACATCCACAGGGGATCCTGGATCCAATCCCCTACTGATTCAGAGAGCAGCTATATCTAAACTTAATCTACAAAGATTTTATTAGTAAACATTTCTGTGTGAAGGCAAAGAGGCCTAAAAGCACAGTCACCTGACTATGTCCATGTGACCCAATATCAAAGAAGGCTCTTACTTAGAGTTGCTCCATCTCCTGAGGAGCTTTGACACACTCAGCCATTGGCTGAAAAACACCTTTAAGGTGTCTGCTCTTGATTCAAATAAAGGGACAGGTGTCCGGCCCATAAGCTGGTGTTCTTGGACAACCATGTTGTGAGGTAGAGGCACTGGGTTGAGAGCATCCTTGTCTACCTCAGAGAGCTAGAGGTAGAAGCTATGCTTCTACTAGTGCTCTCTCAAGATCTCTGGAGCCACCACGTGTCCCAAGTTCGCCATTGTGGATGTGATGAGAAAACCAGTAGAACATGAGATACTCATTTATGGATTTGCTGTGTTTAGAGAAGGTTTTGAACTTCCTTTCTGTGGCCCAAAAGTGAAACCGGATGTCACAGAGAAAAGAGGCAGCCTAACAGCACACCCCTCCCATCCATGGTCAGCTCTCCTGATGGCTGCCTGCCTTGTATCCAGTGACCATAGCTTTTCAGGGCTGTACAGAACATGCACTCTTTATCATGACACAATATGAATAGACCACAGAGCTAAGTTCATGGAGTTAAAGTCGGAGATGCCAGGAGCCTGCTGTGGAATGTTGTGCCTTTACTATAATTTCTGTGGGGGTCAGAGACAGGCCGGTGCTTTCATGAATTGCAGTGCTGGTTGTGTTCATTAGTACCAAGCACTAGTGAAAAGTTAAGGTCCCGCTGTAATATGCTGTGCATGACCTGTTTAATATTCTAAGTGTGATGGCTGGACGCCTAGTGACTTGCACGGGGAAACATAAATATACAGTCAACCAAATTAAACAGCTACCTGTGACTATTTGAAAATGTACTTCCCTGAAAGCCACTCTAAGTTTTCGCTTGTATCAGACTTTTTATAAAAATTCTTCCAGGTGGAAACCATCTTAATACACCTATGCACTGTAGCTCTTTCCTGACAAATGATGTTGCCAAGGCTGCTTCTGGGCTCTGTTATTAAATCATTATTAAATGATTGTTTAATTACAGTTGTGTTTTGTTTAACTTGATTTTGTCTACCCATTTTTTTAAAAATTAAGTCTAATTGTGAGTATCTATTTTTTTATAGGCTCACAGTACCTTTAAAAAACATGCTAAGTAGAAAAGCATGCTCAGTAGGAAACATGGTTTGGATTAGGAGAAAATAAACACAGCTTTTTCAGTTGTAAGAGGAAAGCTTCCTATGATGATGGACCCTGATCGTCTTCCACACTGAACGCTAACCACCACCCACCACGTCTGGCACTGTCCATAATGTCAGCTAGCATAAGTGTCTTCACACGGCCACTGCTTTCTTGGGTTTTACTTGTTATTCCAGCAACAACTAAGGCAACACCTGGAAGCCTTTTTTGGGGGGGGACCTACCAGACAGGATGTGCTGGGACACTGGCTTCTGAATCCAAAAGTACTCACATGGGAGATGTCCTTGTTTTCATCCTTGAATATAAATGCTTACCACTGAAGTTGCCCAATAGCCAGTATGATACCCAGAAGGTGGAGTACCAATCAATGGTGCCTACATCTGTCTGCTGACAGCTCAGCGCGCATGCGCACACACACACAGAGGTGAAAGGGGAAGGAAGGGAGGGGATGGAGGGAGGGAGGGGGACAGAACATGCCTAGTACTAGGAACAGTTATGCAGTCAAGAGAGGAAACGTGAGGTAGATGTGGGTGATGCTGAGCTCATACAGCAAATTGCTTCACAGGAAGCATATTACAAGGGGCATGCCTTAATTAGCAATCAAAAGTGCAGTCCAGAAAAGCCACATGAGTATTGCGGTGGTTTGTCTTCTTAATCAAGCAGTACGCCCCTGTTAACAGCCTGTGCTTTTGGATGCTCGGCAGCACAGGGAGTCTACTTATACCTGTGCCACTACAACTCCATTATAAAGTAAGGACCACAATTTTATCTGTGGTCTTCCCACTGGCTGCAGCAATATCGTGACGGAACCTTTCCCTCTATCATTTTATGTTATGAGAACTCCGGTATTCAAAGCACAGACTCAGGGCTGGAGAGATGCCTCAAAGGTTAAGAGCACTGGCTGCTCTTCCAGAGGTCCTGAGTTCAATTCCCAGCAACCACATGGTGGCTCGCATCTATAATGGAATTGGGTCCGATGACCTCTGCTGCTGTGTCTGAAGACAGTGACAGTGTACTCACATACGTAAAAAAAGAAATAAATCTCAAAAAACAAAACAAAACAAAACAAAAAAGCACAAACTCAGTATGATGAGTCACATCCCCAGAGACCTCCAACCAGAACAGCAGCTTTCAGACAATGGAACTGCGGCAGAGCTTTTTCTCCACCAGGTGAGGTCCAGCTTCCTATTACTGTGGTGCATCAGCTTACAGGGAGGGAAGGCTTGTCTCGGTTCACGCTTTGGAGGGTTCAGGCCATGGCTTCCTGGCTTGAGTGCTTTTCAGCCTTTGATATATGCACTGCAGGGAAGAAAAGTGAGATGTTAATTATCCTTCCCTGATGCAGAGTAATGTAATAGTTAATATCCCGAAATTTAATGGTTTGATTGGTCATCACGGCAGGATTGTGTGGCAGAGGAAGTGCCACACTTCCTTCTTACTTCGTGGAATCTGGGAAGCAGAAAGGGGGAGGCTGTGGTCCCAGTATTCCTCTCAAGAGCACAGGCATAGTGACCAGACTTGGTTCTAATAGGCCGATCTCAACAGCCTTGGGACCAAGCCCTCAACAACTGTGCCTGTGGGGCACTTTGTTACCATTCTGTCTAAACCCCACCCTACAATTACCTAGCAACAGCCAGGTAGGTAGGCCTGACCCACTCACTAAAAAGGGGCTGTTTTCCCCCTCCTAACTCTCTTGTTCTCGTGCTCTCTTGTTCTTTCTTGCCCTCTTGGGCTCTTCCCTTCCCCTATTCCTTCCACATGTTCCCTATACCCTTCCCCCCTCTCTCCACATGTTCATGGCCAGCCTCTACTCCTTTACTCTCTCCCTCTCTCTGCCTTTCTCTGCCTCTACTACCCTCTTAACTCCCCTCCCCATGCCCTGAATAAACTCTATTCTATACTATACTGTCATCATCATTGTGTGGCTGTTCCCTCAGGGGGAAGGGATGCCTCAGCATGGCCTGCCAAGACACCCCCTTCCCCATACCACACCACACCCTCCTAGAACATACTCCCTCTCTCTTTATCTTTTTAGAAACACATCACACTTTGAGATCCAAAGTGTAGCAAGTACTCCATTCTGTCATCACAACTGTCCTGAAAAATCTGTGTCACTCCTTCCTTTCAGCGTCTGGAAGTTGATGCTCAGCAGGCTTTTGAGATAGACTCAGGGCAGAGCCTTTCTCCCCTTGAGTCTTCCCCTCATTGTCTTGCTTCAGGACTGGTGACACTGGGGTGGGTGGGATTGGCAGAGCTTCCCGTTAGACTAGGAACCTTTTATAAGCTGAATCAGTAACATTTCTCTAGTACATTTCCTTGTGCACCTCTATTTTGTTGGCTGATAAAACACAAGTCTTTCTGGAGTGATTCCTGAAGCAGGCAGGAGTCTGGGTAAAAGGCATATAAAGGTTCCCAGCTGGGCGGAGCTGCTACAGTCTCCTCCCCACCCTCGAGTACCACCTGACTAGGGCAAGGTGGGCGAGGACACTTCCTCTGCTGAACACCTGTCCAAGTCTGGACAAAACACCACAGCCTGTCCCTTTGTTTCTCTTTGCACAGCTGACAAAGCTTGGAGTTTTTCAAAAGAACTCTTTCCTAAAACATCACTGGGGGAAAAACAATGCCCGAACAAAGAAAAAACCAAAAGGGAAAAGCCGCCTTCAAAGTTCTAAGGTCCAAGCCCACAAAGGCTCGCACTTCCCCCAAGTGTGCAGACTTGTTTGGCTTCCTGGCCTTCCAAGTCCCTCTGCTTTGACTCCTGCACCTTTTCTCCTTGACACACCTGTCTTTGTCTCCTCTTGCCACATAAGAAGTGAAAGGCTGGTGTCACTGTGTAAGAACCGCGGCCCGGCCCTGTGGAGGCTGCCGCGTGAGGAACAGGAAGCCACTGGGTCTGGATTGAGTTCCCTTTCTCTGGGGTAAGAGGTGTAGGGCCCTGGACAAAGGAGCAGAGATTCAGGGCAGGGCCCTGCATCTGCAACTGCCAGATGTCCTGGGCTGTACAACAGGATTGGATAAGCCTTAGCGTCCTCAGCAAGTTGGAAACCTGAAGGACATCATGAAATGGCACATAGGGAGTACTGAACAGTCTGGCCCATGGAAAGCTGAACTTGGCATGAACTACTGTTGTTTCTGCAACGGGCAGCTGGAGCCCATGAAGCAGGTGCAGAGCCCGGTGACAGGTGAATGAATTTTGGATGTTCACAGCTCTGGGAATGCCATGACATCATGAACAAAAGCTTTGTTCTTGCCACTCAGGTCTCTGGCCAAACCTGTGTGTGCACTCACAGGGTCCTAGGCTTTTGCTGGCCTGACACACCTGCAGGAACATGAGGCAGAAAAGCCAAGAAGAGCTGACTGAAGAACAAGGAGGAGGACTGGGCTGGCTCTCCCACAGCACATGGAGTTGCAGGTGTCAGGCAGGTGTCAGGTAGGTGCAGGGCATCACAGAAAGGCTGAGAAATGGGGAACCATGCATGTGGGCTTTGCTTTGAGCCCTAAGAACCCACAGACAAACAGCCCAGATGAGTGGGGTATCTTTCCAGGGAGCCCCTCATTGTCTCTGCCTTCTCTCACTACTTCAATTTTTTTCTTCCACAATCTGCTTCACCTCTTCTGTCTCTCCTTAATTAAAAAATAAAGCAGCAGTGGAACTCGGGGATGGGGGTTCACACTGTAATCCCAGTACCCAACAGGCCGAGGCAGGAGGACTCCAAATTCAAGGCCAGCCTAGACTACATAGTGAAACCCTGCCTCAAAACTTTAAACCAAAAACAAAATAAAGAGCATCACTTGCTGAACAAGCAGGAGAACCTGAGTTCGATACGCAGCACTGATGGAAAAAGTTGGGTGTGGCCATCTGTGCCTGTAACAGTCTGTATGAGGTGGTGACAGGATTGCAAGAAGCTTGCTGGCCCAGTGTCTGCTTGTCCAAAAATAGCCAGCTCCATAGCGAGAGACACATCTCAAGAGGATGAGGCAGACAGTGATAGAGTAGAATATCCACATCCTCCTTCAACGTCCTCTGCGTGTGTACACACACCCAATATGCACGCACACACACACACACACACACACACACACACACATAGAGGGGGGAGAGGGAGAGGGAGGGAGCAAACGGGAGGGGGGTAAAGAATGACCATACCTAGGATTATGAAAGATGTCTTTCAGAGTCGGTTTGATCAGCTCAGAGCAGTCTCTGGTTACCACCACCTCTCAGCCCTCCCTTCTGCACCACCCTTTCAACACCAGGTGGTTTTGCTGGAAAGTAAGTCAGTTGAGTTACCTGAGGCAGCACGTGGTTTTAAGTCTTTCAGATGTCACGTTTAGGAGCAGGTGTGTGACCCACAGAGACCTGTGGAAGAAGGAGTCAATTCCAATCTCGGGTTAGCCTTCTGGAAAGGCAGTCTTTGTCTCTTGGAGTTAAATGTGATTCAGTCAACCTCCGAGGACCACCAGGAGAGGACCCCAGGAGAGTTAGGGCAACCCAGAGAGTTAGCAGACCCAGAGCTAAGAAACAGAGAAACCACTTCACCAACACTTTGCTCAGGGCCCGGGTGAATTTCATTTGAAGCCAGATCTGCTTCTGGGCTGTTCTATGGAAGACAATAGCCTGTTCATATTTTCGACTGTTTGCTGAGGTGCCAAATGAATGGGCTCTTTGTGGATATTACATATAATTACACGGCAAGTCAAATATATTTATTTAGGAAGATCAAATAAAATCTGTCAACTTAAAAAATGTAACAAATGCTGGTGATAAATAATCAAGAAATGAAGAAGTTTAAAAACAGAGAGAATTATAGTTATGTAAGAGAACATAAACACTAGTTAGCTCTTCACAGAATAAAAGTAATTACAATCAGATGTCCATAATAGAGAGTGGAAAGATGCCCAGAGAAAATGTAAGTGTTCTTATGTCCTCCTCAGTCACTCTGGAAAACCAGTAGAAGTTGGAATTAATTGTTGCAACTTGCTTTGAAAGTCCACACCACAAATTACTTCAGTTAATGAGGAACCAGGAATCTGTTGGTGACCATAAAATTTGAAATCAGTATAGGAATGTATTTTCATGTCAGCTTTCCCCTCCAGGTTATAGCCTATTTATTTTCACTCATATAGAACTAAAACCCCTGATACATACAGATAATTAGTTGCAATATGCATTTAAATTAGAAGCTAGCATTTGGAATTAAAGGCAATTCTTATCATGGTGAAATACATAATTCTGAAGTACAAGTTTTATTGCTCATGCTTTCAAAAGTTGGGTTCGAATCTCAGCGTGGTAAAAAAAGTAAAGTCAGGTTTGCACTGGGGTGCAGCTCCGCACTTTCTCCCCTCATCTATTGAAGCATCTCCAGCCCTTGCCCAGTGACATCATAGCCTTGCCCAGTGACATCATAGAATTTTAATGAACTAATGAGTTCTTGCTGGATTAACCTTCACTTTGGTTTTATGTTTCTTCCTTTGAACTTATTCAACTATTTAATTCCTGGCAAACTACAAACAAACAGAACTGAAATCAGTGTGGATTTCAGAAACTAGCAGAGTCTCTGAAACCTAACACATATATCAGGTGTAAGGCTACTTTTTGTTCAACAGGATCTGGGTAGTGCCCATCTACAATGGAGTGAATAACTAAGGTCTATATGAGTTGCTCATAGCCATAAGTAGACAAATGTTCAGTTAAGAGGGAATCAAAGAACAGGTTCTTCAGCCAATTGATATGACGAGTATTATTGGGTAGAAAATGTCTTTCATAAACTCCTAATATACTAGTTATCTCTGTCTGCACAACAAAACACCACTGAACCATACAACAGATACCCACTTTCTTACAGTTCTGAAGATGCAAGCTCAATGTATAAGGTCAACTCCTCCTTGGGAGTCTCACCTCACCCACTGTCCTCATATGGCCTTCTCTATGTGTGTGAGAAGAGAGGAAAAGAGAGCTCTGGTAATATTTCTTCTTCTGTAGAGACACCAGTCCTGTGAGATGAACGTTATGACTTCATTTAACATTAGTCAGTTTCTTAAAGACTATAATAAAATACATTTAAAGCTTCAACATAGAACCTTAGTGTAAGTATAACTCAGTGTATGGTACCCAGTCCAATAAATTTCACAGTATCATTTTTAGAAACCTCAAATACCTCAGATTTATATCTGTCAAATTATTCAGATTTTACATGTATTTTCTGTTGTATATTAAATCAACATAGAATTCTTCACTTTTGGGTGGCTATTAAATGAATGTCTACTCCTGCTTATTCATGAAAGTGGCACACAGATCATATGAATAATCACATAGTGGTAATATCTTAGCTGGCATGTGTGTTGGGGGGTTCATATCAGCTAAAAGTAATGATTTGTTGTATATTTAAGCATTTATATATTACCTCAACATATAAGGAATTTTAAAGGTAAGGCTCATATATTTGAATGCTTGGTCATTAGGGAGTGGAACTACTTAAGAGGGGTTATGTAAAATGAATTATTTTAAGTATATATTCAAGTAGTAAATTAATTCCACAGTTGTATTTTTTTACCTTATGCTAGTCCCCAATAACCACACAGTGAAACCATGATTTATTTAAAGCTGCACCTCAGTAGCTGGGCACTATTGATTTATTTTAACCTCCTATGCTAATCTGGCTACCTCCCAACCATGACTCCAATACACTTGCTTCTTATTGTCGATCTGGCTTTTATGGCTTCAGGTAACTTTCCATGATCTCTCTCACTCTCTCTCCCTCTCTCCTCTCTCCTCTCTCCTCTCTCCTCTCTCCTCTCTCCTCTCTCCTCTCTCCTCTCTCCTCTCTCCTCTCTCCTCTCTCCTCTCTCCTCGACTGGCAGATGCCCTGGATGTCCCACCTTATTCTGCCAGCCATTGGGTGATCAGCATTTATTGACAAGGCAGAGAATAAATGGGAAGAATTGCTTGCACAAACTTGAGACAGGAGATTCTTGGCCTTAGCAATACAATATTGTGTCAAGATTGAAACAAGGTATGAGGTCAGAGAGATCAGCATTTGAATAATACAGTGGTAAACTTTACACAGAAAATACGAAAACATTTTGCCTACAGGATTAATAGATGTGACCTTGTTGGAGAAACTGTGTCACTGGGATGGGCTTTGTGCTTTCTGTAGCCTGTGCATCTGGATGTAGAACTTTCAGCTCCTTCTTCCACACCATGTGTGTCTCCCCGTGTGCCATCATGCTTACTTGCACATGTTCCTTTAAAAGAGTTGTCACAGTCGTGGTGTCTCTTCACAGCAATAGGACACTGCTTAAAACACTAGCTAAAAAATGACAATGTGCTGTGATATAAGCTGAAATAAGAACCGAGAAAGAGTATCACACACCAATATTACTTGTTGCCCCAAATACATTCCTCTAAAAGCATACAATGTTATGTTTTCCTCCAGGCGTAGAAGTCCATGAAAGCAATATAATGAGGAGAGAAAAATGAAGAAATGACAGTTAGGAATTGGCATGACCGAGGCCATGTACAATGCCCAGTTTGCCAGACAAGATGGCATAATGTTCACCTGAAGGTCAAGAAGGGTGATAATTCAGCATGTTCCTTGGGAGTGGCATTAGCTTGTGATTTTGATGACTCTCCTGGTAAAGTGTGATTTTAAGAAGTGGGAGAGACCTTGGAGGATCTCAGAGATGTAAGTCAGTGAGAAAATTACGTTTGCAGAGCACTAAAGCCATCAAATAGGGAATGAGAAGAAAAGGAAAGGGGATCTGTCTAGGTCACTTGAAAGTAAATTTGGCTAGTGGAATTCCTAGCAGCAAAAAACAAAATGAGGGAAAGCCAAATGCTATGGTTAAGAGCTTGCAAAAACCTCTTTAGCCTGAATGGCAGTTCACCACAGGGGTGGATTATAGGGAGATAGAGATGAGCCCCATTTCGCCTTCTGAAGGAAGGAATGATTATCAGGAGGGAACTACGAAGTAGTGACCAATGACTCTGCTTGTGAAGACCAATCAAGGTAACTGGTAAGTCCACATTCAGTTGTGGGTTAATTGGTCTTATAATAATGTACGGAACAGTTGGTGTTGGGTGGATGGTAGAAGAAGTTGTTCCTGGTGTCCTCCCAGAGCACTGGACAGCAGTGGGCATTAGATGATGGATTTGAAGATAGAATGGTCTGGCCAGGACCATTGGAACAATAGATAACAGATGATGGATTTGGAGATAGAGTGAAGAAGGTGAATGCAGCCCTCGCTCACACTTAGTAAGTAATTCCAAGGAATTCATTGGATCTCCCATTGAGGCTGTGATGGAATCATAGTATGGTCTGTTGGTCCCTACCCGGGATGAGCAGACATGTGTTCACAACTACCTAGGGAAAGTCCACACAACAAATAATGAGTATGATTTACTAAGGAGAGGAGAGACAATATGGAGATACCTCTGAAGTATAATTAAAAACTGACAGTCCTGATGCATTTCTAAGATGGGAGCTTGGGAAACTCAGACAAGGGGAACTTTCGCTTGAATGAAGTTTTTAACTGATTTCATTTCATAATCTTTATATTTCCATTAAAAAAATCTCTATACCCACTGCAGTCAGCTTTCTATCATTATAGCAAATATTGGAGATAATCAACCAATATAGTTGAAAGGTTTACTGTGACTGGCAGCCTGGAAGGTTTCAGTCCATGATCAGGGGGCTCCATTGCTTTGCAGCTGTGGTGACACATCATAGAGAGCAAGCGACAGAGCAAAACTGTAAACCTCATGACAGAAAAGTAAAAGAGTACAAAAATGCCCAGGGCCCCACAGACTCCTAGGAAGGCACATCTCTGATGTCCTAATTCTCTCCCAATAGGCCCACCTCTAAACAGCACATGGGTGGAGGGACACTCAAAGCAGCTGTAGCAACTTTCTATTCCAAAGTTAATAAGCAAAACATAGGAAGTGAAGAAAACTATCACTGTTACTTCATAAAGATGTCACATGCTATGTAGAAACTACTCCTCACACAGGAACCTTGTCTTAGCCCTTACAGTATGTGATGCTACCTGGGCCTGGTTTGTGCAGGCCCATAGGGGCCACCCCCAGCTGAAAATGTGCCTGATGCTGCTTTTCCATCCTCAGTTTGAAGGTTGTGTCACATGCTTGTGTGAACATGTTTTCACTGAATCAGATTAATACAGTAGGAACCATATTAAGAATGACTTCCTATCTAAATTCTCTCCCATTTTCCTCTTTACAAAATAAAAAGAAATTCCTGCTATCCATTTCGTGACTATGTATGTCAAATTTCAGTTGCCTCAGTCCTTACTATTTCAAGGATTAGTTGAAAGGTTTTTCCCAAATCTGTGCTCTTGTCCAGCAAACTGTGCAGGTTAGGCATTTTTCTCAGTCAAATGAGTTGTACTTCTCATCATCTTAATGTTTGAGAGGGCAGACTGCAGCAGTCAAGAGTTATGGACTGTACTGAGTAAACCCCAGCATGCTATGAAACAGAGTACAGCACCGTGGGATGGGAAACACCAGGGTAAGCCACCTGAAATAGAAAGGTTTATGTTTCTGCCTGGAGTTGTAGCAGAATCTCATTTTCCACCCTGTAGATGCTGGGAATGTAGTCACAAAACAGTCTTTCCTGCCCTTAGCCAGTTTGTAGTGGACTGAGGCAGTGCAGATTAACAAGTTCTGGAGGAGGAAGGCCAGAAGCTCCAGTGTGGAGCTGAGCTAGGATGGAACTGGCAATGGGGTGAACAGAGCATGCACTGTGGGCCAGGGTTTACAAATGTGTGCTTTACTCCAAGCATAGCAGGAGACAAGGCCTCCTAAAGGCATTTCATCAGGAGATTCAAAGTGTCTTGCCTTCTCTACAGAGAGTGGATTCAAAATAAGCCAGGTGACAGCCGTCAGGAGATTTTGCTGTCCTAGGGTTGGAGGTCACTGAAGACTACCCTGGGGTCTTTGCTGGAGTGGAGGAGAAAATGGATTGCCTGGGAATCAGGAAGCAGAACCATTGTCAGCGTGGGATGAGAGGAGGAAGGCATCACAGGATGGCCAGCCGCTTTGCCTCAAAGCAGGCCAGGTGACAGACCGCACTGCTGATAGGCTCCTTCAGGAACTTGTCAGACAGACGTGAGACAATGCCAGACAGACCAGAACAAGTGGTTGGATGTGGACTGATGGTCCATATTGCTCTCAGGTGTTATGTGGTTACCTGACTTTGAATAAAGGTCTAAATGGAGTTTTCCCGTTGGCATTGAGTTTCATGCACCTATACATCGTTTATGACTTTGACCTATTTGATTTGTTCTTTAAAAAAAAAAATCAAAGGAAAGGGCTTGTGTCCCTAACCTAACTGGGGAGCCATGGACAGTTGATAGCTTGTATGGGTCAGCCATGCTCCAGTGGATGGCTCCAAGTGGAGTGTGTGTGTGTGTGTGTGTATACATATATATGCACAGTGTATGAAACATATATATCATACACATACATTATACATACATGAACAACACACATTAGACTCAGTGATAAAGTATAAAGGACATGAAGTTGTAGGCATGAAAGGGAGGTGGAGGTGAAGAGGAGGCAGGGAGGTTGAGGAGCCAGTGATGAAATAAGACACCAAGGAAAGAGCTCCATCCAGACTCAACAGTGCTGACACACATCCAAACTTACAGAGACCGTAGCAGCATCCACAGGGCCTGCACAAGTCCAAGCCAGATGTGGTCCCAGCACTGAGAGGGGAAGTAGACATGAATACCCATCCCTAACCCAGAAGCTATCTCCAATCGACAATGGCTTATAGAGATAAAATTAGTTCTCTCCAATGGAATATCTCTGGGTATAGAAACCACATAAGAGAGTCCTGGTACCCAGCAGTAGATAGCCAACATGGGACACACTCAATGGTCTTTTAGAGATGTTTTGTCTCCTAACTTCTTGGGTATTTTTACCTTACCTGTCTTTTACTCACCTGGTATGGCTTCCAGGTTTGTGCTTTTTGTATCTCATGTGTATATGTGTTCCTCATGATTTTTCCTCCCTTTTCTTTTCTTCCCTTTTCTTTTCCTTTCCTTTTTTGTTTGTTTGGTTTGTTGGTTGGTTGGTTGGTTTGGTTGTTTTAACTTTTTGTCTGTTTGCTTTTTTTTTTTTTTTCCTGAGACAGGGTTTCTCTGTATAGCCCTGGGTGTCCTGGAACTCACTTTATATACCAGGCTGGCCTCGAGCTCAGAAATCCTCCTGCCTCTGCCTCCTGAGTGCTGGGATTAAAGGTGTGCACCACCATGCCCGGCTGTCTGTTTGCTTTTGAAATTCTAGTTTGCTTGTTTTTTTTTTTTTTTTATATTAGCTTGTTGGTTTGCTAAGAGGAAGAAAAAAAGACATGGGGATGGGTGAATGAGAAGTGTGGAAGATGTGGAGGAAATGAGGGAGAGAAATGTGATAAGTATATACTCTACAGAAACATATTTTCAACAAAATGTACTGTTAAAAAAAGGCAAAGAAAAAATTAGCACATCCAAAAAAAAGGAAAGAGAGAAAGAAAGAGAGAAAGAAAGAGAGAAAGAAAGAAAGAAAGAAAGAAAGAAAGAAAGAAAGAAAGAAAGAAAGTAGAGGAAGGAAGGAGAGGAAGAAAGAAAAAAGAAAGGAAGGAAGAAAGAAAAGCAAAAAAGCAAAAAACATGAAGTTGGGGGTTGGGAGTAGAAAGTTGGGGTGAATCTGGAGGAGCTTAAGGAGGAGTGGACAGTGAATATGATCAAAATACATTGTATGTAATTATGCCAAAAACTGTAAGTATAGTTGAACAGTTTTAATAAAGTATATATTTTCTTATGTATAACTTTTAATTTTTATCATTAAATACGTTTAAATACATGATTTTGAATGACTCATAAACGTACCACAATTTTATTGTAGTTGTTAAATATTGACCATACAAGCAACATTGTCTATTAAATGTCATAGTTAACATGTTTGTAAATAAAAGCACTTCCTGAATCACTAACAAAATTCAATGTTTCATATATGTCAAAACAAAATTGTATACTGTATTGTATCTGCTCTTGTTTTGACCTGATAGTTTTATAGGTTTTATCTAATCAGAGCTCACAAGACTGTTTTTGAAAAACTCATCGTTAGTGGGAGTTCAAGGTGAGCCTTCATCAAAGAGCAGGGCATCTTGCCTTATTCCCAGGTCATCCATGTCGGGGCTTGCTGTTAACAGGGTTGACCAAAGGAAAACACTACTTTCTGTCCAGTCTGAGTCACTGTCTGTCTTCAGTCCTATGTGTCACCCACACTGATTTCCAGTTTTCCTTGTTAATATGTTCAGCCTTTCATTAGTGATCTATCTGTAATTTTAGGGCAGCATTAGAAAATAGAAAATTATGAAAACAACTATTTATAAATGTCAGACAAGAACCAACACTCCAACTCCAAGTTTATCAAAATTCTTCCCTAGGTTGCACAGCCCCCCCCCAAAAAAGAATGTATTTAAACAACCTATACCATAATGTCATGAGTCAGGTTTGGGAAACAGCTATGTACTGAAGAGTTTGCTCAACCAGGGGCTTTAGTAGGACCACTGAATCCATCACAGTCCGAAGACTACTACTGAAACAGCCTATGCCCTGAAATCTTGAGGATGTAGAGAAGGTAGTGGGGTTGCCCAGGTTCTGTCTGCTGTTCTTCCCCCTGCCATCCATCACGCCTCCCCAGAGTTATAGAGTGAACTCCAAGGAGCCTTTCAATCTTCATGACATCAAGAGCATATCAGAAGCAACAACAAAACCTTGTGTGGGGTGGGCAGGAGTACTTACTCCTAGCCCTGGGGTCCTGGGGCAATGACCTGACACAAGCTCAGGTTTCTCATCACAGACAGCAGTTCTGAGTAAAGCATGTGTGTGCATTAAGCAGATCCAACATACTCCCTGATTTATGCCAAGCATGGATATACAGTCAGTATATTAATGAGCTCACCAGCAAGCCCTATATGAAATCTCCGGCACACAAATTACACTTGTCGCAGCTTGTGAAGTGGACGTGCAGGGCAGCCCTGCCCTCAGTTCTCACCACAGAGGGAGGGAAGAGGGACAGGGAGAGTCATAGGCTTATGCCAGAGCCTGTGCTGGGTCCAGACAATAGCTCTTATATAAAGAGCTAAGATCCAGAGCTTCGTGGTTAAGTAGGTAGGTCCCGCTCTGCAGTTTACATTTCCCTTCCTGGGCTCTTTCTTTGAGCAATAATGGAGTGTGGTTCCCAGTAGTTAATGAGAAGTCAGAACTGAACACTGGTGGTGGACAGCAGAACATCACCTAAATTCGGAGGGAGTATTTGATATCACTCTGTGTATAAACATACAGACACAAAGCCGCGGGGACAGGAGCCATTATTTGTTGCTGTTCTGAAATAAGTGATGTGGGTTTGTGGCCACAACAGGAAACCCAGCTAAGTAATGCACACCCAGGACAATCAGCAGGACCAGACAGCAGCAGGCATAGAGGAATCCCAGTTCTCTAGTTTAAAGAGTTTCTGGTCCAATGTGATTTACTTAAGTACTTCTCACCCTTGATTTTGAAACACAAGATCTCCCTAATCATATTTAACCAAATGGTCGTAGAAAACATAAATAATACAAATCTCTGTCTAATACCTGTCTGTCTCTGTCTATGTCTCTGTGTCTCTTTCTGTCTCTGTCTTTCTTTGTCTCTCTTAGTCTCTGTCTCTCTGTCTCTCTGTCTCTGTCTCTGTCTCTGTCTCTCTCTCTCTCTCTCTCTCTCTCTCTCTCTGCCCCCCTCCTCTGATTTGAAGTGGCTGTTCAAATCTTTGCCACAAGCATGAAGAGTCCCCACCCCTTCCCAGAAGACTGAACATTTGTGCAAGAAGTTTTCTGGAGATATTCTAATCAGGCAAAGTGGACACCACTGCGTCTTCCCAGTCAAGGGTCAAGTAGCACAGGTCCAACTTCCAGATGTCTGAGCTGCTCTCAATCTTGGGTCCTCATATCTGTGGTTTCCCATCATCCATGGGAAGAGAGACGATGTGTCCTGAAGTCAAGCTGTTGGCATATCACCTGCTACAAGTGTGTACACATAATCCTACCTCCAGGAAGAAAATGAAAATCCCCAGGGGAGCTATGCCAAAGGGTGGGAACAGGGAACAAAGGACTAGAAAAGATTCTGTAAGGAAATTGCCTGCCTGCATTGATTCATTGCCACCCACACATCAAGTGCAGCCACTATTTTCTTTAGAACTCTGCAGCAAGGGGTTCTGGATTCCTGAAGATTGCCTCATCATGAAGTTAAGCTGAAAAGTCACTGACTTTGTCTTCTGCATGGCTACCAGCCAGACTCAAGATACAGACGCAGGTCAAGGGTCACCTCTTCCATATGTTGTCCTCTTATGATCTTATTTTGCTTTTTCAAGACTGGCAGTGATGCTAGAACTGATGGAGAGGGTGACCGTGAAAAAGAGAAGACACATAACACAAGAGGTCGTTCAGAATTTGCTTGGGTTTAGGGCTTCTAGAAACCGGCATCCATATAGGCTGTGGCAGCCTCCCACACAAGTTTCCAGAAAGGCTGAAGAGCTTCTTTTCTCCCATCTCTCTGCTGTGGCTCCTTACTCTTCCTCCATGTGAGAGGAAGGACTGATCCAACCGCCCCCGCCCCCCGGCTTCCCCTGTGAGGCTGGAGTGCCTGGGTAGACTTCTGGCACTGAGACATCCACTTGGGGTGCACTTATTCCCCCTGTAGGCTTGATAGAGTGGCTGTGACATTGGTGAGCAAGTCTTTTGCCCAACCGGATAGGGTCTTCATCCTCTCCCATTGAGAAGAATAGACCTTTTGCTTTGCACTCCTGATTTCCGTAGTCTCACCACTCTGGGTCAATCACAGTCTGAAGCAGCAACTGGAGAAGCCCCAGTCAACCAGTCATGTTCTAAACGGTGTACCACCTAAGTACTGCCATGTTGCCAGTGTCCTGCCTCACCCAGGATGTTACTCATCTTCAGTCCAGTGGGTCCACACTATAAATGCTACTCACTCTTAATCTCACAGTGGCCATTGTGGCCATCAGGTTGTGATTGCACCACAGTGCTTGTCATCAGATTATCCCCAAGATGGCCCCGAGGGCAAGAGTAATGCTGCTGGAAGGTGGAACATGTCAAAGAGACTCTAAAAAACATGTTTCCTGTAAGAGAAAGAGAGGAATTCTTGACTTGTATGCAGAGGTGGCTAAGACCCGAGGTAAGGGCAAATCTTCTCTCCATTAAAGCACAAAGGAGAAACTGTACTGTTTTAATTGTCTACTGTCATATTAAATATTATTAAATACACCTTATGATAGGTATGCATACAGTGATGGAAAGAGAGGGAAAAGTATTTTGCATCCGGACTTTAGTACAGTCTGCACTTTCAGACAGCTATGGGGGAGTGAACAGTATTTCCCATGGGGAAGTGGCTGGTGTCAGGGTCAGGTTGTCAGGAGCCACCCTCTCTCCCGGCCTGGGTCCTGACATTTTTGTGCAGGCAGGTGCACTCCTGGGTGTGGGAGACCTGTTAAAGGCATTCCTTTCACCCACCATCGAAACAATCACTCCCACTAGACCAGTTTCATGCCTAGACATCTCTCTCTGCTTTTCAAGGCATTATTGGATCACTTTCTTCCTATGGCTTCTTTTAAAAGTCTGTCCTTTTGCCACTGTGAAGACACATAGAAAACTTTACCACCACAACCAATTTTCAGTGGATGCTTCGGTAGTGTGAACAACTGAACTGTATCCCCTTCTCAAATCAGGAGCATCCCCAGGAGAGACTGCATATCAGTCCCTAGGGTAGAGGTGGGTGAAGCTTTAAAATGATCCCTTTCCCTGAGATAAACGGAAATGGACAATGGGGATGGGGAATGCTGGCACACAGAAGGGAGTCGGGGAGTTGGGGCAAAAATAGGACTTCCATGGGCTACCTTGCAGCCTGTTCCTCATCTAGACCACACAATTTCAGTACCACTCTCACCGAAGACATTTGCTGTTGATCTTTTGCAGATGATCCTTAAAACAGGATAAAAACCACTGTGGAAGCATTTTGCTAAAAGTGGCGCTTTTAAAGTCCATAACCATTTTCTTCACAAGCTAAATATTCAGCACAGTCAAGAATATCATCAAATGCATTGCAGCTCCTAGAAATAAAGCCGTCTGGTTGAAATAGTCCAAGATTACAATGTCATTGGCACAGTTTCCGATCTGCTCTCCAACACTGTGTCAAATTCCCCAAAAATTTTTCAAAAGGAGGAAATTTTATTTGAGTTTTGGTTTGAGGTTTCAGCCTATGGTCAGTTGGCCTGGTTGCCTTTGGATTTCTGGTGAGGCATCAATTTCTGGCAGGTTCATGTGGTGAAGGTAGTCTTTCTGCCATCCTCTGGGAAGCAGGAAAGCACAAGGAGACAGATAGACAGACACAGACACAGACACAGGGACAGGGACAGAGAGACAGAGAGATAAGGGAAATATAAGAGATGTTGGGTGTCAAATATTCATTTATATTCATTTCAATCACATCATTCCTCAACAGCTTCACTAGGGTCCACCTCCTAAAGGTTCTACCATCTCTTCTCAGGTCTCGTGGGCTGGAGACTGAGACACCAACAAAGGTCTATTTGGAAGCATTCAAATTCTAAGTTATAACAAAGGCTGAACACGGGTTTGTCTTTCACCTACCAACATCCCCTACTTCTGAGACAACATAGCTGGGCATGAATAAGGTTAACCATTGAAGAACTTCTTGGGCTTTAAAAATGTTATATCTGCTTGTACTGAGAGCCCCTGTCCTTACAAATATGGAGTTCACTAGCGTGAAGCATGCTCACGCCGTCGCTCATTCATCAGCAACCCCCACCTGCAGAACCTTGCATCTTCCCAAATGGAAACACTGTTCCCCTTAAACACCAACTCTCCACTCTCCTTTCTCTGCCCCAGCCATCACCATTTCCCTCTTCCTCCATGAGTTTAGTCACTGTGGATGGCTCGTATGAGTGGGACCACACAGTATTTGTCCTTTGGTGATTGGCTTATTTCTCTGATTGGAATGCCTTCAAGGTACATTTGTGTCATGGTATGTGCCAGAATCCTTCTTTTTAAAGGCTGATTAATATTCCATTGCATGCATGCACCACATTTTGTGCATCTGTTTATCTGTAGGTAGACGCCTGCACCCATGAGTTAGTCACTGCAGATGATGTCCATGCACATATACATGGATGTCCACAGAGCCTCTTACTGCTGGAATGTTGTGGCCATGGGCAGATTATGAGATATACCCCTTTGTGACTCTTTGATCTGTGTTACAAGGGCCCTGGCATCATGATTTTGAGTACATATTTTCTTAGATGACTTTGGCCTCAGAATTGGTCACCCCAGTAAACTGGTGATGGTTATTTCATCCAACTTCTTAGAAGGTGGTGTGACCAGACCTATGAGTTGCATTCTTGGAGTCTATGAAGAGTTGGACTCCATGTTGTGATTCTATCAAGGATCGGTATCTTAATTGAAAGCAATAGGAGGTGGAGCTTTGGCCACATACTTGAGTATTCTTAAACTAATGGGTCTATATAGGTCTCAGAGCCTGTATAATCCCAGTCCTGGAGCAACACTGGCAGAAAAGAGGCTAGTATGTGGCCTGCAAAGGCTCAAGCTTTTCCATTGAATGAGAATGCATGACCGCAAGACCTGCAGTCAAAAAGATATTCATGTTTTTTTTTTTCTGAAAACTTGGTTGTTTGAGAAATATGAATTATGTTGAGTATACATACCCATGATGATTTTGAATTAGTGGAGTTTTCCTTGTTCCCACGTGAGAAAATGGACCTTGGCAGGTTGGCCTTTGGTTTGGTTTCATAGTCTTGTTCTCGGGCCAGTCCACAGGCTAGGTGATGACATCACACTCTGATCAGTTCTTTCCTCTGGATCCTTGGCATTTGGTCTCTTACCAGGAAGCATTTATCTCTGCGGCATTTTCTTACCCATGCCACCCTGTAATCAGTGGTCCCAGCTGTGACTAGCCTGCTGCCTTCTCTGCAGCCTCTGTGGTGTGCAAGGAGGGAAAGAGTTTCCATCGCTCAGACTTTGGTTAGTTCCTGTCTCTTTTTTTTTTTCTCCATATAATTACCTGGAGACATGTCATGTGTGTTCCAGTGATGAGTTGTGGCATGCAACTTGTATAGGGAAGAATACTGGGAACATGGAAGTGGCAGACAGAAAGTCCTAACCTAAATCATTACAAAGTTTACACTAACCTGCTTGCTAAACAACAGAGAGCCGCTGAGTGCGCTGTTTGTTCTCTGAACACCACGACTCCCATTCCTAATGTCATACAGAACTACCTCCTATCGCTTGCCTTGAATGTGACTAGAACCTTAGTGAACGTATTAACCCCTATTGAGAACTATCAAGCAGCAGACATAGAGAATGCCATGGATAAATCAGCAGTGAGTTTCCCTCCCTCTACTGATGCCATCCTGGGATGAAACAGCAACTGTTTCCAAGGGTGATTCCCAAAGGGACAAGCCATGCTCTGCAGGAATGAGGAGACTCCAGCCTTAGCAGCTCCAGGTGTTTCCTTGGCTGCCTTGGAATCCTGTGAAAGTAAAGTCCTCTGCTGCTCTGAGCTAAATGCTGAGTGTTCCCAGGAGACAAGTGATTTGCTGCCTTGCTTAGAACTGCAGTTGGATGACCCTGCCATTGTTGGGTCTTAGGTCCTGGGCCAGCCTGTGACACTTCTCTAGAATACACAATATGTCTGTTCGCTCTGCAGTTCCCATGCCTGGCTCCTGAGCAGTACAGTCACCTGCACCCCAAACCTCCCTACCACGAGTGCCAGGTGGCCTCGTGACAGCGAAGAGGAGGTACAGGTGCATTGTTAGCATATTTTCCAGAACAATTACTTTTATCAGCCTGGCTTTCTTGTCACAGAATGCAGTCCTTGGCAGGAAGTCACAGGTCTGTTGATTTTACAAGTAAGATAAACAAACCTCCCTTGACACACAGGACAGCGGAATCTGTGATTTCCCTCCACCCACACGGAGCAGGGCAGTTGAAGTCCAGTGGAGCAAAGGGTTGGGTTTTAAATATATGAAGCAAAAGTCAGGCTTTGCTTTCTGACAAGATGCCCCTTTGTAACCAGGAAGGAGTGGGCCCCATCTGCCTCACCTAGGGGGAACTCAAGCCAGGGAGAAAGATACTCAGAGAAAGGGTTGGCCCACTGCCCAGGAACACACTTGGACCTTGAATGGTCTGTTTCAAATGGGTCCCATCTCCTGCGTGAAGTGATTATCTGTGAACCTGAGAAACAAACAGAAGCGCTTTTCTAACTGTGCAATTGATCATGGAAAACTAAGCTTAGATAAATTAGTATCATTTGAAGCCTGTTTAATGAAAATTACAAGCAGCCCTCTCTTGCTCCCAGATGAAAACTAGGGCTGTCTCCCTGTTTGTTGGTCATTGATAACAGAAAATCCCACCAATGCCTTAAGATACAAAAGCAATGCCCAAGCAGGATAGTGTGCACAGGGCAGATGGCACCAGAATAGTGTATCCCTCATGACCCAGCTTGGCCTTTGGCAGTGTCCCATGATAGCAAGACCTGTGTCTTGTTTCTTTTCTAGCTCTCTGTTCTGTTTGTCAGGCTCTAGGTTTTGCTTCGTTCCAGGGACAGCAGGAAGGAAGAGATGTAAGGAAAGAGTGACTGATACCTGCCTGGTGCTGTCATAAAACAATTCCAGGGACCACAGACCTGATGGAGTTGATTCTTCTGTGGGCATTTTCATGCATTTAATGGGAGTGAAAATAACAGTTTGAAGGCCATGAAGGTTTGCTTGTAATTCCCAAAATGAAAATAGCACATTTTTCTCAGAATAATTCCAATCTTTAATAATTTGGATGGCTCTTACAGCAGAAAAACTAGTCAGTAGGTAACAAGCATGCCACAGCGTTACATGGAGGAAGAACAAAACAGAGTTTGTGCTCCACCTCTGTGGTGTGTACCAGCCCTGCTCTTCTTCACCTCATGGTTACTTTTGCTTCTCTCTCTGTGGGTGCTGGCTCCTCAGGCCTCTGAGCCTGGGCCTCATGGAGAGAGTGAGCCTCACCTCCTTCCTTCATGGGTGGAGAAGATCAAACCCAAAGCAACTGGTAACATCCTCATTTCTCCCAAAGGAAAGGCGTCTCCCTCAGTGTCACACCCTAGAGCACAAGTTCTTTTATGCCAGGGGGGAAAATCAGCCCAACTATGAAAATGGAAGAATATTACAAGATTTGAGGGAAATTAGGAGACTCCTCGAAGTACGTGTCACATAGTCAGAGTCAACAAGAATGAATTCAAGGAGACTGTTTCTGACTGAGGAAAGAGAAAAGGGCTGGGTACTTATAAGCATCCATTTGTACCAACCCCTGTGTGGGGTAAACTATGCTAGGGTTCTCATTGTCATTTACTTGCTGCAACAGGCAGGATCTAATCAGGTTTGAATAAGAAGGCCCCCATAGACTCATATATGTGACTGCTTAGTCCCCACTTGAAAAGGATTAGGAGTTGTGGCCTTGTTGAAATAGGTGTGCCCTTATTAGAGGAAGAATGTCATTGTAGGTGAGCGTTGGGCTTTCAAAAATCCAAGCTAGGCCCAGTAACTCCTTCTTCCTGCTTGCCAAGGGCCAGGATGTAGAACCCTCAGCTACTTCTCTAGTACCATGTCTGCCTATGTACCAGTGCTTCCTGCCGTGATGATAATGGACTAAACCTCTGAAAGTGTAAGGCAGCCCTAGTTGAGTGTTTTCCTTTATATGAGTTGCCATGGTGCAGTGTCTCTCCTTCTCAGTAATAGAAACCCCGACTAAGACAGTGTCTGAAGCTTAATCAGTCTGCAGCTTTTTTGTTTTGTTTTTTAAGAACAATGTGTCAAAGGTTCTGAGTAACTGTTTCTAGTGAATTCGCTACAATAGCGGGGTTGGAGAGATGACTCAGCAGTTAAGGAGACTTGATGCTCTTACAGAAGACCAGTGTTCAGTTCCTAGCGTCCATGGCAGGCAGCTTGCTACCACCTGGGACTAAGGTCTGATGTCATCTCCTGGCTTCTCCTGGCTTCTAGGAGCATGTGCATAAAAGTACAATCATCCATGTGACACACACATATATAAACAAATCTTAAAGTGGGGTGGAGAAGAGTTGTCATGATAAAATTCTAGGAATTTTTTTATTAGGTATTTTCTTCATTTACATTTCAAATGCTATCCCAAAAGTCCCCCATACCCCACCACCACTCCCCTACCCACCCACTCCCACTTCTTGGCCCTGGCTTTCCCCTGTACTGAGTCATATAAAGTTTGCAAGACCAAGGGGCCTCTCTTCCCAATGATGGCTGACTAGGCCATCTTCTGCTACATATGCAGCTAGAGACACGAGCTCTGGGGGTACTGGTTAGTTCATACTGTTGTTCCACCTAATTTTAATTGGTTGTTTTGACTTCTCTGTTACTGGACTTTGCCAAATTTCTCACAGTAAAACTCAAGGGAATAACTGACACTGATTTAAAGTAGATTCACTACTCTCAGCTGTCTGCCAGTTCTCCAGATCAGACTCCTGGAGTTTGCCATCTGTCTGCTAGGTCTCCGGATAAGGCATACTCAAAGGACGTTGGGTGAGACTGACTTCTGCAGAGCCCTTAGAGTGCACCAGGACACAATGTATCCAAGCTTCATCTGGGTTGGGAAACAGGACAATGGCTTGCTCAGACAGAGAGAGGTGCCTACTATTCTCCCATCTAGTGCCTGGACAAATTTCTGGTAGGTTCACTGTCCAAAGAATTTCCTTGACCAAAACCTTCAGGATACAGGCACAGGATAGCTGGTCTCTACTAATGCCATTGCAGGGCCTTCCTGTCTGTTGTTTCTGGGTAGGAGGGCACTCTCTGGAGAATACTTCTAGAAGTAGGTGTCTGCCTTTTCTATAATCCATAATACAAGCCTCAGTACTTCTAGGACAGGGGTTCTCAACAGGTGGCTTTTGATAGGCCAGTGACACTTTTACAGGGGTCACATATTTACATTATGATAACATTTACATTATTCATAACAGTGGCAAAATGACAGTTATAAAATAGCAACAAAATAATTTTATAGTTGGGATTCATATAATTTTATGGTTGGGGGGGTCACTATAACATAAGGGACTGCATTAAAGTTCACAGCATTAGGAAGGTTGAGAACTACTGCTCCGATAACGTTCTCTGCTTTAATTCTGAACATACAAGGTACACAGTGAAGACTTAGGATTTGTGGGTAGCTGTGTGATGCTTTGCTGGCATGTCCCTCTGGGTGTCTTACCACTGTCCTCATTAATCGTGTCATCCATCTGTGAACATGTGACATGTCCTCTACAGAGCTGCCTGCACTTGAGTCACAAGATCTCATGCTGTTCCCCCAGAACTCTGCCCCTTTCTGGTCAGCTCACACTGTCTTCTGCCAGTTGCTCTCACGGGATTCCCTGGGAAGCCTTGCCAATTACAGATTCCCATCGGATTCTTTAGCTAGCACACTCTCTTCTGAATCAATGGGAAGTAAGGATGCCTTTGATCTCCACGAATGAATTCCAAGTGTGCCTTCCTTTCCTGTTTGAGCTGCATACAGTGTGGTGTGGCACTCGTGACGTATCCGGCCACAAACCGTCCCACTCTTGGGGAACTGGAACTCTTTCTGAAATCTTTAACTTTCTCTTCCTTGGAGCTATGCCATCTGTAGAGAACTGAAGGAATATTGAAGGGATTAAACTTGAAAAAAAAAAACACTAGGGTCTTCTGTTCTCAGGTTTTCATTGGTCTGTGGGACCAGGTGGGTTTTCATTGGTCGGTGGGGCCAGATGCTCTTTCAGGCAGATCTGCAGCTGCCAGGTTTCTGGTGTGGGTGGAGAGTGCGACTCTGTAAGGGTCATGGATGTCTTCTGTACCTCACTGAGCACATTCAAATTTCCTTTCAACCTGTTATCATTTCCTCTCGGAAGGGGGAAACTCAACTTGTTAACTCTGGTTACAAGTTTGATAATCTCATAAGTCACTGCAATATATTTTCCCTTCTGCCTCTGTGAGCCAGCACAGCTGGACTTATGAACATTCATGCCAGTACTCCGGAGCCACTTCCTGATTACACTGATGTTTTCGGTTACACTGATGTTTTCGTCTAGCTCCTCCTAATCTCTCTATTGCCCCGGATCCATAAAGCAGGTAAGAGGAAAAACAGTTATCACTCCCCCTGCCTGCACCAGCCACATCCCATGGCCTCTGCCGCTGCTCTACCCTTTCCTGAGCACTTTGAGGACCAACTCTTTGGCATCTCCACGTTGTTCACTGTCATGTACCAGAATAGCACCGGCTCTCGCTCTTCCTCTGTCCTTCCTTCAAACCCATGCTTCCCACCCCCCTTGCTTGCTTCATTAGCTCAAAAGAAAGAAAACACACTCACTTCCTGTACTTGGCCCAAGTTTCCAAAATAACTAAACTTCCCTCGCTTTCAAAGAGACTAGTTCCCTGTGACTTCGGGAGCTCAGATGTTCAACTCCAGGGGCTTCTTAAGCTTTGTTTGACCTTTTCTGGAGATCTAGAGATGTCACAGCAGGCAACCTCATGGACCAAGGCACAAGTGTTTTGTCATCTGCTTCCTGTTGTCCCGGCAGCTTGGGCAGCATGGAGGTGTGGTTGGAGCGACCTCTGCTAAGGTCTGATATAGATTCAGATTCGTGTTCAGGATGCCACCAGAAGGAAGTGCTACATGCATTTCCACAGCAAGCATCTTTGTTAGGACCTGTCAAGGGCAGTTTGGAATCTGATGGAGAATGCCAGCCTTCTCTTGGCCCTTCTCCCCACCACTCCCTCCAGGAGTCTCATCCTAGGATCTCCTACATAATGATCAGCATTACTTGTTAGTAAGCACTGTAATGTCCTCTGTGGGGCTCCTTCTTAGCTGAGGGTAAGTCTAGTCTGCCATTTAGCTGCACTTTCACTGTGCCACAGAACCTCAGTTATCCACCGTAAAACAGGGACACCAATTCCCACCTCAGGCATTTTAATATCTAAAATGACTCACGCAGCATCTTCTGAGGTCATGTTTGCTATAGAAATAGACCTCAGTGCATCGCTACTGTTACTGTTCCTAAAGTGGGCATTGTGGTTGGATGTGCTTTGAGCATGTCCCTGGTATGTTCATGTGATGGTGGCTTGGTCCCTATTCTGGCAGTGTTGGGTCTGGGGGAGCCTTTAAGAAGTGGGACCTGATGGGAATGCTTTGGACACCAAGAATGATCAAGTAGTTCTCAGGAGACCCTAGTTACCACCCATGAGACAAGTTGGCTCAAAAGAATGAGCCTGACTCTGAACTGGGCCCTGACTCCCTCCCCATGTGCCTCCTCCTTCACAATCCATCTTACTATGATTCCCATAAGCTCCTATCAGAGGATGAACCCACTCTTGACATTGGATGAAACGATCTTGGTAAGTATGAGCTAAACAAACTGCTTTTCTTTGTAAGGTTCCCCGCCATGCGGTTTTGTTACAGCAATGGAGAAACTGTAGCAATAGTGGATGGTTTTGATGCTCTTTGGATCTTTGCAGGCAAGAGTTCACAAAAGGTGAGCGACAGGGTAAGAAAGAAGGATTGATCTTCCTGTTTCAAAACCATTGAAAAATACACTTCTGTGTATTAATATTAAAGCTGAAAGACTATAAAAGAGAATGTTGGTGCTTGGAAGGACTATAGATTCATATTGGGTGCCAGACACGGAAGTAGATTGAACTTCTTTTGAAGTCAAAGACTAAAGTAACATCCAAACATACAGAAGAAAGAAAACACATGAGGATTTTTAATAATATCCAGTGTTTGGTACTAGATGAAAACTTAGATTTGCTTATGTTCTCCATCACCAGGACATGTGTAATTGCATTTAAAATTTAGTCACACATTTGTATTGATCTCTGTGTGGAGCCCCGCCTTTAATTCTGAAGATTCAACAAAGAGCAAACCAGATTGCACACAGCTTCCACACTGCTAAAGGCCAACTCCCCGATTTAAATTAAATGACAACTCTGGGACTCAGTTTCCAGAAATTTGTATTTAGGAGTTATAGCTCAGGCCAAGGCTCTATCTATATTTTTTATTAGAAATTTTCTTTATATACATTTCAAATGCTATCCCGAAAATTCCCTATACCCTCCCCCCGCCCTGCTCCCCTACCCACCCACACCCACTTCTTGGCCCTGGCATTCCCCTGTACTGGGGCATATAAAGTTTGCAATACCAAGGGGCCTCTCTTCCCAATTATGGCCGACTAGGCCATCTTCTGCTATATATGCAGCTAGAGACACGAGCTCTGGGGGTACTGGTTAGTTCATGTTGCTGTTCCACCTATAGGGTTGCAGACCCCTTCAGCTCCTTGGGTGCTTTCTCTAGCTTCTCCATTGGGGGCCCTGTGTTCCATCTTATAGATGACTGTGAGCATCCACTTCTGTATTTGTCAGGCACTGGCATAACCTCAAATGAGACAGCTATACCAGGGTCCTTTTAGCAAAATCTTGCTGGCATATGCAATAGTGTCTGGGTTTGGTGGCTGATTATGGGATGGATCCCCAGGTAGTCTCTGGATAGTCCATCCTTTCATCTTAGCTCCAAACTTTGTCTCTGTAACTTCTTTCATGGGTATTTTGTTCCCTATTCTAAGGAGGAATGAAGTATCCACCTGTTGGTCTTTCCTCTTCTTGATTTTCTTGTGTTTTGCAAATTGTATCTTGGGTAGTCTAAATTTCTGGGCCAATATCCACTTATCAGTGAGTACATATCTAATGACTTCTTTTGTGATTGGGTTACCTCACTAAGGATGATATCCTCCAGATACATACATTTGTCCAAGATTTCAGAAATTCATTGTTTTTAATAGCTGAGTAGTACTCCATTGTGTAAATGTACCACATTTTCTGTATCCATTCCTCTGTTGAGGGACATCTGGGTTCTTTCTAGCTTCTGGTTATTATAAATAAGGCTGTGCAGACTGCAGAGGCAATGGCTCTATCTGTTTTAATGTTCTTCATGTAAGCATTATATGCAGCCAGGATTGAGTAAAAATCACCAATAAAGGAGGTTGTCTTTCTAGTTCTTCATTCCCTTCTGGAGGGACCAAGGGCACTCCTGAGACTCAGGAAGCTCATGAAAATTACAGGACTCATCAGACCATGTTCCCAGGTTACATGATTAGTGAGTACTTTCTAGGAGAAGGAGGTCTCTTCGATGTAACTGCCTACAAGTTGTACAAGGAGCTCCAGAGTTTCACAAGTAACCACTCGTGCTGGGGAGACCTTTTGGTGATAAAGCTGCTCAAGGTTCTCCTGTGCTTTACCCATGCTCTTACAAGTGACCCTGATATCCATTGGTTTGCCATGCTAGTCCTGAGTGACAGAGAGAACTAAGATGCCAGAGCCAAAATATGGAGAGACTATGGAAGATTCTTCATAGGAACAAGACAGATGAGGTGTGTTGGCTCTTAGAGGCATCATAGAGGAGGGATTCTAGGAGTAGAACCTAAGAGAAGGATCCAGAAAGGCACAGGGAAGCATCTCTTTGGGCTAAACAGGCAAGGTGGACACGGGCGGGCAGAGGAAGGAACAAGCATGCAGGGAACTGTAAAGAAGCCAAGCTGGAACTCTATAACTGCATAAATTTAGAGGACGGGAAGGAGAAAATGAAATGTGTGCAAGGCTTGGCCTGCAGGAATGCTGTTCCAAGGGGAGGATGCCTCCGTTGTTTGCATTTTCAGGGTTTTTGCATTCCGTGGGCTCTCCGGGGCTCACACTGACCATAGTTACACACAGAGCCTCACATGACCACAGCTGTGCTAAACGGCTTAGGTACGTGGTAGGCTAAGCCTCCTGGGTGTGTGCTTGTGTTCCTCGTGATGCTCAGAGCTAATGATTGCTTTCCTAGACCGTGTCTCTTGATAAGTGACTCCTTGACTGATAACTGAGCTCTATGGACTTTACTCTCTCTGCAGAATGTCTGCTCTTAGTATCTCTTGACCGTTCCTAGCTGTTGTGGAAGAGGTCCCTGACATCCTCCCTCTTCTTACCCACATCTGGCTCAGGCTTAAGAAAGGGTGGCTTAAACAACAAGCATGTCTTTCCTCAGTGCTGGAGGGTGGAAGTCAGAGGCTAAGACATGGAGTCTCTCTCCTTGCCTTGCAAGTGGCATCTCCCTGGTTCCCACCCGGCCTTATGTCAGTCCTGTGCCATATCCTAACATCATCTTCCAAGGATATCATTGATATTAGATGAACACATACCTAAGTGAACCCACTTTAGTGTAATAACCCCTTGAGGACAACAATATCTAACATAGTCACATTCTTAGGTACCGAAGGTAATGCATTCAACATGAATTTTTTGGTAGGGACACAATTCAGCCATAACAAGGCCTGGGTTATAAGAGTTTTGGAAAGCAACACTTCAGCAGAGTCCACTATGGGGGTGGGAGTGGGGGTGGGGGTGGGGGTGGGGAGGCAACACTGACAGGTGAGCCAGTAGTGTTTACACCAATAGTTCAGTAGCTACCAGGCCTCCTGAGTAGAAGGACCTGTGCACTCACTGGTCCTTTATGTCAGCCACACCCTCTTCTCCCATACACCCTTGGCCACTGAGCTTTGGATTTCAAGTCATAAACAGTTAACTCATCTTCAGTCTCCAGCCCCCCTTTCTACAAGGCTGGACATTGAAGCCCAATGGGCTTCACTGCCTGTCCTCCCTAAGGGTGAAGTTATTTCCAGAAACCCTCCAGCCTGCATCCTCCCTGTGCAGCTGATGAGATGGTGCAAGCGCTCAGTGGTGGTAAGTGCTACTGCTCAGGCTGAATCCGGCTTCTTTCTTCATGCTACTGTGAAATGTATCTTCTTGGGTTCTAAGATTTTTGAAGTCTATGACATAACATCAAGGTTTCCTCTAGACTTCTTTCACAGTGCCTTTGCTACTTCTGCTTTCTAACTTACTTTCATAGCTGCTGGAATTCTACTGAAGTTTTACAGGAAGATGGAGGTAAATAGAGCGAGCCCTTAGCATTGATGTAGCCTCTGTCTAGCCATGTATTGTCTATAAACACAACCATCAACATAGCAATAGCCACTGATGCAGTCACTACCATAGGTATGAATTCCCCACAGCCATAGACATGAACATAGTCACCACAGTAGCCATAAGCACAGAAGTAACCAGAAGATACACCATAGACATAGACATAAACACGGGTATAGACATAGATACAGCCATCATCATAGCCATTGCCATTGATATAAAAACACAGCTGTTGACAGACACAGATACCAATACAACATATTCAGCAGTGGTCCACTGTCTCCACAGAACCCATTTGTGATTCTGGTTCACAACTTGACTACAGCTGGAATGAATTACAATCCAGAAATGGAGGGCACACCTGTGATCCATGAAAAGTTTAGGCCCAGGCAAGGTGGTACAGGCCTTTAATCCCAGAAGATGGAGGCAAGCAGATCTCTGAGTTCAAAGCCAGGCTGGGACAGAACAACTTCCAAGTAAAGAACAGTTTAAGTCCAGGCATAGTGGTACACAATCTGGGCCATACCTTCTGCTGGGCAATAGAAAAAAGAAGGCTTCCTTCTTCTTTGCCTGCTTGCACTTACTTGCCAGCACATCTGTTGGAACCTACTTCTTCAGGATTCCAGCTTATACAGAAGACCAGCTGAAACAACTAGCTTCATGGGACTAAGCTACTACTAGAGTCTTGGCCTTCCCATTCACAGCTGCTTGTTGTTGGGTTAGTTGGACTGCAGATGGTAAATCATTACAATAAATTCCCTTAACATAGAAAAATGTTTCACGCACCAATCAAGTAAAAGACATGCAGAAACGAGGCCTTCTACTCACTAGAGGTAACTTCTCATGTTCCCAGCATCTCTCATATCTGCTCCAGGCTATGTGTACGTCATACCATAGCACTCTGGTGCTGGCTAGAAAGTGGTGGGCACCCTCATGTGCACACAGATAGTCTCTCTTGGCCTGCTTCCACCACCTGTACGTGGCTGTCCTCAGCCAGCATCCCATGGCTCTGACATCTCCAACATCTTGGGGTCTCCAGGCTTCACTTTCACAGCTTCATACAACAGCCCCTCCCAGCAATCATGCAGGGACTCTCTTGCCAAGCACATACCTCAGAGGTGCCCTGCAACCCCAGAACAAGATCCTACAACTCCTTTACTCCTATATCCTTCGTGACTCTAAAGTCAGAAACACATGGCCAATGCTGCCAAGCTCAGCTGCCTTCTTGGGATGGAGTCTGCTTCCTTGAATTACACTCATAGCAATCTTTCCTTTATTGTTGTGTTTTAGAAGTAGGAAAACTTTAAACCATTCTCTTTCAGAAGCTTAGCTGGATGTAGTCTTGTCCTGAGAGCTTCTTGCCCCATTCCATTTCATATTAGAGCCCCACTTCCACCTCTCTCTCTATTTCAGGACAGGCCTTGGCTCTAACATTAAATTTTCTAATACTCATTTTCTTTTCAAAGTGTACATTTTGTATGTCTTTTGTCCTACTTGCTTTTTTTTTTTCAGAGTCAATGTTGGGCTGTTTTAAAATCTCCTCGACCAAAGAAATTAGTCCATTACTTTTCAGTTCAGGCTCAGGACAATTCTTAAGACAAAGGCAGAAGGTAACCAGATTCTTTGCCAAATGGTAAAGGAATGACCTCTAGTCCAGCTGTTTTAAAGTCCTTGCTTCCCTCTGAAGCCTCCTGAGTCTCCACAATCCACAATATCCACACTATTGTCTTCCAGGCTTCTGCTAGGATGACCCATTAAGCTCTGCTTACAGCTTTTAACCGCATTTCCAGTTGAAAGTTCCAAAGTTCTTCTTCATTCGTCCAAAAAGCACATGGTCAGGCCTGTTGAAGTAATATGCCAGTCTCAGGTACCAACTTCTCTATTAGAGTTTTTACTACTATAAAACACCATGATATAGCAGCTATCACACCTTGATCCACAAGCAAGAGGTGGAGAAGGAATGTACTTGCAATGGTGTCTTTGAAACATCAAAGCCCATTCCCAGTGACACACCTCTTCCATCAAATCCATACCTTCCAGTCCTTCCCAAACAGTTCCAACAACTGAGGATCAGGTATTCAAACAGATGAACCTGCAGGGTACATTCTCATTCAAACTACCACAATTCTACAGCCTGACACAGAGTTTCACAATACATCTCCTTCATAGTTTATGCTCTTGACTTCAATTTAGATCATTGTTTGCAGGCAATGATTGTGATCACCAACTCCTCCCTATTCTTCTCCAGAGTCCATCCTAATTAGAGTAAATCAGCTCCCTGCCTATGGTGGCCTTCCACGAAGAGAGATTGTATCATTATCTCACATTAGCATTAGAAATGCAAAGGATACCTGGCTGTAGAGAGGGCCACAGAAACTTCCACTGTGTGCTTGACACAGAAGCTCCCACTGTATGCTATGGTCCAGCATTCATCATACTGCATTCAAGTCCTCTGCTTTGATCTAACATGCTCCTCAACATAAGCACAAAACCTGCAAGTATGATTTTGCTCTCTGTCAGAGGAATCTGATAAAAGTAAATGTGGTATCAGATGGAAGAGGAAACCTTCCTTGCAAAGGGGACATATGAGCTTTTAGTAGGATGTGAGACACCTGGGGTGAGGATGAAAAGAATGGGTATGAGGTAAAATGCCCCAAAGATTATAACAGCAATATGATGCCGCATGAGGAGCTGAACTTTTTTCTGGTTCCTTTCATAGTACAAACAAGTGACACATTGAACCAGGGTGCTTTCTCCTACAGAAGTCTGTCTGTCCTGTGCATTATAGAATATTTAGAAAGATCTCTGGTCCCTAGCTATTATAAGCCAAGAACACCCCACCATGATTATGACTGCCCAAAATATCCCTAGAGATTTCCAAATGTCAATCACTCCTCCTGCTCCACACCAGCAACAGGCAACTATTGGCCTACAGGCTGAGGTGGGAGTAGGGATAGCCCTGGGAATACATACCAACCATTTCCTGCCGTGTCATCAGTGTGAGGCTGTCTCGACAGTTTCTTGCAGCATGCCATTCCACAGACCCTTCTCCTTCCAGCCTCCTCCCATCTTCCTTTCTTTTGCTGAACCTGTTCCAGTAGCTATGTGCCAGATCACAGAGTCATCTGCCCTTGACAATTGCCCCTTTGATTCCTCTGAGGGGGAGGGTGGGCTGTCTTGTCCTGTCTGAAAGGCTCCTTGGTTCTCTGTGATCTCCCTGGTGTGTGGATTGCAAAACACAGGAGTAGACAGAGCTGAGACAATAGGCAGGCTCATTAGCAAGGCCTTTGAAGTGGGCAAGGAAAGAATGGAATCTCCTCTGGACTCTCTTCACCTCTCTCTTCTCCTCCTCATTCTTCCAGTCTCTCTTCCACAACCCAATGGTGGCAACTGGCAAAGGGTAAAGAGGAAAGAAATATGGCTTCAGGGTCTTCTTGTGTGGAAAAAACGCCAAGGGGACAGCAGACTAGGCCACCCCCATAGAGGAGGTGAAGGTTAGGGATTCAAGGCTCATGCTACCATGGGGATTGATCAGACAGGAGCTGAGCCAGGATGTAGAATGAAGAAGCATGCCAGAAGTAGGTGATTGGCCTTACACATAATGTGTGACATACAGGTCAGCAGTTAAAGAATTACAGCATAGGCTGCCACCAAACTTCCCTATGGTCCCCAGACACAGGTGAAACATCTAAGAGTCAAGGGGAGTCAACACATCATCTAAATCCCAACTCACCAATTCAAGCCCACGGGTAGCTGAAAACCCAGCAGTCACAGCTCACAGTTCTGCCAGAGCTAACTTCCCAGCATGGAGAAAAAGTGTCTGAACCTTTAGACTGTTCAGAGTGTAGGGGAGAGTCATTGGCCATTGCAATCAGAAAATACCGATTGTGATAGCTAGAACATTAAAAGTCTCTTCCTTCTCCTCCTCCTCCTCCTCCTCCTCCTCCTCCTCCTCCTCCTCCTCCTCCTCTTCTGCTGCTGCTGCTACTGCTGCTGTGTGTGTGCCTGTGTGTGTACGTGTATGTGTGTGTGTGTGTGTGTGTGTGTGTATGTGTACACTTCTTCAAATAAGCTGGAGAGTTCTCAGTGCCCATTCTTACCTTGCCTGCTTTTCTGAGACCTATGGATTCCTTCAAAGAGTCCACATATGCTTCAGAATATGTGCAATTTAAAAATGTCATTTTCTGTACCCTCCACATATCCATAAGCCCTTTCTATGCAAATTCGGGTATGTAAGTAGAATTGGTCTGAAGGGGCCCTGGCTGCCTTTCAAAACTTTCACTGCGTTTCCCTCCAACAGCTCTCTGAGAACCGAGACATTGCAGTCAGCTTCTCCAAGGTTGCTGGGGATTCTCAAGAAGGAGGGTACAAAGCAATATATCCTCAAGGTATATTGCTTCACGAAATCTAAAGTCTCTCTTCCAGTATGAGTGAGCCCACAGGGACAAGAGATCCAGAAAGAGATATAGGTTAAAGCCTTTGCTTTCTGTCTATGGAAATGTAAACCCTACAAGTCTCCAGGTGAAAGTTGTTACCCTGTTCACAGAGGCATTAATACCAATAGGCGATAGGTGGAAGCAGAGTGCTCGTCACTATTGAGTGATGAGCCCAATGTGGTACGCCCATGCAGGGAAGCATTACTTAACCCGGAAAAGGAAGACAATTGTGACAAATGCTGTATCGTGGATGAACTCTGATGTTTAAGTACTAATGTTCCATTCATGTGAGGCACCTAAAAAGGTCTAATTCATGGAGTTAGGGATTCAGTGAGCTGGGAAGGAGGAATGGGGAGCCAGTGTTTAATAAGTTCAGAGTTTCAGTTTGGAAGGATGAAATTTTTCTGGAGATGGTAGTGATGGGTGCTCACCACCATCCTTGCGCTCAGTACTGCTCCCATGAGGTGACTGTGTACTGAACCACAGTTTAAAACTTAAAACATTAGGCCTGTGATCACAGATCCCACACAGCTCTGCCCAGTGTAAAATCCACCATGATAGCGTGGAAAGCATCCATTGTAAGCACTGGAGGGGACACCATGCAGGTAGGCCCTGAGGTAGATGAGAAGAGAGTCAAGCACTGTCGAATGTGTTTCTGAGCCAGAAAGAACAGCACACATGGTGACAATGAGAATCTGACTTTCTCCAAGATTTTTTTTCTTTTTTTTTAATTAGGTATTTTCCTCGTTTACATTTTCAATGCTATCCCAAAGGTCCCCCATACCCACCCCCCCAATCCCCTACCCACCCACTCCCCCTTTTTGGCCCTGGCGTTCCCCTGTACTGGGGCATATAAAGTTTGCAAGTCCAATGGGCCTCTCTTTGCAGTGATGGCCGACTAGGTCATCTTCTGATACATATGCAGCTAAAGACAAGAGCTCCCAGGTACTGGTTAGTTCATATTGTTGTTCCACCTATAGGGTTGCAGTTCCCTTTAGCTCCTTCTCCAAGATTTCTTGAGGAATGAGTGTCTGATACTCTGCCTTCTCTGTCTCTCAGATCTTCCCAGCATGGAGACATATTTGTTTCTCTCCCCCTTCCCCGAAGCTGGGCTTACAAGTGTCTACTTAGGCACCTGGGAGAGGGGGCAGAATATGAAGAATCATTTATTTCAGGATCTGAATAGCTGCTTTCTGAGTGCAACACACATTAAGTTTCAAATAATAAGTATTTTACACAGACCTCCACACATTCTTTATGGATCCCTAATGGGTGCTCTATCACATTTCCTGTCATTACTTAATCTTGTATCTATTGACAGCCCTTGGTGTCTGTAGAAAATGGGTATCAGGATCCCTGAGGATACCAAAATCCACAGGCAGTCAAGACCCTTAAATAAAATGCTGTGAATCTCATATAATACCTAACAAAATGTAAATGCCATGCAATTGTTCGGCCTATTGTTTAGAGAATAATGCCAACAAAACTAAACTCTATTTATTCAAAACAGATAAAAGGTGTGTTTTTGATATAAGGTTTATAGAATCTAAACATATAGAAACTGAAAGTATAGAGCATTGACTACATACACAAACACACACATGCACCTGGACACACACACGTACACACACTTGCACATAAATGTGCATAAACACAAACATGTATGTATACATATATATTCACAAACACACATGCATGTACCTGAACACACACATGTGTACACACACACATACACACATACACTTATACACATGTACCCTAACAAACACATATACACACACTTGCACACACACATAAACATTTACATACACATACACACAAACACACATGAGTGCACCTGAACACACACACACACATGCACATGTACACACACACACACACACACACACACACACACACACACACACTGCCCTCAGTCACCACATCCCTGTCTTCCCCAGTCTTTCATTAGCTCTCACAACCTTACCATCTTTAAGAGAATGGCTGATGATGGATCCTGCAATTTGGGTTTACCTGGTACTTTCTCATGACTGAATTGAGGTTATTCATGCTTGGCAGAAGTCCCACAGGGATGAAATGGAGCAGCCCTTTCTGTGCCCATCCTGTGATGCTGTGACATGACTCCAGAGTTGAGGAGTCTCCCTTCACTGTAAACACCCTTTTGCGCTTCTGATAAGCCTCTTGTGAAATGCTTCAAGAATGGCAAATTCCCCGACCTTTGTCTATTGTTCAAACATTAGTTTTAGTGCCTGCTAATGGGTCCTAAATGAATTACATATTAATAATCAGGATGCCCAGTAGAGATTTTCTACTTCCTTCAACTTTTGACATTGCCATTCTTCTATAGAGAACTTTGGCCTTCACACACACACATATGTATATAGAGATATAATATAGATACCCACACGTATGTATGTATGTATATGTATATGTAATATAGATACTCATTTATTCAGGTGCTTCAGCAAGCCATGTGGGTTGTTATTTAGTCAATGTGCTACAATCTGCATTGGCCACCGGAAGCCATTCATTTGGTACCTATGTCCTTTCCATGTGTTCCCTCCTGGAATACATCAAATTCTGCTAAAAACATGCCCATCCGGACTTGGAATATTCTAATCCCCATCTGGAAGCAGCCATCTCTCCAGGGTCCTCAGGCAACTTCATGATTGCCTGAACCTCCGAGAATCCTCTTCTTGGTGCCATAGACCACTCTCCAGGCCATAGACTTGGACAGCATGTTGCTGAGGGCTGAGACAATTGATATTTGTATATCTCAGCAGTGAAAGATGTGGTTCCAAGACTAGGTGATGAGTTTCCACTTTCATCATCAACTTAGAGGACCTCCACGGTGCATATCAATGTCCAGAAAACCTCCAGACCCACTGTATTCAGTGTATGTCCTTATTTTCTCAGGCTCCTGTGTGCAACCAGTGCTACCAGTTTCTCAGCATCCCACGCTGCTCTCCTGCTCACCCTTCTGAGCCGCCCAACCAGTGAGTCTCAGGGTCTGTGACTTCCCTCGCCTGGATTGCCACATTGAACTCTTCAAACACATATTTTAATTTTAATTTAATTTATTATTAACACTGAGTCTGTATATGTATGGTGTGTGTGTTTGTGATTTGGAGTCAGGGGGTACACGCAGGTGCCATAGCCTGAGTATGGAGGGAGGAGAGCAAGTTTCTGGATTCAGGCCTCATCCTTCCATCAAGCTCAGATGATCGGGGTTGGAGCAGCGCTTTGATCTGCTGACGCATCTTGCTGGTCATTGATATGCATTTTTAAACAAAGTAAAAGAAAGAAATGGGAGCACAATGACTATGTTTCCAAAATATCTATTTTTTTCTCACTCTGCGGACATGAAAAGCAGGGAAAGCATAGACCTAAATGGGAGGAGTCAGAGGGAGAGAAGATTCTTCAGGGAAGCATCTACAAGCCATGCCCCCTCTCACAGACAACACTTCGTTAGATTAAGTTATTGCTTCCAGTAATTTTCCACATCGACTACTGAAACTAAAATAAACAGAATTTTCCGGTTTTGGAACTGTTTGGCAGTAACCATAAAATCGGTCAAAGATTTATTACTAACTTATCAGGGGGAAAGTTTTTTCTGCTTTCAGTGTGTGACAGGGCCGAGCAGAACGGAGGAGGCCCCACTCCATTGACAAATAAACCCTGCGAATTTTGACATAATTAACTCTCATTGCTTTTATTGCCCCAGCTGAATGTAGGGTGAGTGGCCATCGTACTTACAGCTTGGCACGTGGCCTCCACTGTTGGGGGAAGAAACAAGATGCAGGCGTCATCACAGGGCCTCCAGATGAAAGTGACAGGAGACAGACATTCTCATTCTTATCTCAGGGGCCCACTCGAGTTTCAGAAGTGGGAGAAGCACAGGGGTGTCTGGTGATCAGCTGCAGCTTCTTATGGCTGTGTCATTGCCCGGTTCCATGAGTGTCCAAATGAGAGGCTCAGCTTGAAGGAATCCGTCTCATCCATAATTCAAACCGTTTAACTCCTCGGAAGAGATGTGCCAGCATTTGCTTTCTAATTAAGATGTGAGCACAATTCGGTGGACTTTTAAAACTTTACAACCTTTTGGGTTTACTTTGGACACGTCTACGTTATTGTAATTTTCTTCCCTACCCACATTTGTGGCTAGTTGAACAAAGCTACATTCAGCGGGACTTCTTTCTTAAATGGTGGCTGCTGTCCACCCTTTTGATAATACACATGGCACTGTCATCCCCATCTGTGTTGGGCTATCCTGGGACACACACACAAGCCTGGACTGGACATTCCTGTAGTGTGCTTCTGGTGAGTTATGCCGGTGAGATCTCTTTAACCCGGTCATCAAAATTCTTTGCTTTGCTGACCGTAGGCTAGTCCAGGAGTGCCTCAAGCCTGTTGTATCAAAAGGGGCCCTTCAAAGGGCCTCTTGGAGTAGACACAAGATGAAGCTAGCAGGGTTCATACACGAGAGTGACTCTCCACTAAGATGTATCCTGAGTTTAGTCACCAAAGAAAGAGAGAAGACACTCAGGCCCACCCCACCACTCCACTACCCCCCACCCCAAACCACCCTCCCCACCCCACCCCACCCCACCCCCGAACCACGGTGTATTTGCTGAGTTCAGAATCCCTTCCCTGGTGGCGTGTGACCTTGCTGTGCCCTGCTCTCCGAAGGTCTGAGTCACCACTGTGGCAAAGGAGTCAGAGGGCTCCTTGTAGACACAAGGGAACAGATAGCACCTTTTAGGAGCCATTGAATCAATGTCAACTGTAGCTTAGGGCATGTCAGGGCTGTAGGAACGGAATACAATTCTATAGGGTGTGAACCAGGCTACAGAACAATAGAAAGAGAGACGGTGTGTTTATGATTAATAAGAAAAATCACGGCCTTTATTTATCCTGGCGCCGTGCCAGCCTGTGGGCCACAGATAGGTGTGTGAGGCCCTTTGTTGTGGAAGCCAGCATGGCAGTAAGTATGTAGGAAGAACCTTCTTCCATTGGCTGGGAAGGCAGCAAGAGGGAGAGAGAAAGTCAGTGCTTTGTGCTGTTTTGCATTTCCTCCTGGGGTGAAAGCAGCAAGGTTTGCCCAGAGTCCTGGCTTGTTAGTGTCCTAACTGCCAACACCACCAGCAAAAACTCTCATAGAAGCCGGGCGGTGGTGGCGCACGCCTTTAATCCCAGCACTTGGGAGGCAGAGGCAGAGGCAGAGAGAGGCAGAGGCAGAGAGGCAGAGAGGCAGAGGCAGAGAGGCAGAGGCAGAGAGGCAGAGGCAGAGAGGCAGAGGCAGAGAGGCAGAGGCAGAGAGGCAGAGGCAGAGAGGCAGAGGCAGAGAGGCAGAGGCAGAGGCAGAGGCAGAGGCAGAGGCAGAGGCAGAGGCAGAGGCAGAGGCAGAGGCAGAGGCAGAGGCAGAGGCAGAGGCAGAGGCAGAGGCAGAGAGGCAGAGGGGCAGAGAGGCAGAGGCAGAGGCAGAAAGGCAGAGAGGCAGAGAGGCAGAGGCAGAGGCAGAGGCAGAGGCAGAGGCAGAGGCAGAGGCAGAGGCAGAGGCAGAGGCAGGCAGATTTCTGAGTTCGAGGCCAGACTGGTCTACAGAGTGAGTTCCAGGACAGCCACGGCTACACAGAGAAACCCTGTCTTGAAAAACCAAAAAAAAAAAAAAAAAGCTCTCATAGAGAGATCTGGCACCTCATCTTATGCCATTCGGCAACACAGTGATCCTGGAAAGCCCCACGTGATTGAACAGGGACGACCGGAAGCTCATCAAGTGTCTGCACTGCACTTCGCTCCAAGGATCCCCGTCTCAGCACCACCGGATAAAAGACAAGACAGATGGTTAAATACAGAATGGGAGCTGGTTCTTCACACTACAAGATGCTGCTCTGTTTCCTCTGCGACTCCTGGGTTGACTTGCTCTAAAGTAGACACCACAAGATGCAGTGACTCTTGGATCCAGGTCAGAGGCAACAGAAAGGCCACCAGGAAGTAGGGTGGAGGCTCCCGGGTTGTGAAGAGGCAGGGTAAACTTTGAGCTCCCACGTATTGGCATCTTGCACGGCACAGACCCAGGATGGTCAGGTTTTATTACCTTTCGGAGAAGCCAGGAGCACTGAATGCTGGAAGTTTTCTAACTGTGTTTGCGTTGGCAGCAGATTTTAGCTTGCATTTCAGTCATGTACCTGTGAACAGCATTTGGTTCACAGGCCGTGACCTTCACCGTGTGGCATCTCTGGAACAATTCCAGGAACAGAGTCTGAGGGTGGAGGAGTAGAAGGCAAAAGGGGGCCTCAGACAGTGCTAAAGCAGGGACAAGCCCTGGAAAAAGTAAGACCTGAATAAAGTTGAAATGGTTAGCCCTCTAGAGGGATCTGAAGGAAGGCATGTGCTGAGGTGAAGGGGATATCGCCAAGTGTGTGGTACCTGCCTTTAGTTATAGCACTCAGGGGGCAGAGGCAAGGCAGATCACTGTGAGTTCGAGGCCAGACTGATCCATATAACAAGTCCCAAGCCAGACAGGGATACATAATGAGACCTTGTCTCAAAGCAAAACATAACAAGAAAGCAAAATTAAAAGGGGGTAATAAACTGAGAAGAAATGACTGGGTATGACGGACTATATAACCTAAACTATCTGGATATTCAATGAAAATAAGAATCACACCAACCAACCAAAACAACAAAGCAAAGACAAAATGGAAGTGAATGCAAACCCCACCCAGGCATTGGGACCACGTGCCGTATAAAGAGCAGTATATAAAACCTGAGAGGTAGGTAAAGCCATTTAACCCTCACGATGCCAGCAGGTGCTCATCTCGGCTCCTCTCACATCAGAGATGAAGAAACTGTCCACAGCTACCTAGGATCACTCACTGCCTAAGATCACGGCTCACAGTGGATTCCAGATTTGTTCTCTATTTCCATGCTGGGTCCTAAAACCAGAAGTGAGAGCACATAAGATGGACTCACCTTGGCTCATCAATGCCTGCTTCCCAGGAGACTTAAATGAGGAGAGAGTCTGCTTAGCTCCATCCTGTTACCTGAGCTGGGTAAACCAATCCTGACCAGAAAAAGCAGGGGCCCACACTGTATCAATGTCCCATTCCCCAGGAGTGCCCTCTCAGACCTTGCTTAATGAAGTATAACAAGTCTAAGCCACGGTTCTTACCCACCAGTAAATAGAGGGCATACCATTCAGGTGAAAGGGAAAAGACCAGGGGCCCATGTCTCACCCTAGAAGAAGAGGCAGAAAGATGGTAAGTTCCAAGCCAGTCTGGGGGACATAGTGAGAGGCTGTCTCAAGAAACCCAAATAAACAAGATGGAAAAGAAAAGAAAGAAAAATATCTTGACTCTAGTCCTATCGAGAATGGACAGAGATAAGCTACGTGGGAACTTGGGTTGTTCATGCCAGACAATGAGATTCAGGAAACCACCAGCCCCTTTCCCTCCTCAAAACAGCCAGAAGCACCTATAATTTCCAAAGGAGAATCTCCTCACTGCTCTCAAGAGCTGAGTGACAGAACACACTAGAGAGGACAGTGGGGTTAGGGCGTGGATGCTCCTGACCTCCACTCACATCCCCAGGGCCTCTGCCCTTATAAACTTCTCTGACCCTCTGATCAAAGTCAGTCTAGGATGTAGCAGGTTTGCAGAATCAAAGCTCACATACCCACACCTCCCCACCAGCTTTGCAGTGCACACTTCAGGTGGAATAAATTAAAAAAAAAAAAAAAGAGCTCGGCAGGGAGTTAAAATAAAAACCCATAATATTCCACAAAGGCACATACTTTACTTCCATTATCATGAACTAGGAACACATGGATAAAGCTTGCCTGATGTTTCCTGGCCAGCAGTCAGTTCAAAAGGAACAGGCCCGGGCGTGCCAGCGGCAGCAGACACTCTATTCACTCTGGCGTTATTAAATAACAATTTATAATGATTTATACATTTAATTTACATGGCTGCCCTTAGAAATCTAATTGCACAGCAGCCCTGCCATCTTCTGATGTGCCGGCTAGAAACAGGACAGTGTAGGCAGTTGGTTCTCAGGAGGTTTTCTGTAGAGGCAAAGTAGGAGGCCTAGTGGCTCAGGACCATGGGGGAAATCAGAGTGTCCTGAAATGTCAGAGCCCTGGAGTTGAGAGTTTCCTAGACCTAAGAACTCATAGGCTTAGGAGGCCCAGCTTGGTGTGTTCTGAAGACAGGGGCTGGTCACAAATCAGCCTGACTTCCAAAACTTTTTGTTTCCTCTGTGATATCAATTCAGTGAGAATGACAAAGACTACTGCACACTGATGTTGTCATGGCTACTTGGGAGACAGGGTATATGGGAGTACCTTGACATTTTGCAGAGCTATAAAGAACTAGAGAGGCTGGCAGGACATTAGATAGAGCACACACAGCTCACCAGTGGTTCCCTGTCCTTAGCTGGAATCATCTCAGGTACTAAGTTTTATTTGCTGGAAGCCGAGGCTGGGGCCACTGATTCCAGAGTTCCTACCCAGACAGCATGCCACTTTCTAGCTAAGAACCAAACTGCGAAGTATCTTATCTCCCTGAAGGAAATATCTAGTGTGAGCAGTGAGGAAGAGAGGAACCTTCTCTCAAAGGTTGAATGTCTCGTAGTGTAGTGTTTAGCTCGTTTATTATAATGAGAGGGACAGAGCCAGCATGGTCATTGGCCATCAACTTGGAGAAAAAATATGCGTTAGCACTTTGCATGAGTGAATCTCAGGAGTGTATGGAGTGCTCATGTGTATAGAGTAAAATATGAATGTGTGTATCTTATTGTACAGGTGTTTTAGATGCGTACTATGTGATGTATGTGTGTGCTGTATGGGGATTATGTGGTCATATATCATGTACTGGGTGAGAGTGAGTAAGGTATGAATGTAGTTTAGGATCCACATGACTCTTGGGCATGTGTGTTACATATGTGGTCAGTGCTCTGTGTAGATATGGGTATGATACGTTTCTGGTGAGTGTTCCCCATATGTGGGGCCATTTCTGTCTGCATAGCATATGTGGGATATGTGTAGCATACAGCAGTGTTTGTGGTATCTGTGCAGTGTGAATGCTATGTGTGGTGTGTGAACCATGGATGTGCAGTGGGGGGGGGGGGCACGTTTTAGCATGCATGCGATACGTGTGTAATGGCCTATTAGAGGAATGACTCATCAGTTTTCAGTTCATCAGCAAGCAGACCTCTCTTTTGGGTCAGAGTTCAGTAGATGCTGACAGCCAGGGTGAGCTGAGAGGAGAAGACAATAGGAGGTGAAACAAACCAGAGAGAGCAAGCACAGGTTGACTTACTGGTGACAAAGGCTGGCTCCAAAGACAACGTCCTTGAAAAAGTAAACAATGCAAGCTGAGAGTGATAGCCTCATTTCTGAATTCTTTTACTTTCCTTTAATTTTAGCAATGGCTGCTATGCACACGATTCTGAAGGGTGCTCTATCAGCTGTGACAGAGGCCCCACCAGGTATCCAGCCCACCCAGCTTTGGGTTCAAGGTCTACCCGTGGCTGGTTCCCTTCCTTTCCTTTGGAACAGGTCAGGGCAGGTCCCCTGTGAGCTCAGCACGGAGGCGGTGGTGTCAGTGTTTCTGCAGAGAGGTCTGGGGAGGGAGGTGGTTGTGAAAGACATGGAGGAAGCCTAGCATAGAAGGGTAACCACATCTTATAGTGGAGGGGATTTATTGTAAGGCTGGACATTAGTGGAGATAGGACCGAAGCAGACTGCAGGAATTGCAGCAGGCAACTCCTCAGAAAGTCCCCTGGGAGGTATTCCAGTCGGAACCAGTCTCCTCCCTCTTCACACTGAGCAAATGCTTTCTAGTCTCTCATGCTCTTCCTCTGGCCTGCGCAGATTCTTCAGAGATGCACCAGGATGCTTACTGTATCCCCCCTAGCCAGCCGCTTGGTAAATTGTATTAATTTCTAAAGTCAGATTTAACCAGCTTCAGGAATTTCAATGATAATTTTTCCTGTTGGGACTATGAGGGCAAGAGGGCCTTTCCCTTGGTCTGATCCACTAAAAAGAGCTCCAACTCCCCAAAGGCTTAGCTCAACTAACCCCCAGGGTCTGCTACTATACTCAGTCCAATTCTGGCTGGGGGCGGAGGGTATCTGTGCCTCATCTCTGTCAAACCTGGATGGAAATTCCTGAGGTGTTCAGTGGGGGTGTGGGAGGGTCTTCAGGCATTTCCCATCCTGACTTATGAGGCTCCATATCACAGAACGGAACTTGTTGTCCATATCAGTGCAGCCCCATCTCCCCAACACACACACACATACACACACATACACACACACCACAACTTTCCTTGCTGAAGCCACCAATGGTGTGCTCACACTAGACAGGAGGAAATACTTAAATAAAGCTAGGCCATAACTATCCAATTAGGAGGTTGATTGTAAGAGGAGATTTCTGTTTTCTTGGGCCTCCTTAACCTAAAGAAACAACCACTCCATGGCACAGCATCCTCATGCAAAACCAAAGCTGGTCCACAGTCAGAGGTCTATGAATGAAAAGACCTTGGAAGGAGGGCTGGTAGGATGGCTCAGTGGGTACAGATGCTTGTCTCCAAGTTTGAGAAGCTGAATTCAATCCCTTGAGTCCCCGTGGAGGAAGGACAGAATTTGCTCCAGCAAACTGGCTTTTGTCCTCCATGCTATGGGTGTGTGTATGTCTGGTGAGGACCGTACCACCCCCATCCCCCACCCTCCACCCTACAGTTTATTTCTGGAGTTTTTCATTTAGTATTTTCATACTGCTAGCTTCTCACTTGACATCTTCCTGAGACAGAGACATGTGGCTCCTCCATCTAGGGTAAGGTTCCTGGTACCGTCTCTGCTCCTTTATCCAATACCATGCCCCACTCAGGCTCCTCTACATCCTTTCAAAAGTCAATCTGAAGCCCCCACTGTGTCACTTCTTATATGTCTTCCTTTACCTCCAAGCCTATGCCCATGCTCAGGTGGGCTCACTCCACCTATGCCGTGCCCAACTTAGCTGTTATCCACTAACAAGCAATGCCTATGAACTTGTCCCTTTTCACATAAACGTCTCAGCACATCCCTCTGGGCATAGGTATGAATACTCCACATGACTGTTGTGGTCGTAAGTCAAGAACCATGCCCCATAGAGCCATTGTCTCAAGAACCCACCATTTTCCCCTAAAAAGATCATATTGTATATGAGTTTAGGTGTTCTTAGGCAACATGTTAATTTCTCTCACTTTGGCAACATTTTTTTTTCTGTTGGCATGTAATAGTGAAAACTATAAAAATTATTTTTTCAAAAAGGTACCTGCCCCAACGGCCCACCCTTTATCCTCCCTTGTCTTTTGGCAACGATGTTGCCTGGTACCCTTGCCATCTGCTACATTGAACTGGTCTTAAGTTGCTGGTACAGTGGCAGTGGCTGACCAGGTATGTTAGTCGGTGCTCAGTTCTCATTCTCTAGGTTCTCCCACTGGTGTTTGATGAGGCTGGTTACCTGCTTCTTAGAATTCCTGATCTTGTGTTACATACACATAAATGAGCCTGTATATGTGCTCACAGAAACATAACATGACACCCTTGTTACATACCTGTTTACAGTAAGATCTCTTTCTGCAAATAGAGCCACACATGAACTGAGTCTGGGGTGATTGAAGTCATTTAAATTCACCTCATGGACTCCGGGAACCCCAGACTTCTAGACTAAATAAAATCACAGCACAGGATCTTTAAGGGACACACCCCTCTTCTGAGATTTTGATAATGTCGGGTATGGTCCTCACGATCTAGTTAACCACAGCCTCCTACCTGACTGCATGACTGTAGTCAATACTGGACCGTGGCTCAAGAGAACATGCTCCATTCTAGGAACCTGAAGCTTGGAATTTCTTGGTCACTACAAACAAATATTCACTTTTTCAGTCCTGTCAAGGGGCCAGCTAGCTAACACTTATGAAAGATCTTCAGTGTATGTGACCTCAAGATAAAGAACATGAACGTTGGTTAATTTACTTAAATATACCCTTTGATTCACAAAGAAATAATAAGAATATCTTTTTTAGCCATTTCCTAAGACTGATATCTGACCAACTGGCTTCCTGGTGCACACACATCAATAGGCACAAGATGAGATGTCTATGAAGAACCCTGGACAGAAGGAGTGTCCTCAGCTCTGCAATTCAGGATGACTCAACAGAATAGATAGCAAACATACAGAGGGTGTAGAAATGAGACGCTTTGCTGAGAATGCATAGATTGGGGCAAGTCACTACATAAGCAAGGAGCTGTGAGTAAATATGACTCGCATGCTGACCTCTGACCTCTGGCTGCTATTAGAGTGGGCCATAAGAGCTGAACATCCAAGAACTGCATTTAGGTCTCCCCTCTCCTCTTTGCTCCTTCCTTCCTTCCTTCCTTCCTTCCTTCCTTCCTTCCTTCCCTCCCCCTCCCTCTCCCCATCCCTCTCCCCGCACCAGGTGTGTGTGTGTGTTGAAGCAAGTTCACCTCTATATTTTGTGATTTCTGTGCCTTTTTGTTTTCTCTGTTCTTCTGCCTCAATGGATGTAGAATGAAACCCTTACCAGAGACCAAGCAGACGCTAGCACATTTTGGCTGTTCTTGGACCTTCCAACTTCCAGAACCTAAAGCCAAAACCAACTCATTTTTCTTGAGAATTACTCAGTCTCTCAGGTGCTCCATTATAGGAACCAAAGGACTAAGAATACGGTCTACAAAGGAATGCCACAAAATGGACCGCGGCCAGTGTGAAGCCAGAGATGAGGGACTTGGATTTGGGGTGGAGGGAATCAGCTACTTCCAGCATGTCTCCTTCCTCCTGCTCTTGTCCCAGCCCCTGGACCACAGCTTCCCTGAGTATCTCTAGGAACACTTCCTTTTACTGTGGGCTGGTGGAGTTTAACCCTGAAAACCAAACAAACTCTGTCCAAGACAAGCATTGAATTTGTCTTGGCAGGTACCCTATAGATGAGGCGTGTGAATGTTGGTTAATTTGTTTAAATCCACCCTTCTGTTCCCAAAGCCTGTGAGTCCCCTCTTTAGCACTTTCCCAAGGCAGCTGTGCAACTGAGTGCCTTCCTGGTGCACTCCTGTCAACACTAGGAAGAAAAGGTGTGTGCCCAGAGCATGGAGAAAGATGATGTGAGCCTTCAGGACCATTCAGCTCCCAGACTCATGATGATATAAAATGGCAAAGGTGATGTAAACATGGTGTGGCTATCAAATTCCTTCTCTGCCAAAGGCAGCATCTGGTCAGATAACCACTGGGAGTTAGGATTCATCAGCTCTCTCCTTTTTCCATCATCTCTGATTCAGGTAAAGGTAATCTATTTGTCAATTTGTGAAACACTTTAAAGATATACTTGTGAGCTTGGGTGGATTCTCCACAGATGAAAAGATTCTGTTTTCTCTTGTTCTTCTATAGTTGAGAAGGCTGGAGTTTGGATTTGTGGAGAATGTACTACATGGTCCAGAGAGTCCTAAGGCAATAGACTTAGAGGCAGTGGGGAGGAAGTTATGATGAAGGGCTCAGCCACCTGGTATAGGACAGGGCTCCGGCTATCCCTGTCACCCTTGCTCTCAGAGCTACTGGGTACATGGGGAAAACTGAATTACAGGCTTCCTCGGAGCTGTGTACCCATTGCACTGGTCAAGCCTGATCCAGAAAGGCTCACATCAAAGCATGTGAGAGTACACTGAACTCTGTTTTCTAGTACTTTCTTCTTTGAGACTACACCTGTATTTGAGTTGAGTTCACAGGAGTGGTAGGATAGGCCAGCCTACCTGGAGTCTGATGAATGTTTCAACAAGAACTATGCCCTTGACCAACTTCCAGCTTCTCAGACAGTTGACTCTTCCTCCAATTTCCCATTCCTCGGAGATCCTGTGTTTACAGGCAAGCATAGCTGCAGGTTGATCAACACCGCAGAAGTACCTATATAGAAAGTAAACAATAACAAGTCACAAACACCTCTTAGCCCTAGGTGCACACTTCATTCCGATATTACTGAGAACTCTAGAAGGGAAAAGCCATTCGTGTCCCCCTTGCCTTCAAAGGAGAAGAAGCTCAATCAAGAAGTAGATTATTAGCTTGTCTGTAGCGAGGACGTACAATGAAGCAACCAGATAAGAGGCAGGAAGAACGCTGGCTTTCCATACATGTACTGTGAACCATAGACTACTTCTCTAAGTAATTGGGATTCACTTTACAGGGGTGACAATGAAAAACAGGGTACCCATGTAAGGCAGAAAAGCATTTCATTAAATGCACTCCAGCATGATGAGGGCTAAAATGCTGCCAGCAGATTCACTGGGGTTCCCCAGATGTGCACAGATTTACCCTAAGATCCTGCACTCCATAGCATTTATATAAGAGCAGTACTGGATGTGGACCAGATCTGGAACTCTGTTCCTTTTGCATGGCAAACACAGGCCTTGCTGCAGTGACACACTCATGGCCGGATGCTGGAAATCCATCCTGTCTTGAAAACAGGAGCACTGTTCAGAGTCAGGCTAGGTGGACTTTGTTCTTGGAGTGATATTTGAAGGCAGAAAGCTGGCCCTTTAGAATCTGGATAGGACGTAATTACAAGTTTCAGCTGTGATATTGAAAAAAAAATGAGTCTATCCCTTGCAACCAGAGATGGCAAGAACTAAGTACTGAGTATTCCACCGACAGGAGGACTGCCACACTGGAGTGGAGAAGGCTGGTATACAACACAGAGCCTTGCAGACAAAATCTGGAGTCACTGACAAATAAGACTACCTGGAGTTAGGTATACAGTGTGGTTGTTTGCTACAACACATCTTCTGATGGCATCACCACAGGCAATCTCATTCACCATCTCGTTACTCTTCTGTCCGTTTGTTTACAGGGAGAACACTTAAGCAGATGTCAAGCACATAATTCAGTGTAATTAACTGGCTGCCGTGCGCTGCATCTGCTCTCCTGTACTTCCTTAGCTGAGAGCCATGCATCTGTGCCTTTTGACCAGCGTCTCCCCTCTGCTCCATCTCCAGCCCTTGTACTCCCAGTTCTGCTATATGGGTTTGACCATTTGGTTTCCACTTTGTGTCGTATCTTCTGGGTTCATCCACATTAGTGCAAACAACAGGATTCCCTTTTTGTTACTGAGTATCATTCTAGTGTGTGTGTAAACACATGATAATTTCTTTTTTTATGCATGTGTGTGTGCAGGAGAGCTTGTGTGTGTGTGTGTGTGTGTGTGTGTGTGTGTGTGTGTGTGTGTGTAGGCTAGAGGACAACCTCTGTTGCCATCCTCAGGAATGTTGTCCTGTTTCTTTGTGTTGTCCAGGGTCCCTTATTGGTCTGGAGTTCACTAATTAAGCCTGCTTGGCTAGACAGTGTACTCCAGAGCGACTCTGTCTCCCTGTCCCCAGTGCTGTGATCACAAACACCATACCAGACGTGCCGACTTGGGTTCTGAGGATCCACTCCAGCTTTTCATGCTTACAGGGCAAGTACCTTGGTAACTGAGCCATCACCTCTATCTTTATATTACAGTTTTTATTTTCATTACTCCATCTGTGCACAACAAGGCTGATTGCATACCCTGGTTATTGCAAAGGCCTTCTGCACACAACAGAGGATCCCCTGGCAGCCATGTGCTGCTCCCCTTCCCTTAGGAGGAAGAAATGTAAAGATTTGGTTGTGAGCTATTGCTTATAATTCTTTAATTCTAACTAGTGAAGTGCACTGATCTTTGATCATAAAGATATAGTCTTTTTTAAAATAGAAGACTTGCTCATGAGCTACAGATCCGGGGGGTGGGGCACAGGTGACTGTATGGAAAGTTCTCACTTCAGCCTCCAAGGCCTCCTTGTCACATACTAAAGTGCTTAAGGTTCTGTTCTGCTCCAGCCTGGTGCCCAGGGTGTGGATCTCTGCAAATTCTGCTTCTCCTGTTTTACGCTCTTGAAAACACTCCCCAAGTGGACAGAGCTGGAGAGCCAGCCTGTCCCAGGCCTCAGAGAAAGAATTTCTGAGAAGGCTGAGCCCACTGAGAATTTACCAAGATGATTGAATTTGGATAAATACTATGGGATACAGCAAATCAAAAGTATATATTTAGTGATTTGGGGACTAAAAGTATTCAAAATGTGAAAGAAAATATGACCATTTTACCCAGTCCCCTGTAAGAGAGCAACTACATAAAATGAGGCTCACCAACTCATTTTCCCAAATCAATGACTCCGTTCCAACCTTTCCATAAAATTATGTACAGTTTTACATGTAACTACTAATAGTTATGTACACACACACACTTACACACTTATACACATTTACACACACACATTCACGCACTCATATACACATACACAAAGATACACACTCACACATACACATTTACACTCACACACACACAAAGATACACACACTCTCACACTCAGATACACACACACACACTTACACATACACACATCAATTGTAGCAATTTGTTCCTTCACAAGAACACACTTGTAGAGTGTTCTAAGAGATGTCTGTTCGTCAGCTACCTCTTGCTAGTCTGTTACATCCTAGCTCCCTCATTATGTTCTAGCACTCTCTCACAAACACCCAGTACGTCTGGGAACACTGAGGCTAGCTACTGTCAGAAGCCAGGCTGGCCAATCAGATCACACCAAAATGTAGCTCATGACCACTGAGCAGACCTGAAAAGGACCAGCATACCGGAAAAGGCCCAGAACTTTGTCACAGTTACACGCCCTGCGCTACTTACACGGTACATTCATTACATATACCAGAAATGTTTGCCTAGCAGGGAATGCAAAACCAACTACCAATCAAGAATGTCTTATCTTATATCATGCTAGCCTGCTGAAGAAAAACATAGAAAATATTTTCCCGTGTCCTGATAAAGTATAATCAAAGAAAAAGATAAGCAGTTCATGTCACGAAGCTGCCAGGTAGGAGACCCAGATGGGAGATGTGCAAAAGAATCAAGTGCAAGGAAGAGGGGGAAGGTAATGATGGAACTAGTCTTTGCTACTATAACTACTCCCAGCAGTGACCTGGCTGGCATCACTGCCTTAGGCAGATTGCTAAAGGTCCCCTGTAAAACTAGAGCTTGCTCAGGGTGAAATCCACTGACTGACATTCCACACAGTATTGACGGCCTTGGAAATGCCACCTCCAGCCTACTGCTTATGTAAGAGGAGGGTCAGCCACTGAGGGTAAAGAACACTGACCCCAATCCACTGAGCCAAATGGCCAACTCAATGGCTGTCTTTTCCCTGACCTTGCCTGACCACCCCTAAGGAGGTTTACCTTGGAGGCAAGAGCAGAGTGCAGCTTGCACTGTGCGTGCCCTAAGCTAAGCTGGCATGAAATGTGCTTGGCTCTCCCCTAGAACCCAAGCAAAGTCTCTCCACATGTCCCTCCCACCCCGCTTCTGCGAAGTACCTCAAAGACAGCATGTATGCACCCTGATAGATACAACTCTGAACTCTCAACTTAAATATGCCATTTTAAACTACCATGGAGTTCGTCATCTATTTAACAGGGCTGTTAAAAGGCCCTGTTTGTTCACCAAGGCTAAGGCAGGGAACTCAGGACCATGCTCCACGGCAATGGTGACCATAAGCAGTAGTTTACCCTAAAGATTAGTCCCAAGCCCTCAGGAACAGGTAGCTGGCTCCAGCCAGGCTGCACATGTGAACTGATACTCAAGTCTTAAAGGTCGTTCCCTTGAGTTTCTATTTCAAACTTTCAGCCTGTGAAACTAAAAGATTCGGAGATCTAAGATATGAGGGCAGAGGGAAGCAGGTAAAAAAAAGTGTGTGTGTGTGTGTGTGGGGGGTGCTAATATTTACCTCCATTATCATGAAGAGATTAGTCTGCCTTCTGGTACACTTGAACAAGGCGATGGTGATTGGTGACTGCTCAAGTGTTTAACTTTTTTTTTTTAATTGCAAATGCCAGCACAAACCAGTTTTGAACACACTTGCATTAAAACTGTTCCGCCATTTGAAAACTCTGATCAAGAGATGCCAAGTCCTGGCTGGCGAGGAGAGCCAGAGTTTGTGGAACTATTAGGGTAGATTAAATGAAGCCTAATAGCACTTAGCACTTCAAAGCCCATGGAACCATTAACTAATTAATCCCCACCATTCCCCCTTCAGGTACATAAACAGCTATTATCTTCCTCCTTACAGTTGGGTAGATGAGGCATCTTCCTGGCCCCAGATGAAATCGGGGTATAGCAAGGATAAAGGCAGACTTTTCTACTCCATGCTCAATGCATGCTCACTTCTTCTTGGATACTATTTTCTTCCAGAGATTGGTGGACAGGTTTTTACTTAGAATTTCAAAGACTTGGACTCTCATTCCTCCACATGGCTGTTTCTGACAAACGTTACGAGATGCTGCCTAAAGTTGTGACTCACTGGAAAGCTGGAGAGGCAGGGTTATCAGCTAAGGAGTGTAACTGAGTCAGCTGGTTTCATCTGGACCTCTCTGCATCTGTGCAGAATGCTTTCAAAACTGTGCAGTGCACAGGATGGTTTCACCGCACACACGCCTCATTCTCCTTAGCAAAGTGCCACACTGGATCCTGCCCTAGAATGGGAAAACTTCCCACGGCTCTACTCTACAGAGTGAGCAGCTGGTGATGGCACCACTGGGCAAGATCAGAATGCCGCAGCTCCCACGAGCAATGCGCTGTGCCGAGTTATTAACTGCCTAGGAAATCTAGAAAGAGAACTCCGGCTGTTGTAAATCTGTAACCTCACTATGTCTTTTGTGCTGACTGGGGAATTTCTCCAAAACCCTGGCAGAGGTGGCAAGTCTTTCAAGGGTTTTTAGTCAGGGAAAAAACCTGCAGGGTCCCCTCTGAGCCAGTAAAATAGCACGTAAGATATCTGAAGCCAGAGGAAGCATCAGGAACGAGCAGTAAGCACTTGGTCTGCTACACAGAAGGCAGCATGCTAAGTGCCTCAAGGCTTGAACTCTGTACAGAGCCATGGGAGAACGGGGTCGAAAGTCAGTGCCAGACATCCCAGTGCCCAGGGAGCCCCTCCTCCTGCTGTACAAGCTGGCTTCACAATTCTTCTGCTTTTAGATTCTTTTGTGAGATTTTCATTTTGTTTTATTTTGGACTTTGCTCTGATGAAGTCCCTAAACCCTCCTCCAGAAAAACTGCTGGAAAGTGGGTGAAACTCTCTCGTGGGAAAAGAAATGATAAAAATCAGGAGATACAAGCACAGAGCACCAAGCTGGTCACATAATCAAACAAGAACAGTCATGAAGGCCAGGATTAAACAACCACAAACATGCATGACCTCATCTGTAGAGAAGGTATAGTAGTGGAGACCTCTCTGGTCGTATGGAAGGATTAGGGGGACAGGTTGAGTAGAGTGCAGCAGGCCTTGCATTTAGTAAGTGCTCATAGCTCTCATGAGAAGCATCCTACAGAGAAGCGATCCTCGTATCTCTTGGCCCAAGAGGAGTGTCTGAAGGTGGGGGCAACTATTATTCCAGTTTTAAAATGAGACAGCAGAGGAGCTGGAGAGATGGCTCGGTGGCAAAGAGCCTGTTTTGCCTTTGCAGAGGACCCAACTTTGGTTCCCAGAACCAGTTACAGGTAGCTGACAACCAGTCATTCCAGCTCCAAGGGCACAGTGCCCTCTTCTGGTCTACACAGATACCTGTACTCATATGCAACTACACCCCCTCCACATACACATATACACAAAAGATTTTAAATTAAATAAGAGGTGGAAAAAAAAAAAAAACAACAGACACTCAGAGGTACCCTCACTGAAGGCTGTATAATCGGTGAGCCACCATCCAAGTTGGCATTTGTACCCAGGCACTCTGACTTCTGGGTGTCTCCTTACTCCTAGCCTGCAAGCCACAGTGCCAGGAATTAATATCAGCAGCTTCATTTATTTCATCTAAACACATGAGCAATGTTTGTGTCATAGCAAGCCCAGTGCGTGTATATCATGCAAGGCTTTGCTTCACTATAAAGCAAGTGAACCCCATTTTAAAAAGCCAGCTCGTCATGAAAACAGGCCTAAACTGGTCCCCAGGAGGCAGGTGCAACTTACAGGCATTTTACTCAACACAGAGCCCATGGCATCAGAAGATTACAGCCAAGAAATATTCAGCACATTATTTTTTCATGATTTCTTTTTTTGAATCAAAGTGTACTGTGAAGTTGATGGCTGTCTTGGTTAGAGTTACTGTTGGTGTGAGGAGGCATCATGAACAAAGCACCTTCGGGAGGGAAGGGTTTGCCTGGATTATGCTTCCACGTCATAGTTCATCCGAGGAAGTCAGGACAGGAACCCAAGCCTACAGGAGCCTGGAGGCTCTGACCTGCCACTGCCATCAAGTAGGAAAGTTGAGGAGTTGGAGAAATGGCTCAAAGATAAAAAGCATCTGTTGATCTTGCCAAGGACCCTAGTTTAGTTCTCATTGACTTACAACTGCTTGACTCCAGCTTGGGGGAATCCAATGCCCTTTTCAGGCCTCCAAAGGTAATTGTGCCCACATATGCACACGTGTGCATACACACACACACACACACACAATTGAGAGAGAGAGAAAGAAAGAGAATAAAACACATCTTTAAAACGGACATTTGACCTGATGTTTTACTATTGAAAGTATGTTTATTCGTGTGTGTGTGTGTGTGTGTGTGTGTGTGTGTGCATAATTTTAGTACCTGGGGGAAGGGTCTAGAATTAAATAATGCATTCACCCATTCCCACTACTCAGCTGTCTCATTTGATCTAAAGGGGGAAGTCCTTGGTCTAAAAACCATTGCTTTGAACACTCCATGGGCGCGTCCTTTAAAGTGAAAACGAAGAAACAAACAAATAAAACAGAACAAGCCTCCTGAGTCCCCTGGACCTCCCACACCTGCCTAAGATGACAGTGAACTGAAGTAAAGAAAGATCCTAGGGGCTCTGTAAGGCTACAGTCGTCATGTAGTGGGGCCGTGGTGGGCTTTGCTACTGGGATTTATTCCAGCTTCTTGGGCTAGTTTCCAACAGCGGTAGCCATGCTTTGCTTTGTGTAAGATTGGTGATTGGGCTGCTGATGGTGTGGGTGTGTTTCTAAAGTGTGTATGTACTAACAGAGACCCAGAACACGTGGATACAGTTCACCGGAGTCAACTCATTAACCAGGCATGTAATAGCTTAGAAGTGGCTTCATTGTGATTTGAAACTTTCAGCCCTACTTCTTAAGACTACACTCCATGCTAGACTATACAAAGCCAAGAAAACCCAAACTGCCACAGAACTGTCCCTGTATGTCCTCGTCCCATACTGTCACACAACACCATGGAAGAGTTATGTGAAATGCACTCTAACCAGTGTGGGCATAGAATTTGTTTTCCCTTAGGCATTTGAGTTTTCTCTATAGAGATCCACTGAGTACACAAAACTTTGCGGGGCTGGGCTGGAGTGTGTAGCCTTGACTGACACACCTTCCAGCACTGTGGCACTTGTCTTCTAGTGATGTGTCTTGTAGAAGTGGGAGCCATTAAGATTTTTCACACGGCAATCTCCCAAACGATAGGCAGTGGCTACAAAGGAGAGCAGCCTGGCCCTCGGGTACAAGTTTCTTTAAAAACCATCTCTCTAGTACCTGCTGTCCCCATCCTTTGTGGAGTGCACAGTTGAACAACCCCTCCATCCTCCAGTCCTCAGGGCGTGTACTAGAACTAACAAGGACTTGCTCATTTCAGTTTCTCCTGTAAACCTGCCAGCTCTAGCCTTAGGTTACACAGATGATGTCATGGGGATATTTATTCAGAGTTTTGTGTTTCCTTATTATTTGAAATCTGATTTTTCTTTTAAAATGTTTATTTTGTGTGTGCATGTGCATAGGAGAGCATTCTTTTTATGTTTATTGATTCCTTGATAATTTTGATGCATTTTAATCATGTTCACTTTTTACCCTTACTCCTCTGAGATCCAGGCTTACTCCTCTCCCCCACCCCACCGTACCCCACCCCAACTTTGGTTTGTTTGTTTGTTTTTATAAACAATCCATGGACTCCAAATTTATGGTGTTCATATACTCCTTAATGTGGGACCATCCACTGGTGTGTTGCCTACCAGGACCACACCCAGAAAACTGACCCCACCCCAGCCCCAAGAAGCCATCGACTGTTCACAGCTCCTCAGGGGTCAGAGCTCATGAACCTCTTCCCACGCCATGCTGGAATGTTGACTGGCTTGATCTTGTGCAGGTCTTGTGCAGGCCAGCACAGCCACTGTGAGTCCATGAGTGTCGTGGTTCTGTCGTGCCCAGATCATGATTCCACTCACTCCTCCCTAACCTCTGGCTCTTGTAACTGCCCTCACTCCCCTTGCACAACCATCTCTGGGGCTTGGGGAAAGGGTGTGACACAGATGTCCCATTCCACAGACACTTAATCTCTGTATTCTCACGGGTTGTGAGTGTCCATGTTAATCACAAATGGGATCTGAGCCTTGACCAGAGGATTATACATTACTCGTTTGTGGCTGAGCAGTCCACGGCCCAGATACATTTATCCGTCAAGAGCTGCACTAATCTGTGGGTATAGAAACACAAATCTAGAAGGCAGTTTGATACTACGTTTATTTAGCAGAATAATAATAGTCCTGGAACCTGTGAGCGAGCATGGGAATATTACTTTATTCTGACAAATACTTTGGTCTACAGTTAACCTTTGTCTTAGTCAGTGTTTTATTGCTGGGAAGAGACACTGTGACCATGACAACTCTTAAAAAGGAAAGCATTTAATAGGGGCTGGCTTACAGTGTCAGAGGTTCCGTCCATTATTGTCATGGCAGAAAGTATAATGGCATAGAGGAAGACACGGTGCTGGGAAGGAGCTAAGAGTTCTACATCTGAATTTGCAGGCAGCAGGAAGAGAGAAGCCTCTGATCCAGACTTGGGCTTTTAAAACCTCAAACCCCACTCTGTGTGACTCACTCCCTCCAACAAGGCCACACATATTTCAACAAGGTCTCCTGTCCTGATCTTTTCAATAGTACCACCTTCTGTGAGCCTATGGGAGCCATTTTCATTCAGACCACCATGACTTTGTTACAGTGGGTGATTCTAGCTCTTCTGGGTTTGAATAGTCTACCTCCACAATGATGGCTACACTGTTGTCGGGAAGCTGCAAATCCAGAGTGTGTCATCCGTGTGTTGGTAGGAAGCTTCTCTGCTGGAGGACAACAGCCCTTCTCTGGCTTGGTCACTGAGATGTCTGTCCTTTGCTATGATGTGGGATGCACAGATCTCAGTGCTTACCTCTCTCAGTAAGCTTCCATCCATAGCCCACATACAGAGGTCGACCAGAAGCCCCTCACTCCCTTATCCATCTTCACCTCTTGCAGCATCTTTTCCTTGCAATCCCAAATCTACATACAGAAGAACCCTTGTAGCCTTTTCCTCAGTGCTTAGCAGAGTTGGCATGGGAAGGTGTTTGTTGTTATCTGCAGATTCCTAGAACCACAGAGCTTTCCTGGAAAGCATTGTTTTGAAAGCCAGAGTGACAACTTTTTTGACCTTTGGCCTCTCTTTTCTCTGAAGTTTATTCAAGAGTGAACTCAGAGCTATTTTCCCATCTGAACTCATGAAGTGCTTCACCAGCACTGTAAAGTCAGAGACAAGATTCAGGTCAGCAGCCTCCCTAGTGGCTTGGTTGGGTCTCAGTGGGAGAGGATGCACTTAGTCTTGTTTTAACTTGATGTTCCAAAGTGGAGTGGTACTCAAGGAGGGGGCTTATCTTTCTCTGAGGAGAAGGGAGGAGATAATGGGGGGAGGGACTTGTAAGGCTGGGACTTGGAGGAGAGGAAAGAGGGGAACCTGTGACCAGGCTGTAAAGTGAACAAATAAAATAATTAATGAAAAACCCCATTCCCTTCTATAAATGAGGGGATACATCACAGGAAGCAAAGGTCACCCTAGGACTCACATCTGGAACATGATATATGCTGGACTCGAAACTAGAAAGCTCAACCTGGAGCCCACATCTTTATCTAAGAATTCGAACTGTGAGATTCATGTTCCTCCTCTGCTTGTTTTCTCTTCTACTCACTCCTGACCACGGCTCTACAGGCACCAGTGACAACTCCCATCATCTCTCGCACACTCTGAGTTTTAACATAAATGAAAACACATGTAAACTTGCACTCCATCCTGCCCAGTGCTGACACACTTTTCTTTTCACTGTTGACAACCCAAGCCTCTGTCATTGCTTTTGGTTGACTGCCAGAACATGAGGGTAAGACCACACACTTCAGTCACAGGACTTGGACAAATCAAGTTGATGTTGACCTAGAAGTCAATGGCTATCCATCCTAGTGTCACTGTCATAGGTGTTGTGCAAGCCTCTTGGCCAGAAAGGCCATCAGCAGTCATACCCGTCTGTAAGCCCTGCAATCAACTCAGCACTTCCCCTCATCAGAGGAACTTCCTTTTTAAAGACACAGAAGTTATTGTAGAGAACCACAACTGATCAAGGTACAGAGAATAAGAGACTGGTATACCCTGCCCCCAAGAGGGAAATCTATAGCACAACCCTGCACCCAAAGCTCAAAGGCAGAGTCAGTGTCCCTCATGAATGAGCTCCCTCTTAGGTTGCTCATGCTCAAGTGGTTAGTCAGCCCTACACCCATGTGAATAAAAACAACACTAGCTAGATTCAGATTATATACAGAGGCTATAATACATACTGTCTATAATACTATAAAATCCTATAATGTATCATATAGTAGTTATGGAAGAAGACGTGAATTTGAGAGGTAGATGGGGAGACTCAGGCTGAGGAGGGAGGGATAGGTATGATAAAATTCATTGTACTCAAGTATGAAATCTTAAAACAATAAAATAAAATTAAAAAAAGAAGGGGGAAAGGATGCATTTGGGGAAGGCTGAGGCTATGGCTTGGCTGAGAGCATTTGCCTACCACATAGACGGACATGGATTTGACATCTAGTTCCACATAAACCAGGCATGGAGGCACATAACCCAGAATTCCAGCAATTAAGAGGTAGAAGCAGGAAGCTTGGAAGCTCCAGGTCATTCTATTCCCCTACACAGTGAGATCAAGGCAAACCTGGGCTACATGAAGCTAACTCAAAAACTGAATTTTATGCTCCTTCCAAGTTGAATCTTTTATATTCTTTTGTCTTGTGCCTGACATAATTGAACTATTTTCGTGTTTACTGGAGATCAGGTTGTTTCTATTTGTAACCTATTGTTGCTGCTGCTGCTGCTGTTTCTTCTCTGATATCAGAACCAGCATTTCCAGAATTCCAGCATGGACTAAGGACTGGTGGCTCTCCAGGAATCCTTCTAGTTTATGAACCAAGATTAAGGCTTCTGAGGTGCCCAGCACAGTGGACTTAGCAACAGGGGCCTCCCCAGCCACTGTGGAGATATTGCAGTTGCTGAGGCTCCCAGTCCCATAGACTAAGTAATTGCTAGGTTCTGAGCCTTTCTGGTAGGAGATAATTATTGCTATTTCAACATGAGCTTATTTGTTAATTTACATATGTGTGTATATATATGTGTATATATATGCATATACATGTGTGTATATCCACTTATGTGTATATGTATTATATTTTATATGTGTGTGCATGTGTGTGTATTTATTAGATTTTATTCCTCTAGAGAACCCTGACCAATGCAACGTTCTCATTGAATTCACTATCATTATTTGAATGAGGTTGAGAGTGTTTTTCTTCATTAAGCTCTGGACACCATGACTGAGTTTCCCAAAAAAAGAAAAAAAGAAAAAAAAATGCAGGTACAGGACCTATTCTTCCAGCCTCTCATCTGCACTGAACTAATAAGTGGTCTTTTTAATCACGAGAGAGAGAAAGAGAAAATCAAAAGCTTATTAGTGTTAGCTTTCCGTCAATATTTCAAAATGCCCGAGATAATTAACTTATAAAGATGAAAGGTTTGTCTTGGCTGACAGTGGTTCCTGTCCAGGATCATCTGGCCCCACTGATTTGGGTTTATGTGCAAGCCTATTATAGAGGGAGCAGGTGCTAGAGCAATGTCACTCACCTCACTAGCAAGAGGAGAGAGAGGAAGGCACTACAGTCCCAAAAGCCCCTCAGGAATGCTCTTGGGCTTGACCCATAGACCCACGTCATAACTGCTGCATCACTACCAACCGTACTGACTTGGGGACAATACCATTAACACATGGGCTTGTGAGAGACAGGCACATCCAAACCACAGCATTTTTTTTCTGTCCTATTTGCTGCTATGCAGATATTTTCTGTTTCTTTAGTGCCTAGATAGCTCAAAAACTGCATTTTTTAAAAAGTGCTAAAATATCCAGCATCCCACAGATCATCTTAGAAACACACATTAGGCTGCCTCCCATACCTGTTCTGACACTGCCTGTGACACACATTAGACTGTCACCCACCCCTGTTCTGACACTCTGCCCATCCTCAGAGTTCAGAAGAGTCATTTGACTTCGATTCTCTGGTCTGTGTTAAATACCAGATTCAATATCTAGGCCTTCTCCCTTGCCCTGTTCCACAGATTCTAGTCTATTTTCTATTTGCAAGGGCCGACTGGAATCTGTAAAGCATTTGATCTAAGTGATATAGTCTGTGGAAGAGGCTATTGGGGAGCCTCGACAGCAATGACCGTGGCCAAGGCCTCTTCAATTCTGCTCCATGGATAATCACATGATACCTTCACCAGGTCTGGGTCTCTGTAGCTGCTGTGGTTAGTGAGTGACAAGCAGCTGACAGAGTCAAGAGATATTCTGAAAAGACTCCAGCCAGGCTCACCTGTGAAGGTCATATCTACTGCTTATGGGGACCCACACACATCCCTGAGACTCACAAAGCCCACCCATGGGTTGCAATCAAAATCTCCAATGTGCCTGGGGCCTCTGGCAAATGCAGTCAGATCTGGATTTCACCAGCTTCCCCTTCTAGTGCTGTGAGTACTCTAAGTGGTATGACACTTCCTTATTTGCGTCTGGAATTTATTGTCCTTTAAGCTTATTGGATAATAAGGTTCAGTTGCCAGATTAAAAGAGAGGCTCAGTGCATGCCTGTAATTCTATTACAGCTGTATTTGATGCAAGTTATCCTGTGGCTGTTCTTGGAGGCACACTCACAAGCCCACGTAGACCACCTCTGTTTCCACAGAATGCAGGGCTGGGTCCATTTAGTGTCTGAAGATGTAGCTCCTGCATGACTCACAGGCCGGCAGCCGGCTTCACTCTGTGTGAGATGGGGATAACATATCGGCTAAGAGAAAATGGCAGCAAAGGGGAATTTTAGAACTTAGTAGACAACGTAGAAACTGATACCGTCCACTAGCAAACACCACTGCAGCCAGCAAACCACAGCAAACACAGGACAGTATTCCTTCCTCCTGCATTCCCCATATCCACGGCTTGACAGAACTTGAAGAACTCACTGATTCCAGACAAGGAGGTTCCTTTCCCGAGACTTGATTCCACATCAAGTTCTAGCCTGAAACCCAACCAAACCATGCTCTGGGGGGAACAGACTCAGGGATGTCCTTCCTTGGGCTTTATCCCAAAGGTCTCAAGACATAAGCATCACCAAATCCCAGCCATTCAACATCTCCCTACCACAACTGGGGAGAGAAGCCAGGGGTCTAAGCAACCACTGAAACAGCTAGTCACACACTAAGCCTCTTCATTGTTCTATGGTTTCCTTTGGAGACAGGGTCTTACTACATTGCCTGGCTGGTATTCACCTTACTCTGTATCTCAAGTTCAAGGCCTTAAACCTTCGATCCTCCTGTTCTGGCCTTAGCGTCCTCAAGTAGTCAGGATCACAGGCCCATGACATCAGGCCTGTCACAGATGTCAAAATCTGGTCTCCAATACTCGAGTGCCCCCACCAGGTGCCCACCCTGCCCCTTCTCCTTTCTGTATTCCAGCCACTCAGGATAAGCTTCTTTTCTGCATACTCCACTCTTCTCCCTGAGAGAACCTCTCGGTGCCTTCACAGGGTCTAACTGTGTGCGGATTAAGCTCTTCCTCTGGTACCAGTCACTCTCTCCCAAGACTCCTCCCTTAAGTAGGATTTCTCCTTGTAGCAAGCACTTCATTTGGTCTTTGGTGTTTGGGATTCCCTACCATACTGTGAGGTCTATGAGGGAAGATTTCAGCTGCCTTCTTCCTTCCACATGCCCTGCAGCTGCCACAGGGCAGAAAGGATGAAGCTGTGAGGACCACTCTGGCCTGGGCCATGTCTTATTCATGAGTATCTCTATGGCCTACATAATGCAAATGTCAAATAACTGCTTGCTGGGAGAATGGGGGATGAATCAACGAAGGAGTTATTAAAATGTTCACAAAATATAGCATTAAAATACAGAAGCATAGGTGTAATCTTATCATCACTGAAATTACATTCAGGATATTTCACACACAGAGAGAGAAAGATAGAGACAGACAGAGACAGACAGAGAGACAGAGACAGACAGAGATGACAGAGAGGCACACACACACATACAGAGAGACAGAGACAGAGAGAGACAGAGAGATAGGAGAGACAGACAGAGGGGCACACACACACACAGAGACAGAGACAGAGAAACAGAAACAGGGAGAGATATGACAGACAGACAAGTACACACACACACACACACACACACACACACACACACTCACACAGTTTCTTAGAAATTCTACTGGGGGAAAAGCACAGTTTCAGCCTGATGAGTTGCCAAGTCTACAAAATCTATCTGGGAATACACACTGGGCAGTGTGATTTCCCCAGAAGTGGGCTGCTTCAGCTGAGTGACTCATGACTCTAAGATCTCAGCACTGCTCATGCTCATATGGCCCTATCTGGCACAACCACTTCTAAACATCTGTATTTCTCTCTCCCTCCCCCTCCCCCTCCCCCTCTTCCTCCCCCTCTCCCTCCCCCTCTCCCTCTCCCTCTCCCTCCCCCTCCCCCTCTCCCTCTCCCTCTCCCTCTTCCCCCCCCCTCTCTCTCTCTCTCTCACACACACACACACACAGCTGTTTGGTTTATAGCTTAAGACAAATAGAGAAATGAACTGTTTCCCATTGTATCCTAAAGACTGATAGACTCCCTGTCCTGGATTTCAGTTCAAATGATTTCATGATGTGGCTCCTCTTTGTTGTTGTTGTTTTAATCCGTTACTGCTTATAGCCATGGTAATATAGGAACTGCAAGCAAAACCCTCACGGTCCAGAGGTTAAGCTGAAAAATAGTAATGAGAAACACACACACACACACACACACACACACACACACCACCTACACACCACTTACACACAGCATCTCAAAGAATCTACCCCATTCAACATAATCTCATACGTGGTCATCATAAGTCTCATAACACCCAGATAAGTTCATATACTACGTGCACACATAAACCAACAAATTCCCACCTCCACACAGGCTTGGAGATACCAACATACATGCACATCCCCACTCTACACATAACTGTGCCTGCGCCTCACTCACCCTTCAGAGGGCTTTATTGAGGTTCTTACTTTGAAGCAAGCCCCACCCCCTTCTCTACCCAGGCTCCATCAATGAGTCCAGTCCAACTTGAAGCTATTTACCCTGAGCTAAAGTTATTTTATTTTTGAACAAGAAGAATTCAAAAGTCATGTCAGTTCCTAGAACGAGTTCCAGGGAAAGTGAGTATACGGGTATGCTTTGACCCGGGTCACTGCCTCTTGGCTTCTCTCTGGGGCTACAGATGGAAGGCACTCTAGGCCTTAAGCAGGTCTGCTCTAACAGACATCCTGCGAGCCCCACCCCTATCCTGTCTTATTCATCAAATGGGAGGGTTGCCCTATAGGGTTCTCCTGTTACAGAGACCAGTCACTGACAGACCAGTGTGTCCGTATCAGTTATGTGTCTTACTGCTATGAGAAAGCACCTGGCAAAAGCAACTGGAAGGGTTTGTCTTGGCTCAGAGTTCAAGGGTACGGCCTTGTCACTGCAGAGAGGTCACGGGAGCAGGAGCCTGAGAAGACTTGTTTCATTGTGTCTGCAGTCAGGTAGCAGAAGGAATGGAGAAATGAGTGTTCCCTGCCCCTAGAGCATTGCAGACGTGGCTGCTGTGTCACATGTGTGTCAGTAGGTGGCAGAGCAGAGAGAATCTGTCTAAGCTCACTGTAACTCAATGATTAGTACCCCGACATTCCCTGAAAAAAGCTGAGTCTGAGATGACCACCAGTCTAGCACATCAGGCCCAGGATCAGAAGCAAGCAAGAGGCTTGGAAAAACTCCAGCTGAAACTACGGGCTCTGGCTGGGAGTGAGCCTAAGACAGATGACCCTCTCATGGTGAGCCTGAGACAACCACCAGACTGGCACTGTGGGGTTGGGAGTTGTAGCCAGAGAGGTAGCCTGAGATAAACACCAATCTGTCAGCACACAGGTCTTGGTGGGGGCAGGCTTGAGATGATCTCTGCCCAACACTACACCACTCAAGCAGGGCATAGCACTCCCGAGACCACTCCTGAGATGACCCCAGACACTTGGACCCTGCCACCACGAAGAGGAGCAAGTAAGTGGTAGAGAAATTGAAGAGAAAAAGAAAGAGAAGGATGTGTGAACAATGAAGAGAGGCAGATCTGGAGACTCCAGGGTAGTGAGGAACTGCCTGTGGTAAGTAGCTGGTGATGTCAGCTGAGACCATGTGGGTGGGGGTGGCGTTCCTCTGAGTCTAAGGCCCTGCAGTAGCTGAGGTCTGTTACCACCAAAGGCCAGGAGGACTTCCTTGGTTTGGGCTGACACTTGGGACAATGATAACTGAGGGCTGTGGAAACCTGGCCCCACTTTTTACCTGGGCATCTTGGAGAGCTGGCCCTCAAGGCTTCATAAGGAGAGCCGACTCTGTCCCTCACCAGCTGCAACATTAGGGCCCTGCACCTTACCTGGGCAACTGTACTGGCTGATTTTATGTGTCAACTTGACACAAGCAGGAGTTATCACAGAGAAAGGAGCTTCCCTTGAGAAAATGCCTCCATGAGATCCAGCTGTAAGGCATTTTCTCAATTAGTGATGGGGGTGTGTGTGTGGCCCATTGTGGGTAGTGCCATCCCTGGTCTTGTAGACCTGGGTTCTATAAGAAAGCAGGCTGAACAAGCCAGAGGAAGCAATCCAGTAAGCAACACCCCTCCATGGCTTCTACATCAGCTCCTGCCTTTCAAGTTCCTGCCCTGTGTGAATTCCTGTCCTGACTGTCTTTGGTGATGACTAGCAATATGGAAGTGTAAACTGATTAAACCCTTTCCTCCCCAACTTGCTTTTTGGTCATGATGTTTTGTGCAGGAATACAAACCCTGAGTAAGACAATAGCACAGTAGATCTGATCTGGGATGTGGGGGTTACAGGTAAGCCAGCCCTGGGCATGAGAATGGAAGAGCTAGCCCTGCCTCTTGTCTACTGTGTGGTGGCATTGGTGTGGGAGAGATCTCTTCATCTCCCTTTTGCCCTCACCTCTGGTGGTAGGCTGGAAAGCTGGCCCAATGGGGTCCTAAGAGCAGGAAAGCTGTCCCTGCCCCTCACAAAGTGCAGCACTCAGGAGAGCAGGCCCTGCACCTCACCCAAGCAGCATAGTAGAGCTGACCCAGTGGCAGGGATATGGGTGAGGCAGTGCAGAGGGTTTGAGCACTGGAGAGCTAGCCCTGCCTCTTGACTGTCATGTGGCAGTGTGAGGGAGGGAGAGATGCTCTCCCCAGCTCTTGCCCCTTGCCACCTATGGCAAGCAGGAGAGCTGGCCCTGGGATCATGAGAGCAGTAGAGCTGGCCTTGGCCCCTACCTGCTGTAGCACTTGGGAGAGTGGGTCCTGCTCCTCACCTGGGTAGCGTAGTAGAGCTGGACCTGCATGCAGGGCTTGCAGGTGAGCTAGCCCTGGGGGCATGAGCACAGGAGAGGTGGCCATGCCTCTTGTCTGCTGGATGGTGGCACACTCTCATGCACCTCCTACCTTGCCATCCAGGGAAGACTGGAGACTGGCCCCAGAGTCATAAGAGTGGGAGAACTGGCCATGTCTCTCACCGGCTTCAATACTCAGGAAAACAGGCCATGCACCTCACTGGGTAGAGCTGGCCCTGGTTGTGGGGGGGTGAGCTGGCTCCAAAGGCATGATGGTGGGAGCTTTGGCAGAGTGATCATCTTAGATACCTCTCAGGCCCAGATCCAGGGTTTTGAATTGACCCATCCCAACATCGACCCTATTGATGAACTGCTGGAGTGCATGAAGGGGCTATTCCTACAGATACAAAACTACAGGATCTCCAGGACACAGGGCAACAACAGCATAGCTGAGAGGAGTCCCAGTGAGGATTCAGTATTGATACAGTAGCAGAAGGTGGAGACCAAGGAGCCACTGCAATGAACCTTTGCCAGCAAAGAAGTGTGAATAAAAGATAACAACACTGTGGATACTGTAGAATACACTGTGACCTACTACAGCATCCACAATGAGATTTTTTTTCTCTGTTCAGGTGGAGGTTGAAAGGGTGTGAGGGGCAGTAGAGATGAGTGGGGGATTGGGTTATGTAATGTGAAATGCACAAAGAACCAACCAAAACGTAAATAAAAATAAAAATGAATGTTCAGGTTTGGTTCACTCTTTCCTTTTTATCCAACCTAAGACCCTAGCCCATAGAATGGAGTCACTCAGAGTTAAGATGAGTCTTCACATTTTAATTAACCCAATCTAGACAACTCCTCACAGGCAGGTCCACCAGCTGAGTCTAGATAACTCCTCAAAGGCATGCCCAAAGCCTTGTCTCAGCTGATTGTATTCTGTCAAGTCAAAACAATCATTATCAACAATCACGAGCCCTCTCAGAATTTCCCAGAGTGTTATATTTTTCCTTTGAAGAATGTATTTTAATTTATTTTTCCATACAATATATTTCGATAATATTCTTCCATGCCCAACTCCTCCCAGATCCTTCCCACTTCTTTATCTACCCAACAATGTTCTCTCTGTGTCTCAAAACAAAAATCAAAACCAACCAACCAACAAAAACAAAACACTCAGTAAGATTTAAACACACACATACACACCAAACCAAATGTCAAAATACACAAAACAAAACAAATGAACAAAAACAAGAACAACAACAACAAAACAAACAAAATAAGCAACAAGCAAAAATATAGACAAACACAGAGTCCACTTTGTGTTGGTCATCAGCTCCTGAGCATGGAGTAGAGTGGTCCACAGGCCATCCATCCCCTGGGCATGCTTCATGGGAGAGACCCAAAGCATGGCTGTGCACACGGGGAATTTCAGAGCAGGACCTCTGGTTCACACAGTGCAAGCCACCTAGTGATCAGAGAGCTAAAGCTGCCACAGCCCAACACACTAGTGATTCTGCAAACTGGGGGGCAACTCCCGGAAGCCTCACTTTTACAAAGCACCTACCACCATAGCCACATATGTAGAGGCTCATCAGCCCTTTATAATCACAGTCACTGCAATGTGATAGGCCTAAGGGACAGAGATACCAGGTCCCACAAAACATTACTGAAGAGGCCAAAGACCAGCCACCAGCATGTGAATACATTTCCAAGACCCTGCTTCTGCACCATGCATGGCTGGGTGCCACCAGATGTGTGCGTGTTTGGGGGGGGGTGTTTAAGGTGGCCATGGAAGTATGCATCCCCACAGACCTTCTACAAATGTTGTTTCAGATCATCTTTTCCTGTAGGTGCTTAGGGACACAGAGCTATAAGCCTCTAGCCTTTGTTCATTCTCTTGGTGGGAAGAGGAGGTCAGGAGAAGGGAGTGTGTAAAGGAGGTTGGGTGGGAACCCCAGGTCCAAGGCCAATCAATGGATCTGACTCATTGAGCTGTGTCGGACCCAAGGAGTCTGTCTGTCATGAGCCACACACCTCTGTACGGTGTGCGTCACAGAAAACAGGAAGTCCAGTGGATTAAGTCAATGGGAGGAACTCCGCAGGTTTATTCTCACTTCATACAGCTTACTCCCTCAAAAGCAATCTTCTGTCACCCACAGTGTCCATCACTCAGGTTGCCACCACTGTGAGATAACAAATTATAGAAATAAACAAGTCATGAAGCTTAAGACTTACCACAGTATAATCTTACTTTAATGGGTTTTGTTCATCTCTTCTGAGTTAGAAGTTAAATGATACTGTAGCCATGCAGGCACAGGGAATGTATATAGAATGCCAAGGGTTCAGTACTCCCTGGGAGTTTGGGTACCCACTAGAGTCTAAGGCCCTATCCCCCAAAGATGAAAGGGCAACTGTAACAGTCACAGACTGGAGTCTGTTGTGTGCTGTGTGCTGGGTTGCACTAGGCACTTCTTATGATAGTCTCTGTACTGGCTGGTTTTGTGTGCCAACTTGATACAGGCTGGAGTTATCACAGAGAAAGGAGCTTCAGTTGGGGAAGTGCCTTCATGAGATCCAGCTGTGGGGCATTTTCTCAATTAGTGATCAAGGGGGAAAGGCCTCTTGTGGGTGGTGCTATCTCTGGGCTACTACTTGGGTTCTATAAGAAAGCAAACTGTGCAAGCCAGGAGAAGCAAACCAGTAAGTAACATCCCTCCATGGCCTCTGCATCAGCTCCTGCTTCCTGACCTGCTTGAGTTACAGTCCTGACATCCTTTGGTGATTAACAGCAATGTGGAAAGTGTAAGATGAATAAACCCTTTCCTCTCCAATTTGCTTCTTGGTCATGATGTTTGTGCAAGAATAGAAACCCTGACTAAGACAGTCTCCATCAATCCCAGTCTCCATCTCCCTAACCCACCCCTTCTCTCCCTCTTCCTCTCCTTTCAGGCTGCTGCCTCCTGACTCCTTCTTGCATGCCTGTGGCCTGCTCTGTACCTTTGAGTTTCCTGTATACTGATTCCTTTGTCATTTTGATGAATTGTTTTTGTTTTGTTTTGGTTTTGCTTGCTTGTTTGTTTGTTTCCTATTTAAGTCTTTACTTTCAGGCACTATCTCAGGCCACTGTATCTAAAATTACCCCACCCCTTGCACAGTGGTCTCCATAGCTCGCACAATCTATACCAGCCTGCTCATGCCAATTGGCAGGCACTGATGCTGCACCAGAAACTGTAGGTCATGTGGAGGTAATCTGGTGTGTATGGAAGATGGATCAGGCTCGTGGAAACATCATACCCTTTGACATGAAGGGCCTGAGCACTTGGAGTTGGGTATACAGTGTCCTAGCACCAGATCACTGAGAATACCCAGAGCTGACTCTAGACTTCTTTCCCTCGTTTTTTCTAGTCTCTAACCAGAGCAAAGGGTTTGTCTGTTTGCTCATTGCTAGTTTCTACTACCTGGGAACAGGGCTGGTGTTCAGAAAGCTTTGGGTGCCTGAGTACCATCAGTGACAGTTCAGTCTCTGTCTCTCTGAGTTGCCACTGCTGTTCCTGTGTGTCTAGTAAGCAAAGGACATGTCCAAACTTACATGGTGGCTCAGCGGATCTGGCTGTGGTAGCTTCCAGCAGACTCCATGCTTGTCTTAACCTAGTTCTCTACACCCTCTAGTTTTAGAAATCATGCTGATCAACCACTGTCCAGATGTGTACGGTCAGGAGGGGGTCGGAGCAAGGAAGGAACTTTGGCTCACCCAGTATGGACCATCCTCTCAACTCAGCAAGGAGGGTTGCAGCATTAAGCATGGCCACTTAGTATGCTAATGGCAGTATATTCTGCATATTAACTTTTGGACAATGTGTAGTTACCCAGACTTATCAATTGGTCACAACCACAATCTTTCAAGGGATTTGGTACAGAGATTCTTTTCTATTTTGTGGGCATTGGGCCACATAATCCTTGGCATCATGAGGACAGACTTTCAGTTTTTACCCAGACAATTCTAGGGGCTGTTTTTCAGAGGACATGAGCTCCCTGTTAGAGACAACCTGGACCTCACCACTATCCTAGGGCCCTGGGGCCCAACAGCATGCTTTGCCTCTGACATTTCCTTTTGGTTCTGTGGGTTCTTCCAGGCCCAAGTAGCTACATTTACATTGCACCCTGAACATGGCTGTACAAAGCAGTCATGGTTCTTCGAACCCTGCACCAACCAGAGGGCTCAGCTTGCAGAGTGGGGCCTCAGCCAAGCTTCCCATATCCATGCTCCATGTCCTCACTTCTTCTCTGTCCTTCTTCTCCTTCACTTCATACTAGTCTTTTCTGCTGGATTCAGACCTGCATCAGGTATAGAATAGCCTGACCCAGACTACTGATATATTTCCTCTGCCACAGGAATCCTCACTCTTGCTGTATGCCATTCATAGTGTTTCTGCTTCTCTGACTGAAGCCAAGCTGGTGTGCTCCCAAATCCTTGTAGGGTTTAGCTCTCACCTTCTGGAGCATGTGATGAGGCTATGACCCTTGGCACCCTTGGCTCTTCCTGATAACCTGGTGTTAGGAATATGCTATTGTCAGTGAAGTGGACTAGTGGGGCATACAGTGGACATCTAGAAGTTTCATGCCTTTTTGAGCTGGGTCATGGCCACACTAAGGGAATTAGCATAACTATGAATGAGACTGCTGTTTGCTGCATGTAAATGTAGCATTGTCCAGAACATTGACTACATGCAATAAGCCGGAGGCCATGGGCTTTGGCCAAGATGTAGGAATTCAGTTGCAGTTATTACTTAATTGAGTCTGAAGTGGTCTCCCAATGTCTGCCAAGATTTAGCTCATTTGTGAGTGCCAAACTGTGAATTAAGTGGGGCCGATGATGGCAATCACTACCTTGCACAATTCCTGTGGCACTAATCTAAACCTTCAGGGAGGCGATGTTATATAGTGGTTCCTTTCCTAGTGGCCATTCCAGAAACTCTCGGGTGGATTTCCATTGTATCTTAGACCAGAAGCAGAGGGAAAAAGTGCAAGGTTACCTGAACAAGCATTGCTACCACTTTTTATACACTTGAAACAAGTGTGTAATAATTACTATGCTCTCTGGACCCTGTCATCCCACTGGGAGTCAGACCAGACCTGGGCCAAGATTTTATTTCCTTCCTTTCCCATAGGGTTCCACTCTAACACAAAAGTTGTGATGACTTTCCTAGTACAGCCTTACCTTCATCACCTCAAGACCTGGGCCCAACACTCCCCAAAAGTGAGTAGGATTTGCTTTTCTGCTGAGGTGGTTATTAAGTAAATGGCCATAAATTCACTTCGGGGGAGGTATAGGGAGCAGGAAGGTAGATGAAGTTTCCTAGTAAGGGTGATGCGTTCCCTCTGGGATGTTTCTTTCTTCTATGATGCATGAAGTTTCACACAGGGAGCTATGCAACATTGCCACCATGGTTTCCAGCGATATGGATGAAAGCCAGCTGTCCTCCGCCATCTTGAAGTCTAGTCTGGCTCTTCCACTGAGTCAGTGCAGGCCATTACCTTGTGCAGCTTCCATCAGCTGTGGTAATTGACTGGTCCTTTCCCATCAGCAGCTCGAGCTATTGTGCACCTCATTCCCAGTTATTTGTCTAGTTACCCTGAAGGGAGGTAGAGGCAGATCCCGAGAAGGGCATATGTCCTACTAGACTTTCACTGGTCATTTCTGAAGGACTAGAGAATCAAGAAAATCTAAAATTTCAAGGGTTATACATTAATGAACATAGGTGAAGTCAGTAGTTTGCCTTTTTCTACCTATGGGTCTTGGTTGACTCCTCCTTTATATTCTTACCATTTTGTTGACTATCACTAAGTTTACATATCATAGCATGAAATTCACTTATTTCATCTCTACCTTACACACATAACCTAATGTGAATCCCATACAATACTTTTAATGTACCTACATGATCTATCACAAGAAGTCAGGAGTATAACTTTCCATGTGTGATGTTATATCTAGATCAAAGAGTTTCAAAGTGAAGATAATTTAGATTTTAGACTTCCAGATAAAAGATGCTCCACCCACAGGACAATGGGGTCAGTCTTACCTCTAATCACAGCACAAGGGAGTCCCTGTTTTCTATTTTCCCTAAGAGGAAAAACAGTCACAGTATTTCCAACATAGTCAGAGAATTACCTTGCCTTTGTACACTCAGTCTCCGAGGTAAGTTGTACCACAAACAGAATGGTTTACACTCCAGTGGGCCATGGAAAATATACCTATAATTTTTAATACTATTCAATTAACTAAAGTTATCCTAATTTTTTTACATACAATTGTTCAAGCCACACTATTACTTAATATTTAATTGAAAGCATCTTGAAGATCAGTCTCGAAGCTTACACTTTTCTCCAGCACAGCTGTGTTGCTTATGACTTCAGCCAATCTTTTTCTCTTTACTCCACTGAACTGGCACCTTGAAGGATCATAAAACAAAAATTACTAAATATTTATTTTAGATGTCTGTCCCCACGTATGTATAATACTGCTGTAAATACTTATTTTAGATATCAGTTGTCATCAACAGTGTCTGTGAAGTTACTAATTGACACCTACTTCTTAAAGTCATCTTCAGAAGTAAACATAGCATCTCCTCATTTAAGTTGGGTTGTGACATTTTCCTTTTAATTCTGATGTTCGCCTCCATTAATTATAGTATATTAACATACTTTTCATTTATGTTGATTTGATACAAAATGAATAAATTCTCTCTTCCAAATTGCTACATTGTTAGTAAGTGAATACCATGCTGTGCATAGCTAGGTAATATGAAAGAACATAAATAAGTTAAAAATTAATAGCTAAATAGATACTGTCTTAGTTAAGGTTACTATTGCTCTGATAAAACAGCATGACCAAAGCAACTTGGGAAGATAGGGTTTATCTGTCTTATTCTTCTATGTCACTGTTCATCATTGAAGGCAGTCAGAATAAGAACTCAAATATGGCCGGAACATGGAGGCAGGAGCTGATGAGAAGGTCATGGAGGAGTGATGCCCAGATGTTTGCCCCATGGCTTGCTTAGCCTGCTTTCTTACTGAAGCCAGAGTCTTCTGCCCTAGGGACGAGCCCTCGTACAAGCAATCACTAATTAGAAAAATACCCCACAGGCTTGCCTACAGCCTGATCTTATGGAGGCATTTTCTCAATTAAGGCTCCTTCCTCTCAGATGACTCTACCTTGTGCCAAGCTGACCTAAAACTAGCCACCCCTCCTCCACATGCAGGCATTTGAATAGCTGGCCAAACTGAAAACTGGAAAACAACAACAACTGGCATTAAAGTGCATCTCAATTACACTAAAACTTGATGGTAGTAAAAAAAAGCTCATCAAAGCTCTGCCCCAAGGCTTGGCACAGTAAACGAGAAGGGAGGAGTGATAGAGAACAAACCCAAGAAGAGCTTGCAGGCCTATGAGTCTTAGGAGTGCAGAGGAGAACTTTGGGGCTGGAGTCAGTGCAGGGGACACCAGCAGAAGTGGGGTTTGTTATTTGGTTTTTGTTGTTGTTGTTGTTTGGTTTGGAGGTTTGGGGGCTTCAGGTTTGGTTTGGTTTTGATTTTTGATTTTAGTTCTCGAGTTTTGGCTTTCCTTTTCTTCTTTTCTCATTTGAAAAGGATGCCTCAACTTCCTGGGGCCAGTTACAGTAAAGCAGCAACCCGATCTCAGCTGAGTGCTTGAGATTCTCATGTCAAAGCCACACAACACGCCTCTCTCTGCTCAGAAACCCTCTCTAATGGATGCAACCTAACAGCAGTTGCTAAGAGCAATGCCAGCTGGCTGTTTTGCAGCAGGAAACACAGCAGGAAACACGCTGAGACTTGCAGTCTGAGCACCATTGGCTACTTTATATAGAAGCCACCAAGCCACTGAGTGTTTCAGAGGCAGAAGAATTTATCCCCCACACTAGTGATCAAGTCAGAGATCAAGTAAACATTCACAACACTCATCCTTTTATCTTCCTTCCCTCCCTTTTCTGATGACAACTTCTTTAGAAATTAATCAAAGTAGCCAGTATTTAACTGCACATAGAATTGCTCATACTTGTGGGGTATTGTGGGGCCGTGAAAGGCAGCCTGTTTTGGTTGAATGAGGCTTGCTCCGGTAACCCAGTAGAGACCCAGTAGAAAACTCCACAAGGGATGGAACAGTGAACCACATTCCCAGAGACAGGTGCCTGACACCACAGAGCCCCCAACTCCATAATTCTGTGTCTATCAGTCACATAGATAAAGCCCCAAGCTTCTGGCATTCTGGCTAGACTCCACCCGCCACAGTTACCTGACTATAGCCAGGTATGCTCCTCCCCACAGTTACCTGGCAACAGCAAGGTAGCCCAGCCCACTATAAAAGGGGCTGCTTGGCCCCTCCTCTTTAAGTTCTCACCTTTCTTACTCTCATCTCTAGCCCTCCTCTCTCTCCCCTTTACCCCCTCTCTCCACATGGTCATGGCCAGCCTCTCTCTCTTTCTACCTTCTCTCTTTCTCCCTGCCTTTCTATAGTGAAGCTCTAAAACCATAGACTCTGCTCATCAATGCCCACCATACTTGAATGATGGGTTAGGCTTTCCCCTAAAGAGCCACATCTAACCTCCTGCCGGAAGGCCTTCTGCGCTCCAGCCACAGACCAGACCAAGGACTCTCACTCTCATGGGAACCACCCAGCACCCCTTCTCTCCCTACCCTGTTCTTCCTTCAGCCCCGGGACTGACCGAGCCACCCCCGGGACCCCATTTTGTTCTCAGCTCTTCTACAGTGGCCAGCAGTGTCTGAGATGCCGGAGACTGAGAACCTGTTATCTCTGGCCTCTGTGAGGCCCAGAGACCTAGGACTGCACCTTGTCCATCCCCTGAGGGCTGGGTCCGTAGCTTCCCACAGCCAGACACCCACCAGGGGCTGCATAGAAAGCACGCGGCAGTCCTCCGCATCTGCTCACCCAGAGCACCGGAACTCTAAAGGGATGCGGGCTTTCTCCCACTCCCTTTATTCTCCCACACCCGCTGCCCAGCAGGTTATCATGTCATATTTTGGAATATACATACAGTGTATGTCTGAATCCTCAAACATTGGTTATGTCATGTATAGTAGAAACACACCGCTGGCCACTGTGGAAGAGCTGAGAACAAAATGGGGATCTCGGGGGCGGCTCAGTCAGTCCCGAGGCTGAAGGGAGGAGAGGGCAGGAAGAGAAGGGGTGCTGGGTGGTTCCCACGAGGGTGAGAGTGCCTTGTGTTGTCTTCTTCTTCTATAGCACACAGGAACATAAATTTCCTCCTTTGTGAAAACAGTGACCAGTGATCAGCTTTTCCCCACCTCTGAGGATTTCCTAAGGACTTTGGGGTGCAGAGCTTATGGAGGCAAGGGTACCCAGAGCACAGGAGTGGTGGGCAGGGTTCAGCACTAAGGTTTCCTGTGTGTGGCTTTATCATATCACAGTAATTCTTCAGTAAGCTGAAGAGAAAGAGAGAAAGCCAAGAAACCATTTCAACACTCCCTTGTGTCTTATTTTTACTTCATAAATGGTGAAAGTTGGAAAGAACATTCTAGAAAAGGAAGCAGAACACAACAGTGGAAGGGAGGCAGGGGAGAGCAAGAAGTGTGTGAGGAACACCTTAACATCTCGAAGAGAGAAGATGGCTCAAACTCTCATCTCTTTTGGAGCTGATTACTCAAGGAGAAAGGCAAGCTCAGTAGAGATTCCTTCCAGGAAATCTACCCCACACAGGAGGCGCCATATATGGTTACTATGGTAACCACTGTAGTGAGGCGCTGGCATGTGGCTGGGCCTGTACTGTGTCTTCCACATCCTTCTTGGTTTCTCCAGAGACTGGAGGCAGCAGTTTGTGAGCATCGTTGAGACACAAGATCTTTAAGCTCTGACCTCAGGCCTAGTATGCCTGCCCTGGTATGCCTGCCCTGGTATGCCTGGACTCCAGAGCTCTGAAGAGTGAGCACTGTGACTCCCACTAAGATAGTAAGCCTCCACCTACATTTTAAGCTTATATGTGTGAAAATGGGGGGTATTGTAGAGGCTTCTTTTTTTAGGATTTCACAGAAGAGCCTTTGAAAATTCTGGACTGGCAAGGGGTGTCATTATCCTAGGAACAGAAGTCAGTCTCCACTCTCTCTCCTGTCTGCCTCCCCCTTTCTCCTGCTTCACTGATAAACAAATTGCCCTGTACCTGCTGGACACTCATCTGATGCTGTAAATCTGTTTTGCTGAGATGATGCCTGTGGTGGTTTGAATAAGAATGGCCCCTATAGATTCATGTATTTGAATGCTTAGGGAATAGCACTACTTGTTGGAGTAGTTGTGGCCTTATTGAAGAAAGTGTGTCACTAAGGCTTTGAAACCTCAAAGCCCAAGCCAGGCCTAGTGACTCTTTTTTCCTGCTGCCTGCACATCCAGATGTAGAACTCTCAGCTACCTCTCCAGCACTGTCTGTCTGTGTGATGCTATGTATTCTGACATGTCAACAATGGACTAAACCTCCAATACTGAAAGCCAGCCCCAACTAAATGCATTCCTTCCTAAGAGTTGCCTTGGTCATGGTATTTCTTCACAGCAATAGGACACTGACTAAGACAGCATCCTTTGTTAGATGAGGTACAGAGTCACAAAACTACAGCAGTGGTGGTGCACAGCTATGAACTAGGGCATATTCACAGTACATATTCTGCCACGAGCTCTCACTATGACACTCATTTTTCATGGATTGCTTCTGAAAGCCACTCACAAAGGCACCAGGTGATCACTCCTTTAGCCCCATTAACAAGTCCTGAAGGTAAAACCCAGAGCCAGTTTCCTCAAGTAACATTCTGGGGACATTTCGTGTCTGCCTGATTCTGACTGTGATGGCTAGTTTTTATGTCAACTTTAGAGTCATGTGAGGAGAGGAAATTTTAACTGAGATGATGCCTCCATATGATTGGCCTGTTGGAAAGTCTGTAGGGCATTTTCTTGTTTGATGACTAAGATAGCAGGTCCCAATCTACTGTGGCTGGTGCCACCTCTAGGCATATTTGTCTTGGGTGGTATAAGAAAGACAGGCCATGGAAAGCAAATGGGTAAGCCTTATCTTTCCACAGCCTCTGCACCAGCTTCTGCCCTTAGGTTCCTGTCCTGAATTCATGATTGAACATCCATGGGTGATAGACTGGGATGTAGAAGAAGGGAAATTAACCCTTTACTCCCCAAGTTGCTTGTGGTCATGGTGCTTTATCACAGCAATGGAAGCCCTAAGACAGAAGCCAAGCTTTGAAGAGAACACAACTGATTCTGCCACACACACATATCCTGGCTAGAAAACTTACCAGCTGTACAAGGAGGACTTAAACAAGCAGACAAATCACCCAGGAGACTCATGGGGACTGAATAGCTGACACAATGGCAACCACTGTGGTTTCACTTACCCTTTGACTTATTCTGCAATTAAACACCGAGGGCATTCTTGTATACCAGTGTCTCGACAGATGTGAACAAGCCAGACCCACTTCTTGCCTCATACTGAAGTACAAGGGAAAGTGAAATTTTTATTAATTAAGCAGCCTAGGTTGGTATCTTCATCTTTAGCTTCTGCCCCTTCACCTCTTCCCTAGCCCATCTCCACTTTCGTTTTGTGGTTTGAGGGTTTAAACTCAGAGCTATGTGCACACTAGGCAATTCTTCTATCACTGAGCCTCTCCTCTAGCCCTGCTGCCCTACCTATCTTTGTTTCTAACAGACTTCCATATGGCCATGGTCCAATGGTATAAGACTCAAATGCCTATTCACCTATCACACCCATCTTTTCTCAGTCTACATCACATTGACATATTTATACTGAGAGTGACCTCAGAGATCATTCAGTGGCTCCTATTTGTTTCACAAGGGAGGAACTCAAAGGCCCACAAAGTTGACCCCACACAAATGGGGCACGCGTCAAGTCTCCCATCCCCCAACATCTGACCGCATTTGTGCCACTATGTGACAGACCTCCCAAGCACACATTTTACTCTCGTTGTCCTCTGAATTCTCTCCAGAAAAGATATGTGGAAAGGTCTACTTAGACTGTATTTCTAGCTCCCTAGAGCCCATGAGCCCACTGTCTTTCAGCCAGCAGACCAGAGAGGGATTGCCACCATAAAAGACAAAATAGAAAAAATGAAAAATGATAGTCTAAAGGCCAGCAAATGTCCAGGTCAGTCAGTCCAGGGCAAAGACAGGAAGACATGAGTGCAAGAGCTCTTACTTAAGTATATAGAGGATTATTTCCTGGGGGATGAGTCAGCAAAGCTGATGCATCATCTCTCCTGTCAGATGAGCAGCAATAAAAATGAGCCTAAATACCTGTACAACAACAACAACAACAACAACAACAACAAAACAATAAAACAACAACAACAAAAAAAAAAAACAGCAATAACAAAGTGTCTAACAGCACAATACCCCAGAAGGTGTAAATAACAAAGTTGGGTTGTATGGCTCATGATCCTAGGACCTGGAAAGTCCAAAGAGGCACATTGGCAAAGATCCACTCAGCAGCATGTGGCAGACAAGTGGGTGTGTGTACAAATTTTTTTTTGCTTCTGAGGTACATAATCCACTACCAAGACATCAGTTGGCATGAATGCTCTCTGAGCATGGTGACCCTCGCCCTCTACTAACCACAACGTGACAGTACCTGTTAACGTCCTTCCAGCTTTCTGCAGTGTTCCAGTGGAGACTAAGCCACCAGCACATGAACCTTGGAAGACAAGTCAGAGGTAAGCCAAAGCCAAAAGTTCATAGAAAGAAGACACAAGCCATGTTAAGGACTCCCATTCAACCCCTGGCATAAATGGTCCAAAGATCTATCGAAAACTATGGAGAAGGTTCAATAAAACTTGGTGACAATAAGACACAAGATGAAAGTTTAGGTCTCAGGCCTTCAGCACAAGTACTCAAACACCAGAATTTAACCAGTCAAAACCCAGGAGGGCCTTTACCTATTCTCCTAGCACAATGCCCATACAGGAAAGGATTACTCAAAGGTACTTCTTGACTCTACATAAGGTGACCCAAGGAGAAGATCTCAGAACACCACTAGCCAGCCTTAAACACCCTTCAGGTTAATTACTGACCTCCGTGTCTAGTATGGTTGGTTTAAATAAGGTAGGTTTCTCCTCCCCAGTTTAATTCAGATATTCAAGAGAAGGTCCGAGTACTTCTGCTTGTTGTTTTCCAAGTGGTAACAGAAATACCTGAGGTGATCCACTTACCATTGTTTAGTTAAGCTTTCTACTGCTGTGATAAAGCACCAGGGCCAAAATCAACTTATGGAGGAAAATGTTTATTTCACTTACACTTTTGTATCACAGTCGATCATCAAAGGGAGTTAGGGCAGGAACGCAAGGCAGGCTCTGAAGCATAACCCATGAAGGAACACTGCCTTACTGACTTGCTTATCCCAGCTTCCTCTGCCTGCTTTCTTATACGATCAGGGCTACCATTTCAGGAATGGTAGTACCCACAATGGGTATGTGAATCTCAAGAAAATGTCTTACAAACTTGCCTACAGGCCACTTGTATGAAGGCATTTCCTCAATTAAGAGTCTATTCCCCCCAAAATGTCTAGGTTTGTGTCTAATTGACACAAGCCAACCAGCATGCTGTTTTTTAGGGTGTCATTCCATGTACTTGCTGCTTAGACTTTTGCTTTAGGCCTGCAACAGGCCAGAATGTCATGGCGGGAGTAGGTAGGGAAGGAAGCCACTCACTTCATGGTGGGCAATGAGCAAGGAAGGATTGAGGAGATGGCAGGGTCTCTCCAGTGACATGACTTCCTACACCTCAGCTCTGCACACTAAAGGTTCTATCCCATTACAAGAGCACCTCAGGTTGGGGATGTCAGTCCCTGGGGAACAGCTGAGACCCAAACTAACAGCACTTATTTAGTTTCTGTAGACTGGGTGTTCAGAGGTAAGAAACAATCAGTCAGGCTCTAAAGTATTCATGTTTGACAATAGTTCCTCATCAAGGACGGTCTGGACACCACCCTTGGGAATCAACGCCCTGACATTTGCAAGCCATAGTTTATTGCTTCTTCTCCAGGCTGCCATCTGTTGAAAGATAAATTATAGAGGAATCAAAACAACAGTCTCCCTCAGCAGATCATTCTTTTCTGAATAATACCACATCTTTTAACACCCCTCTTTGAAAATGAATTTCTGCTGGTGGGGTCTTAACTGTGAGATACAAAGACAGCACGCATAGCCCTAAAACTATGCAAAGCAAAGTCCTGACTGCATAGGCCCCAGCCATATTTATTTTCCCTGGGCCAATAGCATAGTCTTGGGTAGAAGCCAATTCTAAACCAGAGGCATGCAGTAGCCTAAGGTATGAAGTACGGAATCATAGACCATGGGAAGTGGAAAGACATTGAGAGCCTATCTAGACAGACCTCTTTGGTGGACAAAGGACTCCCTTGACCAGAGAAGCTGAAGGTAAGCTGGGAGGTTTAAGGAAAGGTGGCCCTCGACGCTATTATCTCCTGAGTCCCAACCTCAGAGGACTTTTGCTTCTCAGGTCACATGATCAAGAGGCCTGAAGCTAGTGCTGAGCAAACGGAAAGGAGAGGGCAAGGTACAGAGATGGCTGTCCTCCTAAGTATGCATGCTTTTTGTGACCCCATTTGCTTTGCCTTTATTCTTGAATAGCACGTAGTAGCCTGGTTTAAATTTTCACCAGGTGGTGCTGGAGGTTAAGTGTGAAGGAATAACCTCTTGTGTGTTTTCTGGGAAATCTAAAAAGAATATGAAGCCATCACAACTACACTTCCCTATTCACTTTTGATATTTTAAAAAACAAACAAACAAACCAATGCAACTGGAAAAAATACAGCTGAAGAGAACCCTGCAAAATTCACCTTCTTCCTGAAAGAAAAATTAGGGGAGGAGGGAGGAGCTACAAAGCAAAGAGAAAGGCTGTCAGAGTGTGAGTGGCTGGGCCAGTTCTCCCTCTCTGGTAGGCCTCAAGTTCTTGGTTCTCAGAAGTCCATTGCTCAGGAGGCCCTGGGGAAGGAGCTAAGAATTGCTTGTTGTGACTCCATCAGTTACCTTCTGGCCAGCTCAAAGCTTTGTCCACAGCACTGGGCCTGTTGCTCTGGGCTATGCAGGCCTGTTTCCAGACAATAAAGTGTTGTCTTCTGGGATGCTCTGCCAGGACCACCTGCAGACAATGTTTATAAACCCTGGCAGGGACTGATTGATCTCACAATGGGACTGTGTAACATAAACACCCCATTATTCTATAAAAGAATATGCCCAACACCACCTAGATCTTCTAAGAATAGAGCTCCCGGAGTTACAATGTGCACAGCCACTTAAGAAGAAACAGTCTTTCCTTTGAAGCAATATTAGCATTAGCATTTACTTTATGCGGGGACAGAGTGGTATTTTAACCTCTCTGGAAACCATGGTTCAAAACTGGAGCAGAACTCAGAACTCTTAAATTTCCTAGTTTGAGGGTTCTTGGAGTGTCCTGACTCTGGGTGTCTGTGTTTCTGGGTGTGTGCATGCTGTGTCCACGTGTCTGCGTACGTGTGACCTTCAGAGGTTTGCTTATTTGAGCATTCATTTTTTAAAAGGGCACACCCAGAGGAACTTTATGAGGTGACATACTGGAATGTAGTCGCTAGGAAAAATGTTTTTTTAAAAGAGAAAGTGGGTGAAGCCAAATTTGAGGGGAAAAAAAGCAGGGAAGGCAGGAAGAGGAGATCAGTCTGTGATTGGCAGAGATAAACACACAGTAAATAACAACAACAACAACAACAACAACAACAACAACAAACCCACAACACCCAATGAACAATGGCTTCTCACTCCAGAACACAGCCTGGCAGAGTTCATTTCTCAGGACTCAGTTGCTTTTAACTTAACCAATTTGGTGCTCATTAGGCATTAAATATTAAAATAAATAAATAAAGTCATCTGTTAAATAGATGCTATTTATATTTGGAAACAAGAGATCATTTCTAAGCCCAATGGATTTTTCTACAACAAACGAATTTGGGGTTAATTTAAAGCCAATTTCTTCCTTGAAGGGGCAGGAAAGCTGGCGACCATGCCTGTGTGCTGGCTGCTTCCAGGAATGTCCTTTTACCAGAGGTGGGGTAAGTGGAATTATCCTGTCCCTGGATGCAAAAGAGACGTCACATGGCATCAAGATTTATGACCACCAGAGCTGCCTGTGGGAACTTGTAGGAGCTCAGCTACAAATGTCTCTGTTGTCACCATAACATAACTACCTGAGGTGATTACACACTCGAGAGGAAAAATAAACAGTGAACAAAACCGCACCTCCCAGGGCACCAAGGGTACTGGATAGTTACGGAGGATGTCGAGGTGAGACCCACACTTGCAGACTCTAGTCACAGGCCCAGCACTGGAAAATTCCTTTTTCTCTTGCCTCAAAGGTATAATAATGGTGGGGGGCAGGGGGGAGAGAGTCAGTTTTCAAATGAACCATGGAGAAGAACTTAACAACAAATGTAGATTGTGAAGTAAATGCCACACTGAGATTGGATTACTTAAGATGTACTTTGGCTTTGACTCAGCTGGTCTATCAGTAATTTGTGTGGACCGTGACCAAACACCAGACGAAAACAAGTTACCCAAGAAAAGGCTTATTTCTCCTCACTGTTTCAGAGCCCATCGCTGAAGGGAAGCGACTGTGGTAGCACAGTTTATGGTGGAGAGGGATAGCAGAGGTTGTTCACATCCCAGCCGACGGGAAGCAGAGAACACAGCAGGAACAGGGACGCTGTCATCCTCACAGGCCCATCCCTAGCCAAGCACTAGCCAGGCCTCAACTCCTGAAGGTTTCAGAGATCTGGAAAACAGAATCACATGTAGGGAACAAGGGTTCAAAACATGAGCAGGGTATGGAGGAGGTGGGCAGGAATTGCATCTCAAATGCAAAACCATAACACATTCATTGAATGTGCTTCCAGGGAGTCTCAGAAACCTGCGGAGTTTCTGCCATGTTGTGGGATAATCACAGCAAGGTGTCTATAGGCATTGTCTACACTCATGTCTCTTTTAAAGACAGAATATGCTTAAATTATGAAGTAGCCAAGAACAAGAGAGAGCATTCTCTGAGGCAGAAATGAGAAGCAAGTGGCAGGTTGTCACCTCTGAAATACATGCAAGCCATACTTGCCAGGAGGATGGAGGAGACTGAGACAAGAATGAGGAAGGAGACGCTGTGGCTTTCAGGTTCCCGGCCTGGGCAATGCAGCCCACCCTTCCCTCGAGCAAAGGAAGGGAGCCTTATGTAAATGGATACCCCAGTTATGAGGAGACCCTGGTGGGGAAATGTGGCCCTTCTCTCTTGCACCACAGAGCTTTGTGCCATGTCTGAAACATGAAATGATCTAGTTAACTATGAATAAGTGGATGGGAATGCAAGTGAGCAAGGCACGATGGGTACCCTGAGGAATAAGGAAGTTCTGCTCAGCATAGTGGCTATAACCATGATGAAGAACAAGGTAGCACAAGGCTCAGAGGATACAAGGAATGGAGGTGTCTTCCTTGACCTACATACCAAGTCTTTCTCAGGAAGCCTGATCACAATACATGCCTGTACAGGGTCCAGCCCCAGGCATCACGGCTCTGTCTAATGGAGTAACAGCATCCTGTAAGACAGGCTCACTGTACTAAAGAAGGGAAGGCCGCTGAATGCCTGTCTGGGTAGTAGAATGGGGCATATCCAAATTCTGGGTAGTTGAATGAGGCATATCCAAATGTATTCTCAAGAACCTGAACTGAAAGATGGTAAGTAGCCAACAATGAGATTGATGCAAAAAATGATAGGGAAAAGCCATATACAGGTCAGTCCATGAGCAGTCCAGAGTATAGAGGAAGGGTACATTGTGATCAAACTAAGTGTCCTCTTCCACTTGTCACGCTGCTATGACAGAATGCAATAGTTTATAAAGGAAAAACATTGCCGGGCGTGGTGGCACATGCCTTTAATCCCAGCACTAGGGAGGCAGAGGCAGGCAGATTTCTGAGTTCGAGGCCAGCCAAGGCTATACAGAGAAACCCTGTCTCGAAAAACAACAAAAAACAAAAAACAAAACAACAACAAACAAAAACAAAAACAAAAAAAAAGGAAAAATATTATGCTGGCAAAGGCACAGGAGGTTGAAAAGTCCAAAAGGATGGAGCTTGCATCCGATGAGCTTCTGTCAAGGATGTTGGCTGCTTCATGACTGGATGAATAAGGACAAATACATATGTATTGAGAAAAAGCCTAATTTTCATAACTTATTATTCTGAGGCTCCTTCCCCCAACTCAAATGCCTTCCCAGTTTCTGTTGCACTGGGAAATTAGGGTTCAAATATACAAACTTTGAAGGAACACACTCAAACCATCACACTGAATAAATTATAATCAGATGCAGCGGTAAGTTGTAGTAGGAAAGATATAGAATCCCTCTATGAACCATGGGACTAGTTAAACCATGGCAGCAGTGGTGATCTGCAAGGATGGCGCTGAAGCCCTGCTGAAGAGTCCCTTAGAGCCATCCCAGTACTAGGTGGCCGTCCAGATTCAGTTAAAATGAAGTGAATGCTGGAAAGTGTGGGGCTGCGGACAGGTTTGAATAATAGACAAACTCAACACAATTTATGAGAAGAGAGCCTCTGTCACAGAAGGTCCGTCTGATGCTGGTGACACAGCTGTGTTTCTTATTTGCTTTTCTTTTTTTTTCTATTTTTTATTAGGTATTTAGCTCATTTACATTTCCAATGCTATACCAAAAGTCCCCCATACCCCCACCATTCCTCTACCCACCCACTCCCCCTTTTTGGCCCTGGCATTCCCCTGTACTGGGGCATATAAAGTTTGCAAGTCCAATGGGCCTCTCTTTCAAGTGATGGCCTATTAGGCAATCTTTTGATACATATGCAGCTAGAGACAAGAGCTCCGGGGTACTGGTTAGTTCATATTGTTGTTACACCTATAGGGTTGCAGTTCTCTTTAGTTCCTTGGGTGCTTTCTGTAGCTCCTCCATTGGGGGCCCTGTGATCCATTCAATAGCTGACTGTGAGCATCCACTTCTGTGTTTGCTAGGCCCTGGCATAATCTCACAAGAGACAGCTATATCTGGGTCCTTTCAGCAAAATCTTGCTAGTGTATGCAATGGTGTCAGCGTTTGGAAGCTGATCATGGGATGATCTCTGGATATGGCAATCACTAGATGGCCCATCCTTTTGTCACACTTCCAAATTTTGCGGCTTGCCAGGCCCACATTTTGCTGACTTGTAGAATTACCACTGGACTACATTTCCCATGCTCCTCTGCTTCCCACGGTCTTGTAGTTTGACCAATGGGAAGCTTTGCTGGGAGATGTTCCCTGGGAGAGCCTCCTCACATCCCTCTCTACACTAAGCAGCATCTGCATCACCTTAGCATCAAAGCGGAAGTGATTACTAGTTTCAGTTCTTTGGAAACTAAAACTGAGTGGTTAGAACCAAACGCTGGCTGAGCCCTGCAGTTGGAGGACAGAGTTACTCACATATACTTTAGTAGAAATATCCATTGCACCGCCACACACAGGGAGGACAATAAATACAGCCATACCCAAGATAGGCCAGGAGCCCCTTAGCTTCAGCAACTTGAAATCCAAGGGTCAAGAGGCTGCAGATCTAGGCATGGAGATTTGTTCAATCTAGCCACTTTTCATAATAGAAACTTTAGATCCACAAAGTCAAGGAGTTTGACAGAGAAAAACTAGAGCAGTGTTGCTCTTCACCACTAGAGGAAATCTTAAATGAACCAAGCTGCATAGTCTAGGAAACTTAGGTTATTTGTGGTGACATGAAAGAAATAAATCCTGGTTGCATTTTTTAAAAAAAGAAGCAGCAGATGATGTGTGTGATGTCTGCAATCTTTTTGTTGTTTCTTTTTCATTTTATTTAAAAAATCTGAATCTATTGCAAGCAGCTACTTCTCTCCTCAGCCCCTCTTCAGTGCTGTGACTCCCATGCGCTCAGGGATAGGCCCAGCTAAACCATGACAACCACACTGGTACTGAGACAAATCAGGGGATCCATCCTCAGTGGTCCACAGTCAGTTGGAAAACATTGTTCCAGAGTAGCTAAAGCATCCTTAGTGAAGTCCATTTCCTGATGGTTAATTTCCTAATGGTTAAGAGGAGGGCAAAGATGGTGGTGAATAGTTCCATTTGATTCCCAGCTATTGGGCTCTCCCTTGATTTTGAGCAGATGGACTGTCAATCAAACAACCAGTCAGATGAGCTTTTAGCCAACACCAGCTATTTTGAGTACTCTACAATGCCTTGAGGCAACCATGCGATGATCACACATGCTCGTTCTGACTCCAGAAGGTACAGCCTCAACTAGAACTGTTTCACCTTGTATCCAGACCCTTTGCTCTTAAAGGGTCTCTGCAAACCATCACCCTCTAGAGTGGAGGTGGTCTCCTCTAGTGCCCTAACAGAGAGGTTGCAGCGATTGTTGCAAAAGCAACAGTACTTCAGCTGATGCAAGCAAGTTTGTAGCAACTGGTAGAAATCTCCTTTCTTAAGCTGTAGGAGCAGGCTGCTCTGGTATTTTACCATTCAACTCAAGGAAAGGCTTCTCTTGAAGCCTTCTGAGCTGACAGCGTGAAGAGAGAGGCTGTGGAGGCAGCACAGTGGCACTGACTGCTGATCAATCATCGGCCAGAACTCAGAAGTGGCAAAAGTATTGGGCTCTGTGATGGCGGAAGAAGAGGAAGATGATGATCGATTCAATAGAATGGCCAGAGCAGGGAAGAGGAAGGGCAGTGGAAGCAGAAAAAAAACAGAAAGCAGAGGCTGTAGGATAGAAGACTCTAAGAGCTAGAGAAGAGAGGTTGTAGGCTCTAAATGTCTATCCTTCAGAGTCAAGAATCTCTAACGTTCAGTTCCTGAAGGATCTAATGCTAGTTGTTCTCAAAGGTTGGGGAATCTTGATAGCCCTGCCTAGAAGCTACAAGTTGGTGAGCTGCTGCCAAGGACTAAGGAGTCCCAACTCCCTAGGCCTACACCAAGCTGTAACACATGCAGGGCTGAGGGTCCCTCTACTAGAGTCCGGCATGAGAGCTGTGGCACCAGAGGGTGTCACCTCCTGTCGCTCCTACCTGGCTGCGGCTGTCTCTATGATGAAACTCAGGGGACACCATTGCTGAAAAGACAGCCACTTGCTAAGCTACTTCCTGAGTGGCGGGGATCAAAAAGACTCCGGCCAGCTGATTGGTGGTATCAGTGTCTGGAATAAAATCCCAGTGGGGACCAAATTCACTCCGTTGAAACATGAGAAGTCTGCTAGGAAGTTCCTAAGAAGTGTTTTTTGCTTTTCTTTCTGATTTAAAGAACTAGAAAGAATTGGTTAGGATTTATTTGAATATGAGATATCCATCTGAAGTACATATTAGCATTCAATCTCCATTGTGATTATGATATCCAAAGGTAAAACTGGACAGAATCCTTAAGTGATGATTGGAGCTCTGCCCTCATGAATGGCTCAGTTCAGCTTCAGATGGGTCTGGGCTAATTCTGGATTGTTATAAGAACAATTGACTGTGTCCCACACTAGTTCTCTGTCTCTCACCCCATGATATCTAGTGCCAACTTGGGACCCTGACAGCAAGAAAAGAAGCCATCACTGGATGGGAAACCCTTGATCTGGGGTCATAACTATGACCCAAGCACCCCTTCTTTTGTAACTACCCAGTCTGTGGCATTGAAAAGAAAAGACAGACTAAAGGAGTCCTGACTCTTTACTTCCACTAAATATCAGCTCTGTGACTCTGGCTAGCTCTGCACGAGGCTGGCCTATGATAGTCGAGCCAAACATGAAACTGTCCTACACAAGAATAAGACTGCCACAGGAATGTAGACGAGATCAGCATCCCAAATAATATTACAGAACAAAGAATTCACTTCTTGGGCATGAACACAGCTTCCCGTTTGTGTGATGCAGAATGATACATCTTCCTGACTGTTTAAGAGTCATTCAGTCTGGGTTTTGTTTTACTAGCAGCCTCAAACATCCTAACAAACAGAGAATGTGCATATAAATGACATGAAAATGGAGTAGAAAGCACAGTGTACATGGAGTCCCCTGTATGTTTGTAAACACCAGGCAGAAGCTTAGACAGCAGACCTCCACATAGTCAGCGGCTCCTTGGGAGACAGTCTTGATTTCCCTTCCGACTCAATGCCTGCTGCTGTTATTCTTACAGTCTGGCTTGTTACTTCACAAAGCTAGAACAACTGTGGCCACAAGCCAAGTCTCTGAGAGGGTCCTGGGCTCTCTCATATGCCGAAGGAGTGGGACCAGGTAAGGAATTGATTGAGATGTGGAAATCTTGAAGGAAACCCCTTTACTTCCTAAAGAACTCTGAGCAACAAGCTCTCTCTCAACAGCCATGCCCAGTCTCAAGATTCAGATCATGCCAATTCCTCTCCTCAGATGGACTCTTAAATCTCACTACCCATACAGTGGATGGAAGATGCCTGACTGGAAAGAACTGTAACAAAATAGCACACATTGCATGACTTATCAACAAAAGAAATGTATTACTTGCCATTCTGAAAGCTGGAAGCCCGAAATTTAGGTGCAGGTAGATCAAGCAAGGGTCTGGTGATGACTCAGTTCCTGGACAGTTATGACAGTTTCTACCTATGTCATCCAATGCAAAACCCTGAGCAGATGGGGAGACTATCTGGAGTCCTTTTAGTAAAGGCATTAATCTTATTTGTGAATATTCCACCCTCTTGTCACAATTACTTCTCTAGGTCCCATCTTCTAATATCACAGCCAAGACAAAAGATTTTGTAGAGACAAGAACATTCTAGTTATAGTCGACTGACTGAAACATTACTTTCAACATTTCTTGTTTCTTTCATTTAGTCACCAAAATTGCTTGCAGGACTGTTACATTATACCAGCAGCTCAGGTGGAAGCTCTGAGCAGGTGGTAATTGGGAGAGACCTGTTCCAGCCTGAATGGAGGTTGCTAGTAAGTAGCAAGATATAAATAATCTCAACTACAGATGGAGTGGCCTGGGAGAAGAGGGAAGAGAAGGCTTCCCCAGTGGGAGAGCTTCTACCTGAGATGAGCCAGAGGAAGTTTCATCCTGCCTTATCACTATATAGATTCAGTTGTCCCCTCTTGGCCCAGATGCAATATGCTGTTCCTATCTCCAGCATGCTGCACCTCACTAAACCCTGTCCGGGTTGCTCACCCTCTGGAGAGTCTGCAGCCTCTGCACCAGAATACTCCGTCTCATTTCCTTCACTTAAGGGGCCCAGCTCGCTCCTTGCTCAACTTCAAGCTTCCAAAAGACCCAGGGTGTTTATTGGCCATAGCTACCTCAGTGTCTCCCTAAAGACCAGAGTCTCATTCCCAATTTAATTAAACTAGATGCTGGAGAAGCAAGTGCTAGCCAGTGAACTGGACATCTCCAACATCTGGGATAGTGACCAAAAGCCACACACTGGGACTCCCTGCCCTGAACTTCTGTGACACATCTGATTTGTGCAACGGTGGAGTACAAAGGAGCTTGTCTTACTACAACTCTCACTGAGAAATATTTCCATCACAAGCCTGGATAACTGAAATAGCAGCAAAGAATGAGTCTCGTGACACGTGACAAAACTTCTCCCCATGTGTATTGCATTGTAGCCCTCTCTGTTCTCTCTAGGGGAATCTAAAATCTCTGGTCTAACCTGATCCTTCTATTCTAATATGTCTAATCCTAATCTGTCCTGTTTTTCTTTAAATGCCAGAAGTGTCCATTAAATTCACATTATGATCAGCAGGAACCAAAAGACCTTGCCCTGAGTGTTTCTGGTGGGATGCTCCACAGAGAACACTGAGTTTCCCAAATAAACTTAGAGCCATCTCAGCTCTCAAGGAGCCACCTTGTGGTCTGGGGTCAGAGATAGTGAAACGGTCATATTAAAAATTAAAACATGTGCTCTCATTAGTTTTTTTCAACATAAATGCCATATTATAAAACTGATATGTCTTTTTTCCCCCCTTAGACAAGCTGTAATTAAATCAGTGATTATTTTACCATGGCACCAAGGTAAAATGAGAAGATGAGGTGTGTTGTCCTGCTTCAGGGACAGTGGTTGCCACATAATGGGCCCTGCCTAGTTTCAGCCCTTTCTCTGATTATTCCACAAGGGACACCTCGGCTGTCTGCTCGACAAATAATGTGTACCCATAGGGGGAGTTGAGAATGACTCCCTGTACAAGGAGAATGCATGCCGTTGCTGCTGTTGTTGTTTCGGTTTTGTTGTCGGTGCTGAGGATGGAACTCAAGGCCCCAGGAGTCTAAGGAAGCACTTTGCCATTGGACCACACTCTGTACTAGACTCTGAAAGGACATCTTCAGTTCCCAAGCTGTTGCTGTTAAAGCCCCCTTTGCCAGCACTGCTCCACCAAGCCAGGGCAGACAAGATGTCTATGGACCAGCCAGTTAGTACTTAGGCAGGCTTCTCATGGCATCAAGACTTGACAGCAAACGAGAAGTTTTTCAGAGTAACACCAACATGTGAACACTATTCATGGCTGTGATCCCACAGAGTGCAGTGATAGGAACTTTGTTCATAATAGGTCCCTGTGACATAAGCTATAATTCAGCTTCCGGGTTTGTTGTTTTTTTGTTGTTAGTGGTTTTACTTTTGTTTCACAGTTTTAAGAATGAAAGATCCGTGCCTCGCTTCGAGGCCACACAGCAGCCAGGAGCTGGATATTAGTTCAGAGCCTCCTGACCTCTGCTTCCAATCAACAGGCTTTCTCAGGATGGAAATATTCTGTCTCCACCAGCAGTAGTGACTGTCCACCTCAGGTCTGGAACAGAGACCCTGAAGATGGTTTCGTGGCCCTCTCTTGATGTATGCACTGCAGAAGGCTCCTGTGGAGAATAGAAAGTATTGCTTCTAAAGTGCTTCTGCCTGAGGCAACTGTAACATTCTGGGAAAGAGGGGGAACTTTTAAATGGAGGAGCTGGCAGGAAAGTCTCACTTCTGGTGGGCACAGCTCCACTTGGGATTAAGCAAATAAACCCACCTTAAAAAGCCATCAGCAGGCTCAGCCCACTGTGTAGATTTTTCTATTGCATGTCCAGGATAAACTACCACCTTGCTCCACAGTGCATTAGTCCAGCATGAGCCATGATGAAAAACATTATAATCCACTAAGCAGCACACTCAATGAAGTGTTTCATTAGCAGGTCTGGGTCCTGATTGATCTTCAGTGCCCAATGGCAGCTGCAGGCAGGCATTTCTACATGGCCAGAGTTTCACGGGTACTGATTCCCTGGGGAACATCAGATTAGGCTTTGTCCTCACCAGGGACACACAACCTGCAAAGGATTGTGACACTGTCACAACACATCTTACTCAGGCTGTCTTTACTTTTAATATATGCGAAATTAATATATATTTATTTAAAATCCAGTCCAGAAAGTGTCTATGACATTTATAAAATAAGCCTGTTCTCCTTCCCAAATCATCATTGACAACTTGTACTAGTGAATTCTTCTGTAACACAATTCTTGTCAAAAAACAACTTAAGCAATGACGGGCTTATTTTGGCCCAACTTTCAAGGGTGCAGGGTCTCATGAAGAAGAAATCAGGATGGCAGGATCTTGAGGCAGTTGTTTACAGCTAGGAAGTGGAGAGAGATGAATGTGGGTGTCAGCTCACTTTCTTCTTTTTAAAAGTCTAAGACCCCAGTCCACAGATTGTGGCCACCAACAGTTAAGGCGGCTCTTCCCAGCTCAGTTCATTTAATTTAGGCAATCCCTATAGGCACACTCAGGTGCTTATCTCCTAGGTAACTCTAGCTTATGTCAAGTCAACAGCATCAGCCAGTCTAGGATCCTGCTCCATCTGCTCCATCCTGTGTCCATACAAACATGTGTCATGTTAGTCAATTTTGACTGTTTCCAAACACTTTTATTATTTTACTTGGTGAGGCTCTCAACTGTGTGCAATATGAAGAATCCTGCACCCTTACTGAGAGCTATACAGTCATCTGTGAGGCATGATTTCTGGACATTTGACCAGTTGAGCAAGATGATTTCTTTTGGTACTGTTTTTCCAGCAGAAACAGTAACTAGATAACTTATTTTATTTAATTTAAAAATATACTTACAAGGCTGGAGAGGTACCTTAGTAGTTAATCTTAGTGGTTAAGAGCACTAGCTGCTCTTCCAGAGGTCCTGAGTTTAATTCTCAACAACCACATGGAGGCTCACAACCACCTACAATGGGATTTGATGGTCTCTTCTGGCATATAGGCATACGTGCAGACAGAACTCTTATACATAAAAACCATACAAACTATTTACTTACTTATTTTTGAGAGGAGAGGGGTATATGCATGCAACAGCCTGGGTATGGAAGCCAAAGGACAACTTTATGGAGTGAGTTCTCTCCTTCCACTAGGGGAGTCCCCAGGATTGAACTTGGGTCATTGGGTTTGATGGCAAGGGCCTCTACTTGCTGAGCCATCTCCCACAGTTTACTGATTCTTTATGACTTCTGTGGTATATTGTTCATAGTCTGGCCCTGCCCCCATCATGGATGCTGTCATTTCCCAACAAGGCAAATTCCTAAAAGCCAAGTGGAAGGGATCTGGTGCTGAAGGTTGCTCTGCAGGGCATTCTTTTGGTTTTAATGTTGCTTAAATGTATCTTGAAATGAGCCAGACTATCAGTGTGCTGTCTGGATGTTATACAGGGAAGCTTGCCTTAGGATTCCTTCGGGGTCAGCAATGTTTTAACATGTCCAGTGAACACAACCAAAGGATGTTCCTTACCAACCAGAAGTGTAGGACAAACTCTGACTAAGAAGAAAAGGTGGAAGCACACAGGTACAGGTGGTATAGGTGGAAGCAAAGCATGTGGCTTTAGGAACCCCAACTTGGTTGAGGTGTAATTTATGTCCCAGAGTACTCATCCCTTTGAAATGTGCAGTTGGATGGCTAACAGGGGGTTATGGAGCTGCGACCCATCACAACAATCTGAGTTCATATTCCAACCCTGAATCGAGTAACCACGCATCTGCTTTCTGTCTCCGAAAAGTTGCTTTTCCTGGAAATTATATAAAGTGGAGTCATGCAATAGACAGTCTTTGGGAAATGACTTCTTTCACTTAGCATAGTACACTAGTGGTTTATTCATGTTGAATATGCACTTATAATTAACTGGTTCCTCTTTATGGTGAAGTACAGCTATTCCGTATATCCATGGAGATTGGTTGTCAGATGCCAGAGGATGAGAGATGTACAGATGTTCAAAACCCTTACATAAAACAGCATAGTGTCTGCATATAACCCAACCTCCTCCTCCACCTTGGGTGGCTTGTAATGCCTATGTACCCATACAGCATGAATGCTGGGGAGATAGTTGTCACATTGTGCTAATCAGAGAACAATGGCAAAGGGAGTTGGGGTTCAGGAAAGATGGTTTTGATTCACAATGGTTGAATCCATAAGCATGAATCCTGCAGACATGAGGGCCAGTTGTATTCTTCCTTTGTAGTGACACAGCAGTTTCTTTACTCATGTCCCAAGTAGGTATTTGTGCTGTTTCTACTTTTGTGGTCTTATAAACACAGACTCTTTAGTTGTTATTGCTGATGCTACTATTATTACTGAGACTCAGTTGAGCTATATTGTTTGTACTTAAGGGGTCCTCCTGCCTCAGACTCATAAATAACTGGGATGGTAGATACCTGCTCCAGCACTCAGGTTAGCCCTTTTGCCTAATGCTGCTGTGAATGTTTGTATTACAGTCCCTGAGTGAGCATATGTTGCACACATTCTCATTTTTTCTTGTGTAGATTTCACCAAAAAGTAAAATTCTTAGGTCATCTGCTAATTCCATAAGCAATATTTTAAGGAACTCTCAAGCTAGTTTAAACTGCTTTCCACATAAAGAATGGAGCTTTGCAGTTTGCTTTAAAATGTTTTAAATATATTTGAGTATTTGGCTTACATGTATGCATATGTGCATCATGTGTATGCAGTGCTTGTGGAAGCTAGAAGAGGGCATCAGATCCTCGGAAGCTGGAGTTTATAGTCCACAGTGAGCTGACATGTCAGTGGTGGGGACCAAATCTGGGTCCTCTGCCAAAGTGGTTTTAACCACCAAGTCATCACTCTAGCCCCAAATTTTCCCTTAAAAAACAAATTTTAATAAGATGATTGATGAACCCCTTCCGCTCGACTCGAGACTCGAGCCCCGGGCTACCTTGCCAGCAGAGTCTTGCCCAACACCCGCAAGGGTCCACACGGGACTCCCCACGGGACCCTAAGACCTCTGGTGAGTGGACCACAGTGCCTGCCCCAATCCAATCGCGCGAAACTTGAGACTGCGGTACATAGGGAAGCAGGCTACCCGGGCCTGATCTGGGGCACAAGTCCCTTCCGCTCGACTCGAGACTCGAGCCCCGGGCTACCTCGCCAGCAGAGTCTTGCCCAACACCCGCAAGGGTCCACACGGGACTCCCCACGGGACCCTAAGACCTCTGGTGAGTGGACCACAGTGCCTGCCCCAATCCAATCGCGCGAAACTTGAGACTGCGGTACATAGGGAAGCAGGCTACCCGGGCCTGATCTGGGGCACAAGTCCCTTCCGCTCGACTCGAGACTCGAGCCCCGGGCTACCTCGCCAGCAGAGTCTTGCCCAACACCCGCAAGGGCCCACACGGGACTCCCCACGGGACCCTAAGACCTCTGGTGAGTGGAACACAGCGCCTACCCCAATCCAATCGCGTGGAACTTGAGACTGCGGTACATAGGGAAGCAGGCTACCCGGGCTTGATCTGGGGCACAAACCCCTTCCACTCCACTCGAGCCCCGGCTACCTTGCCAGCTGAGTCGCCTGACACCCGCAAGGGCCCACACAGGATTCCACACGTGATCCTAAGACCTCTAGTGAGTGGAACACAACTTCTGCCAGGAGTCTGGTTCGAACACCAGATATCTGGGTACCTGCCTTGCAAGAAGAGAGCTTGCCTGCAGAGAATACTCTGCCCACTGAAACTAAGGAGAGTGCTACCCTCCAGGTCTGCTCATAGAGGCTAACAGAGTCACCTGAAGAACAAGCTCTTAACAGTGACAACTAAAACAGCTAGCTTCAGAGATTACCAGATGGCGAAAGGCAAACGTAAGAATCCTACTAACAGAAATCAAGACCACTCACCATCATCAGAACGCAGCACTCCCACCCCACCTAGTCCTGGGCACCCCAACACAACCGAAAATCTAGACCCAGATTTAAAAACATTTCTCATGATGATGATAGAGGACATCAAGAAGGACTTTCATAAGTCACTTAAAGATTTACAGGAGAGCACTGCTAAAGAGTTACAGGCTCTTAAAGAAAAGCAGGAAAACACAGCCAAACAGGTGATGGAAATGAACAAAACCATACTAGAACTAAAAGGGGAAGTAGACACAATAAAGAAAACCCAAAGCGAGGCAACGCTGGAGATAGAAACCCTAGGAAAGAGATCTGGAACCATAGATGCGAGCATCAGCAACAGAATACAAGAAATGGAAGAGAGAATCTCAGGTGCAGAAGATTCCATAGAGAACATCGACACAACAGTCAAAGAAAATACAAAATGCAAAAGGATCCTAACTCAAAACATCCAGGTAATCCAGGACACAATGAGAAGACCAAACCTACGGATAATAGGAATTGATGAGAATGAAGATTTTCAACTTAAAGGGACAGCTAATATCTTCAACAAAATAATAGAAGAAAACTTCCCAAACATAAAAAAAGAGATGCCCATGATCATACAAGAAGCATACAGAACTCCAAATAGACTGGACCAGAAAAGAAATTCCTCCCGACACATAATAATCAGAACAACAAATGCACTAAATAAAGATAGAATATTAAAAGCAGTAAGGGAGAAAGGTCAAGTAACATATAAAGGAAGGCCTATCAGAATTACACCAGACTTTTCACCAGAGACTATGAAAGCCAGAAGAGCCTGGACAGATGTTATACAGACACTAAGAGAACACAAATGCCAGCCCAGGCTACTATACCCGGCCAAACTCTCAATTACCATAGATGGAGAAACCAAAGTATTCCACGACAAAACCAAGTTCACACAATATCTTTCCACGAATCCAGCCCTTCAAAGGATAATAACAGAAAAGAAGCAATACAAGGACGGAAATCACGCCCTAGAACAACCAAGAAAGTAATCATTCAACAAACCAAAAAGAAGACAGCCACAAGAACAGAATGCCAACTCTAACAACAAAAATAAAAGGGAGCAACAATTACTTTTCCTTAATATCTCTTAATATCAATGGACTCAATTCCCCAATAAAAAGACATAGACTAACAGACTGGCTACACAAACAGGACCCAACATTCTGCTGCTTACAGGAAACCCATCTCAGGGAAAAAGACAGACACTACCTCAGAGTGAAAGGCTGGAAAACAATTTTCCAAGCAAATGGACTGAAGAAACAAGCTGGAGTAGCCATTTTAATATCGGATAAAATCGACTTCCAACCCAAAGTTATCAAAAAAGACAAGGAGGGACACTTCATACTCATCAAAGGTAAAATCCTCCAAGAGGAACTCTCAATTCTGAATATCTATGCACCAAATGCAAGGGCAGCCACATTCATTAGAGACACTTTAGTAAAGCTCAAAGCATACATTGCACCTCACACAATAATAGTGGGAGACTTCAACACACCACTTTCTTCAAAAGACAGATCGTGGAAACAGAAACTAAACAGGGACACAGTGAAACTAACAGAAGTTATGAAACAAATGGACCTGACAGATATCTACAGAACATTTTATCCTAAAACAAAAGGATATACCTTCTTCTCAGCACCTCACGGGACCTTCTCCAAAATTGACCATATAATTGGTCACAAAACAGGCCTCAATAGATACAAAAATATTGAAATTGTCCCATGTATCCTATCAGACCACCATGGCCTAAGACTGATCTTCAATAACAACATAAATAATGGAAAGCCAACATTCACGTGGAAACTGAATAACACTCTTCTCAATGATACCTTGGTCAAGGAAGGAATAAAGAAAGAAATTAAAGACTTTTTAGAGTTTAATGAAAATGAAGCCACAACGTACCCAAACCTATGGGACACAATGAAAGCATTTCTAAGAGGGAAACTCATAGCTCTGAGTGCCTCCAAGAAGAAACGGGAGACAGCACATACTAGCAGCTTGACAACACATCTAAAAGCCCTAGAAAAAAAGGAAGCAAATTCACCCAAGAGGAGTAGACGGCAGGAAATAATCAAACTCAGGGGTGAAATCAACCAAGTGGAAACAAGAAGAACTATTCAAAGAATTAACCAAACGAGGAGTTGGTTCTTTGAGAAAATCAACAAGATAGATAAACCCTTAGCTAGAGTCACTAAAGGGCACAGGGACAAAATCCTAATTAACAAAATCAGAAATGAAAAGGGAGACATAACAACAGATCCTGAAGAAATCCAAAACACCATCAGATCCTTCTACAAAAGGCTATACTCAACAAAACTGGAAAACCTGGACGAAATGGACAAATTTCTGGACAGATACCAGGTACCAAAGTTGAATCAGGATCAAGTTGACCATCTAAACAGTCCCATATCACCTAAAGAAATAGAAGCAGTTATTAATAGTCTCCCAACCAAAAAAAGCCCAGGACCAGATGGGTTTAGTGCAGAGTTCTATCAGACCTTCAAAGAAGATCTAATTCCAATTCTGCACAAACTATTTCACAAAATAGAAGTAGAAGGTACTCTACCCAACTCATTTTATGAAGCCACTATTACTCTGATACCTAAACCACAGAAAGACCCAACAAAGATAGAGAACTTCAGACCAATTTCTCTTATGAATATCGATGCAAAAATCCTCAATAAAATTCTCGCTAACCGAATCCAAGAACACATTAAAGCAATCATCCATCCTGACCAAGTAGGTTTTATTCCAGGGATGCAGGGATGGTTTAATATACGAAAATCCATCAATGTAATCCATTATATAAACAAACTCAAAGACAAAAACCACATGATCATCTCGTTAGATGCAGAAAAAGCATTTGACAAGATCCAACACCCATTCATGATAAAAGTTTTGGAAAGATCAGGAATTCAAGGCCCATACCTAAACATGATAAAAGCAATCTACAGCAAATCAGTAGCCAACATCAAAGTAAATGGAGAGAAGCTGGAAGCAATCCCACTAAAATCAGGGACTAGACAAGGCTGCCCACTTTCTCCCTACCTTTTCAACATAGTACTTGAAGTATTAGCCAGAGCAATTCGACAACAAAAGGAGATCAAGGGGATACAAATTGGAAAAGAGGAAGTCAAAATATCACTTTTTGCAGATGATATGATAGTATATATAAGTGACCCTAAAAATTCTACCAGAGAACTCCTAAACCTGATAAACAGCTTCGGTGAAGTAGCTGGATATAAAATAAACTCAAACAAGTCAATGGCCTTTCTCTATACAAAGAATAAACAGGCTGAGAAAGAAATTAGGGAAACAACACCCTTCTCAATAGTCACAAATAATATAAAATATCTTGGCGTGACTCTAACTAAGGAGGTGAAAGATCTGTATGATAAAAACTTCAAATCTCTGAAGAAAGAAATTAAAGAAGATCTCAGAAGATGGAAAGATCTCCCATGCTCATGGATTGGCAGGATCAACATTGTAAAAATGGCTATCTTGCCAAAAGCAATCTACAGATTCAATGCAATCCCCATCAAAATTCCAACTCAATTCTTCAACGAATTGGAAGGAGCAATTTGCAAATTTGTCTGGAATAACAAAAAACCTAGGATAGCAAAAAGTCTTCTCAAGGATAAAAGAACTTCTGGCGGAATCACCATGCCAGACCTAAAGCTTTACTACAGAGCAATTGTGATAAAAACTGCATGGTACTGGTATAGAGACAGACAAGTAGACCAATGGAATAGAATTGAAGATCCAGAAATGAACCCACACACCTATGGTCACTTGATCTTCGACAAGGGAGCTAAAACCATCCAGTGGAAGAAAGACAGCATTTTCAACAATTGGTGCTGGCACAACTGGTTGTTATCGTGTAGAAGAATGCGAATCGATCCATACTTATCTCCTTGTACTAAGGTCAAATCTAAGTGGATCAAGGAACTTCACATAAAACCAGAGACACTGAAACTTATAGAGGAGAAAGTGGGGAAAAGCCTTGAAGATATGGGCACAGGGGAAAAATTCCTGAACAGAACAGCAATGGCTTGTGCTGTAAGATCGAGAATCGACAAATGGGACCTAATGAAACTCCAAAGTTTCTGCAAGGCAAAAGACACCGTCAATAAGACAAAAAGACCACCAACAGATTGGGAAAGGATCTTTACCTATCCTAAATCAGATAGGGGACTAATATCCAACATATATAAAGAACTCAAGAAGGTGGACTTCAGAAAATCAAATAACCCCATTAAAAAATGGGGCTCAGAACTGAACAAAGAATTCTCACCTGAGGAATACCGAATGGCAGAGAAGCACTTGAAAAAATGTTCAACATCCTTAATCATCAGGGAAATGCAAATCAAAACAACCCTGAGATTCCACCTCACACCAGTCAGAATGGCTAAGATCAAAAATTCAGGTGACAGCAGATGCTGGCGAGGATGTGGAGAAAGAGGAACACTCCTCCATTGTTGGTGGGAGTGCAGGCTTGTACAACCACTCTGGAAATCAGTCTGGCGGTTCCTCAGAAAACTGGACATAGTACTACCGGAGGATCCAGCAATACCTCTCCTGGGCATATATCCAGAAGATGCCCCAACAGGTAAGAAGGACACATGCTCCACTATGTTCATAGCAGCCTTATTTATAATAGCCAGAAGCTGGAAAGAACCTAGATGCCCCTCAACAGAGGAATGGATACAGAAAATGTGGTACATCTACACAATGGAGTACTACTCAGCTATTAAAAAGAATGAATTTATGAAATTCCTAGCCAAATGGATGGACCTGGAGGGCATCATCCTGAGTGAGGTAACACATTCACAAAGAAACTCACACAATATGTATTCACTGATAAGTGGATATTAGCCCCAAACCTAGGATACCCAAGATATAAGATATAATTTGCTAAACACATGAAACTCAAGGAGAATGAAGACTGAAGTGTGGACACTATGCCCCTCCTTAGATTTGGGAACAAAACACCCATGGAAGGAGTTACAGAGACGGAGTTTGGAGCTGAGATGAAAGGATGGACCATGTAGAGACTGCCATAGCCAGGGATCCACCCCATAATCAGCATCCAAACGCTGACACCATTGCATACACTAGCAAGATTTTATTGAAAGGACGCAGATGTAGCTGTCTCTTGTGAGACTATGCCGGGGCCCAGCAAACACAGAAGTGGATGCTCACAGTCAGCTAATGGATGGATCATAGGGCTCCCAATGGAGGAGCTAGAGAAAGTAGCCAAGGAGCTAAAGGGATCTGCAACCCTATAGGTGGAACAACATTATGAGCTAACCAGTACCCCGGAGCTCTTGACTCTAGCTGCATATATATCAAAAGATGGCCTAGTCGGCCATCACTGGAAAGAGAGGCCCATTGGACTTGCAAACTTTATATGCCCCAGTACAGGGGAATACCAGGGCCAAAAAGGGGGAGTGGGTGGGCAGGGGAGTGGGGGTGGGTGGATATGGGGGACTTTTGGTATAGCATTGGAAATGTAAATGAGTTAAATACCTAATAAAAAATGGAAAAAAAAAAAAAAAAGAGTGAACCTCAGCATAAAAAAAAAAAAAAAAAAAAAAAAAAAAAAAAAAAAGATGATTGATGAACATTGCCAAGCAATTATCTGCGGAGTAAAATGTCAAGTTCTTTGAGCAAATGCCAAGGAGTAGTATAGCTAGGTTATGTGGTAGTTTTATTTTTAGCTTTTTGAGGGTTCGCCACACTGATGACCAGAGTGGCTGGACCACTCTGACACCAACAGTGAGTGAGGAACCCCTTTCCCAACTTCTTCTCTAGCATATGTTGTCAGGTACTTTGCCATTCTAGATAGAGCAAGAAGAAATCTCAAAATTGTTTTGACCATACTTCCCTAATTGATAGGAACAAAGAATAATTTTGGAGACATTTCTGGGGTGTTTTTATTTCTCCTTTTGAGAACTCTTCAATTGGTCCATCTACAACATAACTCTTGCACATAAAGTTCAGGAACCATAACAGAATTGGGAGTGGAAAGATTATTAGAGCCAGAGGAACTGGTTATTTGCTGTGAGATGCATGTCTTAAAAATGTCAGGGAAGTTACACCCATGAAATCTCAATAACATGGCTATGTAAACAAGCCCTGACTTAGGATGGCACCAACACAGAGGGGGGAATTCTACTGCAGTCGTCAACTCTAGACAAAGAACTATAAGCAACTAAGAAATACTGAGAGTGGGAAAAATAGTATTCCCCAGGGTAAGGGTCCCTCAATTAGTTATCCAATACTAAGTGGTTAACCATAAAATCATATGTATACAGTAACAGTATACAGACCAAGCTGACTGTATCTAGATATTTTAAAAGAGAGAGAGAGAGAGAGAGAGAGAGAGAGAGAGAGAGAGAGAGAGAAAGGCCATAAATTAGCAAGAGTGGTAGAGGGTACATGGAAGTGGGTGAGGGGGGGAAAGGGAAAAAGAAAATGAAGTAATTAAATTTCAAAAAATTTAGAAGATAACAGCTGATATATGCCAAGGTACTCACATTTAACATGTACCATTTGTTAAGTCTGAAAGGAGCTTATAATTATAAAATCATCCCCACAGTAAAGGCTATTTCCATATCAATCAACTCTAGAACTTTCACTTTGCTCTACTGTTTTCTTTTCAAACATACTTCATATGAAGTCTACCCTCTTTGCAGATGTTAAGTGCTCAACACAGTACTGCTAACTTTCAACACTATGCCATCGATATCTCTTACTATAAGGACCTACATCACTCCAAACATGCTCCTGGAATCTTCATGTTTCTGATGGGGATTTTTTTATCATGCCATGCTCAGCCTTCCAGGTACCCTTGTCTCCAGGAGTAAAGAGTGTGGTGCTGATGGAAAGGTTGAAGACTTACTTGGGAAGTGGAGTGGTCAATTGAGTTGAGAACAAGATCTAAACTAAGGGAAAACTGAATTCCTAATTTGCAGTGAAGATTCTGATTAGTCAAGGAAATAAGTTAGGGCTTGTACATAGTGGATTCACCTACACACTTTATACTGGAAATCTAGAATGTCAGTCAACTTGATGGCACTGTGACAAACTACCAGAAGCAAACAACTTACTAAAAAGAAAATTTTGGCTCATTATTTTTAAAGTTTCAATCAATGATTGTTTGAAATGTTATTTTGTGCTTAACCATGCAGCCCATCATACAGGGAAATCTGCTAGAGAAATCCTGTTCAGATGATGAATTCTGGTTTGGTTACATTCACATTGAAAAGCCAACATGGAGAAATGAAGTAGGTTTGTTAACTCAGTGCATAGATTGATCTCGAAAAACGTGCAGCTCTTTGACCACTGATAATCAGTGAAGTGATGAAAATCCTGGATGCCACAAGTCAAGAGAAGAATCTTAAAACAATTCCTTGCGAAACGTGAAGTCCTAAGGGTCTGAAGAAGGTCAAGTATGGGTCGAGAAAAGAGGAGACAAGTATTAGAGAGAGAGTGTGTATTAAACAGAAAAGTGAGACGTGAGACCTCTCTTCCAACAAACATCACCACATCTGATGAATCTGCACCAGTGTCTCTGGGAATAGTTCTTGGAAGAGAATCTGACTCAAGTACAGAAGAAAACAGCCCTAAGCTAACCAGACTTACCCTTTGAATAGTATGCAAAAAGAAGAAAGAGAGAGAGAGGGGGAGAGAGAGAGAGAGAGAGAGAGAGAGAGAGAGAGAGAGAGAGAGAGAGAGAGAGAGAGAGAGAGAGGAGGGAGGGAGGAAAGAAGGAAGGAAGGAAGAGAGAAAGAAAGAAAGAAGAGTATGACTAAGAGACTGAAGAAAAGGATCTTTTTTACACCATTGGCTGCATTTTTTAGCTTGACTTTATATTTTAAGTCTCATTTGCCTTCACAAGACTATCCTGTTCATTTATCCCATAGTTATCCCTCCCAAAGTGCACACATTGCAGACTCTATCCCCACAGTCACATGGTGACAATATTGGAGGTGAGGTTTTGGGAATCAACATAATTTGATAAAATCATGAAGGTAGGGCATCATGATGCTGTCAGTGGCTTTATCTTAAGAGAAAGAGACCCAGGTAGCACATCTCTGCCTCCTGGCCATGTGCTATGCTCTGCTATGTTATAATGTAGATAGTGTCAGCACTGTGCTCTCCTCAGACTCAGATTTGTAAGTCCAGAAAGTTCTATTCTTGTTAAATGGCCAAAACACTAATGCACATATTCTGTTTCTGCAATAGACAAAGGAAGAAGACAGCTTTGCTCCTCCATGTGCTGCCGAGTTTCCCCCACACCATCCTGAAGACAGTCTCTGACCTATTGATTTCTCTACTTTTGGTTGAAAAGGCAACTTCTTCCCTGTACTGAGCAAAGACTGTTGGTATTTGCCTAGCAGTTACCGCCAGCTCCCTGACTGCCCCTCTCTGTAGCTGACGTCCTCTCTGTTAGAAAGGCTTTTCTGACCTCATACAAAAACCCAAGTCAATCAAGATTTGTACCCACTGACTCAGCAGTAGCAGAAGGAACTGTTTCAGGTCAGGACAGAGTCAATAGTGTCTTCATCTCTCCTCTTCCTGCTCCCCAGCTAAGCTTCTTCCCCTGTTCTCCTTCCCGCCACCAGAACTGGTGTGGAGTCAAAGCATCAACATTCCTGTGGGAATCTGGGATGGAATGGCATGTCAAATTTCTTTATTGATCCTAACCTAATAGACCAATGAGAGACATAGTTTGGGGGGCACCCCTTAAGTCAGAGACCTTCCAATACCTCCTACTTTATATGTTAAGTTACAGGGAAGTTGTAAATGATCTCTGCTTACTGAAGATTTTAGTCTATGAGATGAGTGGAAAATCTATGTTAATGGTAGAAAAATAGCCAAATATATTTTGTGTATTGACATAGGAGCTACATAGAATTAAGAGACTCAAAGGTAGGGCCATATGGTTGAACTATAGAAAGAATAAGGAATCATAGTTGAGCATGGTGGTATGCATCAATAACTCTAGAACTTAGAACTAAGAAAACTGCAAGTTCTCGGACAGCTTAGGTCACAGACAGCTTGGGCGATATAGAAAGACCTTGTCTCAAACAAAAATAGATGGGTGGATAGATAGGTAGATGGATGGATGGACGATTCAAGCTCCCTGGGCAGGATGGATTCAGGTTGTGAGACTGTGAGGGAGGACTTTCACTAAAGGCACAGGCTATCTGCTTATGCAAATGAGTGTCGTGGGAAATGGCCACCTGTGTCTGTCTAAGCAGCTGTCACAATCTTCGTCACTGCTTCCTGTGGGAAGATCCTTCCTAGACAGAGAGGGGAGGGCATCAGAGGAAAATGTTTCTGTCTGGACTATCTATTTACTTTACTAATGTAAATAGATGTGGGTGTTTTTTTTTTCCACGAAAGAACATAGTTTCAGAGGAATTCCTTTGTCTGCACAAGTCTGTCATTTCTCTGAAAAACGAATTAAAAATGTGGTAAATGAAGACATTTGGGGCAGAAAATTTGCTTTTTTTTCCCCCAATGACTGGTCTGAAACAATGAATTGGATAAAAAAAAAAATCTGACGTTAAAATATGCTATGTGTGTAGTTCTAAGAGGAATTCAGCCATAGAGAAAAAGCTTCTCTTGGATTCCAGGGTAGTGAGTCTTGCTGGTCCAGCCCTTGGGGGAAGGCAGACTCAACCATGAAGGCAACTGTCTGTTCTTAGACTCCTGTTATCCCCAGAATTTCAGAGACACAAATGCCACTGTTGCTGTCTCACTAGGTGCTGATGAGGATCACAGTGGAACAGCAGTAGACCAGGCAACATTAGATGTGAGTCCTTTCCAGACTTGGAGTTTGTCCTGATGATTTTATCCTGAACTCCTCTGACTGGACCACAGTTCACCCTGGACTGGTGCTGAGCATACTTGGAAAGCTGAGTCTGGAGCAAGGCCAAAGGAGGAAGGTTTTCAACACAGTTCAGCATCTCCAACAGTAAGAGACCAGGAGAAGGAGGCAGGGGAGGCAGTCCAAAGGAGAGTCAGAGACAGAAGAAGGTGCCTAATATGCCTCTGTTTATGGCTTTCTGTTCAGAGGTTGGAATCGTCAGCATTCACTTTTAGTGTTTGTAACTGTGTAGTACATCGTATGAATGAACCCCAGTACATGAGAGATTCATGGTTATGGTTAGAAGAAAGACTGTGGTCAAGGAGCCCAGGTAAGTATGAATAGAGGATCCGGCATGTCGATTATTGAGATGAAATTGGCATTATGTGGTCCAGAGGTAGTTATTCTGGAGGTCAAGGGTCTTGAGAGCTTTAACGTATTCATTAAAATTTACACCCAAGTCCCCAGATACTGGCGAGAGGATGTGAAGAAAGAGGAACACTCCTTCATTGCTGGTGGGATTGCAAGTTGGTACAACCACTCTGGAAATCAGTCTGGTGGTTCCTCAGAAAACTGGACATAGTACTACCAGTAGATCCAGCAACACCTCTCCTGGGCATATACCCAGATATTCCAACTGGTAATAAGAACACATGTTCCACTATGTTCTTAGCAGCCCTATTTATAAGCCATATAAAGCCCTACTTATAATTCCAGAAGCTGGAAAGAACCCAGATGTCCCTCAACAGAGGAATGGATACAGAAAATGTGGTACATTTACACAATGGAGTACTACTCAGCTATTAAAAAGAATGAATTTATGAAATTCTTGGACAAATGGATGAATCTGAAGGATATCATCCTGAGTGAGGTAACCCAATCACAAAAGAAGTCACTTGATATGCACTCACCTCTGATAAGTGGATATTAGCCCAGAAACCTAGAATACCCAAGATACAACTTCCAAAACACAAGAAAATCAAGAAGGAAGACCAATGTGTGGATACTTCATTCCTCCCTAGAATAGGGAATAAAATATCCATGAAAGGAGTTGCAGAGACAAAGATTGGAGCTAAGACGAAAGGATAGACCATCCAGAGACTGCTCCACCCAGGGGTCCATCCCATAATCAGCCACCAACCGTAGACACTATTGCATATGCCAGCAAGATTTTGCTAAAAGGACCCTGATATAGCTATCTCCTGTGAGGCTTTGCCAGTGCCTGGCAAATACAGAAGTGGATGCTCACAGTCATCTATAGGATGGAACGCAGGGCTCCCAATGGAGGAGCTAGAGAAAGTACCCAAGAGCTGAAGGGGTCTGCAACCCTATAGGTGGAACAACAATATGAAATAATCAGTACCCCCAGAGCTCGTGTCTATAGCTGCATATGAGGCAGAAGATGGCCTACTTGGCCATCATTAGGAAGAGAGGGACCTTGGTATTGCAAACTTTATATGCCCCAGTATAGGGCCAAGAAGTTGGAGTGAGTGGGTAGGGGAGCAGGGCGGGGTGGGGGGAGGGTATAGGGGACCTCTGGGATATAATTTTAAATGTAAATGAAGAAAATATCTAATAAAAAATACAGTTTGCTTCTCTCTTGGTGTATGGCCACTGTCATCTGTTGGCCTTTGATCTAAAATGTGACTGTGTTAGGAAGTAGGACCTAACAAGATGAATGGCTTATGGAGCAACTCTCATTGATGCCCTTTTGATTGGCATGGGTCATGACTGTTGGACTGTGTTGGCCACATGAGTTATGTAAAGGTCTTTACTCTTTTCTCTTACCCTCTCTTGCCCTTTTGACTTTTGCTGGATGACAAAGGTCCCTGCCAGATGTGAACCCCTCTGTCCTACCCTTCCTAGCCACCAGAATTTCGATCCAAATAAATTTCTGTCCTTCATGGAAGACTTAGTTTGCCGTATTCTGATGTAGCATCACGGAACAGTCAGTGAAGACACACGGAAACCGTCTGGTAATAAACAATCTGCCCTGGGAGAGCCTCATAGCACATGGTCCACAAGTTGGTTTCGGTTGTCACTGCAGTCCGACTAACCGGAAAAGAACAGGAGACAGCGAACGTGACCTTATTTCTATTCCCATTCCATTGGATCAGCTAAGCCCCTGGCCACAAGAAAATAAACAGTAAAGAAGAGCATGGTTTGTACATGCGGGACCCAACAGCCCAAACACAGCTCTTGAAACAAACATTCCAGAACAGCCTGCCTTCCCCATCCCATGCAGCCTAATCAGCTGGAGATCTTCATGTCCTGAGTTTCTACACCACTTTAATTTCCCTCTCTGCTTTACTGACAGGTACTCCTGTTGTCTCCTATTTACTTCTACCCCCAAGTCAGTCCCCGCTGCCACCTGTAGCCTCCTTTAAGGATACACTCATATGTTCGCAAATCAATTAATCAAATAGTACTTCAAGTACGAAGCTTACAGCCTGCCCCAACATAGTTTCCTCTGCTTAGAGGATCAGCTGTTTGGAATCCCTGGGTAAGCTCTACCCTCTGGTCATCTGCTGAGTGAGGACCAAGATGGAGGGTCGCAGCATGTCACTGATGTGAACTCACCCAAGGCTGTCAGCTTCTGGTATCTGGCTCTGCCCTGCTTGCCTTGTGTTGCTATGACTACAGTACTGCATCCCTGAGAGTTTCCCTCTCCAGACAAAGATGTTTTGAGTCCTGCATTGATAAATGAACAAATAAACCATCACCAGGCAAGGTTATTTTTGAAAGATTTCACCACTGTGAAGCCTGAACTGACCTTTAACCTCAGAAACCTGGTTCTTAAGAGCCCAGGCTTAAAATATAATCCTGTATGTAAACAACAGCACAGTTCCTCCAGCGCCCAAGGTGGGCAGCACAACCCTGGAAATCACCTAATTCTCCAACAAGGAAAGAGATTAGAACCTTGCTCTCCTGGCTGCAGTCTTTCTACCCACATGCTCAGCTTGTGCCCTCTGACACTTCTCCTTACCTCTGCTTTCAATCTACTGCCTATCTTTCTGCTGAGCTTCATTGTAAGAAATGATATCTGTGACTGAATGCAGATTACCACAGACTGATTCTATCTAGGCTGATAAGATTAACATTACTTGGCTGTTTTCTTCCTTACATTTTTTTCTTTTTTTTTTTTTTTTTTTTTTTTTTACGGTAAAAGTACTACATACTTTTAAACTGTGGGTAAAAAGTTTTGTTTTTAAGCCTTTGTTTAAGCATGGGGACAGTAACCTAGTTATTTTTCCTCCTGGCATCCTCATTCATAAGAGGTAGAGAAAGCCACCCGTCAGAACATAATGAGAAAGGACAACGCAAACTGTCCTAAAGGAGCCCCTGTCCTTTGACCGAGACCCTCCAGCTTCCCTGGCTGCAGCGGGGTCAGCTGGCTTCCCAGCGACCGGAGTCAGGACAGCCTGAATAAGTCCTCCTGAGGACAACCAGATGTCCAGGCTGATGCCGTGACTTTGATTGGATCACCAACAGCTGAGACCTCCCAGAGATACCTTAAAAGCCAGTGCTCCAGGCATTTTCACAGGGATCCATTTTTACAGATGGGCCCTGCCTGGCCTCAAGACCTGTGGGAATCAGAAACAGATGTGGACTCACTCTGTCCTCACACATGAAAAGCGCTGTCCCACGAAAATCTCACAGCGTCCTCTTGGGGATAAAATGTACACCCAACCTGCTCTTACTCATGGCAGGTCAAGCCACTATTATGTGGATGGAGCTGCAGGTGATTATTTACAAAAATACAAACATTATGAATGAATGGCAAGAAAAGAAAAAACAAAAAAGAAAAAGCTAGCAAGTGTGAGCAAAAGGAGTGGAAGCGCAGGCCACCAAGGATGAGCCAGACAGCCAAACTTGACCCTGGGAACTAAAAGACAAACGACAGGGGTCCTAGGTCCTGACAGACTGTGAGACAGCAGTCGGTCATTGGACCCTTAGGTTACCCTACTGTATGAACGGGAACTCTTAGGCTCCCAAAGGCAATTCTTTGCTTGTGATCAAAGTCTCCTGAGTAGAGTGTAAGTGGAGATCTGTTCTTAGTGCTTCCCTATGTGGCAACAGTACATAACAGTATTAATAGTACATAACTAGAAAACTTAGTCAGATGCGTGATCTTTACAAGGGGAACGAAAAGTAAGATATGAATTTAATCAGCTTCTAGGGAAGACAGTGGTACTTTGGATTACTAGCTGCTGTAGACTGAAGAGGTGATTCAGGAGGTAAAGTCAAGAGGACCTGAGTTCAGATCTCCAGAACCCATGGAAAAGTCAGGCACATGCCTGAAAACCTTGGTACTATGGGGGTCGGGGGCAGAGACAAGCAGATCACAGAGGCTGGATAGACAGGCAGCCTAGCAGAAGAGTGAGCGTCGGGCTCAGTGAAAGACCTTCCCGCAAGTCACCAAGTCAACCTCTGATCAACACACACACACACACACACACACACACACACACACACACACACCCCAAAATCCACAAGGGTTAGAAAGCTGGAATATGGAAAGAAGTTCCCCAGACCTGACCAGGCTTCCATGTTGAAGCTTGCCCTTAGTGGCAGACAAGAAATCTCCAGAAAAAGAGAAGCCAAAGCTACTCCTGTCTCCACAGGCAGGGACTTCACACATCCCACTACATATACATGCACACCAACACAGACTGGAAACACACAACTCAGGTTAAATTGCTATTAATCCTAAAATAGCTAAAGCCTCTGGGTCTCTAGGTTTCTGCTGGCCCAATAAGCTAGCCAAACACTACTCTGTAGATAGTTGAGAGGTCATCACTGTGAAAATCTGGGCACCTACTAGATGAAGAGATGTAAGGCAGGTGGTGGTGGGGTACCATCTTTTCCATGTATTCTGTCCTTGTGCTAATCTCCACCCCTACAGCCAGCTGGATGAAGGAAAATGGACTCACTCTTAAAAGTGCTCACCTCACTGCTCAAAGGGACACTTAGCTCTTCTCCTGTTCTCCTATGTTCTGCCAAATTCTCTGGATGGATGGATGGATGGATGGATGGATGGATGGATGGATGGATGGACGGATGGATGGATGGATCACTGCCTTGAGTCTGATCTAAATACAATATCATCCTCTGATCTGTATGCTGCACTCTCCCCAGGCAAATAAAAATGAGTATCACATCAAAGCCAGGCTCCTAACATTGTACTCTTTGTGTCCTGGGGGATAAAGCTCCCCCAGTGTAAGCCATACCTGATATAGGATGGTCACAATCAAACCTGATATTGTCGCAGATCATTCTGAAAACATGAACAGCACCTTGAAGCCTTCTGCAACACAGAAGTTTCTTTTGTAGCATATTTTAGGCAAATTGGTGAATCTGGAAAATAGGGAACAAAAAGGAAAAGACCAGCAGTGTTGAAGACAAATACGCCAAATTCGAGTTTCAAGCAAGGTTAAGGCCATCCCCCATATTTAAGCAGGAAGAAAACCAAAACAGGTTCTGGGCTTACACTCAGATCCTAGTGCACTGTATTAGAGACCTTGATGGAGCAATCATTTAACAGCATTATCTCAAGTTCAAGTGCAAATGAAGTGTCTGTTCTTGTTTTAGATGTGAAAATACATTAGAAGCACTATCCATAGATGGGACATTTTATGAAGCACAACCTATACGTGAAAATACCTTTCTATGAAAAATAAAAGATTTTCCCTGCATTTCTCTCACCTGCAGAATTTCCTGAGATTTCACTCGTAAGAAAGAACAAAAATACAACAACTTAGTCAAGGCTCTGTACAGAAGACAGTGGCTTCATTGAGAAGTAATGAAGTAAGCAGAAATCAACAAAACTTACCAAACCAGACCGATCATTTCTAAGAACTTTGTCAGGACAGGGAGGTGGGGCAATGGGAAAGTGACTAATTAACAAGCTACTTCAGAATCAGCATCGAACGTTCAGATTATCCTTTTGGGTAAGGATTAATATTAAGAGTCCAAATGACCTATTGGGAATCTAGTGGTTGTCTCTCTAATTCTAATTTCTGGAATGTTCAGATACAGAATGTCAGCTTAGTGAGCAGGACATTGGTGTGAGATTCTCATTTTGATTTTAGCCTGGCACTGGCCTATTGAAAATTTTTCATATAACACTGGACACACACATACACACACACACACACACACACACACACACACAGGCACATATATTTGTCAACCTCCTTTGAGAGTAGATATTGACTATGTAACTAAGTTACAGGCCCCAGATCATGCCCAGGAGTGAAATGTGAAAGGCCATCCATCTCTCAGAGAATAAAGCCTCTTTTGGATTCTCTATTGGCCCCTTTGGTAGGTTAGGATGTCCCTCAGTGCCATCATTGAGAAGGTCACATGTAGAGGGCAAAGTCATTGCATCGTCTCTTCCTTCCAGCTCTGGCAGGAGATGAGTTTCATCCCACTTTCAAGCCAATGCAGCTGGTGACCTGGTATAGTCAAGAAAAACACATTGGCAGAGGGGACTCTGAACTTTAACCAGTATTGAATCATGTTTAAAAAAAAAAAGTTAAAGCAAAAACTTTTGTAGTCTATTGGTATGGTATGAGAAGTCACCAGGAATTTGCCATCGGGATGGGCACACTCAGGTACTATTAATAATTACCTGGGACACCAGGCATGGATTTCTAGGAAAACCATAATGAGAGGCTGGTTTCACTCCTCAGGTTGGACCTTGACTCTTAAAATACCCTCCTCTATCCCTAGAACAACTCCTTCCAAGAGTTTTCTACCTTGTCCAGAATCTATCGGAATTGACCTGGAAGGCTGGACACATTGTGTCTTGTGTTCCATGTCTTGGGTGAGCCTTGGATGGTGTTTTTCAAGGATGATTTTTAAACCATCCTGTTTCATGTTCTTAGTACTACATGACTCAGAAGTATGTGACTCCTAGACTCACCTCCTGGCCCATTATCCTTTCTGGAGCAAGGGGCTTGCGACTTGTAACAAGAACTAAAGCCTTCCATTTCCTTTCCTTCTTTCCCAGCCTACTGAATGGAAAAGGCTGGCTAGCTTCTGCTTGTCCAGGAAGTGGCATTCTGGGATTTCTTTTCTGCGGAAAGCCACAGGCCAGGCTAAGGGAGGGTTGTGGCTGATACAGAGAGACCTGTTAAAGAATGGTAGCCAGGGGGACTAACTCCCTTAGTTCAAAATGGATCAATTTGGGGTATAATTTGACACTGATGGAATTTTGTAATCTCTCCCTTTAAAAATATTCAGTGTTATAAAGTTTTTAGGAGCGAATACTTCAGAAATTTGTTGAAAGGAATTTACCCTATTTATTGTTCCTGTTTTGCATAGACTTAAGCAGACTGATCGTTTTTTTTTTTTTTTTTTTTTTGCAAACAACCCCCATTCTACTCTCAGATCGATCTTAGAGGCAAATTCCCAGACAGAAAAGCAAACAGATTTTCCTCCTCTGGCTCTGTGGATTAGCCAGCAGCACTTCTGGTGGCTGTCGGGTCCTTGTGGAGCGTGCAGGTCCAGCGGGGCAAGTGAAGTAGCCGTTCAAGTGAAGTGCTGGGGCCCAACAGACTCAGGCAGCACACACCCTGCACCTTCTGGTAGGAGGGATTTTACCAGATTCTAGAGCTTGTCATCTGAGCCTGAAATGGAAATCACTGTCATACAGGAAGGAGGGGAAAAACCTGAGCCACTTCCCAGATAAACCCATAGGTCTCGCCTGTGACTACATGAATAATGGCAGTGTGATGCTGCTGGTTTTTCAAAGCCTAAGCCTGTACTGAAGAGTTCAGTGCACTAGGGTCAGCAGGGAAAGCCTGGTAAGAGAAGACCCTCTACAAAGTAAGGGATGTGCTGGGATGCTGGTGACAGCTGTGACTGTAGTAGTAACTGTAGTACTGCTCCTGCTCCTTGCCAGGACAATGGCAGTGCCCCCAAATGTCTATTACCCCATGATGCTCTTAATGTTTAAAATACGAAGGACCAGGATCCTTACAGATTTGGACCCTGTCATTGTATCTGTTGTAGACCATGCACAAGTGTCAGGGAATGACTGTGAATATTATTAAAGTCAGCATGCACACCGTGTCACCTGGATGTCATTAAAGTTTGTCACATCTTCTCCACTTTAAAGGCCATTGCAATAGAAAGTTTCATCGATGGAGTCAGAGGTTGCCCTAACATATTTCATTTGTTACAGCCTCAAAGCTCTTTAATCTCGTTTGGCTTTTACACATCTTTTTACGACATGTATTTTTGAAAGCTATCCAGTAATGATCCATTTTCTGAAGAAATTTTGCCCAATTTGTGTCAAACAGTTAGAACTAAACAAGAATCAAGATGCATAATTAATCCTAGGTTCTCTTCCAAGTGTGTGAATCAGAAATTAAGGACATGTTACATGGTCCTTAATAACAATTTAAGGAAAACTAAAGTTTGGATCATTCTGTAGTTTGCTAAACTTCACCGGAAAGACAAGCAGGATGGACTGGGAGCTGTGTTCAGGTGATGCTATGGCAGCTCTCACAACAACAGTCATTGTATGGTCTCCACCATCACACAGCTACAGTTGTCCCTGGGTCCCTAGAAGAAGCTGGGTCCAGAAACATGGTCTGACAGCAAATTCCAGGTTTCTCACATCCGTCTTGGAAAACAATGAGCTGTTTCCCCATGATCCTTGCATGTGCTCCTGTGTCTTGCACATCAACTTGGATGGCGCATGGCACCTAGCACTGGGTCAGTGTCACGTAACTAGAGCTGCACTGTAGTGTGGGAAAAGTAACACAGAAAAGTCTGTGTACTTTCTGCAGGGACACAACTCTTTTTTCAAATATTTTCAACCTACAGCTGGTTGAATCTTTAGGTTTTAGAATTCAGACGAGGAGATCCAAGTGCAAAGACATTTTATAAATATTCATCCAGGTATTCCAAATGCCCAACACTTGGGAACTGGGTGACAAATTCGAGATAACAGCTACTAACACCTTCTCCATAGCCTTGGTCCTTAGGGACCTGGTTTAAGTAGCCCAGGGTTACCCTTCATTCCATAGGCACTTGCCTCAACTGCATCCTTCTTAGACTCCTACACATATCAGGAAAGTGTATTCTCCAAGTGGACCTGTGGCACTGCAATCAAATGAAATACTATAGTATTAAGAATTAACTGCAGAGTGATATAATGACACTGTCACGTGATATTCTCACAGCTAAGAATGCAGCCCTGCCATTCAGGTACCACAGACCATGGGAGCTGAGGGAACACGTGAGGTAGGCAATCTTTTGGAGTTCTTTGATACCTTCTGGGAGTTTCAGACAATGTGTATGTCTATGCCAATGTCACAGCTTGCTGGACACCATGTCCTTCCATTAAAGGGGCTGGCTGGAAAGTCTAATGAGCAACATCACACAGCCATGTCGCTGGGTGGTAGAAGAGCTACAACTGAGGCTTCAAAGCAGAAACTGTCATCAATGTCCACAGACAGCTAGGGCAGTGCTTGGGCAGTGCCTACTAGTGGCACTGAATGTGTCACTGACATAGCACCGAACATTTGCAGTTGGATTCCAGATGGGGACAGGAGATAACTGAAGTGTTATAGAAATCTTAGAATGACACCTTGAAGTCCTGGAGCTCAGACCTTGGGGGAAGACTTGGAGGGGCTCCAATGGACTTTGCCACTCAGAACAAGGTGCCAAGGAATCCTTGTTTTCTAGTTCTTAATTTCCAAATATAATTCACCACTAAAACTCATGACTCCCCCACTCCCAAATGCCAAAGACCATCTATTCTCACTAACTTTTCCTGACAATGTGTACCATGGCCTCTATTTCTCTGATGCTTCAAGAAGCTAAGAGAATAGCACATGGAGCCTGCCTCTAGGACTAACAGCTAGTCTACAGGAAGTCACCACATTGTGAGTGTGGAAGAATGAATGAGCCAGGGGTTTGGCATGCCCACCCCTCCAATGAATCCAGCAACATGAACCACAGAGATGTCAGCTTGGCTCTGTGAGTCTTTAGTAAAGTTGGACACCTCCTCTTTGTGGCATGGTCATTTTCTACTCTCCAGAAAACCAAGCCATTGCTGAGGCCGATGGCCTCCTGGGCTGTTTTGTGGCAGCAAGTCTCATGGCCAACATTACTCAGCTGATATCCAAGCTGGAACGAGCCACCTTTGACTTGTGTGAAACGGACTGTGGGGTGAGGTTTCCTGTTGCAGGATGGGAATCACCGAATCACCGCATCAGCTTTTACAGAAACAAGCATCTTGGAGCTGTCTCCCTGCAGACCTAGAGAAATTCAGTATAGAGATCTACTCTTGTACTTCAGCCAGGAGGCAGCCATGTTTGATGACATTCCATTCAGAACTCTTTTCTTTCGCAAATTCAATCTTCTTCCAGAAGGAGATGCTGCCTATCCTGCTATTTGAAACAAGGCTAACCTTTACTCTTCATGTGCCTTCTCAAGTCATCCTGGATTAATCAGGCTGACAGGATTGTTATTTTTATTCGGGAAGGAGTTTCTGTTAGGCAAGGCTGTATTAAGAAGTCAAAATGTGGGAATATGTCCTTCCCCATCATTAGCAGCCATATTTGAATTCCACAGGCCCACCCAAGGAAATTCTTGCATTCTGCTCTGAGTGGCTCTAGGTGGAGCTTCCCACAAGCCCAGAGACTAAATAAAAAGTCTCTTTAGCAAAGCAGGGTCCAGGTAAGGACTGTGAGGCTGGGACTGAAGACACAATTGTAGGTTAGGCTGGTGTGTTTACACTTAACATTTGAAATTCAGAAAACCTGGATAACATATCACCAAATAGAAGTCAAGACAATTGGAGGGAATTGACCACAGGAAAATTTGTAGAAAACATCAGGTACAGTGATAGATAAGCAGTAAAGCACTTGCTACAATTTACTGGGAAGTCATGTCCTTCCCTCAGGAGCTTCTGGAGGCAGCACATGACCCTGACTTAGACATCTTGCCTTGGATCCTTACAAGAAGCAGTTGGCCTGACTGATGTCATTGGCACAGACTTTGTAAGGACAGTGTGAAATCTAAGAGGAATTTAGAGACAAATAAGTGTATCACAGCTTGAGAAATTTTAATTTGAATCTGGGGAAACAAATAGGTGCACCCCAGCTCCCCACACGTGAGCTCTTTGCTTCCTGGAAGGAAAAGTATATTAACCTTCTAGATGACAACCAACCTTTAGTCTGACCTTGACTTAACTCCCACCTTCAACGGTCCTTTCTTCTGACTCTGGGAGTCTCTCCTATGCCACTATGTCTCTTCCCCATTGTCTTCTGATTCTTTTGTCCCTATACCTGCCCTGTCTCTCTGTCCTTCTGCATAATTCCTTCTCTCCTCTGATCTTTTCTTCTTTGGATGTACATTCTCTATCTCTGTCTCTCTGTCTCCCTCTTCCTCTCCCCTCCCCATCATGCCTCCTCCCTCCCCCAACCTGTTCCTCCTTCATGATTCTAGCTAATCAGTTTGCGAGCCTCTCAGATCAACATGATTCAACAGTCCTTTGTGGGGCTCACATGACAGGTCCTGTATGTTAGTCACAAAACACCAAGAATGCCCCAGAGGAATGGAGACCACAGACAAGATTACTCCCAGCTCTGACATGCAAAACACAGCGCTCAGCACTAAATAAACTAGGGAAGTGTTCACCAAAGCCTGAGTGAATGGCATTGCAGCCTCCAGGCCAGGATAATTGCACACTGACTTTTAGTCTAGTTTACATTCAAAATTTAGAGCAGACTAACTTCTTGATTTAAGAAGGTCAGCTTTCAACTGTGATATTTAACTCAGACTTCCAAGGGGAATCTGTGTGAGTGCACACCACTTTGCATTTGATACTCAAGGGACTTGGAGATCTACCTGGCCCCTAAAATATGCTCACCTCCTCTGAAAACACCCATCTGTACCTATAGTTACTCGGGGTTAAAGAAATAAGCATTGGGAGAAAAGGGGGCCTAAAATAAATCACAGAGTTCTCTCATCAAATCAAACTGTCCACTGATCTTTCCTGAAATTGCTTTTTGAAACCAAGGATATCAACTGTCCAGCATATACACTTCACAGGTTGGGTGCTGAGTTCTGTCAGGGAGAGATGATCAGCCCGTGGCCAGCGGGTCTTCTCTGTCCTTGCGTATCATACCTAGAGCTTTAGAAATCCATCTAGCTTCCTGAATACAGTGTCAAATTCCATCAGCCCTGCCAGCCTCATTTTTAGGTTCTAGAAATTTCTGAAAATACTTCAGAAAAGCAAGATACAACAAATGGATTCAAAGAGACATGGTCTACATACAATGGTGTTTAAGACACAGACAAAAATCTTCCCACACCAATAGCTTTGCATGTTAGAAAGGAACATATCAAGTACTGTACTAAACAGGATCATAGCCATCTTGTAAGGAAAACAGAATGAGACCCATCAGGCCTATGAGAAGATGTTGCTTTAAAGCCACAAACTTTTATCCCAACAGAACTGACATGGAAAACCTTTGTTCCCACCTCTCCTTCCCTCTTGTACATTTAAGCTGAAACAATTACCAACTGGGAGTGCTATAATGGGCTGTCAGGATGTCTTACTCTGTATTTCATCCCACCACATGTTGAGCCTTCAGAAAACATTTGTTTTTGAATGAGAATAAAATATAAATTATGAGTGATGCTTAGTATCAAAGGTTCTAGTACAAGAGTTAAACCTATCACAAAAGTTCTTACCTTGATCAAAGCATACTGAAAAAATATAATTTGTAAACAGTGATGCTTAGAAATAATTTCCTGAGGCTATAAAAATCCCTACCATTAGACAGCACATGGAAATACAATGGCTTTTCAAGTTCTAAGAGAGGAAGAAGATCTTCTTTTACTTAACACTGCTGCAACAACTGGATTCAACATGGAGAACAAGGGAAACACAGAAGAGAACCCCAAAGTGGGCTGAAGGGTAGGAATACCTACCAAGGTGGAGTCCAGAGCCTTAGACCAGTCTGTGAATCCTCGGGACCAATCTGTGTAACTGAGATTAAACAAAAAACACAATGTTTCCCAGAAGAGCATACCATAATTCAGAGTTTCTACATCAAACCATTTATAACATCCACAAGAAACTCAAGAGGCGCCTCAATGTAGTCTGACCCACAATGACTAAGATTCATAATTAGCAGACAAAATGGTTTGTTTTAACAAGAAGGAAAAAAATAAATCTTTGCAAAACTCAAGCCCCATTTAAGATGCATATTTTCACTCAATTAAGAAGGCACTTCCTATAATCAGACAAAGAATAGATGATATTAAAATTGGGTCATATAACTAACAGTTTCTTCTAGGTGGATCACTGATATATAACAACAGGTTATACTCTGTCAGGATTTTAAGATTGTCCAATTAAACCTTACCTTTTAAAATTGTGTCTCCAAAACATGCATGTATTATCCAAAAAACACACATATTTCCTTGGTCAGACATTCGTATTTTATACAGATGGTCATTGTTTGAGAAGAATCAACTTAAAATGATATTTTGGTGTTGTTCTAGGATATAAAGGCGTGTACCTATAGCTAATAATAACAGTTCCTCAAGCTCATCAGAGAAATAGATGCTGATAAAGAACCAAAGGGAACTACTGGATCTGAAAAATATAAAACCAAAATTAATCTTATAATGGAGAGGACAAAAGATGCTGGTAAACTTGAGTGTACAATAGGGTTTCACAAAGCTGAAAACCAGAGGGAGCAACATGGAGAATAAGCAAGCTAAGAAGCTATGACAAAATCAAAACTGGTCCGGTAGATGCTGTGTAGGAAAACAAACAAAACAACCAAAAACCAGAACAACATCTGAGTAATGAATGCTATTAGTTCCTCCAGTAAGGTAAAGACTTGTACTTTACATCTTCTTGAAGATGTAGAGTCAAAGAATCCAGACCGTGAGTGCATAGAACACCCTCCTTCCAATGCTCTCAACTGCATTGCTTTGATACGGCTGAGGTTAGAAAACACAGGTCCATCCTTTTTGTCCTCACTGGGCATGATCAGAACATTTTGTTTTAGGACATCACAACTCCTAAAATGTTTTAATTCCACGTATAAGAATTTTAAGATAATTTTGAACTACAAAGCAAGCACTGATATTGAACTGTCCTTATACCCCAGACCATGGGCTGAGGTTGTAAGTCATGAATTTAAGATGGCCTCAAAGAGAAACCAAGTTTAATATAGTAAGTAGAGACCCTCTGAAACTCAGTAGCTTCCCTCTTCCAAATGGAGATCTTAAGTTTGTATCAGGCGAGGCTGTGCCATTGGACATTTGTCTCCTGTTTATCTATGCCAACTGCCTGGTCTTGGATACCAGGAATGACCTCTCTGATCTTAGCATGACTCTTCTTGCTTTACAGAGAGCTGTGAATCAACATTAGATGTTCAGGGCATCTGGAGACTGTAAAATTGCAAAATCACCAAAGTTCTTCGACTATCATCACTTTGGCATATCCAGCTCCTGAGCAAATGTGGGTATTGTGCACTCTGTTGCTTTCCAGATATTTCTCTGTATCAAAGAGCCTCATCTTTTCAACAAGCTGCAAATTAGCTTTTCAACTGAGGCCAATGATAGGCATTTGTTTGGCCTATAGCACAGGCAGCAGGGTGTGGCAAAGGGTCTGATCATTTCTCTCCTCTCACAAATGATACTAGGTCCCCCTGCCAACAATGATCCCCTTTTTGCAGGCTTCATTGCAGATAGTAGGGAGGCCACACTTCCCTCATTTACTAAATATCTCTACTATTGCCATCATCATAATCTGAAAGAATTTAAACAACGTACCGTGCTTTGCACAAAGGTGTGAGCTGCCAAAGGCTCTGGGCTGGAGGTTAGTCATCCGCACTGTCAGTTTTACTCATTGACTTTGGCAGAAACGTCCATTTCAGTGGGGAAGAATCTGCGCATCAGCTGGGACATGTGATCTCTCAGCGTCATTGCCAGTGCCAGCTCGTAGTAAATTAGGCGCCAAACTTATTAATAGTGATGAATCCATTAGAGCTGACAGGCGCCTGGCTGTGCTGCCTCAAATTAACCCATGAGTGGTCAGAAGCACTGCCGGTAAGCAAGCTCAAAGGCAGATAGAGCCTTAAGGGAGCTAATGTAAAGAACTGAAAGAGAACAGACAGACAGACATGCTTGCTTCTGACTGAGGAGCTGAGCTAAAATTAGGCATACTTATGGCTTGGCACAAAACCTTAGATTACTGTAAAAACAGGACATTAAAAAAAAAAAAAACCTTCACAACTTGGCATAATTGGACTCTCCCTTTTTGCTTGAAACACTTCTCCTTAATGGCATGAAGCATTCAAGAAGAAATGCCAGAGACCCACCCTGGGGTTGGTCCGTCTGTTGGCAGCAGGCCCACCTGAATTAAATTTGGTTTATGGAAATTATTGCAAGCACTTGAAGACTTTGAAAAGTGATTAATATATTTCAAGCCATATGCATATACTTAGAGAAGCCAAGGGGAACTCTTAAAGAGCACACAAATGAACCCCGAGATAGGGTGTGGACTGGGACAGAGAGATGCTTCCATAAGGACATGCGGACAATTTGAAAGCATCCTGATAAACATGAAGGAGCTTGAAGCCTGGCAGCTATATACAGCTTCTGTCCATAAGTGCAGTGTAATATGCTATAACCATCTTAAACAACACAGCCTTCTTTACAGGGAGTAAATCAAACTTTTAAATAGTTTTCTGGTATGTCCAATCAGGCAAAACGCAAAATTCCCTCAGAGTGGAGTTAACCAGTCATAGCATCTTTCATTTTAATGCTCCACCGCAAATTTCATATCTTCAATTCGAGCAGTATTCACTCTCAGGATAGTCAGATATTTGAAAGTTTGGAGTTTGTAAGACAGAAGTGTCATTCATAGTGAGAGATTACAGTCCTAGAAACTTGTGGTATGAACCACAGAACTAAGGAGAAACTTCAGCTCTACTAGTCAAATGTGCTGCAGCACAGCTCTGCTCCACAGTGAGCATTCCTAACAAAAGAAGATGATAGGATACAGATCGTCATGGACTTCATAGGTGCTGGTTCTGCAGAAATATGATGCATATTATTGTTTGAAAGAGCTAAGAATGACTCAATTCAAAAGAACATATCTGCCATCAATAGAGACATCTTTGAGAACACAACATAGCTGGTGTATTTCTCTTACACCTACATTGTTAAAATCTGTTGCCCCATACCTATTATCATGGTGGCCCCCAAATAAAGATAGGATTGAGTCTTTTCTACAGGGAAGGTATCTCCCTGCCTTTGTCCCTAAACTGAATGCCCTCCTGGGCAGTGTCCTCTTGGCTTCTGTTTCCATCATCTTTCTTCTCAGCATCCACTGTTTCAATGTGATGATCCAAGCCCAGCAACCCTGGAGCCGCAGTGATTTTATTTATCCCACATCCTATCCAGTACCCTAAAAAATTCGTGAAAGAATTTGCCTTAGAGAGACAGAACACCAATGCACAGTGACTGCCCAAACCTAGCTGCCTGTTACTTATGCTGAAAAAGGTCTATAGCTGATGGTTCAGTTCAAATCATGAAGATTGTAGAGAGATCCTATTTGCAGTTCCTGAGTTTCTTGTTTTCCTACCCAAATTCCATCCTATTGTATAATTACATGATTTCTACCAGGAATGAAATCTTTGTGACATAGATAAACTAAATTCCTTTTTGACATTTAAGATAATCAACATTGAATCCTTATACATTTTCCTAAGCTTAAGGTTTCTGCACAGAGGATAGTTTCACTTCCTTGACAGGCTCACATAGCTGTCTATCAACATACCAAAGATGGACTCTGTCGTGGCCCAGAGGCTGTATCTCTTCACTCATTAGCTCAAAATTTGATAGTGCCAAATTCAAATTTTTACATATCTGATTATTTTTAAATTAGCCCAAAGCAAGCATATTTTTTCACCAGTCAGAGTCTGCCTGCTTGCATGCCATACACAACCTCATTCTGACAATGTTTAAGCCACTAAAAAATATATATATCTTTGCAGTCACAAGTCTCCCAGCTGTGCTTCTTTGGGGAGCCTCCTTACCCAGGGACGCCCTACCATGAGCTATGATTTGAGTGCAGTTCAAGTTTTCCTCAGGAGCCACTAGATTTAGTCTTTAGTGTAGCACCAATGGGTGAGGTTTATTGGGAGTTACTATGATCACAGGAGTTATGCCATCCTCCGAATGATCTTCTTGCTCCATGACCCAAACTGCGGCCACTTATTCCACCATGAGTGTCACCATTTACTATTCCTGATGGACTCCTATCTTGAGCCAGAACCTATACTACACTGTTTGGAACTTGAGTCTTTAAAGCTGGGAGCTAAATAAAGCTTGTTTTCATGAGTAATATGTATCTGGTATTTTGTCACAGTTTGATGCATAGCTGAAAACTACAGCCATCTAGAGCCTTGTCGGGTTGCCCTTGCCCCTCCCAGAGGGCATGCTGAGAATGGATCCCTCCTGGCACCCCTAGGCAAAGGCTACTCAGCAAAGCTAAGCATGCACTGTAGCCTCTTAGGATCTTAGCTGTCTTCTTGGCTTTCTCCTGAGATCCGACTCAATGCAAAGAAAGCACCAGACTCTGAAATGGGAAGGAATTCAAATCCAAGAAGTCAGAATTGCACAAGTTAAAAGCTAAGAGAGCATCTTGACTACAGTTTTACAGGCAGCACTCATAACTGAAAAGATGAGTGGACAAATGTCAGAATATCTATGACTGCTGCCTTTGGCTTGGTTTTCTTTCTGTTACTGTGAAAACACTGACCAAAAAACAGCTTGGTAGGAAACGGTTTATTTGGCTTACACAGTTATCACCAAGGGAAGCCGAGGCAAGCATTCAGGCAGGACAAGAACCTGGAGGTGGGAATTGAAGGGGAACTCTGCTTTCCCTGTGGCTTGCTCAGTCTACTTCCTTTTAGGACTAAGGATAACCTGCCCAGGAGTGGCACCACCCACAGTCAGCTGGCCCAGTCATTTTTACACCAGTCATTAACCAAGAAAATGCCCCCTGGGCTTGCTTACAGGTCATTGTGATAGGAGTTCCAAATGACTGTAGCTTGTATATGACAAGACTAACCAGAGTAGCCCTCCAAAGAAAATGATATAAGAGAGAGTCCCTAGCCTTCATTGGGGAGTTCCTGAAATGAAAATCCCGAAAGTAAACACCCACTGTTTTCACTCTCCAGACAATGGCTGATTTTAGTTCCTGTCTTTGAGTTCACCATACTGCCTTTTGGGTTGGGCCGGGCACATAGGAAGACCATCACCAGGAACCATCACCAGGCGTTCTGACCAACCCTACTGCAGAGCTTAAGTGATCACCTCATCTGACAATTGAATGTGACATGTAGGAGGTGGCTTCAAAATATATGTGACACAGACCAACAAATATGGGCTCTGAGGAAAAGCAATTCCAAGGGTAAGATAACAAAACCCACCACAGGGCCTGACCATAGCGTTTTATCAAAACAATACAAGAGTAACCAATATTCGCCTATTGCAGAAAATCTACTGAAGTATAAGATTTAAAATATATATACTACAACGAATAAGTAAAGTTATCAAGAGCACAGGAGGAATGTAAAAATAACCAAATATATAACTGGACAGGAACATGACAGTTGAAATGCAGTCCACATCATTTATAGGCATCCACGTGGCTCAGTCTGACACGAGGTGTGAAGGGCCTGTAACACTGGGCTGAGAGAAAGTGAGGAGCCCAAAGCTGCTGCAGACACACTGCTCACGAGCTAGGCATCTGTATTTCACACATCTGATCCCCACACACAGCAATTCCAGTTATAGCACAGCAGGCACTTTTACGTAGGAATAAGCTCCTTGGATCCTGAACATCATATTGAAATGTGAAAAGCCTACAACTGCCCAAACAGTTCTGAAAGAGAACAAAATTGGGCTAAAGCTCCTGTTTCTAAGATGTGTTGTAAAGCTACAAGATCAAATCAGTGGAGAGAACTCAGCCGCCGACATACATACACCCTGCAAGTGTGCGGGCCTCTGTCAACATTGCCAGCAGCACAGCTGGGATACCCACAGATGTGGACACCTGCTCCTGCACTCCGTCTTCCTTCATGGGCATGTGGGTGATCACTCCTTCCAAAATTTTACTTTCTGTGACACTGTAAAGTGGAGAAGGGAAAAAACAAAACAAAACAAAACCCTGCTTGTAGGAGGTATTTCAATTCTCTGAGGAAAGAAAGTAGAATCCTACATTGGAGAGGCTTGGGGAGGGAGGGTTAATCCAGAGGAGATCTTCCCTATCCAAGGGCCCTGGTCATTTTATCTTCCTGTTTGCAGAACCTAAGGCCATGAAGATATCAAGACCCCTAGTGTGTGAGTTAGTTACCTGGGCTCCTGTCTGGCCTTCGACGGTAGCTGCCCGCCTGTACTTACGCCCTTTTACGCTCACTCATCTCGCTTTCTGAAGAAAGACAATGGCTATATTAGACCAGAAATACATTAGAATAGTGTTGTTCAAGCTATAGCCATTAGCACATGGGTGTCCAAAATTTTTAATTGCATGTCATTCCAGGAAAAGTTGTAACAATATACATCAAAGAGATTGTTGGTTTATTCGTAAGTGACATATGTGCATTTGTTCTAGTATACCAATAAACTACAATAAAAAATCACACAAAAAATGTTCTTTTTAAAGGTGAGATGAAGAACAAGTAGACATTAGCCACTGTTCTTACCTATCTCTCACTGCATATTTGCTTTAAAGCCTCAGGTTCAAGACAGGGGGGGTTGGTGGATGGCCTTTCTATAGCCTTTGTTTCTGTTGCTAACAAAATACCAGAGGCTAAATAACTTGCTTTTAGAAAAAGGTTTATTTGGCTACCAGTTCTGGAGGTCCAAAAGCATGATCTTAGCTTCTGCTCAGCTGTGCAGAGGGTCTCATTCATATGGCAAACCAGGAAGACAGAAAGCTTAGAGACCAATCTTGCTATTTTGAGAACCTGCTCTTTTGAGAACAAATTTGTTCCTTCATTTGAAGGAACAACAATCAGCAGCCCCTCTAAAACACTTACCCTATGTTTCTTGTCTCTGCTAAGTCCATGAAGCTTTCCCTCGGGCAGAAGATTTAGCATTAATATAATAATGGATCAGCTACATGATCCAGTTTTCCATTACTGTAACAAAACATATGAGGCAGACTAGCTTTTGAAAGAGGTTTGTTCCGTTCACAGTTTTGAAGGTTCAAGTGCATGAACCCACTCTTGTAAGGATTTCATAGTGACTAAGGTATCATGGTGGTGGATATTTGCGTGAGGCACTTGCATGGTAAGATAGGAAGCTACATCAGGATCAGAGGTCAGCCTTAGACCTTTGAACACTTAGCCTCGTGAATTTTTAGAGGTCCCATGACAGTTACCTTCATGTCTTGAAGAAATATTTTCCTCAATGACCTACTGAAGTCATTCTAAGCTCCAACTCTTAAAGGACCATGCTCCTCTCCCCCAACCTCAACCTGATCTGCACATTGGAGACTGAACTTCCAACACAGGAGCCATTAGAAAACTCTCGACTCAGTGAAACCTAAAAGGCCAGGGGAAAGGACAGAAGACATCAACAATGGGAATCTGGGCCTTAGTGTGGCTGCTATAGAGACAGAGTAAGCCACACCTCCCCGGCAAAAAAGCAATTGGAGTTCACTTTGAAAACATTCACAAGCTGAACAAAAAAGTTTCTTCAACTTGTAAAACTAGTTAATGTTATAAAGCATGCGCAGAATCTGTAGCTGCATGGACCCCTCCCCCCCTTGTCTGATCTTCACCTTCTCCTGACCAGTTCTGATATTGTCCTGGGCAAACCTAACACAACTCACTCCACTGACAGGAGGCAGAACTGAGACAGCACAGCCTAGAAAGGTGGCACCAACTGGTGTGGAACACATAATTACTAGTGTTCACATGCCTACCGGGCTTGACTGCAAAGAAGAAACTCGGGAGATGAGCATTTGAGTACTATCTGTCCATTCAGCTGACTCCCTTGTTGAATTTTTACATTTTTTCAAATTGACACATAATTATAGCTATCAACAGGGTGGGGTTCCCACACAGGTGGATATTGTAGAGTGATTAGATGAACATGCTTACCACATTCAGTACTCTGATGCTCGTGTGTGTGTGTGTGTGTGTGTGTGTGTAGAACATGTAAACTTCTCCCTTAGTTTATTTTAGCTGCAGATTAAGACTGAGATCAGTCACTGTATATCCAAGTCATGAGACATTTCCCACAAAAAAGTAAATATTTTAGACTTTTGGGCCATAGAGTCTTAGTTATGACCACTAGATGCTGCCCATAGAGCCAATGGGCAGTCATGAAAAGCTTTTCACACAAAGAAGCAGATGGACCCAGTCAATGAGGTTTTTCAGACTGCTGATCTGAGGAAACATCATATTGTCAACCACCCTCACTGTGCATCCTTCGATGTGGAAACAAGAGTAAGGGAGGTAAGAAGCCCTAAGCCATCAAGAGAGAGGCAACCAATTTTTGAATCCCAAAGTTTATACTCTCTATATAGACAGAGTATATGTAACAGCTGGTACCCCTAGCCTTGTATTTTTAAATGTTACAGGTAAGTTTCTTGTTAGTCTGCCTGGTTTTGTAAATAAACATCTCTTGGGACATAGCTATGGCCTTGTGTTGGTGTATTGAATGTGACCGCTTGGCAAAGGTAGAGTTGAATGACCAGAATAAAGCTAGAGATATTTGCTTTTTGCCTTTCAGCAAAAAGATTTGCCAACTCCTGCCTTAGATGCTATCCTTGGTAGCAGACCTCGAGGGTCAGTGTTCTAGAAGATAGCTATTGGTCTTCTCTCCCTCCAGATGTTTACTAAAGAGGCCACTGTCCGTGTGTACCTTCCAGTATAGCACACTCAGAAGGAAAGCAGACACGGACATAACTAAAGCCAAGATGATAGAGACCCTACAGCAAGCATTTATCACTCAGCTGATGCTAGCTCTTGAAGCACCCCCTTCCACGGCTGTGGCCTAATTAGGGTGATTACTGCATCTGCCTTGGTAATAGCCATATTTATCTTCCCCAAGTAAATTAAATGCACATGCAAATATTCATCAAATGTCAAGGTATTTTTTCATCCTCTGACCTTTGAAAATTTATCAGATAACTTTTTGAAGGAAGAGTCTCTTTTGAACATGCTAGCAAAAATGAGATCATTGTGATTCGCAAAAGGAGATAATTATTAGAAACAAGTAATGAGGGTAGTTTCAGTCCATGACTGAGTAGGAAAGTGAGATATAAGCAGGTATCGTTTGGACCTTGATGTAATGCTAGACTATAAGGCTGAATGGAACCTGTTTAGCATGGCACTATGTGTCCTCTCTTTCTCCTGTATCCCATCTCCTGCTCATCCATCACTCTGCTCTCCCTGCCTGCTTCATCCTCTCCTTTATTCTCTTCCTTTCCCCCTATGGCCCCTTCTGTATTCTGTGTTTTCTCTTGTACCATGAGCTGTCCTTCTATCATTGTTCCCTAGTCTTGATGGAACAGGAAGCCACACCAAGCAGCGTGTCGTGGTGAATGGTGTACAGAGGATTCAAACCACTTCTTCCTCCCACTGAAGCTACAGGGCAGGGCACAGATGTGGGTCTCAGTCTTCATCTGGAGCTGTGTTCTTTGGAACCTAAAAGTCATGTCTTTAGCAGCCCAGAATGATCTGCTTTAGCATTCCATAGGGTCCTAATGGATAAATATTCAACTGCACTTCCTGTACTGTGTTAAGGTTGGAGTGTATGAGTGCTCAGCATTTGAATATATTTGCCTTGGCACTTGAGCCCACATTGTCCAATATCCATTAGTTTCCCACATGCATGTTTATCCCTCTATTCACATAAGTACATGCACAAATCCCAAAAATCTGCCCATGCTCTAAGCATAGATGAGGAGGGAGGGCAGGCCTATGCATCAGAGAAGCAATCCTGGAGCTGCAGCCATTGGCAAAGAAGGAAAATCAAACACGCCAGAGAAAGCAAGGAGAGTGGCTGGCCTCAGTGTGGGTGATTGTCCGGAAGTGGCAGAGCCAGTGGAGGACCCCCAAAACAAGAATTTAGGCTTTGTGGAAGCCTAAGGATGTCACATGCCTTGTGAGAGGAGGATGGCCCACTGACCGCTTTTGAACAGAAGAAATGCATGCTGATATTTCACTGAGGGAAGATACTCACTCAAAGAGACTCTGGGAAGACTTTCTATCAGGCAAAACCTGAACAGTACTTCCTGTTGGCCTGAATATGGCCCAGTAGGGACTTCCTGTTGTGGCACTGCAGGACTAAATGAGCTGAATCTTACAGTGTCAAAGGAGACATACAAAACTAGTCTGTTTCAAGGGGCTGGTGATGAAACTTAGGGCACACACACACTGGACAATTGCTGATAATGATCTGCATCCCACTCTTCAAAATAATTTGTAAAACAAGACTTGGAAGTTTTGTTTGACCAAGTGTGTTCAAAACCATGTTTTGCTCAGGATGTGTTAAAGACTGACATTGGTCTTTGTGACTCAGGGACTTCCATTTTGTAATAAACGTGGCACAATGGGGAGGTTGTTTAAAGCACATTTCCCACTGAACTAACATGGGCCTGTGCATCTTCTTTATAGACTGCGCAGACTTTACGCATCATTCAGATATTTAGTTTCACTGTCAGTTTCCTCAACTGCTTCATTAGCTCACATAGTTGGTGTTCTGGTTTAAAAAGGGTCAGAGCCAAGAGAAAATTATTCCTTACAAAACAAGAAAAAAAACAAAACAACAACAAAAAAAAATCCAACCAACCAAATAAACAAACAAACAAAAAAACCAAGCAAATTGCTAAAAACGCATACACTCCTCTCTTCATTGAATTCATGAAGAGAATTTTGACGTCAGAATCTCCTATGGCAGTAGAGGGATCCTCTACTTTTGAATTAATCTAGGTAAAATTGTCTAGGAAAAAAAGATAAACATTTAATTATCTGAAAATAGGCACAATTGTATTTCTTGTCTGGTTCAATGCCAAGAAAGAAGGAAAAGGAAAAGATAAAATTTGATTCATAGCTCATTGTTATATGGTTTTTATAATGGCCTGGAAGAAAACCCACTTGGGTTTTATTTTAAAAGATCACGTTTAACTTTTAGAAATATGAAACAGATTAAAAGTCCATGTCCTCTCTTTACAAAAGCCAATAAACCCAGGTGATATAAACAGATCGAGTAAGCCTACTATTTTGTGCTGAAGTAATTTAAACATGTGCTGTTTAACTTCCACACTGGTGTCTTTACGCGACCATCGTGCAGCATGCAGAAGCATCCTCCCAAATCCATGATCAATATATTTAATTAGAGAATTTCACCTCATACCGACTCACCAAGTATGTGCCACAATTAGTCTCCACACCCACACAGACCCAATTAAGATCCTGTTCACTCATTTAGCTGCAAAGCTTATCTGAAGGTGACAAAATGTGCCTTATCCTTCTCTTCCTCATCCTCTTCTTCCCCTCTACTCTTCTGCCATTCTTTCCATCTTCCTCTATCCTTCCTCTTCCTCCCCTACCTTTTGCTTCCTCCCCATGGCCTTTTCCCCTTTCCTCCTCCTTTCCACTCTTTCCCTCCATCCTGAATTATCACTGATTGGACTGCATAGATTTCAATCAAATCGACTTAAAACCAATCATGAGTAAATCTCAACCCTTTAAGGCTTGTCAAGAGATGCCTTAAACATGCCAGAGGATGTTGGCCCTGGTCCCAAAAAGGACTGCTACAGGAGACAGTCATTTGTCTCAGAAGCTGACTGTGCTTGGAAAAGGGCTGACCCAAATGAACGTGATATCTTCCTGGGGGTACCACGACTCCTAGACTCTACACCAAGAATATCATCAGGTTTTTGAGCTATCCACAGGAAGTTTAGTGTCAACACAACCCAGAATCCTATTAGTGGTCACAAAATTCAGCTATTTAAGTATTTGAAAACCAAAAACAATTCTTTTAACTCAAGAATCAAAAGGGAAAGAAAACAGTCTAAGCTGATGTCAAGCCATGATCCCTAAAGCTTAAAGCTCTGAGGATGTTAGCATCCAAAGTGAAACGCTGCAGACACAATTGAGTCATAGTCGGGAAATCGGTCTTGGCTCATAGTTGAGGACCAACGTGAAGGCTCCTAGGTCTTCCTTATGAGCTTATGGTTGGAGCAACCCAGAGGCAGAACACAGTTTAAATGCCCCTTTGGGCAGGGATATACTCCCAGTGATAAGACAGCTTTGACAGTGTTCGTTGGAATTTTAGATTTTTTTTCCTTCTAATTCAGTAAAGGAAAAGGATGAATGGGGAACTCAGCCAGTGGGTTTGCTTCCTGATTCACATTCAGGATCACATGTCTCTTTTGGAAGAAGTTTCCTCTCTCACTTCAAATCTTTTCTTTTCTTTCAACAATCCTTGTCCACTCAGCTGTGCCCAAAAGTGGCTCTGGTTGATCAAACCTGCCCCCTAGCCGAAAAATATTCATTTGACCATGTGTATATAACATAGAAGTAGAACTACTCTGGACCTTGCACTCTGACAAGATCTGTGACATCAGAGTGTCTACAGGCTGTGACCTTGTCTGGATGGGACAAGCGACCCTCTGTCCATAGGAAAGTGCATTAAGTTTAAATGTACCAATACTATGAACACATGATTCCTGGCTTCTAGAATCCAGAGCCCAATACTTTGGACATGTGATTCCTACCTTCTAAGATCCAGAGCCAAGAAGAGGGCAGCTGATGATGTCTTCTGTGTAGTAAATGTTTTGGATAAAATCTAATAGGTCATTTTCTACAAAATCAGTGCTTCTCAAACTTTGTTGAGCAACAAAACTACTTATGTATATGTGAAATTGTAATAAAAGCAACAAATGCTAAGTTTTAGTGTACATGTAGTCAGTCTACTGCCAGACACGGTTTGAAGCAAATGGGTTTCATTCCTCTATAATATAAGGAGAGCTAAGAACTAGGGTGCTGGGAAATGCTTAGTGATCGACTCTCAACAAACACATGTCCAATTCTGAGTTTCTGCCTATGTCTGTGTATGAATGTTCACCATGGCAGATCTTGAAAGACCAGTGTGATAGCCCTGATGAAGTAGACGGAGGGCATGCCCACTGCTGGCTCTCTTAGCCCTTTTGCAATGAAGAAACAGAGGCTCTAAAAAAATTCTAGAGCTTGTTAGTCAGAGTTCACTAGTAGAAAAAGCTAGGCATGAGATGACTCAATTAGTGGGTGGGGTCTGACATTTCTTAACCTAAAGACTCCTCAATGCTCCCAATGTTCAACCATAGGACATGGAGAACAAATCTACTGGTGTAAGTCAGGGTTCTCTGCTGGCTAGAAGTAGGCTATGAGATTAGGATGAAATGAACACTGGGGTAGGAGGGGTCGAATACCAGCACTTCACGTGAGTGATACAATGAAACTGTACCAGTAGGCCTCTGCCACTGGATGTGGAAAGGAAACTGAATGCATTCTTGGGGGCCCTCAATTCCCTAGGCATTCTCAAGCCTATTGGACTTCGGATTAAGCACCGCCAAGAATTTTTTCTTGTTTGTCTATATACAAATAAAATATACATTTACAAAGGAGAAAATTCATGATAAAAGTTGCCTTGCTTTACACAGCTGCAAGACTGTTCCATGCCTGACTTAGTGGAAAATGATGGAATGCCCACTTAAGCTTTGCATCCAATTTTTTGCAATGTTATTTTCGTTCAAGCTTAATCAAAAACTCTTGAGCATACACACAGATAAATATGTGGTTGGCGAAAGGTAATTATTTTGAAATCTCTTTCACATGACCAGGTGACTGTGAGACTTCATGATACCATATTACACTATTCCAGTAGCTCCTTTAAGATCAGCTCCAAGGAGCTTTCTGAGAATATCTCAGAGCTTCCCACCGTCTGCTACTGTTTTTGTAACACTAGTCATCTGCCAAACATGGATTCTCCTGTATGGAATGTACAATGCTCCAGGGGAAGGGTTGAGGAGAGAGGGAAAGGGAAAGAGAGAGAGAGAGAGAGAGAGAGAGAGAGAGAGAGAGAGAGAGAGAGAGAGAGAGAGATCTCCACTGATCTAGGCAGTGATGAAACAGTTCCATTAGAGGCATAAACACTAGCTTTTCTCATTGCATTCAATGCTTTCTTCAGAAAAACCTTGCATGTTCGGAAGCTGTAAAGCTTAGTTAGGGATGAAAAGCTTTGCAAAACTCGAATAATAGAATACATAAGACATGAAATCTTGAAGATGGATATTGGGGTAAGGGACCAGTGGGGCGCAGATGGGGAGAAAGAGGAGGAAGAAGATTGACCACAGCAGAGAGCATGTAAGGATGTAAAAGCCATTGCTCTGTATTCCAGTGTAAAAGAATAACATTGGAACATAACTTTCAAACAGCAAGAGCAGACAGGAGATAATTCATTATCTCTGTTTCAGGACTGTACTGCCCTCTACCTTGAGGATCCTTCAGGTAGACTGAGAACCACACTTTCATTCCAACCGATCATCTCAGAGGCTCCAATGACCTGGGCTAGGGCAGAGGAGTTAGATTAGAAGGTCTCATTTTCTTCCCAAACTCAAAGTTGACCACTGTCAACACATGCAAATAATATTTCTTTAAAAACAGATTTCTCGTCATTATTGAGAAAATATCGCATATACTCATACACAAATGACCACGCTGTGCCACAAAAAAAAATCACCCAGCATCTTGAGAAATGCCCCAGAGATGCTTTCCCTGGGTATCACCATGGCCCTCAGGGGATGAGGTGGGCACACCTGTCACCATAACAGTTGTTTCTATCTTTACCCCGAACATTCAGACTTCTGAGATGCGTAAAGAGGCATTGCTCATTGTATTCATTCTCTGTACCACAGAATTTTTCCTGTCAAACAATGTGGGGACTCACACTCACTTGCTCTCCCAGTGTTTCTGACTGAGTCTAAACACTATTCTGCTCTCAATATCCAGGATGGGAGACACTGTATGCTTGTCCTGTGTCTAACTCATTTGACTAACATACTGTCCCGAAATCCATTCATGTTGTGATAAGCAGTAATAATTTATACTTTTTATTGCTGAGTAATGTTCCAATCTATAGGAATGTCATTCTCTCAGATCACCTAGTAAAGAATCAACATGCTGACAACTGTGAATAATGCCACGTGAACACAAGAGAGCTGGGTCTCATTAATTTTTTGTCAACTTAATACAAGATATATGTGTGTGTGTGTGTGTATGTGTGTGTGTGTGTGTATATATATGTGTGTGTGTGTGTGTGTGTATATATATATATATATATATATATATATATATATATATATATATATATATATATATATATATATATGAAAATAGAACCTCAGGTGAGAGAATGCTTCTATCAGATTGGCAGCGGGCAAGTCTAAGGGGGCATTTTCTTTTTCTGTGGTGATGTGGGAGGGCCCAGATCACAGGGACGGTACTACCCCTGGGCAGGTGGTCTTAGATGGTGTAAGAAAACAGATTGAGTAAATCATGGGGAGCAAGCCAGTAAACAACATTCCTCCATGGTCTCTAGTTTAGTTCTGGCCCCCAGGTTCCTGACCCAAGTTCTTACCCCAACATCCCTCCATGAATAACTGCAAGTTATAAGGTTCAATAAGCTCTTTCCTCCTAGGTTGCTTGTGGTCATTGTCTTTAACACAGCAATAGAAAGCAGCCCAAGGCAGTTGGTGTCTACTCAATACACCGATTCTACTTCCTCTAAGTGTATGCTGAGCAATGCGGTGGCTGGACTAATGCAACTTTAAGTGAAACTGATGTGTGTCTTCTGGTCTGCTTCTCATTACAAGGGCACAGAGACAGGTGTCTTGGGATGGCCTGCCTGCTGCTGACTGTCTGCCATTCTGTCACCTCAGTGCACAGTGGACAGGAAAGGACATCTAGATTCCCATCTCTTGCAGAATACACTCAAGTCTTACTGTTTCAGGCTAGCAGTGGTGGCCCCTCTGGCAGACCCAGGCTGCATGAGAAGTCAGGGTCCTCCACAGTGGCTGCTAATTTAACCTAGATACACCCTCCTTTATATGTGGGAGCAAGACTCATACAGCTTTAGGGAATAAGGACCTTGAAACAAACTGATCTCACAGATTGAGGACCTCTAAGCTTCATGTTGAGAATTCACCATTTAATGATGGAAGAGCCACTTAACTTGGTTGTGTGTTGCTGTCCTGCTTGGTTATTTTAAACATAAGAACTCAGAGAAATTGAAGAAAGCTTAACATGAACCCACACCACAGCTCTCTGGACAATTTGCCCCGCAGACAAAGACATAGCAAAGACCCCTAGATCCATATGGGGCCCCTAGGCCCAGGACATTATGACCCTTTTCCCTATGTCAAGTGGGGAGCAATGGTGTCTGTGTTGAGGAACGCTGACACAACTCATGATCCAGCTTTCAGGTGCTTCACACAGTGCTTGCAGAACAAGCACCTCCAGCGCCAGTTTCTATTAGGCATATGTCGAAGCAACTTTTACTAACATCTTCTATTTTTTAATGCCATACAGGAAAGAACTTCACATTTTTTTCTGCTTTCATATACTAACCAACAGAAGGAAAATTCCACCTGGAAATATGTGTCCAAATGCCAAGAAACAGAAGTACCTGAGTGCTTAATGACCCAGCATAAATCACCAGGCAGGGTTATGAAAGCCACGGGTTTATCAGAGGGAGCGGCAGATGAAGGGCCTGGATGGTTGGTGCATGTCTGGAACAGGGAACAAGTCATGATTTTCATGTCCTACCTTGCCAAGCTAAGGCTGGTAAGTGGGCCAGCCTAAATATTTCCCAGTGTCAAGCAGTAAGGAGGAAAGGCGAAGCTCACAGTGGGAGCAGAGCACTTTCCTGCACAGAGAATTAACCTGGTCTCCAGCCTGCTCTTGAGCAGGAGGTTTTCCTGGAAGGGACTCCTTAGACCTTCTGACTAACTTGTGTGTGTACCTGGGCAGGCTCTGGGCAGACACGCATGTTTGCAGAACACGTATTCCTAGCACAAAAAGAGGAGCACGTGTCAAAGTCAGCAACAGGCCTCACATACGTTGATGGTAGTGATTGGCTCACTTTTAATAATCTGAGAGAGTGCATCTCTTAGCGAGGCAGTTAGCTACAAAGAACAGCAAAAGCTACCTATGTGGCCTCAAAAGCTTAGGTGGACCTGAAGTCTCAGTGCTTGGGGGGTAATGCAGGAAGGGCAGAAGTTTCCAGGCCAGCCTGGGCTACATAGCAGGGCCCTATCTCCAAACAAAAGGGGAGGTTTATTTGTGGCAAGGTAGGTTTAATGTAATAGTTGCTAGTGTTGCAATGGCTTAGTAATTCACAGGCTATGCTGACATCTCTGAATTCCCTTCAGCTTTCCTCTTCTGGTTGTAAGACATTAACATACCTCCAAACACTCCACCAAAAATTCAAGCAGGCTAAGGAAGGAAAGGCTCCACCAGCCTTGTCTGCTCTTTCTTCAGGAAAAGAAGTATCACCAGGGATCTATAGACGGGCTTATGCTTTTCTCTGATCCGCTTGAACCATGGAATGCTTGTCACTGTGTCCCATGTCTGTCCTAGTCATAATGGAAGCTAGGTGTGTGTGTGTCTGTCTGTGTGTGTCTGTGTGTGTATCTGTGTGTGTGTCTGTGTGTGTGTCTGTGTGTGTGTGTGTGTCTGTGTGTGTGTGTGTGTCTGTGTATGTCTGTGTGTGTGTCTGTGTGTGTCTGTGTGTGTGTGTCTGTGTGTGTCTGTGTGTACACATGTGTGAACATGCTGTCAGAATTGGGGGCCCTAGGCAGACAGTGACAGTGACAGAGTTCAAGAAAACATCAGTCACAGAATAGATATTCATCACACACCATCATCAAAACTGATGGAGAAGGGAACTTGAACAGTAACTCTTGTAAAGTCACTAAGGACAACCTTATTCCCCAGGCACCAAGGCTAGTTTAGTTCTTGGGAGGGCTCTTGCTATCACAGGTTCATGTTCATTAACAAGGAACAGATGATAATAAAGACAAGTTAACTCATGATTCTCCTGCCTTCGTCTCCCTAAGCGCTGATGTCACAGGTGTGCTCCCCTGACACTGCCTGCTGCCATGAAATGCTGAGCCTCGGAGTGAGAACTAAACACAGTGAACGTTTAAGAAGGGGGCGCTGCAAGGGTCATTTCTGCATCTGCAATTGTTTCCCCTGATCTGTTGAGGAGAGGCTGAAAGTTCTTCCTCAGATAAGGACACGTTTTGGTGAAACTAAACTTGTGGCGAAACAAATAGGAAAGTATTTCTAGTATACATGGACACACAGAACTATAAACTGTGAGTTCGTACATGTTACACTGTAGCAGACTGAGTTCTTAAGATTGTACTAAAATCATGGAATTGGAATGGTGTCAGAGCCAAGGAAAAAAACCTCAGACTCTGAGATGCTCCAAAGGGTGGAGGAGTGCGTGCAGGAACTGATTCTGAGGAGAGGGAGGGAGGGAGGTAGGGGAGGGTTAAGATGTTAAGAGGACTGGCTGCTCTTACAGAGGATCCATGCTCTGTTCCCAGACCCACATGGTAGCTTACAGCCTTCTCTAACTCAAGTCCCAGGAAGTTTGGTGCCCTTATTTAAACGTTTCAGGCACTTGGCATGCAGACATACATGTAGGTAAAATACCCATACATATAAAATAATAAGGTTTTTTTTTTTAATACAAGGAAATCTCAGAGGCTGAGTGCAGAGGGGACACACATTCTTCCCTCTTGTAAAGTCCTGAATCACTAATGTGTTGGAATCACCACCAATAAACTGGAATTTTGAACTGACTGATGATCCAGCCTGGAGAATGAGTGACTATGGCCTGTATCACTAGCCACTGACACCTAGTCATTTCTCACTCCCACATGTAAGGGGGGAATGTGTCTAGATTCAATTAGCAGCCATTGTGTAGGACCCCAACTTCCCACGCAGACCAGAGTCTGCCAGAGGGGTGGGTATTGGCTCTTGGCCCCTTTGCTAGCCTGTGACAATGACTCTCACATGGGTATTATCGCTGAACAAAGCACAATGCTTTGTTCACAAGAGTTCACATTCTGCCCCCAGACAAAGCACAGCAGAAAGAGGAGCCAGATCTTAAAGTCTGAAGTGGCTCCCATGAGCAAGGAGATCCCTTTAGCACGGACCACAGAGTCCCAAAACCTAGCAGGAAGTAGCTGTCTGAGTACAGTTACGACTAGTCTCCTACGGAGAGGAATCAGCATGACAGACATGACAGACAAGGCAGAAGTACAGCACAAGTTGGCTCACAGCAAGCAAGAACACTCAGATAGCCCTATCATTATTTTATTCTCTGTTCTTCCTCCAACTCAAGCTGCCGTGTCTTCAAACCTATACATCGTGTAATTTGTTAAATGCTTATACCTAACAGATTCATTTTCTCCCCTTAAAATGTCATAATAGTGTACACAAATATGTGTACAAAGGCTATCATTATAATGCTTGGATTCTCATAATTATTTAATTACCACAAGGGATGTTTATGAAATGTTTATTAATACGTAAAGCTCTTGGGGTGGGGAGTCGGCCTTAGAGCACATAGTACCATCTAAGATAAAACAGTAATGGGTGGAGAGCCGTGGTCACATGACTGAACACCTGGCATCACACTGCTGCTCCATTTTCCAGGGGCTTTTTGGGAAGTTGTTAGTCATGAGATCTTTAGCATCTACTCTAGTTTAGACTGGGAATGTCCTCCAAGTCAAGACTTGGTCTCAGCTTGGTGCTAATGGGAGATGTTAGGACTTTTAAGAGATGGCGCCTCAGGTTACTAAGGGTGTGACTTCAAAGGAGAATGTGGACACGGGTCTCTTTCTCTTTACCACTTGACCACAAGGTAAAGAGAGATCCTCTCCATATGCTCCCAGCGTGCTGTTCTGTGCTGCCATCTACCCAAAATAGTCAGTCAAGGATAGAAATCTCTACTGCTGAGATTACTGCTGGGATCCTTCTTAAGTTGATGCGCCACAAGTGTTCGACACAGTAGTGTTAAGTTAAGCAGTCCTGTGCAACTCCTGAACGTTCACAAGCGTATCACCAACACTTCTGGTTGGAGATGGTCTGCAGGCCTTAGCTTTCTCCAGAAAATCTTCAGTGCAGCTAAGAGTATAAGAGTTTCCATCCACAAAGACCAGGCAGGATGGCACATGTGTTTTCTGTCCAAGTGATAGAAAAAGGCAGGAAACAGAGATGCAAAATTAATCCTCTTCTATAACCCAAAACTCATTGTTCAATATGAGTTTTGATATATATGTAAGGACTACGACACACACACACACACACACACACACCACAGTATCCCCCACACTCTGAAACCCTGGCCATGCATACAATATTTCTATATTATATCCAAAAAAATAAATGCTAGATTCCAAGCCAATAAAGGTATTTGATTTTTTTTTTTTTTGGAAGTTGCACTGACTATTAGAAGCTGAGGTACACACAGTGAAGTGAACACATACAATGAACAAACCCAGGACAGCAAACGTCTTAGCCAGCAGTAGAAAAAGGAGAAAATCCAACACCAACATTCACCCAGGTCCTGGAAACTTCATACAAGGTCTCCATCACTGTCTCCGGTTGTCTAGTGTAACTACAGAAGTCCAAAACTATTGAGAGCCTGGCTGCTGCAGAGTAAGTAGAAGGCTCTAGAAGGCCCGAGCTTGGCAAACATTGTGCTGGCATATTTTGGCTTTTACCCTTCTCTTTCTCTTCCTAAACCATTAGATTATATTCCTAAAAACCACCAAGGTCTATTCCCTTATTTGTCTACTTCATTATGCCTAACTCATTCCTGAGACTGATCACCAAGGTCCAACTATCAAAATATCAAACCTAGCATTCAAAATTCATTATTTTAACTAAAATATACAATCATAACTTACCAACACATCCTAGCTCTAACACATTCTAACAAAGACCTTCTGTCTTTTTCCCCCTTAAAATTAATACTTGCAAAGCTGTTTGTGGCTGTTCCTGCCCAGTTCAGATTCAGCCACCTTGTTTGTCTCTTTGCCTTGCTTAAGGAAGAATCTCTTTGGATTTGGCTTGTGCTTAGAAATTGGTGTTTTTGTGTGGTCTGTGTTTAATATGGGGTCCAGAGGAGAGCACCCCACAGACATGAGTCCCTTCAACAAGGACATCTAGATGTTGGAGTCCTCTAGTTTCTGCCACCTCCAGCATCTGGAACCCCAGTATGTCAGTAGGGACCTCCTTCAGCTTCATATATCTTTGTTAATTCAGTTTATTCCATTGTGGTGTTGGGAAGTGAAGTCTTTAAGAGACAACTAGGTCATTAAAAGATATTGCTGCCTTTTTCCTGGGAGTTCTCACTGTCTTGGTCTTAGAATAGCTCTCTATTTTGTCTTTCAACACATGTCCTTTGCCCTTCTGCCTCCCATTATGAGTTCAGGGAACTCAACGCCCTTACCAGGGACATACTTTCCAACTCCCTCTTCTAGAACTCTGAGCAAATATAAACTTCCATTCTTTACACACCACTAGCCTCAGTTATTCAGTGATAGCAACAGAAAGCTGACCAAAACTTATTATTTCATCAAACATAAACCCCACTCTGTGTTCTATAATGAAGCTCACAGGTCCCTCTAACACCAAATTTCATTTAATGTGGTTAATCAACCTGCTCTCCAATTATCTGAGGATTTGGATGTACCCTTGGTGATCTGTTTAATTTGTTTGAGCTGTTTCCTCCACAGCTTTTCTGTAGTGCAAATAGCAAAGATTCTGTACATGGGATGTGTAAAAATGATGGTTTTAGAACCATACTCATTATGAAATTTTTAACACAGCACAATGAATGAACATGCTAATATCACCCACAGTTATATGTGTATGCATGGTGGCGACACTTGGTTCAATGTCGGTTTCTATCAAGGGAGAGACAGGTGTACATCAGTACAGAGTAGTTCTGCATTGACCTTATCCTCTCTTAACATTACAGGCTTGCCTTGGCACAAACACTGCATATACCCTGTGGGGCTTACTTAAAACTACTTTTTTAAAACCTTTGGTGGCATACTTACTTAACACTGCCATGACCCTTGGCTCATCTTGTGCTGGCAGCCCTTTTACATCCCATTTCTCTGAATTATGAATGTTCTTGGCCATGTCTCTCCTTCTACCTTCTACACGTGCCCTCTGAGACTGGGGTCAATACAGGCCCTTTCTTAGATGCTACCTCCTTCCTCTAAGGTTGTATGCAACTGTGATGCTAGTGCACACAGTAGGAAGTTAAGTCTCTCAGCAACTCTGGTCATAGGATGGCCAATCTTCCTGAGTCAAACACTATTCAGTGGTCTGACAAGAGGCTCAAAAAAAGCCTCAAAGATCAGGAGAGCCAACAAGGCTGAGGTAAGAGGCCATGTCAGCCCTCAGGCATTTGACCTTGTGGTTTCATACAACCGGAGGTTTCTGAAGTTGTTTGAGACCACTGAGAGCCTGGTCACCCCTCCTCCTGACTGTGTCATGTCTGGAAATGGAACCACTGACACAGCAGAACTGTGGTCAGTTCTGTAAACTTATAGAAAATCTGCCAGACACCATACCGGACTACCTTGGTATTCTTCTACTGTATAGCAAACCAGGGTGGGGTGCTGAGGCCTCTGGGGGTAGGCAGACTGAGGTCAGTAAGACATGACTCCACTGAGGTAATTCAATGTCAGCTGGGCTCTAGTCACTTAGCGTTTCAGCTGCACCAGACAGCCAAGGTGGCCCCTTTACATGGTTGGAGGTTGATGCTGGTTGGGACTGGCTGCTCAGCCAGAGCTGTGGACCAGTCAGTTTGCACCTGTGAGCAGCTGAGTTCTCAGGCAGAGGCCCCCAAACAAAGCATTCCAAGGGGGTCAGGAAGAACTAGACTGTCTCCTTCAACTCACCAGATGGACTACTGCTTTCTATTCACCAGGAGAACTGCACATGTCTGGCAGCAGGAGGGGAATCAAGACTGTCATTCCTAGTCAGGGAGTGTGCAAGGAGGAAGGCTTTGGTGTAACCCTTAGAGACACTGCCTCTTGCTCTGGCTCTAACATTTCTGAGAGGGGTCTCACTTAGAGTCTAGCTGTAGCATATGGTGCTTAAGGATGTACAATCCCACGCTGGGTATGTTAATTCTCAGTTTCTGCAATCCTAGACATCACTCCACATACTTCCCTCCTTTTCCCTTGAAAACCAAAGCCATGATGTGGTCTACCATATGTCTCTGATTTGAATAGACTCTTCTTGAGAAAGGGCCACTTTTCCCAAGACTTAAAACAGGCCTTGCTGACAAGAAACATTTATTGAGAGAGAGAGAGAGAGAGAGAGAGAGAGAGAGAGAGAGAGAGAGAGAAGGAGGAGGAGGAGGAGGAGGAGGAGGAGGAAAGGGAGGGAGGGAGGGAAAAAGAGAGAGAGAGAGAAAGAAAGAAAGAAAGAAAGAAAGAAAGAAAGAAAGAAAGAAAGAAAGAAAGAAAGAGGGAGGGGGAGGGGAGAGGAGGGGAGGGGAGAGCAGAGGAGAAGGAGAGGAGGAGAGGAGAGGAGAGGAGAGGAGAGGAGAGGAGAGGAGAGGAGAGGAGAGGAGAGGAGAGGAGAGGAGAGGAGAGGAGAGCAAAGGAAAGGAAAGGAAAGGAAAGGAAAGGAAAGGAAAGGAAAGGAAAGGAAAGGAAAGGAAAGGAAAGGAAAGCAAAGGAAAGGAAAGCAAAGGAAAGGAAAGCAAAGGAAAAGAAAGGAAAAAGAAAGAAAAAAGCAATAACAACAACAGCAACAAAACCTTTCACTTGTCTGGACGACTGTGCACAATTCCAACTCCACGTCGGCAGATCAGGGCATTCTTCCTGATGTAGTGTTAGAGGACTGTGCCAATTCTAGTGGGAAAGACACACATGGCCCAGGCTGACAGGCTGGGCTGTGCACACAACTGTGCCGCTGCAGTGTAGCATTGAAGAGTAGGAAGAGACTAAGAGAGAGGCCCCAGGCAACTAAGAGTCTAGCCTGTGGCTAGAGGGAGGGGCTAAGGAAGCCGGCCTCTGGGGCTGAAGACTAGGAAGGAACACACACTGATATTTCACCCTTTAGGGTCTGAAGGGTCTGGGTTTTCTCTCAAGCCTAAAGTTTCCCCTGTTTCTTGGGTTTCCAGAGATACTGCAAAGAACTCTGTGGCCTCGGGGTCTCATCCACCTCACAGCATTGACTAAGGGGTAAGTGCTGTTTGCACACTAAGGCATGAAATGAAGCAGAATTTTATTACACTCCAATCAATCTACTAAGTAAAAACAAAAACAAAAACAAAAACAAAACAATCTTTGAAATTACATTTTCTTTTCCTCAACAACATAAAAATATCATTAAAATATTTTTGAAACCTATAGCATCTGTAAGAACATGTTCAGACTTTTTTCTTGTAATTATCTGTTTAATAACATAACTTATGCAGTATTTATGTTGTATTAGTCATTATAAGTTATCCAGAGATTATTTAAAATGCATGCAGAAGGAAGTCTATGAAAACAATGTCATTTTTGTGTCCTTGAAGTTTGGTATCTGCGTGATTCTGGGACTGGTCACTCATGCATACCGAGGGATGGCTGTAGTACTACCTCACTTCATGGATGGGTGAATACCACAGATGAGGAAATTAGCCCCAGGTCACCTTGCAGGGAAGCAGACGCAGTTTCCTACCCAGACCTGCTGCACAGAGAGCCCTAGGAATGAATCAGCAGGGGAGGGTTGTCTGACCTAGAAGCCTAGATGTGCAACTGGATGCAGGGAACAAGGGCCACTCAGATACTAGCAAGAAGATGGAACCTAATCCATAAGGTCACTTTGTAACCTGCAGTTTTCAACCACTCTATCTTGGCCTGTCCAAGCCCTTCCTGAAGCAAACAACACCTGGGGGCCTGACTCTCCCTGCACAGCAAGCCTATGTCCTCACAACTGCAGATGCAGTGTGGATAGGTAGGGTGGGTCAGTTCTAAGTGTGGTCTGAATATGGAACTGAGCCAATGACCTGATGGCCTCTAACATCCTTGGATGTCTTCTGAGGTATAAGGAGAGGGAAAGTTTACTGCTACTGGCTAAGCAACAACCTTCAGTCCTGTCCAATTTTCTCCCAAGTTTAGACATTACCAAAGGACCAGAGTTCTCAAGAACAGTCAGTTGCCTCTACCAGGTCTTATTTGTCAAACTCAGTAATCAGATAAGACCATCCCTTCACATCTCCCAATGACAATGCAAGTATTCTAAAGTCTTGGGAACAAAATGACAGAGAACAAGGAGGGAATGTGGACAGGAAGGAAAAAGGAAGAACTTCTTGTGTAGGTGAGGTTGCTTTCTTTCTCGCTGTAATATACATCTGTCTGTCTGTCTAGAAAAATCCCTCCTCATATTTGGTTGTATCTTAGCCTTAATAATAAATGACAATGATACATCTGCATCAGGATGAGTATTCAACCAAGTACGACCCCAGACCCATCACTTTCATTGTGTTCAATGACATAGGCGCCAGGAGTACCAGAAGAAGCAAGACGGCATGGATTCTCATGAAGCAGCACTACCACGGGCCAGGTAGTCTACATGTCTCTTCAGGCATGTCAAGATGGCTCACAATGGGATGGTAACAGCACCCCCAGCTCCATGGAAGGGATGACATTTCCAACACTCTTTCTAGGAAGTTTTCTCTCTCTCTCTTTTTTTTTCACTGACTATTCCCCTCTTCTCTGATAGTTATACCTAAAGTGTAGATAAGACCAGGGTGCAGTGACTGGAAGATAAAGAGGCAACATTCTGGACTCACAGCCCAGTCCCAATCACCATGGCTCTCCAAGGGAAGACAAGCACAAATTCCAGATCACCGGATAACAGAACTCTCCCAGAAGGAAAGGTCCCATCCTTCACCCTGCCAAGTAACCCGTCATACTTTGGCATATCCTTTGGTCTTTCCCCATGTGTATTTGAACTTTACAAATGTCAAACCTCCAAGTGAGAATTAAGGTCTTTCCTGTGCACAGAAACTACTCAGAGATGAACTGGAAAATGCCTAGAAGACCGGCTCATCCAAACCCAAGTGGTTAGGTTTTATGATATGACAAAGACATGTACTGCGGACTGCTCTGTGTATATGGGATAAAGCATGTAGCTTTTCAAAAATACTTTTGATTTTGATTATGAGAGCACAGGGGAAACCTAAAAAGCACTTTGGAAAAAATGTGCATATATAATTTTATGTATTTTCCTATATTCCACATATGTATCTCATATATATCTTACTTAGATGTGTCCCCTGTGTGTGTGTGTGTGTGTGTGTGTGTAATGGCTGGCCATTAAAACTTCTTTTGAGATCACTAATTGAATCTACTTAACATATTTTATGAAGTTTTCAGGTGCACTGGTTTGCCATGATCTGGCCCCTCACTTGAGTGACATGTGGAGAGTTCTTCCAGCTTCATGGCTCTGCCTGAAAGAAGCGAGAACTTAGGTCCAAGAACTGACTCCAGCACTGTGTTGGGCTCCTGGGATTTCCAAAACTCTTTAATGCAGCAATGTGAGTCCTGTGTTCACACAGCAGATCGCACATCCATACATACCTGCCATTAGAGTCACAGAGGGCTTGAGGTCTTAGAAAACTCTATGAGTGATTCTATCAACCAAAACCCTTCCCTTGATCCCTTCTATTGTTATTCATGAAGCACCTCTCAGTACAAAGTCTAACATGCGCTCACCTTGTGCTGCTTGATATAATTGGGTACAATTTATTTTCCCAAAACAGAATCTTTCTACGTATCACAGGCTGTTCTTAAATGTATTGTACATCTGAGACTTTCCTGGAATTGGTTATGTAGTCCAGTTATAGCATTAAACTTATGAACCTCCTGTATCTGCCTCCTGGCTGTTTGGATGATCAGGCATGTGCCACCACACCTGGCTTAAAACATCTTTTCTTTTAAAGATTTATTTATCTTATTATTTTATATATACAGTGTTCTGCCTGAATGTATGTATATGTACCACATGCACGACTGGTGCTCAAAGAGGCCAAAAGAGCTCATCAGATTCCCTGCATCTGGAATTAAATATAAGCAGTCATGTGGACACTGGGAATCAAACCTGGGTCCGCTGCGAGAGCAGCGTGTGCTCTAAACCACTGTACAACTCTCCAACATGGCTTAAAACATTTTGACCATATACTTGTTTAGTAAATAGAGACTAGTTTAACATATTCAAGAAGTTCAAATATTAGAACCGGACATTGATGTTTATATACTGTATGTATGTCTTGAGGAAAAAAAATAAATAACATGGTGTTCAATTGAAAGTAAGTACTTTCAAGCTTAATGGGACCTTAAAACAATTTGTTCTCTTTAAAGGTTTTAGGTTATTTTATTTTAAATTATTTATTATTAATTTGCATACAAATCCTGGCTTTTGCTGATAATTAAGGGAAAATCAGTTTGACTTCCATCTAAATTACCACACATGACAACATCAAAATCACTTGATTTATGTTGCACTCAGGACAGGCGACAATATTCTTATGCATCAAGTAGAAAACAGGTCCTGTTGAGACAAGTTCATGTCAGCACTAGATGGACTCATGTTAGGAGAAACGATAAGTGAAAGACATCATACCGAAAACCGGGCAGATGGTGTTTGTTAGCCAGGAACCAAGGAGAGGCAGGCTCACCACAGCTACATATATGTAGATTGTCTTGTACAGGGGTCTTCCCCAGGCTATGGCTTCAATTCAGAGGTTCTAATTACTTGCTACTATATGCAGTCCAAAATATGAAATATAAAACTCTAAAAAAAGAATTATGAGGTTTTTTTAAAAAAGAACTTGTATTCTAGCATATTATTTTGATTATTTTAGATCCTTGCTAACCTTTATGTGTCTAATTATAAAGTAAACTTTGTCATAGTTGTGTGTATGAAGCAAAAACATAACAAATGCAGGGTTTAATACCATCTATTTGCACCATAGAGATCCACTGAACAGGGTGGCCACATATTCTTTGTGGCTAGCAAGAATGCCACGTTACCCACTAATTTTGATATGGGTACAAGCCAGGTTTTGACCTGTCTACACTGGAATGTTTCCCAGTGCCCATGTACCTCCTGGTCTTCCCTGAAGTTATTTGTACAGAGTCCTCCCTGATTCCTCCTCCTTGTCTCTCTCTATGATACTGATATAAACAACTCTCAAAACAGTTAATGCTATTGTCATTGTCGTCTGTATTTCTAACTCTGGACTGTTCATCCCCTCTTGATAGGAGGAACATATTCTTCATATCTTTGTATCTATTATCTTTAGCCACAGTAGATACTGAATAAATATGTGGTCTGGATAAAAGAGAAAGGGTCCTTTCTAAAAACATGAACAAATCCAAAAAAGTAGGAAAAAAAAAAAAAAACATGACTTGGAAATATCCTTTGTCTTCAAAACTGTGGTTCATAAAAGGAACTTTGATTTTGCCAGATTGTAGTTAGTGGTTTCTATGACTATGACAAAGAGATCATGCAACTCAGCAGAGGGTTTAGTGTTCTGTCTAATGAGCTTGCTGGAGATCAGACACGTCACCCGCCAACCCTCAATGCACAGCATGCTTGGGAGCAATAGATCTGCAGCTACAAGCCTGCCTTGCACCAGCCTGTGGGGTCCTGCTGCTCTATCTACAAGAGGCCTCCACCCAGCAAACGGCTGGTAGACTTTTCATCTTTCTTAACAATTAATGCCTGAGTGTGGCGTGTTTGGGTTTCAGGGGAAAGGTTTAAAGCACTAAGGGAGAGTCACTCGTGTTGCATCATAAACACTAATTAGCTGGCATTATTTCCAAATAGCCTTTGATTAAAGTCTTTGAGGTAGTGACAGGGAAGAACAACACGGTCCAAATCTTCATTCATCAAACAAAACAAATTCTGAACAGAACAGTCATCACTTGGGGCACATGGGCAGAAAAGCAGACCCACTAAGTGTAGGCCCTCGGAGCACATGGGCAGAAAAGCAGACCCACTAAGTGTAGGCCCTCATTGGACACCATCTAAAGGTAAGCTGGAGAAATGTCCAGGCTTGAGTAGGACTTGGGACTCCAAAGCACCTAGATTTAGAAGAGTTCAAACACATTCCTCAAAGAGCCAATGGGAAGTTCTGTGTCCTCAACAGATGAAGCAGACAATAATAAACCATGGACTGGACTACAAGACAGGGTCTCCTGCTGGCATGTGCTTACTAGCCCGGAGCTGTAGAGTACAAACTGCAACCTGCAGAAGGCTCCCACTTCTGCCTCCCTCTTCCTGTTTCCCTGCCCATCGCTTGCTCTCAGCATCTTGAAAGCCCGAGTCCTAGGCAGCTGCTCCAACTCACGTCTACACTGTCCATCTTGTTCCGCTCCTCTCCTCTTGTATCTTAGTAAGATCAAGGGCAACGCTGATGGCAATAAATTACCCTCTAATGCAGAAGCACTCAGTCCTGTGATTGCATTAGCTGAGTGATCAGAGCGAGGCAATAAATAAAAGACTTTGTGCCTGGGGAGGAGCTCCAGAGGAAGGGCTCAGGAGGCACCGGTCCAGGTATCTTTGAACCAAGTCACTTTGCCTTCTGCTGGGACCTAGTCAGGGTCCCTTGGGTTTAGCCTCGGGTGAAGCTCCTCCATGTTAGACACTGTACTTGATTCAGTGGATAAAACAGCCAGGACACACACCACCATATACCACCACCACCACCACACACACATGCACCTCTACCCCCATGCCGATCTCCGGGAACTTTAGTCTAGATGAATCTAACAGCTACATGGATATAAGAGTTGAAAGAAGTTCAGAGAAAATCAACCCAGGCCTCCCAACCAGATCTTTACGGGGCTCTTTATCCCTAGCTTCAAGCGCCCACAGCCAACCACAGCCCAGCACAGAGCACAGTTCGGCAAGCTTGTACTTCTCTCTGGAGTTGGTAGAAGTCTTCGTCCTGCTTCTGTCCCATTCCCTGAGAAAACAAGATCTGTCTTCCCAGGGTGTGACTCCCGGTTGAATAAGGCATTTCTGCAGAACCAGACTTGGGCAGCTTCCTTAATGAAGCTAAAGAGATTTTCTTCAACTCATTGTGTTCCAATCTAGACAACAAAATTATCTGATTTCCAATATCACCCTAGTCAGAGGTTTGAGCCCACAGCTTGACCTCCAACACACATTAGATAATATTAAGCCAAAGTCTTACAGTTTGATGCCAGCAAAATACCTGAATTAATTAAACAGCAACCGTTTACTTTTAAGTACACAGTTGGGAGTGGGTGAAGTCAAATAAATTTAAACAGTGACTGAGGAATCCAGAGAGAGTAGCACAACCCCAGCGCCACCGAAACAGACACCCTACTCAAGACACATAATTGCCTCTGCACTGACAGCAGACCAAACACAGATTAAAAAGTAAAGTCCTTGCTCCTAAGGGGGAATTTGGACCATTCATTCCTGCCTGGTGTTCTTACTGTTTGTTATTGATGAGCTGGAAGATAACTTGCAACAGCCTGATGCATTAATGTAAATATTTATAAAGATTCTACTCTTCATTCACGAATTATTTCCATCTAAAACAGTGGTCCTCAAATGCCTGACTGAATGCACTTTGGTTGATGGATCTGAGGTTGGGGAAGGATGTTACTGGCATCTAGGGAGGTCAGAGAGGCCATCTCAACATTCTACCAGGTCCAAGGCAGATAACCTCAACAAATTTTACCCAGATGACAGAATCTACAGTGCCAAAGATGCATGACTCTGCTGGGAATGTTTATCATCACTAGAGCAAAATACCTGACAAGAGCAACTTAAAGAAGTTAGGGGACGGAAGGAGGGAGGAGGGAGGAAGGGAGGGAGGGAGAGAGAGAGAAGAAAATGAAGAAATGGAGGGAGGGAGGGAGGGAGGGAGCGAGGTTGGGAGGCAGGAATTATTTTGGCTCACAGATTAAAGATGGTGCAGTCCATCATGGTAGCATAGGCACAATGGCAGGAATGTGAAGTAGCTCACATTGAATCTTCAAAGAGCAATCAATGTTGGCACTCTTCTTACTTTTCATTCAGTTTGGGGTGCCGATCCTTTAAGGGGGAGGGGCTTCACACATCAACCAAATCTCAAAACTACCTTGCAGGTGTACCCAGAGGTTAGGCTGGCAAGTTTCTCCAGATCCAGATCCTGCCGACTTGACCACAACAACCAGCCAGTTCTGAAGAATCCCTGGGCGTGTACAGCAGCACGTTGCCCTCACCCTTGTCCAAGTTTGCCCATGACCTCATCTCCTCCAGGTACCTTGATGAGGCTGTTCAGTATTCGATATGGAATTATCTGTCCAAAGACCATGCTGGTGCTCTAAACCATGACCAGACGCTGGCCAGTTTTCTATTCTATGGGAAACATATCTCGGCATGGCAAAAAGAGAGAGGAGATGGCAGGCAGATCCCTCAAACATCAGAACAGTCTAAGCCCTTGAAGTTGTCAGAAGGCACCTAAGCCAGAGTTGGGTGGGAATTTTTTATTTTTATTTGCTTAGTTCAGATCAATAAGTAGACTGACTGCCTGGGTTGAAGAGTTAACCACACTGGACACATTACATGTGATATATTAATGTGATACACATTACATTGCTGTATATAATAAAGGAATTACATGTCCCTTTATGAAGAACAACAGTTACCTGTCACCTTCAGATCCTTCTAATGAATGTCTTCAGGTAAAGGTTACCATGAGCACATCAAGGCTTTGGTGACCTGGCCACAACCCAACAGTTGGAGTATATGTGTTATGTACATTGACAAGGATGTACAGTTGAAAGAAAACAGCGAGGAGAATCTACATGGCACAGGATATCAGCAAGCAGAAGGGTAAGGTAGACAGAGGGAGAATCTATTCCATAAGCTTGTGAATCCTTCATACTGAGAACAATCACTGTCTTACATGTAGATGTTTAAGGAATGACTTACAAATATGGCCAACTGGGCATAATAGTGCAGTCCTATAATCCCAAATACTTCAGAGGCTAAAGCAGAAAGATCAGAAATGCAAGGCCAACCTGAGCCACAGAGCAATGTCAAGGCCAGCCTGAGCTACAGAGAAACCTGATCAAGTCAGTAAGACCCTTTGTCAAAACTTAAAAAAACAAACCAACCAACAAGTGGCTGAGGATATATTTCAGTGGTAGAGTATTTACCAAGCATGTACTGGGCCCTAACCTCAACCCCCAGTATAGCTAAAAACAAAACAATAGCAGCAGCCACAACAATCCCTAGGAACTTTCAGCCATCATTTTTTGAGGCACAATGTCAGAAGCAGTGTCCCTGCTGCTGAAGGACAACAAGACCACTTGGTCCATAAAAGGCCTGTATCCTAGTAACATCAACTTCCCCTGTTTTCCCAAGGCTGAGTTGGGTCACTGTAAAGGCTACCTCTTGACCTTTCATTCTTACCTGTATAATTCCAAAGTAAAGTGATATGGACATTCTGATGTGTCTCCTGAGACCCTCCAAAAGCCCACGACAGCTCATCAAAGTGGGAAGATCCTGAACGTGGTGAGAGCTGAAGACAGGTGGAAGCCCTGTGAGGTTGGGGAGCAGGAATGTAGATTTCTTACAGGTACAAATCCCCCAGGCACCTTCACTCCCTCCTCTAGTTCAGAACTTTGTTCATAATGAGGCCAAAAGTTCTTGGTAGGCCTAAAAGCAAAGAAGAATTATTCTGAAGATGCTGGACTTTCCCCTTTGCTCTCGATTACACCCTGCCTCTTGCTGGAACAACTTAGGGCTTATTGTACTTCCCTGTAGGAAAGAAAAAGGGCTTAGAACCCAGTGTACTGCTTCCCCTAAGACCTGGGACAGATCAGCCTCTGTGTCCAGGCCCATTCTGTGTGAGTCAGCACAGCTGGGCCCACCCTATAATCAAAGAATGATTTATTCTGGGTCCCTGAACCCACAGCAAAACATTAGATAACAACCAGCCTATTAATGAGAGATGAAAGTGTTATTTTTAGATTAGGTTAACCTAGAAAAAAAAAACTTGACTCATTTTTGGCTTGCTGAGATGACCAAGATATGTCTATTAACAGCTCACCTGTTTGTGTGTTTGGCAGGTTATCAGGGCTCAGCTTAACGTGTGTGAGTCTACTCTAACTGTGGCATTTCAAAATGGGCACATGTGACCACAGTACCTAAGAGTCACCTCTGCAAGCAAGAAGCTTTTCTTCCCTTGTAGAAAACATCTTGAAGTTGCTTCTGACTGCTGCCCGGAGCCAGGCCCAGGCTCGGTACACTCCACACTCTCAGAGTGGGCTTCCCACTGAGCGGGCATCTGCTTCCCTCCTTCAGCTCTCTCTGACAGTGGAAGATGACAAACGCAGACAAGATGACACAGTGTAAGAGCGACAGCGCTGCTGGGTGCCAGAGTAAGATTTTAATTAAGAGGTCGTTGTTTCTCAATTCCCACATGGGGCTAATCTATGGGGGGAAATTGAAGAATAAGGAATAGGCTAATTTTATTGGAAAACTCCCTCCTCCTTGCTCTAAGTATCTTCAGTAGCTCCGACAACTAAGTAGACAGCAATGAGCCCACTTAACAGATGTGAGTTGAACTCAGGCAGGCCATCCTCACAGACAATTTCATATTGATCCTGGAATGAAAGTCCAATTTTTCTCATTTTAATGCCAGTACTGTGACTCCAGTCATATCTATTTCATTATCTGAATCAATTAAATGAAGCCAAAGAAAAACAAGCAGTTGCAACTCTGGTATAGGTTACTGATAAGGAACTTTCATTGCTGGCTCAGTCCAACCACTCTGCTCCAGACTATGATCAAACCAGTCAGTACTTCAGGATCAGTATTCCAGAGCAAAACCCCAACATAAATGAAGACTTCCAAGGTCATCACTCGTCTTTGCCTTTCTCCTTTAAGCATTTGCTATTTTGCACATGTGCATGTGCAAACACACACACACACACACACACACACACACGTGCGTGCGTGCGTGCGTGCGCAAGTCAGGGCTGTATTTGAAGAACTGACCCAGAGTTTTCCAAAACAAATCACTGATACACCCAGCCCATGGAACTACACAAAACTGGAACGGCATGACTATAACAAGCCAAAAACACAGTAGATTCGTTAGAATTATATCATCAGAGGTTTGATATTCTGAACATCAAAATACGGAGAGAAATGTTAAAAATTATCAAAGATGAGATCTGAAGGTGGAGACAGGAACTGATCAGATTCAAAGAAGCAACAATTACCCAGAAAGCTGACTGCGGACTTCCTGGAAGAAACAGTTGAATCAAGAAGATGATGTGTGCATGTGGAGGGTGTCACAGGAAAACCTGAGATGGCTTTCTTACTTTATCCTCCTTGCTTCTTGAGACAGCATCTCTCTTCGGCCTGAAGATTACCAGTAGGTTAGGGTGGCTGGCAGGTAAGCACTGGGAATCTTCCTGTCTCCATCTCCCCAGCACTGGGATTCCAAGACACAGCACACAGCATGGAACAGCAAGCCCAGAGTGTTTTCCTAAGTTCTAGAGATCAGATTCAGGCCTTCGTGCTTGCAAGGTGAGCATTTTACCAACCGAGACACCACTCCAACCTGACAAGTAACACCTTGAAAAAGCTGAAATAAAATTGCTGCAAAATTCTAGATGTAAGGCTGGGGAGATGACTCAGCAGCTGAAAGTACTTGCTGCTCTTGCAGAAGACATGAGTTTGGTTTCCAGCGCCACACAGGGTAACTCACAGCCACTTGCAACTACGGATCTGATGCCCTTCTCTGGTCTCTGTGGTCACTGTCTTAGTTTGGGTTTTGCTGTTGCTGTGAAGAGACACCATGATCAAGGTAAGTCTTATAAGGACAACATTTACTTGGGGCTGACTTACAGGTTTAGGGGTTCAGTCCATTACCATCAAGAAGGGAGCATGTCAGCATCTAGGCAGGCATGGTGCAGGAAGAGCTGAGAATTCTACATCTTCACCTGAAGGCTGGTAGCATAATACTCACTTCCAGGCAGCTAGGATAAGTGTCTTAAATCCATGCCCACAATGACACACTTACTCCAATATGGCCACACCTCCTGCAACAAAGCCACACCTCCTAATAGTGCCACACTCCCTGGGTCAAGCATATTCAAACCACTACAGTCACTTAAATTCATGTGAACACACACACACACACACACACATCTAAAAATAAAATATTAAAAAACCCTAGATTTATAAAAAAATATATTATAAAATGTAGACCAGTCAAATCATTGTAGTTACCTCTACTGAGAAATAGCAGAGATGATAAGGTTATTTATATAAAAAACAAATGATTTATATTACATATCTCTATCCTTGTGTGTATACCCCTTCCCGAAGGATATATAAGAGTAATCAAAGTTAGAAATAAGACGTTATTCTGAAGAGCAATCATACAGGGGTAACCAACGTGCAAGTCCATAGGCTGCATATGTTCAAGAGTAGCCATGAATGTGGTCCAGTGAAAATTCACAAACTTACTTTAAATATTTTGAGATTCTTCTGCAATTGGTAATGGGACTGCATGACTCTCAACGTGTGAACTTTCAGATGAGAGTGTGTGCCAATGCCACATGGTTTTGAAAGGCATTACATGTTTCTCATCCCTATTCATATTTGGAAGGAACCTTTGTCTTCAAATCTACAAAATGCTGTATGTAAGTAAACTGTTCAATTTGAAACATACAAAAATTAACTTCTTTAATTTGACATAGCATCGCCCAAAACTGGGACAGAGAAGGAGATGCCTTCTGTCTTGGTGCTGTATTTCTAATGTTCCAATGCTGGGCAGAAGATGCACACAGAGAGGCAAGCAGATATGGAAGGATTTTTCTGAGCATACAGCAACTAAAGCCTGGAGTGTCTGGAAACATAAGCACCTGGTCTTACAGAAGTTGCCACTGTGCTTAGGACAAGAGTGGCTTTGGCACTAGACACACCCTCCAGACCACCTTACACAGCTATCACATGTAACTGTCCAACCCTGACAAGGACTTGTCCTGAATTAATTAGCTGACTTATCTATTGAGACAGGGTCTTACTATGTAGATAAAGCAGATAAAGCTCACCTCAAACTCCTAGAGATCCATCTGTCTCTGCCTCCAAATGCTGGAACTAAGAGTGCTCCATCTTTTAAATACTAATGCTAGTCTGGTACCCATTTCTAAGAACGGTGAAGATGTAAGGAGATCATGAATGTGTAGAGACTGACTCTAAGTCAGCACTGACAGGAGTGGCCCTTTTTTGTCTTGCATAGACACATCAGTTAGGAGGAAGATAATGAATGTCAATGTATAACCTGTGGCTTGGGCAACAAACACTATCAGGGAAACCCATTGATGCTCTGAGGATAACTAACAGAAGTAACACGTATGTACATATGCTGTCTTCCCTATTCTATGAGCTGTGAAGTTCAGTTGCCTTAGAAATGAGGTAGGTGTTAGTGTTCCATATTAAAAAAAAATAAGCATAATGCCGAGAATTTATAGGAAAATGCATTTAATTGAGTACCATCTGAGCCACCCACACAGTGAACAAGGGTTCTGGCAACAAAGGGGTTATTCTTGCCAAGTCTTTGCCAAACGTAATTTCCTAAGTTAGTTGGTTTTTGTTTTGCTTTGGTTTGGTTTTGGATTTTGGTTTTTTGCCTAGCCACATCCTGAACAGAGTGTTCCAAATGACAATGCCTAATAGGAAAGCACCCTTGCCACAGACCAAAAAGTTTTTGAAGCCCAAAGGAAATTAGAAAAAACCTTCAGAAATATTACTCCTGGACACAGGTAGCAAAGGCAGATGTAAAGTGGGAACGGATGGGTAAACGCTTAGGGTAAAATCATTGTTGGTTTTTTTTTCTTTTTTTTTTTCAGTCTGAGCATGGTGGTACTGCATACCTGTAATTCCACCATACAGAAGGCTGGTACAGAAGAATTGCCAGGAGTTTGAGGCTACATATCAAAACCCATCTCAAAAAAATAAATAAATAAATAAATAAATAAAGGAAAAAAACAAATAATATGCTCCACCTATCAAAGAATGCAATTCAGGGGCTGTGCACATCCAGCCCTTGGGCAGTGAGTCGACCTGACTCCTCTGAAGGAGTCTGTGACATTCACAATAAGACAGACGACACCAATGCTTTTTCAGAACACAAAAATCACTAGGAAAGCAACAGGGAATGCTAAGGATCTGTATAAAATAAAGGGCTTGTATAAAATAAAGTTCTAGAAAAAAGGATATACTTGCCAAAGGGGACAAATGACTTCATTGAATCTAGCCCAAACCCCTTAATCTAATGACATCAGACACAAACACATGTAAGAAATGAACTTACCTGCCCTGGGCGCCAGAAAGTCTTTGATAAAATGATAAAGTGACATCAGCCTGCTAGAACCTTCTGTGCAGAGCAAATTCAGTCATGGAAGAGATCATGGTGAAAACACTAATCATGAAAGATAGGTATTACAGAAAGATAGATAGATGAATAGGTACAGGATGGGTGGACAGATGGAGACACCCTGGTCCTACTCTTAAGCCAAGAGGATGCATCAGTGGAATACTATGCTCCAACAACGCAAGCACACATGCACATACAGAAGCTGGTAGTTCAGGGATTCTCAGAGGGTCCAAATGGTCCATAGAGAACACTGTGGTCTGATACCATTGGTGGTCATGCCTCTGAAGGGCCAACACCTTATTCAAAAGCCAAAAGGAGTGAAAGAAAATTGAAGTACGAAGTGAACAGAAGACAGGAAATATGAAGCTTTGGAGCAACAGCAGAAGGGCAGTGACCAACACCAACACCAGAGCAGAGAAGAAGACATGCTCACCCAGAAATCATAGAAGAGAACACATAGCACCAAAGACATGGGGGTGAAGAAGCCCATGGTGGGTGACAGCGGTCAGAGTCTACCTTCTGCCTCAAACACAAGTAGAATTGCTGAGACATTTGCAGACCCTGGACCAGACAGCACAAGACGGAGATTCCACTGAGGAAGGAAATGGACAAGGTGGGCTTAGGACAGTCTAACCAGTGGAGGGAAAGATTCAGTTAAGTAATAGTACAAAAAGAATCCAAAGCAATGGTAATCCAGCCATTCCCCTGAGCCAGGTATACATATTGAGAGTTTGGGATCATCATTGGCTACACTTGCAGAATCAAGCAATTGAGAAGAGTAGCCTTCTGAGAATCCTGGGAGAGATTCCTACAGCTTCTCTCTCCTGCTGTCTCTGTTCCATGTTGAAGACATCTGTAAGGAAGAAGGGCTCTATGGCTGTGAGGGCTCCTGTCTGCTCAGAATGACAACTAAATCATGAATGGCGATAAGGACACCTCCTACAGATGGAGGGAGAAGTGACAGAAAGTGCTGGTATACTCAACACTCCCACAGACAGAGTGGAAGGACCTAAGCCACAGACTGAACTCACTTATATACATACATATATTTCCCCAGCTCAAAAGCTGCCAAAGCATTACCTAGCTAAGCATTCCAGCATGGTTCAAAAGATGTGTTTCTGTGTAGCTTAACTGAGTCTAGAACAAAGCCCAAGGATATTTAAAAGGATACAACAAACAGCTGACACTGCACAGAGGACACAATGCTAACTCGATAGAGCATTTGCCTGTATGCCTGAAGCCCTGGGCAGTCCTCACTACTACACAATCTCAGGACTCAGAAGGCAGCAGCAGAGAGTTCAAGGTCAGACTTGGCTACAAAACAGTTTCAAAGTCAGCTAGGCCTTTATGAGACTCTGTCTCCAAATAAATTAATTAACTAAAATGAAATTTTAAAATATCATCCCAATGTGTGGCCATGCGTGGACCAATTATCAGAAATGCAAAATACCAGGGATATATAATCCATGATGTGTGTGTTTGGGGGCGTGTTGTTAGTATAAATAGATCCAGACATGACAGAGATGAAATAATTAGCACATTGGGATATTAAAAGCTATGACATAACAAAGAAAATTACACTAAAAATCCATTAAAAAAAAACATTTGAAAATGTCCTGAATTCTAAAAAAAAATATCCCCCCAAGCTAGAGGTATCTCTATGACTTTGAAAGGGAAGAATGACAGCATTAAATGCCATTATCTAAACTGATCATACCATTTATTGTCTAGTAATAACCAGTTTGAGACCCCACTCATAAGCTAAGGGTATCTAGAGCAGTGGTTCTTACCCTCTTTAATGCTGTGGACCCTTGAATACAGTTCCGAATATCATGATGACCCCCAACCATAAAACTATTCTCATTGCTATTTCAAAGCTCTAATTTTGCTGCTGTTATGAATCATAATGTAAATGTTTTTGGAGCTTGAGATTTGCCACAGGAACCATGTCTAGGGATTGAGCACCACTGACTTAGAGTGTCTGTACTGGGCTTAGCAAGAGTAAACCAGAGGCAGGAGAGTGTAGTACATGGCCATTAAGGTCAATTCCCAACTAAAATCTTTGTCTTAGATGCCTTTCAGCTTCTCGGACATCTTAGCTGTACAAGCAATAGCACACCACAAACCTTCCTGAAATTGACTTATGCTACAGAGCTACTGCAGAGACTCAGGGTTGGACTCCACTGTCCTTTCCCAGGTCACTGCTAGCTAGCCTCTATCATGTAGAACCACATAGAACCTACTGCTCAATGGGAGCTACAATAAGAGTGCATTGAAAGGTATGCTCTCTCTCCTTGGGATAGATCCTATAACCTTCCAGAAGCCATATCAGTATCTGTGACTCAGCATAAAATGCCAAGCGCACTATGATGCAGGTGATGCTTGCCTTTCAGGAGGCACTCATGGGAGGTAAAGCCAAGGTTTGTTGAGCATGGGGAAAAAATCCCCTAGGACTGTAAATGTTCTAAATTATTCGCCTAAATAAGTCAAAATATCATTCATTGCCAGAGAGAAAGCTGATCTCTTGCAAGGTAAGAAGCCAAGCTCGTGAAACCTTAATGTCCCAACTGAATGGTGAGAAACGTCAATCCAAGAGCGTTGTGCAAAAGACGCTGGGTGTGTTAGGGCCTGGGTGTCTCGGTATTTCAGTGCTACCCTGTTCCCGAGAATAATGAGATTATCACAGATCTTGACTTCATGTTATGACCTGATGGAAATTCAACCTAAACCTGTCCTAGAGCATGTGATAAACCAGAGCAGGCTAGAGCTCAGTTGTCACCACCTTTTCAAAGAGAGATGTCTTAATTAAAAAAATTATAAGCTAGACTTCTGCCAAGGACTCAGACAGAACATCAAAAGGATAGGGCAAGGTGTCTTTCTGGGACCATAAAATAGGTCCCAGATTGGGGGTCAGATGCATAAAACCACAGGGATTAAGCTCCCAAGACCTGGAGAGTGGTTAGACTTGAAGCTGGTCCCTTATGAGGGCACTAGTCCCATTTGGTGAAAGATTCAAAATACAAATGATCGAGTATATAAGCATGTCTCTTCTTTCCACTCCACTGTGTTGTCTTCAAAAGCAGCCTGTCCCAGCATGTGGGAAAACATACAGAGCACGCTGAGCTCAGATATGAATCTGGAGCCTATGGAAAATGGCCAAACAAAAAAAGGTGCATCTTTTCTGCCACTGACAATATCCTGGATCCCTCAATACCCTTTGGAAAACCAATAAATGTTGACCATGAAGGCAGAAGGAAAAAGCTTCTTCATCCAGTAATTGGCAGTGACCTTTAAGAGGCATGGCCTACCGGAAGTGAGGTCACTAGAGCACTCCCTCTGAAGGTGACATTGGGACTCCATCGCTTTCGTTTCTCTTCTAACTTCCTGGTTACTTTGAGATGGGCAGCTTCTCCAGCCATGGTCTTCCACTGTAATGCATTGCCTTGCCACGGACCCAAAGGCAGTAGGGCCTGGCGACCATAAACTGAAATCTGTGAAACTAGGAGCCAAAATAAATCTTTCCTTTTGTTAAGTTGAGTCACCCACGGATTTTTGTTATAACAACGGGAAGTTAATCAGTGCAGAAAGGATAATGTAATAATTCTATGCTATGCAATGTTATAGAGAACACATACACATTCCGTGGAAGTAGAAATCCAGTTCGTTCATCAGTGATATATGGCACTTTCTCAAACAAAGTTTACCAAGTATTCTTTCTAACAAGGGAGCAACCATCTCTTGTATCTTTGAAGAAAGAAAAGGACAAAGATTCCATATTTTTATCAATGAATTCCGGGAATTCCGGTCTCCATTTAAGTTATCAGAGGTCTTGACATGGTTTTCCACAGCCAATAAATAATTGGTTATCCATATAGGAAGCCCTCTCTCTCTCTCTCTCTCTCTCTCTCTCTCTCTCTCTCTCTCTCTCTCTCTTTCTCTCTCTCTCTCTCTCTCTCTGGTTTTCGAGACAGGGTTTCTCTGTATAGCCCTGGCTGTCCTGGAAGTCACTTTGTAGACTAGGCTGACCTCGAACTCAGAAATCCACCTGCCTCTGCCTCCCAAGTGCTGGGATTAAAGGCATACGCCACCACACCTGGCACCTACACTCTTTTTATTGGCCATGTAAAATTAGTAACAGTGTGGCAACCACTGTGACCCAGTGAGATAGTTTCCCACCTGGCTAAACCAGGGGATTAGCTGAAAGAGTTAAAGTATATTAAGAGAGCAATGAACACTATTGACTTGAGCAGACCCTGAGGAAGCACCAAGGGCTCACAACAGAAGCATATTGGTGGAGTATATCCACTCTCACCATCAGGCATGCCAATCCTAGGTCAAGGAGGAAGCAAACCCTAGGGACAAGGCAGTCAAGTAGAAGGTAGGGCTCCTGGGTACCAGTTTTACCTTCCTCACTAACCACCTGGGGCTGCTAAGAAGATCAAACACTGAAGGGGCTTTCCCTTGCCTCATCTATAAAGATCCTTTCAACTCAGTTAATGTTTCAAGAATCTCTTGCAATAGCTGAGTCACATGGCCACCATCTGTATAATGTGGAGATTACTAGCCTTCTTTCCAAATGACATCCCAGTAAACTCTAAGTTGGACCAATGAATCCATAATTAGTGAAGTAGCCGAGTGTGGAGAGCAGTTGCCAAGATAGTAGGACACAGATCCCTTCCACATATTTTTGACACCATTGAAGTCTTCAATCTTGCTCACCATTGCCCAGAGAAGACCTGGCTGCCATATACCAGTGACAGGTTAGATCCTGACAGGACAGCACCTTGATACTATCTTCACTGAGCAGCATCAAAAATTTCCTCAAGAAAACATCTCAGAGATTTGGATTGGGCAGCCAAATGCCAGATGATTTGTAATTAGGGCAGGAAAGCATAAGCAAAAAAAGCCAGAGCCTTAAAAGAAACATACACAGGAATTAGCCTCAAACAACAACCATCTGGAGTATTAGCAAAGAGCCTTTGGCCAGAGAAGCAAGAGAAGGAGTGTACCTCAGATACCAACACATTTCATCAATGTGCAAAACTCAAGACTGAATGATGCCGGGTGTGGTGGCACACGCCTTTAATCCCAGCACTTGGGAGGCAGAGGCAGGTGCATTTCTGAGTTCGAGGCCAGCCTGGTCTACAGAGTGAGTTCCAGGACAGCCAGGGCCACACAGAGAAACCCTGTCTTGAAAAAACAGAAAACAAACAAAGACTGAATGATATTGGATATAAGAAGTCAGTTAAAGGAAATATGGCATAAGATAGATAAATTACCAATAGGTGATTTTATATAAATACACCACACACACACACACACACACATACACGTGTGTGTGTGTGTGTGTGTGTGTGACTGTATATGCATGCTAGCTGTATAACAAAGTCTCAATTGTTTAATTAAAGGGGAAATGGATTATATAGCAAGGGACTCATATCTAACTCATATAAGATACCAAAATAAATGTCAAATGGATAACAGAATGACACACTGAAATTGTCAATAAACAAGTTATAAAGTGATATAGATAAATTCTCATCTTTACTAAAAGATAGTGTCTCTGAGGACAATCATGGAAGACATAATGAAATAAAGCCAAAAATGTAGGACTGAATAGATAATGATTGTCTCAACCAATGTGAATTAATGATATTTATAAAAAAACCCTCATGTTATGCCATTGATGCCCACTTTTCAAGTACACATGAAACATTCATCATAGTGGCCTGCACCATATCATAAATCTCAAACAAAATGTGCTATGGCACTGCACTGGAATTATGTCAAGAATATATGAATGAAAAGCTTTCTGGAACATCCCTAAATGTTCGAAGACAGAATAGTTTGTTAGCTAATAGATGAATAAGAAAAGAGGAAATCAGGAGTGGTTTGGAACTTACTGAAAATGAAGACAGCTCATAAAGCTCTGAGACGCAGCTACAGCTGTATTTAAAGGAACATTCACACTGCGGTTATCAGTGCACAGTAAACCAGTGAGAGGAGAGCAACTCCTCAGTGGTAACATCGGAGGTGAGGAAGAGTGAGAAGGGAGGGTGTGGTCAGAGAAAGAGACAAAAGAAAGATGTTGCCTAGTTTACTTGTGTGAAATCAGAAGTTTTAAAAAAGATTTTCTGAACGTGATTTTGATTTCCTCCAAATGTGACTAGATCGCTGCCAATGGGTGGTACGGAGCATGGAAGAGAATCTAGTTGGAGGGAATTGTAAGGGGGTGCAGGAAAAGAGGCTGCGTGGAAAGCTGCCAGTAGCTGGGAGTGGCTAGAACACAGGGTGTCAGAGAAGAAACAGAAAACGGGGTTTAGCTGGAGAAGTCAGAGAGTGGAAAGTCTCCTGTGTCAGGACAAGAAGTGTGATCTTAATCCAGCAGACCTTGGACACCTCTGAAATTTTTATGACATAGGTAAAAACTAAAGGCTGATTGTGATGTTCTGTAGAAAAGAAGTTGGTGGCAAACAGGAAATGGCCTGAGCAGGAGCCGGTCTGATTGAGCAAGTCAATTAAAGAAATATAATCCAAGCCACAGATGCAAAGACCAGTCTGCTTCAAGAAATGTCAGTGGGGTTTGAAAGAATGGCAGTGATTGAAGAAAATGCTTACCCATTAGGAGATGCTAAGAAAATTTTTCTCAAAGAAATAGAACCACTACACAAATCAAATTTGGATTTGATCCACAGGGGTTGATTATAATTGAAATATTTAGCTCTGAGGAGTCAAGGTTAACTCAATTATCCAGCTTAGGCAGTAAAGAAGGAAGGGTGAATGTCAGTAAAGGAAGAACTAAAAGGGCAAATGCTTGGGACACTCAACCATGAGTTTTGTGTTAATTTGCATTATGGATTTTGTCTTGTAAGTAAATATATAAAATGTCTTAGCTATGGTTACTACTGCTGCAAAGAGACATCATGACCACACCAAAACGTTTAATTGGGCCTGGCTAATAGTTTCAGAGGTTTAGTTCATTATCATCATGGCAGGAAGCATGGTGGCATGCAGGCAGACGTGGTGATGGAGAGGGAGCTGAGAGTTCTATATCTGGCTCCATGGGCAGCCGGAAGAGGCCTGGCTTCAGTGTTGGAGACCTCTAAGCCTGCCCCTATTGACACATTTCCTCCAACAAGACCATACTTTCTAATGTAGTGCTACTCCCTATGGGCCTGTGGGGGTCCTTTTTATTCAAACCACTGCAGGAAGGCTAGAGTAGAGGAAGAGTAATATAGGTAAAAGTACATCTAAAATAATAGCAAATTCAAAACAAAACAAAACAAAAACAGAAAAAACACCAGGTATCACTTAGGGACATTGAACACAGGCTGTCACCTTCCCACCAAACATTCCTGAAATCTGAGAGGAGCTGGAGCTGAACACACTAATTACTACAGGATATTGCAATATTTAAAACATGCCTAGGTTTATATCTCAAACACAGGGACCTTCCAAACTCTGTGACCTTGATCTCTTTGTTTTACTGTGCCTCACTTTCCTCATCTGCAACACCATAATTATACTACAGAGAGCTGTTGTTAAGAAAATTCAGTCAGAGACTGCATCTAGAGTGCCTGCCACGCAGTCTCTAAGAGGTTAACTGCCTTGAACGAAGACGAGAATCTCTCCAAAGACACTGTGATTCACTGTATGTGTATGGCTGGTTTCTTCATGTTCTCAGAAGCTGACAACAGTCACATTTCTTTGTCCTCCCCTCAAAGAAGAGACGGTGAGCTATGTAATCATAAAGAGCGGGAAGCAAGCCATGCAAAACAGAATAGACCCAAACACAGTGTAAACAGCTGTGCAGAACTCACAATGCCTTTGTTGAACCCCATAAAGACAACAGGAACAATTACGGCCGTGGAGCTGCAATTATGACAATTAAGTTTAATGGAGGCAATTAGGCCAACACAAATAACTGAGCATTCTTTAGATACCTTTCTTACTGTTCCTATGATTCAGGAGAACAAAATAAATATACAGTCCCAAAGGCTTCTTACAGCAAGTAGGAGACTTTCCTCCCTGCTGGCTAGTGTCATCAGGACAGAAGGACTTATGCAAACTGCTGGGGAAAGGGGGGTCATCAATAATCTTTCTCAGGTGTGAACACAATGCTCTATATTTCAGATGTGCCAGGCGAGATGTGCTCACTGATCCAATAGCGGCATGACTGTTATGGCGGTAACCAACTACTTAGTGCTTGCATCTGAGACCTTTTTTTTGGTAAAGAACTCATATTTGGTACTGTAACACTGATCAAAAGCCTTTGGCTGATGAAGCCCTAGGGGAGAATGTGCTGCTGCTAAATGCTTTGCCAAATGGAACATTTGTGTTTTCCCGAAAGACTAATGGTGCTCCTAGTCTGAGCTAGAGAAGCTTCTCCCCCTCGTCCCAACAAAGGGTGAGGATCAATGCAGAGACACACAGCTCATCAGTGTGCTGAGAATAAATGAGCCATGGAGGTAGGAGGGTGACTAGTGGGGGCAAAAGGCATCAGCAAGAGTGGGCGAGGGACCAAGAGAGGAACCGAGGATGATATGACCACAGTACATTCTATTCATACATAGAATTGGCAAAGTGAAAGAAGGAAGCTAAATTTCTATGCCTTCCCCCTTGGGGGTACAGAGAGCTTGGGGAAAGAGGGCAGAGGGTGTAGTTACAAAAAGGGCATTGAGCAGCCCAGCATCTCTAGGCAGTGAGGGAGTGGCCTTGCAACTGTTGATAAGCACATTGTGTTTTTATACCTGGAAGAAATGAATGAAGAAATGTACTGCGGAAGCGCCTGACAAGGATCTAGAAGGCCTCTGACATTAGCTACAGCGACCACTTATCTGGAGGTCTCTGACTATAGCTATGGAGGTCTCTGATGACAATCAGGGAGTCCTCTGATAAATATTATGGAGGACTCTAACAATAGGGGCCTCCTCTGCTAGCTGACCACAGAAGCCCCTTCTGATGACCATGGGATTCCTGATACAGAAAGGGCCATTTTGGAATCAACTACTCTGTTTCTCAGCATTTCTCTGCTAAAGTGCAACCTCCCTCAAGAGTACTTCAGAGGCTGCTCATGTTGATGTAAGGAAGCCAAGTTACCAAGAGTGATCCTTCCTAGTCAGGGGATGAGCTTGGAAGAGAAAGAGAATCTGTGATCTCAGCATGACATAGCCCAATGGCACACACTGCTAAGGTCTGGAAACAATGGGTTACTCTGATGCCTGGGTGGTTTAAAGTAGGCATTCCTCTTTCTCCACATCCTCTACAGCATCTGCTGTCACCTGAATTTTTGATGTTAGCCATTCTGACTGGTGTGAGGTGGAATCTCAGGGTTGTTTTGATTTGCATTTCCCTGATGATTAAGGATGTTGAACATTTTTTCAGGTGCTTCTCTGTCATTCGGTATTTCTCAGGTGAGAATTCTTTGTTCAATTCTGAGCCCCATTTTTTTAATGGGGTTATTTGATTTTCTGGAGTCCACCCTCTTCAGTTCTTTATATATATTGGATATTAGTCCCCTATCTGATTTAGGATAGGTAAAGATCCTTTCCCAATCTGTTGGTGGTCTTTTTGTCTTATTGACAGTATCTTTTGCCTTGCAGAAGCTTTGCAGTTTCATGAGGTCCCATTTATCAATTCTCGATCTTACAGCACAAGCCATTGCTGTTCTATTCAGGAATTTTTCCCCTATGCCCATGTCTTCGAGGCTTTTACCCACTTTCTCCTCTATAAGTTTCAGTGTCTCTGGTTTTATGTGAAGTTCCTTGATCCACTTAGATTTGACCTTAGTACAGGAGATAGGAATGGATCGATTCGAATTCTTCTACATGATAACAAGCAGTTGTGCCAGCACCATTTGTTGAAAATGCTGTCTTTCTTCCACTGGATGGTTTTAGCTCCCTTGTCGAAGATCAAGTGACCATAGGTGTGTGGGTTCATGTCTGGGTCTTCAATTCTATTCCATTGGTCTACTTGTCTGTCTCTATACCAGTACCATGCAGTTTTTATCACAATTGCTCTGTAGTAAAGCTTTAGGTCAGGCATGGTGATTCCACCAGAGGTTCTTTTACCCTTGAGAAGAGTTTTTGCTATCCTAGGTTTTTTGTTATTCCAGATGAATTTGCAGATTGCTCTTTCTAATTCGTTGAAGAATTGAGTTGGAATTTTTATGGGGATTTCATTGAATCTGTAGATTGCTTTTGGCAAGATAGCCATTTTTACAATGTTGATCCTGCCAATCCTTGAGCATGGGAGATCTTTCCATCTTCTGAGATCTTCTTTAATTTCTTTCTTCAGAGACTTGAAGTTGGTGGGATTGCAAGCTTGTACAACCACTCTGGAAATCAGTTTGGTGGTTCCTTAGAAAATTGGACATAGTACTACCAGAGATCCAGCAATACCTCTTCTGGGCATATATCCAGAAGATGTCCCAACCGATATGAAGGACACATGCTCCACTATGTTTATAGCAGCCTTATTTATAATAGCCAGAAGCTGGAAAGAACCCAGATGCCCCTCAACAGAGGAATGGATACAGAAAATGTGGTACATTTACACAATAGAGTACTACTCAGCTATTAAAAAGAATGAATTTATGAAATTCCTAGCCAAATGGATGGACCTGGAGGGCATCATCCTGAGCGAGGTAACCCAATCACAAAGGAACTCACACAATATGTACTCACTGATAAGTGGATATTAGCCCAAAACTTAGGATACCTAAGATATAAGATACAATTTGCCAAATGCATGAAACTCTAGAAGAATGAAGACCAAAGTGTGGACACTGTGCCCCTTCTTAGAATTGGGGACAAAACACCCATGGAAGGAGTTACAGAGACAAAGTTTGGAGCTGTGACAAAAGGATGGAACATCTAGAGACTGCCATATCCAGGGATCCACCCCATAATCAGCTTCCAAACGCTGACACCATTGCATACAGTAGCAAGATTTTGCTGAAAGGACCCAGATATAGCTCTCTCATGTGAGACTATGCCGGGGGCCTAGCAAGCTCAGAAGTGGATGCTCACAGTCAGCTATTGGATGGATCACAGGGCCCCCAATGGAGGAGCTAGAGAAAGTATCCAAGGATCTAAAGAGATCTGCAACCCTGTAGGTGCAACAACATTATGAACTAACCAGTATCCCGGAGCTCTCTTGACTCTAGCTACATATGTATCAAAAGATGGCCTAATCGGCCATCACTGGAAAGAGAGGCCCATTGGACACACAAACTTTATATGCCCCAGTACAGGGGAACGCCAGGGCCAAAAACCAAATGGGAATGGGTGGGTAGGGAAGTGGGGAGGGAGGGTATGGGGGACTTTTGGGATAGCATTGGAAATGTAATTGAGGAAAATACGTAATAAATAAAAAAAAAAAAGAAAAAAGAAAAAAAATAAAGTAAGCATTCAACTTGTCTGGGCCCAAAGTCACAACTCTGTCACTTAGTTGACTTGCCTAACTTCCAATGCTTCAATCACAACTCCTCCTTGTTTGGTTGTTAAGGCAGTAGATGTGTGTTATTCAGTGTGTGCTTGCATGTGTGCTTGAAACTGCTCCTATGGAGTTAACTGGGAATTTGTGTATCCTTAACTACAGAGAGATTTCACTCATCCCATCCCCCTCCTTGGCCAGCCATGCTGCTCTTGGAGTTCTGACAAACTCAGTGTGGCATTCTCCATTAGCATCACCATTCCTTAGTAGGGTGGGGTCTCATCAAGCTGCTTACAGACTTTTACCTTAAAAAACCATCTCTTTGGCTCAGTGATCTGTCCATCACAAGAACTATATGACATTTCCCAGTATGCTTGCTGCTAATCATTTGACTATATATTACTCAAGGATACATATATATATATATATTGCTTAAATCAGATAAGCCTTTTTTCTAATCATGCCTCCTTGTCCATACCCACATGTTTCCACCCATATTATGTCTAATGATAGGAGCAAGGCCCCTACTTTCACTTATAGACACACTGCTTGAATACCCATATGTTTACACAGTCAGAGCCATGTGGCCAAAGCTTATTACAGGATGAATGGCAAATGTGCCTTGGATGTTATAGATAGAAACTTGAAGAGCATTGGGGACACCTCCGAGTATCCTACATTCCAAGGCATGTGAACCTGCAGGTCCTCCCTCCTTCCTGGGTCTAAGCTAAGCTAAGGTCTCTCCATCCCTCCCACCCACCCACTGGGTATTGATCAAAAGAAGACAGATGAACTATTGATTCTTGGAATGCACTGATAGTTCTCTCTATGTCACCTGCAGGGAGCTGGGGCATGAAAACCCATATAAGTTACTTATAAGTGAAAGCTCTATTCCTTAATCAGGTATCTCTGGTCACCTTTACTATATATTCCTATAGGACAATCTCCCATGGCATATTTATTTAGATGTATCTGTCTCACCTACTGTCTACCTGTCACCTGACATTTCTATCTCTCCATCAGGCTAACTTGTTAGTTTGTAGCTGAGGTAAAGAGGGACTGTTTGAGTAACTTCCTCTTCAGCAGTGTCAACCTTCCCCACAATTCACTTTCTGCATGAAGCTGTCAGTGGCTGCTGTTAAGCATTTCTGAAGGACTCTATTGATTTGTTCTTGGTGTTTTTCAGCAGTTGGTATACTTCCCTTTCCAAGTAAAACCAAAATGTATGAAAAATATCTCTAGTACTTATCAAACCTTAAAATGTTGTTATAATAAAGATCTCTGTAGAGTCCCGTGGACAGGGGAGAAGCTTGGGGCAATTGACTGTAAGGAACCTCCAGGAGACTGTGTCTGAGCAGGGAATCCTGACCCTAAAAGCAAATCATATATATACTTACCCAGAAAGCATAGACACAACTGGCCTACAGGTGCCCCGCAGATGCAAACCACATGCTACTCAAGACCTGCAGCTCTCACCAGGGCCAAGCAGCAAGTGACAGAGGGCAGACTTACATGCAGACATCCGTGACATGACAAGTGTCTAAGATATGGATCCCGGGTCTTATGCTGACTGTGCAGGCCAGGGAGAGGCTGTGTGGCTATGAACCAGGTGCATATAGAACTTTTGATTCTGCCTAAGTGGGAACTCAGTTTTGACTTGGAATATCTTCCACTCTTTGCTGTGACCATAACAGTGTAAAGGCATCATCTCTTCGTGGATTTATCTCTGAAGCTCAACCCGTACAAACATTCTGATAGCCTGGCTATTTACAAACATGTATGCCAATGACGAGTGCCTTAAATGTCTCCCTTCCTTAATTCTATGACAAAGGATGGCTCCTACCAGGTCCTCACTTCTCCTGCTCTCTGCCCTCCTTAAAGGCCTCTGTGGTTGAGGTTTTGCCTTTGCTGTTATTGTTCATGCTAAGTGTTGACCCCTGAGCTCTGGAGTCCTGCTCCCAGTTAATTCTGATTGGTAAATAAAGATGCCAGGCAGCCAGTGGCTGGAGAGAAGAGAGATGAAGAGGAAGGAGAGAGACAAAAGGTCCTGGAAAAAGAAGACTGCACAAGAAGGAAGAGGAGAGCCGCCATGTAAAAAGGCCAAGAGAACATGTTCCAGAGCGCTGCTCAGTTGGGTCAAGAGCAGCCAAGATGGAACATAGAAATTAGTAAATAGTAAGTCAGAGTTATGGATAAGAAAGTAGATTCTAACAGCACGGAGGGTAGGCAGTTACCCAGCTATTGTGTTGCATAAGGCATATTTAAATATAGAAGCTGTATGTGTGTGTTTCATTCGGGTGCATGAACCATTGAGGCAGGAAGTAACCTTGCATGGAGATTTATTAAATTATTCATACTACCTCTGTTTGTTCCTGGAGAGGTGGCACAAAAGCCATCCATCCTACAACACAACTTGGCTGGGCCTGCTCTCTGCCCACCCTCCCTCCAACAAGACAAATGAGAGTTTAGGAACCATTGATGTTCACTGTCAACCAAAGAACAAAAGGAAAGGGAGTCTCCTGGCTTTCTCTTCAGAACTTCAGTCATCTCAGGACCTTCAGAACCTGCTGCCCTGCTCAGGGAGACCTATGAAGTCAGTTAGAGGCAATATACCACTTTCTTCAGACCCTCCTCTGCTTTTAAGCTCACTCTATCCTTCCTAGCACCCAACTGCACCCATAATTCATCCTAATTCCTTCGGGAGGGTTTGCCATAAGGCCTAAGATGTCACACAATAGGGATGTTGAGCAGGCTCCACTCTTTAACTGGTTTCAGTTGTTTTAGTGTCGATACCACTTGCCTTGGACTGAAAAATCACAAGTCAATTAAGTTCTCTCTGTCTCTGTCTGTCTATCTGTCTGTCTGTCTGCTGTGTCTGTCTCTCTCACTCTCATTCTGTGTATGTGAACATGCATACAGAGGTAAACAGGGGTGTGTGTGTGTGTGTGTGTGTGTGTGTGTGTGTGTGTGTGTGTGCCTGACTTTGATCTACTCTCACGCTGCAGTGACTGGGTGTGTCAACCACTAAGTCAACAGTTCTCCAGTATTCCCCCTGTCTGGAATCTAGTCCTTACTCTCCAGCTTCCTTCCCCCAGTTTCTGGATGCACTTCACTTTGATCTGCTGTGCTATGGGGTTTGAATGAAAGAGAAGGAAATGCTGGAGCCTGGGAATGAAGCCAAGCTACCCTGGTGATGCAAGAGATTCGGAGTGTGGCACTGGCTGTCCTTGAGGCATGGAGCTGCAGAAGGAGCCTTCTAATAACAAAAGTTGTGATCTGTTGAAGGCATACAAATCACATGCAACTTATACACACATCTCGTGCTATCTGCACACTGGGGAGACATTTTGAATAGCAGAACACCAGAGACTGGATAGATGATAGGCAAGGAATTCATTCTGGGCCATGATTGTAGAGGCCAGGAAGTCTAAGAGCCATGGCCATGGAAACCACTCAGTATCTGCTGAGGGTGGTAAAAAGGCAGTGGTGCATATACAAAGCAGACAGAGACACATTCACAAATTTTCCGTACAATGTGTCACTGTAACTATATTTTCTTTATATTAGCTGTTACTATTCATCTGTGTGCCTGACTTATAAACATTATCACAGGCATCAAGTATACATGGAGGAAAGCCATTGTGCATGTATGATCATAAGACCCACCAACAGTCTTGGAATGTGTCCCCTGGAGAGAAGCATGGCTCTGTTGCCAGTTATTTCTGGGACACTCTGAGGGACCAGGATACAGGCCTAGAGTTTGAGAGCTAGACCCAGTAGGGAAAGAATACCAAACATAGGGATCAGGATAAGGTAGCTTCCAGGGCTGCACAGGACAGAAAGTCCTTGAGTTTCAGAATAACTGACATGACACCCCTGCAGAATGGCATCTGGCCCCACCAGAAGTTTCCTTTTTCTTGGGCTGCTGGTGTGGAAGGGGTAATTGTGAGAAATACTTTGATGTAGTAGTTGCCCAGTGAGCAGAATCTTCAGCCTGGCCTTTACTTCTGATTGGACACATTGTATAAAAGCATTTAGCAAACAGAAGTATCATAGTCCCAGCTTAACTAAACATGATTAAAAGAGAATTTTAATTTTCTAATAATTTTAAACTAATAAATGGAACCTTGTACCATTAAGGATATGCTTATGTACATACCCCATTCACGGTTTATTTGAAGTTCCTACTTAACTAGGCATTAGATAAAAAAAAGTTTCTAAGCTTTCTTGTATTAGCACCAACTAACTGCTTTGGATCAGAAATCCCAAATGTGAGCTTGGAAGACATTTCATCTCTTCACAGTCTACTAAATACTATTTCAATACCAACTCCTTGTATTAGGCAATCTCTCACTTGATGTTTAGAGAGTGGTCTATGAGAATATTCTCCTCTCTGCTAGTTCCCCTTGTTAAAATGACCCTACAAGAACCAACATTCCTATGTAGAGAATGGCGTGCACTCCACTGCAGCTGCAGTTCTCCAGGAAAGTATCCCCTCTTTTATTATGAATTTTTCATTTTCTGAAAGTGTAATATAATCCCATGTCCTCCCTTCCCTTTTCTTCCTCAACCCACTTCATGTATCCTATACCTTGCTCTCATTCCAACTAATGGCCTCTTTTTCATTAATTATTGTCACACACACACACACACACACACACACACACACACACTCCTAAATATATGCATGCAACCTGCTCAGTCTGTATAGTGTTACTTGTACGTATGTCTTAAAGGCTGGCCCTGTGTTTTAGATTACCAATAGGCGTGCTCGTGCCTGAGGAAGGCTATTTCTCCCACCCCAGCATTCCTTAGTTGCCTATGGTTCTTTGTCTAGGGTTGAGGTCCAGTGGGCTTTCTTCCTTCTGCTGCCACATTTAAGGCATATGAACTTTGGGGAGACACACAGACCATAGCACTGATAAACCACGTAACATGCTTAAAGTTTCATGAGCTAGCAAGCAGAAAGGGAGAGGTGCGTGCCCGGACAGGGTTGATGCTAAGATGGATAGGCTGTGCTATTCTGCTGAGTAGTCTGGCTCCCAGTAGAATGATCCCAACAGGCCAAGATCATGCTGCTGACATGAGCAGCAGAACCTACAACAAAGCACACAGCCCTCCACTGCCTCACTCAGCACTGCCTCCAGTGCATGCTACCAGGGGTAGCCTGGGGTAGTGGGCAGCCATCCATGCAGAGAGAGGGTGAGTGCAGCCATACATCATGCAACTGCACAGGCCTCTGGGGTTCTGCAGGCTCCTGCCCAAGGCTCCCTTAAGATCAGGCCAGCATAATGCCCCAGGTGAATTTTTCTCAGTGTTTCCCCCAAGTCTTGCCCTTAAAAAATCACTCTCTTCAGAAAGCCACATAAATGACACAACTGCATCCCATGTGTCAGAAGGAAGAGCTGATCCAGTACAACCTACATTTCAAATCTCATTGGGTAGTTAGCCACCTGCAGGGTTTCCTTCCTATTTGGAAACTACAGTATTTGACAGTGATGGCAAAATACAGACATTCCCCAGTGATATTTAAAGAATAAAGAGATTTTGTTTTCCAAATTACATGCTGAAGGAGGGCAGAACAGTTGGTCATTTCCTAATCCTAGCAATGATGATACCCCAAATAATAATCTGCTGAAGGTCAAAGCCAGATTCCACTCCTTTGAAGCCCTTCAACCTTCATCTATGGCCCTTTTGATCTCCTGCTCCCTTTAAATCTCGGAGTGATTAGCAGCTCATTCAAAATGTATCTTCTATGGTATCTCTTAATTGTTGGCTTGCTTAGCAACCGCAATGAAGATGTAAGGGCCACTGATGTCAGCCTCCCATTCCTGCATCTCACAGGTGAGGTTACTTCACTCTCACCTGGACATCAGTGTGCAGGTACCTCACTCCTCAGCCCACCCAGCAGGATTGCTGGACCAGAGCCACAATCCTCAGTACATGCATTCTGGATACGTATCGCTGATGATTACTGTATCACTGATGATTACCCACCCAAACAACTCAACTTCAAGTTCCTGTCTGGCATCCAAGACCCTCAGCACATTGGTTCCAATATTTCTGCAACTATCTAGGAGTTTCCTGCAGATAAACTTGGCAACTTTTGGTCCTCCAGTACCACAGTTCGACTTTAGCTTCAGAGCCTTCTTTTATGTTCTTTTTTTCTTTATTTTTCTCCTCCCTTTTGTTCTGGGCATCCATCTGAGTCACTTGGGCCCTGAAGTAAACATGTGCATCTTTCTCATCTGATTCTGTAACAGATAAACTCTTTAAAATATAGTGGGGTTTCATCAACACTTTCCAGGATGTCACTCAGCAAGGAGAGTCACTGCTAGAAGTCCTCTGAGCCCTCCTGCTGACACTTGCAGTCTCCTGAGGCACATCCTCTACCCTGTGACTTCTGGGTACCCTTAACACAGTTCGCATGGCTCTTTCTGAACCTGGCCAAACTCCTCCGTAAGCTGGACTAGTAGTGACACCCATACCTTGGCAATAACCAACGAGCCTCAAATTGGATTTAAAATCCACTCAACAAGAGAGAAAATATGCTTGGTACTGGAAACCCAGCAAACTATCCAGGGCTAGTGATGTCATGGATCTCAGAGGAGAATCTGTAACAGCCTCCTAACTAAATCAACATAACGCATAACTCCATTTGTCCTTATACCCACAGATAAAAGTCCTCAACCCTCATCAAGGAAACTTCCTTTTGCAACAGAAAGTGGGAGAAATAGTACCTTTCCAGGGAAGAACATGCCAATTGGTTGTCTGTTATGAAATGGTCAGCCAGCCCTGAAAATATATACATACAAATAACATTATCAGGCTGATCAAAATATATATTATAAATATTCATATATACATATAATACATATCTATATATTCATATATACATATATAACAACACACAACAATTGATGAAAAAAAGAGCCCATGAATTTGAAAGAGAGCAAGGAAGAATAAACAGGAGTGTTTGGAAAGAGAGAAGGGAAGGAGAAGATGATGTAATTATATTATAATCTCAAATAAAAGAAAAACCTTTTAATCGCAAGCTTAGCAGCAGTCAGCACCTCTGAGAGAGGAGAGGGCCAACCCCAAGTGTCTGTGTTGATGGCACTGATGACAGTGACGGTGGCACTATTGGCCAGCCAGAATTTAGTACTTACAAACTGAAGCTTCTGATCTACATCTCCCAAGACAAATATGAAAACAAAGACAAAACTCTGTGCCTTGTTCCTTGGTGAAAACACTGCAGGGCCTGGTCACTACAAATTAGTCCCTTGTTCTGCAGAGAAGGGAACGGGGTGCCCCAGGCTGTCTTTGCTAGCTCCATCAGTGAAGCCTACCCTCACTTTTCTGGTAATGTCTCAGCTTCCTCACGTGAGTGCTCTGCACAGGCTGTTCCATCTTCCTGGTGTTTTTCCTCCCAGTTCTCAAATATGTTATGAATGCCCCTCCATTCAGACAGGTCTCCATTAGCCATGCTCTTTCATAGTTCCTTGTGATTGGTCAAGATTTCTATCTACTTTAGAAACTACTTGTTTGCTCACTGTCTCTGCCCTCTGACCTCTGCTGGATTCTTACCATTTCTTGTCATCTGCTCTATCTCAGCCCCTGGCACCAGTGGCTATCAACACTTTGGAAGGAAGGAAGAGAAGAAGGAAAGACATTAAGAAAGACAAAAGGAAAGAACAGAGATGGAAACTCCTGGTGTGTTTTGTGTTACTATCACAGAGCGCTATACACTGAATAACTTACTAAGAATGCAGTATTATCTGGCTTGAGTTTCTAGGGGCTGGAGAAAACACATTCAAGAGTGTAGGTTAGCAAATGTGTGCTTCTCATAAGAACCTCAGGCGAACAAAGAGGGAACCCATAGCATGACCGCACAGTGTGCTTAGCTGGGGGCCTTTCTTCCTCATGATGTTGTAAGCCCCAAAAGCCATCATGGAAGCCCTGCCTTCATGACCTCATCGTATCTCAATTACTACCTAAGGCCCTACCTACAAATACCTAGGAATGTGGGGATTAAGTTTCCAATGCAGGAACTGTGGAGAGAACATTCAAAGCAGGGGGCAGCTTTCTTTGACTTCACCATTGAGGGTACCATCAGCACACTGCTGGGCACAGGCTAGCTGGGGCTACACAGAAACACCAAGTGAGCAGAACTGATATCCCTGGGCTCTTACATGAGGTACACCCAGTATGCCTGGTCATCTGGAGGTGACCCTTGGGAGGGTTACCAACAGTAGACCCCACAGTCATTGGCTTGGCACATGCTATTTAATCTGCATCCGTACTTGAGTCTGATCCAGATAATTTTATAAGACACCAGGTCTCTGAGAGATTAACCTGGCCTTACTCAGAAGCCAGTGTTTCACATACACACAAAGGAATTCCAGATAAAATATAGAATACCCAGTTAAGTGTGAATTTCATAAACCTCTCAAGCATATCCTAAATGGTGCAAAGGGAATATTTATTAGAAATTTGAATTTTTCATTCATCACTAATTTAATTTAGCTGGGAACACCGTATTTTTATTTGCTAAATGCTTTCATACAATGTACCCAATTAGAAGTAAAGACCAGACTGAAGATTCTGCTCATTGGGCAACTACTACATCAAAGCATTTCTCACAATTGTCCCCTTCCTCACCAGCAGGTCAAGGTCACTGAAACCCCTGATAGGGCCAGACACCATTCTTCAGGGGTGTTGTGTCAGTCACTCGGAGACTCAAGGACTTTCCCTCCTTGGCATCTCTGGAAGCTGCTTTATCCCCATCCCTATGACTGGCATTCTTTCCCTATCCACTCCAGCCTTCTAACCCTAAGCCAGCTTGTTCCCTGCTCCTTCAGAGTGCCCTAGAAATGTCTGGCCATAGAGCCATCCTTTTCTCCAGGGGACACATTCCAAGACTGCCAATGGGTACTTTGATCTTACATGCACAATGGCTTTCCTCCATGTATACTTTATGCCTATGACAATCTATAGCTTATTAGTCAGTCACACAGATTAATAGTAATAGCTAATATGGGAAGGAACAGACACAGCAACACACGGCAGCAAAAGTTGTGAGTCTGTGCCTGCAGTCTCAGTCTCTTGCTTCAAGTATTTCCTTGTACTGTGGTCACACTTTTTGTGATGATGTGAGATCCACGCATCAGCCACACAACAGGATGTGTAGATAAACAACAATGACACTGTGAGAAATAGACTACAGGTGACTTTTGGAAGGCATGCCAAGTTCACGAACTGTCTACTTTTGGAGTTTTCCCTGTAACCTCAAGTAGCTGAACCTAGAAAGTGAAGCTGTCAGTACCCAGAATGTGGCCATGTCATATGACAGAAGTGACTCATTAGCTGTTGGTTTGCTTATTTTCTTTTCTCTCTCTCCCCTTTTGATCACGCTTCCCCATCAGCCTGGAGTTGTTCCAGTCTGCTTCAGTATCTTGACGTCCTCTCAAGCCTTCCTTATGGCGATCTGCACCTGTTTTGGTTTCGCTCCTCGGTCTGCATGGACGTGTGCCATATTTTCCGGTGCTCATATTAATGAAAGAAATTTAAAATTATAACAAATATACAAATAAGCCGAAAGTTACAATCTGAAGCACCGACATACATGCTGTCTCTTTGCCATCCCATCCTCTGCATGGCCGTGTGCAACAGTGATCACTTTCCTTCCTGAATCTGGGAAGTAGCAACAGGCTTGTGAGAAAAGGACATTCTGTGTGATGCCAGAAGAGAAGAAACGACGCCTGCAACTACACAGTCAACAATTTAACACTTGTCCAATCCATTCATTAGCACAGTTACTCAAGCTGATAAAAGGCCTTCTTCATTTCTAAACACTTATTTTGTGCGAATGAGTGACTTGCCTGAGTGTATGTATGTGTACCACATGTGTACCTGGTTGCCTGCAGAGGTCAGAAGAGGCCATCAGATGCCCTGCAACTGGAATTGTGTGTGACTGTGAGCCACCATGTGGGTGCTGGGAAACATGAGTCTCCTGTAAGAGCAACAAGTGTTGTTGACCACTGAGCCATCTCTCCAGTCCTAGAGTGCTTTTTTGAAGGAGGAATTAGGGGGAGATGGAGAAGGAGGAGAAGGAAGAGTGAATTACAAGGAACTTCGTGTTTCCTGCACCTTTCTACTTCTGAGAACTGCTGAAGAGTCCAGACATGTTTTATGGGAAGGCAGGGCTGAGTTTGAGGTGCAGCCCTAACTAAGGTACCTGGAGTCTGAGGCATGCTCAGTGTTCCCCTGCAAGACACTGTCCATGGAGCATGTCCTACCCCAGACAACCTACATCTTGGTCTTGCTTTCCCATACAGAACTGTCCCAATGATGCAAAAGTGATTAGATCTTCAGGAGAACACATTCATGGGCGAGGATCTTTTCCCAGGATAACAATATGATAGGCAGAACATTGAGCTTCACAATCATAATAGGGAACATTCTTAATTGCACAGAGCATCCTGCAACTTAGTGGGTCAGGGAGCAGGAGCAGTGTTGAGCAGGAAATGTGTTTAGGTGGATCAAGTGCATTTCTCCCTTTGAAAATTCCAATTAGGATTTTATCCTAGATTTTATCAGGACATGAGTCCATTTCAAATTGATGAGTATCTGAATCCTAATGGCATGCTCTTGGGGTCTTACTGTAGTGACCCTGCATCCTCAATGCAGCTATTTAACCTTGACCTAACATGGGGTCAAATGACTAGGTGCTCTGAAATGTTGGCTCAGTTATGTGCGGCTGAATGGCCAACCTTGTACAAATGACTTTCTCAGACAACTTGTAATTTTTAAGGCCATCATGAGAAGCAATGAAAGATCTAAAAGCTTGGCATGGGGTCCATTTGGTGCATGCTTTATGCTTTAAAAATGTTCATTACTTTTCTTTCTAGCATAATTCCATTTAAACCCTCAGTTTTAACAATAGAAGTCACACTTCATAGCAAGACATGTAATTTTCTTGACTTTAATAGTTTCATAATTTCATGACAATTTTTTGTCAGTGTAAAACAGTAACCCAACTGGCCCTGTAGCCATATAATGTGATTTTGAAATGATGCTAAACACTTAGTCTGTTGCATGAGAATTGCTGTATTTTGGCTCTTATGTGTGACCTTTGGGTCCCAAAGGTCCATGTGTTGAAAGCTTAATGTGTGATTTGGTGTTACAAGGATGTAAGGCAGTTTAAGAAGTAGGGCTTGGTGGGCTTAGGTCATCAGAGATTGTGAGACCCTAGTGCTCTCTCTTACCTTCTCCCCTTCCATTTCTCCCACACCCTAGCATGCTCTCCCATGATGTTCTGGCCCACCATATGGCCAGAAGCAATCAGGTCAACTGACCATGGACTGGAACTTCTGAAACTGTAAGCCAACATGAACCTTTCCTCTTTTATAGTTGATGATCCTAGTTATCAGTTAGTGCAAGAGCACCTACTAACTGACTGCCAAGTAAAAGGAGCAGAACTCTGCCCTGAGATTATGAGATGTCATACCTTAGTGGAAACATACAGGAGTTATTGCCCTCAACTGTAGGACTCCCAAACACATATAAACCCAAGATACTGAGAGACGTTGGGAACTGAGGCTGTTCTCGGCCAACTGCAGCTTGTCATTGAAACGTTGTTCCTTCTGCATTGTACACGTAGTGAGGGACCTTGCCTGCCCTCAAGAACCTCTGCTATTTCTTCCAGAGGCCCTGCTAAAAAGGCACACCTAAGCATCTAGTGGAATGCACATGTGCGGTCTCCTGCTAAATGGACAGCTGGACTCTAATAATTCAATCCAAATGAAGCTGGCATCACTCTGTGGCTAGCAACCTGGCTCGCTCTGACATTTGTTCTCATTATTCTTTATAAGTACTGTGAAAAGGACAAAAAGACAATCTCCCTGTACAGCAGTAAACCATGTAATGTATAGAAACCATGTTTTATATTTTGGTCTTATTTTAACATGAGATATGCTAGGCAAATAAATCTTATTAAAATGTAATAGATTTCTTGGATAGGAACCGAACTGAGACTCAAAATGGGACTTCTAGGACAACAACCCTTAAATGGCCACCTTCATCTCATCTTAACCCTTTCTTATAAAGGAATTAAAGCTTACTAGCCCTTTGATTAAAAATCTTTTATGTGTCTGTCTTTGCAGGCTGTATGTACAGAGGCTTTGGAGGATGGAGCCCACAGTTCGAGTGCAAATGCTGAAGAGGTTACCTACTTCAAGACCACATTGTTTTTAAAAATAAAAGCTAAACCCTGTAATTAGAAACTTAGAGCTGTGACTAAGTCTCTCAAAACAACCAAGGAACCACAGGAATGTGTCTGTGAAACTTGCCCATCAAGTGGTTCATGCCATTGTCAGACCCACACCCAGCAATGTCCACTGCCCTAAAAGGTCTGGCTGTCTGTGAGAGTAGGAACCGGGGGCTTACCTGGATCTTCTCTGGGAAATAAAGCAGCTAAGTTAGCTGAGAGGCTGCGCTCTCAACTCTGCTTCTAGCCCATGATAGCAGTGACTTCAACCTGGCCAGATTAACACCATCAAGATGGGCTGACAGATGAATGGGGCCTCACAGGTCCTCTTCCCTCAGAGTTGTTCTTACACATTTTCCAGCATACCTTTTAAGATGATCAATGTGTTCCAACTAAACATCCCAGCTTCCAGATTCTGTCTGGACCCATATTTCCTCTTCATGAAGGCGGATCTCTCACGTTTTCCTTTACTCTCTCCCCCCCTTTTTTAAATTATTTTATTTCTTTACATTCCAGCCATTGACCCCCTCCTAGTCCCCCCTCCCACAGTTCCTCATCCCATCGCTCCTCCCCCTTGCCTCTGAGAGGGTGCTCCCTACCACCAGGCATCCCCCTTCCCTGGGGCCTTAAGTCTCTCGAGGATTAGACACATTCTTCTCCCACGAGGCCAGACCAGGCAGTCCTCTGCTATATATGTGCTGGAGGCCTCTGACCAGCCTGGGTGTGCTGCTTGGTTGGTGGCTCAGTCTCTGGGGGGGGGGGGGGGGGTTCGGGAGGGAGATCCAGGTTAGCTTAGACTGATGGTTTTCCTATGGGGTTGCTCTCCCCTTCAGCTTCTTCAATCCTTCCCCTAATTCAACCACAGTAGTCTCCGATTTCAATCCAATGGTTGGGTATAAGCGTCTGCATCTGTCTCAGTCAGCTGCTTCCAGGGCCTCTCAGAGGACAGCCATGCTAGGCTCCTGTCTGTAAGCACATAAGTAATAGTGTCAGGCCTTGGGGCCTACCCCATGGGATGGATCCCAAGTTGAGCTGGTCACTGGGCTGCCTTTCCTTTAGTCTCTCTTTTCTGTTTTATCCCTGCAGTTCTTTTAGTCAGGAACAATCCTGGGCTAGCAATTTTGACTGTGGGCTGGTAACCCCATCCCTCCACTTGATGACTTGTCTATACTGAAGGTGAACTCTTCAAGTTGCCTCTCCCCATTGTTGGGTATTTTGGCTAAGGTCACCCCCATTGAGTCCTGAGAGTCTCTTACCTTCCAGGTCACTAATACTTTCCAGAGGATCTCCCACCCCGACCTCCCCACCCCACCCATGGGGTTGCATATTTCTATTCATTCTCCTTGCCCTCTGGGCTTCTCTCCTTTCCCCCCGCCCCAATACCTAGGCAATCCTGTTCCCCCTTTCCCTTCCCTCTTTTATCTCCCACTCAGGTCCCTCCCTCCTTCTGCCTCCTGTGATTATTTTGTTTCCCCTTCTAAGTGGGATTGAAGCATCCACACTTGGACCTTCCTGCTTATTAAACTTCTCATTTAAATATATGCTTAAGATGACTCCATTTTGGAATGTTCAGCTTTTCATATGAGAAGTGAAAGCATTTAATAGAAATTGTACTTTGGGTTTGAATTTGAACCTATCCCCAAGCTGGTGATATAGCCTCATCCTCCATCATGATGCTGGATAGTGGCAATAAGTTATGGCACCCAGTCCGTATGCGATGACAGAGAACTGACACACGGTAGCACAGTTTAGCTGTGGCTAAGTTGTCAGGCACAGTAAATAACTTCTATTTTCTACTTACAGTGGGTAAGATGTGGCCCATTGTAGGTGGAGGATTATCTGTAGAGCTCATGTGCATGTGTCTGTGGATATGGTACGTATAGGGTACACACATACGCATGTGTATATGTGCATATATATTTGAGATTAATAATGTCTTAGGGGAGAATTAGAGGCCTAGTCTGAAGTGAGAACCAGAATACATGAATAACCACACTTGCTTCCAAGCATAATTCAGTGATGCTTAATTCTGTGTCTTGCCTGGCTCTTTGCCCAGGTCTCTAAATTCCTCTTCATTATTTTACTGTGTGGTTTATCGTTTACTCTTTCTTCCTTCTTTTCCCCTTTATTTCGTACTTACTTTCCCCATTGCTCAGAACATCTGTAATATCAACTGCTCTCTGATGTGTATTGCCACACAGCCAGGCTTTAAGCAAGCATGGAGTCCAGGCACAGAGTCAGAGGGGCGAGGACAAACAGGCAGTGGCAAAATCAAAGAAAGCAGGAGTCACAGCATGAATATCAAAAGCACTGATCAAGAAAAAGAACTATATAACAGCTTACAACATGTGCAGCCCAATGTTTAATTATAGTAGAATGTTAAATCCCTCAGGTTTTAGAAATACATATATCTGACAGAAAGCAAAATAAGAAAAGATATTACAATAAAATTAGAACGTTGAACAATCAGTTTATTTAGAAACTAAAATATACTTTTCTAACAATCCTTTTAATAAACTTAAAAATCAGATTTAAAATTAACTATATCTAGAAGTCACTCAGATATTTTATATAAAACCAAACAGAGGAGTTGGGAAGGGTCTGAGAAGGTTAAAGCAAAAAATTTAGAAGAGTAAAGGAATATGCAATCACTTTACTAAACCAGCATAATTCTCAACTATACTAATTTTTTCTTTATACCCACAGATACATGTATAGTGTTCTCTTTGCAGCAGATGGAGACCTTTATAGAAAACTACAACCACTCAAAATGTACAGTTGTGGAGCTCAGTCACAACAGATGCATCTACAACAAAGCTCCTATACCTAAGCTTCATGGAACATTGTAGAAGAGTGGCCAGAGAGACAGGAAGAGACAAAGGATCAGGGGGTTTTCTCTGAGATTATATCTTTTAAGAATGTCAGAGGCAGGCTGGAGAGATGGCTCAGCCATTAAAGGCTAGGCTCACAACCAAAAATATAAGAATGTCAGAGGCTACACCCATAAAGTTTCACCAATATGAATGCCTAAAATATGATCGGAACAAAACAACAGATGCACCTAAGAGGGTGTAACAAAGTCCATGAGGCCTCAACCTTACACAAAAGTCTACAGGCAACCAAAGAATGCTGCGAGTGAAAGAGAGAGTCTTCCTTAGGGGAGATCACACCAATTGGTCAGTCCTGATAACATACATACAAAAAAATTAACATTATACAGGCTGAGCAGATGCTTAGGAATATACACGCAAGATACATATATGTGCATGTATATTCGTGTAACAACAACTAGTATGAATTTGAAAGGGAGCAAGAATAGGTATATATAATGGTATTATACTAAAATTTCAATAATAAAAAAAACGTTACAGTAAGTGAAACCTTTTATTTAAAGAAAGGAGGGGAAAAAAGAAAGGAATCAATTGCCTGCCAGTGGGATGGAGAAACCAGTTAAATAAGGTCAAACTGTTCAGTGTGTAATAGGGCACACTTCCATAAACCCCCAAAGCATTTTAGGATGTTGAAAAGGGACTAAACGTACTTCAGGTAGCAATAGGAGTGGAGGGGATTCCCACAAACCCCAGTGCAGTTCGGCACGGCCTGGCACATGAAGTGAGAACACAGCCCACAGAAATACTGCAGAATGACTTCATAGATTCTTTCTCTGCTGGAGATACGACTCTGTGCACACAAAATCCACAATTCCTGTTGGGGGCAGTATCCAAATTAAATCAAGAAGTTTTAAAAGTAAATATACAAAAGTTAATAACACATTTATGAGCTAATAAATCCATGAAAGTGGGTACTGGGGGGCGGGGTGGGGAATGCTGTATTTGCCACAGGGACCAAATCCATAAAGTAGTTTAAAATCCAATAAGAAACACTGTTCATGCTATATGAAGAAAATTGTAAAATCTTATTGAACAATACAAAACAAGGTCTAAAACAAAGAAGAAAACACATTGTTATTGTAAGAAAAGGTTTTGTATTATAAAATGTCAATTCTTTTAAAAAAAAAAATGAGTAAGCAACAGAATTGGATTTAGGGGAAGTTTCATTAAATAAAACAATCCCACTATTCATATGCAAAAACAAATGCCCCAAAGTAACAAGAAAAAAAGTTTTATGTGTGGTGAGCCAAGTAGAAGTGGGAGGCCTGGCCTTATCTGCTACTAAGACACAGCAGAAAGTCGCTGTAACCCATAACCAAAATAAAATAACATTGGCATTGAAAGAGACAGCAGATTAAAGAAACAAAATAGAGAAGCCAGGAACAGCTCTCAGTTGCTACAAATGCATAATAGGGACACAGTTGGTGTTCCAATGCAGTGGGGAGAGGCAGGTTTATTGAGCAAATGATGCTGGCACAGACAGTGATCCATCTGGCAGAGACATTTCGGGTACCTCTTACGCTAGGCATAAAGCAAACACAAAAGGAAGCAAAAGCTTAAATGGAAATAAGTTAACAACAATAATAATCCGGAGCAAGCTTTAGAAGGGTATTTCAGAGCGAACAGGTAGGTTCTTAACAAACGAAGGGGGAGGGCAGAAGGAGGTGACCTCAGGAGACACAGAAAGACGTTTTGTATAGCCTGCATGTAATATAGTGTTATAGTATAAATATATGCATATTTGATGATAGAAGAAGCTCTCTACATAAAGGGGGAAAATTGAGACCCTTCTTGCTGTCCTTGTGGGATTGTGCTCAGGACTCACTGCAAACAGAACAGACGGGGGCTCAGATCTATTACACCAAACAGCTGGTGTTCACACAGATCCCATCAACAGCCTTCCCAGTGCCTACCTCCCCTCTGACTGACTTGGACCACATCATAGTTGTAACTCTTAGAAAACGTCTGTACAGGTTTGGTTTGGTATAGACACACTTATATTTTTAAGAATATCTTTACTCTGACTTAATTTATGTTTCCCTTTTTCTTCTCCTCCCGTTCTATTTTATTTTGGTCCACTGTAAGCATCGTTACGATTACTTACTTAAAAGTCTGTAACCCACTGACAACTTTTGTAGACTGGGTTGCTGCCTATGAGTTATCTGGTGTGAATGGCAGACTGGCTGCACAAATAAGTGCAAATGACAGAATCCTCTGGCACCAAATATCTTCAATGTCTAAAGAGAACTATACACAAAGAAAGGGAAGTGTCTATACTAAAGAAAGGGAAGTGTCTGTCTATACTATATACTGAGCTCCCATGGATTGTTAAGGCAGACACACAGAACCCTAGAGTCATACAGGCCATGGAAGTGAGATGACCTCATAGGCCATGGAAGTGAGATGACATCATAGGCCATGGAAATGAGATGACACCATAGGCTGTGGAAGTGAAATGACGTCATAACACATGTCCAGGTGGTCAGTATTATACAAAAAGATGCTCAATTCCCCTGTTGACAGGAAGATGGGTAAAATCCAGATCAGCCATTACTCCCGTAAATGCCCAACCTCCACATTAAAACATGGCAACATACAGGCAGGGGTGTGTGATGAACTCTTCTGCAGCCCTTAGTGGGAGCGTCAGTGAAACTTAGTAATGAACTCTCTCATGATCCAGTGGGGAGGGCAATGCAAGCTGGTAAAGCTTTCACCCATCCTGGTGTGAATATCAATGGGATTTAGTAAAGAAATATGTCACGGTCCTGGTGTGAATTGCAGTAGAAGTTTAGGACAAAATCTCCTCCAGGGTCCTGGTTGGGACATCAGTGCTGCCATTCTGCCAAGCATCCGGGAAATGTCCCTCCAAAGATACCTTGTCATCACACCGGGCAGATCACAGTCAACAACCCAGCCTACCAAAGATGTCAGGGGATTCCAGACTTTAAGCCAATCATAACAATGTTCATACTTAGAGAAAATGAGAGATGAGAGACACCTAAATATTAAAAGAGATTCTTGAACAATTTTTTATCAAATGTACTAACAAGATACCATACACTCAGTAAAGAAGAGTTGTAAAGCTGTTTTCTAGATAGCACCCCAAATCTGGAGTGAACCCAGATGCCTGGCACAGGAAAGTAAACAGACAGTAGCTCACATACTCATAAAATGAAATATTGCTCAGGGCAGGAAATTTATGATATTGCAACAGTCTGGTGGATTTCCCAGAGCATCAACTGTGCAGAAAGACCATTCACACAAAAGTAAAATCATTTTTGTATACACAGAGAGAAACAGAGACAGAGACGGAGAGGTAGTTCTAGATCCAACAAAAGCAATCCAGGCAACAGTGGGAAAAATTCCAAGGTCATTTTGGGTGAAGTTGGAAAGGAGGTAACTAGGAAGGGCAGGGAGTGTCCCCTTTGTATTCTGTGTATTCTGTCTGGGCAGAGAACCTTTATCAAAGCTAGCTTTATCAAAGCTCAACTGATATGCTCAAAGCCATAGACGCAGATTGTATGCAAAATTTACCTCTGAGGGAAAATAAATATTGCACACTAGATAATGGCATACCTGCATGCAAAGTGTTTAGGGAGAAGCACACTGACTTTGTAGCTTCTTTAGACACTTCTGGAAAGACCAAGATGGTTAAACAGAGAGACAGCTTGAAAGCTAAGTACAGGATAGGCATCCCCAACCTAATAGATTCCAAAATCCAACGCCTTTTGAGCACCCAGCAAAATTCTACAGGGCAGAATTGCTCACTCTGTAGAAATTGTTGTTCCACGTTCAAAATTATTATAAAAAACATTTGATATTGCTTTAGGGTCTTATGTAAATGATGTTTATGAAACATGAATAAACATTCAGATGTGGATCTCAAGTCCAGAGACCTGTTATTATGCATATATAGGTATTTCAAAATCAGGAAAAAAGTTCTGTGTGTTTGCTGCTCTTTATCTCATATCTGGGGAAAGGGATTCTCTTAGACCTATAGCTACTGATTTGGAAGGGAATCTACCTATACCATGTACATTTTCTGGTATATGCGTGGAAATACTCTGCTTAGTTGCATGAACACAACAAATAAGAAGTGAGTCCTGTAGATAAGATGTTAGCAATGGAAAAAGAAACATGCAGGGGTAAACTCGAGATTGACAGATGCTGACAGACAGCTACAGGCACAGGGAAGCAAAAGTTCAGGCTGTGTTAATTTTGTTATAGCTCCCTGTTCTGTTTTTTAAATCTCTACTGTGATCATTTGCCGCAGTGTAATTTTAAAGCTATTTTTATCCCTGGATAAACATAAAACAAAGTAAACCAAAGGAGAGATCTCTATTCTTACTTCTAAAATGTCCCCAGAAATCACTTTAGCCTTGGGCACTGCAGAAAGGCTTTCTGCCGGACTCAGTTTATCCTCCCTGCTGGTCTCTGTCCTGCAACAGAGCAAACTCCACACCAGAATCAGGAATATCCACCACCAAGATCAGCCCTTCTAAGTCTCCAGTCTGCAGAATATTCCCTCTGGAAATATTAAGTCTTTGGCTTTTCCCATACTTGAGTTGAAGCTAGAGTTAGTCCTCCCCTCCCCCCCGCCCCATGTTCTACCCTGAGCTGTCTGCAAACTTGCCATGTGTCCCAGCCTTAAGAATTCAGGCATGCGGTAAGACACAATTTGGGATGACTGTCTCTAACTCGCCAACTATGTACCCATCCCACAGTTGCTGCAGGTAAAGGGCAGCACAAAGGAGTTTAGAGAGGCCAGCCTCACCAGGGCTATTTTCCTAGTTAGGATTCCAGGGTTCTGGAGCATAGAGCTCTGAGCCTATGGAACGGAAAGGCATGGGCGGGAAGTGTCACTGGCTGCCAGACTCTGGGCAGGCCTCCAAGAACTGAGACCAGTGGATGAAGGATGCAGCCTGCTTAGCTCTGTTCAGAGAAAGTAGGTTCTCATTCTAAGCTCTGCCTTCCTCAACAGCGCCAACTTCTTTGAACTCCTACTAGACCAAATCCACAGAGGGGCAACCTAGGGCCCTTAGCAGGCATAAATAAATAAATAAATAAATAAATAAATAAATAAATATTCAGGTAGGGCTGGAAGGAAGCTATGAGCCTGCAGACTTTTTGAATATACACTACATACAGGTGTCTAGGCAATCCCAGGAGCCCAGAGAAAGCAAGCTTATACATGCAATGGCGATATGGACCTTGTGTGGGACGATCATGACTCCCTGGTTGCTTCTGATTCCTCGACCCTTCTATATCTGTGTGGGTCAGCACCGTAGAATGCCATCTAAGAGTGCTGCTTCCCCACTTGAACAAATGGCCTACAGCTACGCAGGTCTTGGTTAAGGCAATATACAAATACATCTGCATACTATTTGAGGTAGCAGTGACATCTGTAAGCAATGGTTCCTTTTGCCCAGGTGACACCCCGATGACACATCACCCTACGAAGTAACAGAAAGGGCTTGCTTCAGCACTCTCCACAGTCAGCAGCTTCACCACACAGCCAGGTTGCTGATCACCTGTGGCTGAATAAACTCAATAATTTAAAATACATATCTCAAATAGCATTCATATCTACTGCTTAAAGTAGATGTAAAATTAGAAACAACCTAGAGTATTTTAGCCCTCCATCCTGAGAGTCTGTGTAGCATAGGAAGGAGGACCATATACTTAAGGGAAGGACTGGCTGCTGCTACTAGCTGTACGATTAAGAGCAGATTAACAGATCTGAGCCCCAGCCTCAGCCATGTATTGCAGACAAGGATTTCTTGACTTCAGGGACAGACAGAGATTTAAACAAGATTCAAATTGGGGATGGCACATAGTTTTTTATTGTTAGTTATTAAATATGAACACTTTAAAATCATTTTTAATTGTTCTAAAATGCAAAGCAGCTGCCTAGATACAATGTTTCCACCTCAATTCATTACTGACAGTAGGGTGATAGTCCTGTTTAGAGTAACTCTGGGTCATCTAGGTGTGACATAGATGAAAATATAAAAGAGACAGAGAGAAAGGCAGGCAGCCAGGCAGGCAACAAGCACAGCTATGGTCTCCCTACAGGAAGCATAGTTTCTTGCCCATAAGAATGATACTTAAACCAACTTGGGTTTTGTCTTTCTGTAAAGAGCAAGAATGCACAGAATGTCCCTAGGCCTGAGTTGTATAACCTTGTCACTTATTAACTGTTCCACTTATCAAAACATTTGCTTGTCTGTAGCCCTGGGCCATTGTCTGCCCTGGGCTTGCCCTGCCCCTCTCCCAGCCTGTACTATCTGTAGCTGTGTGGAGAGCTGTGAACAGCAGGGGTCCAGTCTTGTCTTTCCAGTATCTGCAAAGTCATGGGGTTCTGACCTGGTGACTGTCTAGACATTTTAAGCTCAAACCTCCTTGTAGTTTTCTGACCACTCTCTTGGTTTTTTCTGTCTTGCCATCTGGAAAGTTTGGTTTCTAAGACCACATTCCCCTCCCTGATCAATGTTTGCAAACTTATGGGATGAACTCTGCCCTTTCTCAAAGAGGAACTGACTTACAGGGTATAGCTTTCTTCCTTGTTTAATTTTTTTTAAGTGAAAAATAGACTTTATGCTTCCCTGGTGCCTTGCAGAGCAGACGAGGAAAGCTTCCAAGGGGAAGGAGGAGAGCAGATGCATTTCAATTTGCAGACACATGGCTTCAAGCAGATGTGGATGGCTCCATCATTGGCAAGATATGGGACTAGGTTTCAGAGCTAGCAGGCAGCCATGACAGTAAAGTCATTTCCCAAAGCCAGCTGATCCTAGGAAGTATCTAAAGACAGACTCGAATGCAAAGACCAAGACTGGATGCTAGCATCATAATAGAATAAGCTGAGAGCAAAATACTGGTCTGTCACTCAAATATCTGCTCCCTGGAGTCACAGGGTGTTTTCCTCATCTGCATTTATGTCAGACATTCACAATATTGTTTTGGTAGAAATCTACCCAAGCAATCTTCATGGTGCAGTAATGAAGAAAAGCACTTCCTTTTGTTGGAATCATCTGTGACACCTAAGAGTCCATTGTGTAGAAGTTGGTATTGCAGGCAGTTCAAGCCCTGCAAAAAGAGAATAAGAAAATGACAAGACAGAAGTTCCAAATGCAGAGTTTGCTATCTGGGTGTTTGTTTCATAACATAACAGACAGGCTTCCTGAGCAAGCCCACCTCCTTATGAGGCTGCATAGGGCTCCTTATATGTCCAGTATGGTTTTGATTCTAAAGTAGGTTTAGCAAATGTATCAGGTAATCAGGTAGTGTCTGAATCAATGGCTTGTAAGAAGAAAAGTATCAAGCAAATATATAACCTCACCATATCACTTGGATGGGAGCATATCATGCATGTAGTAGAATGTTCCATTTGTGTCTAAAATGTACATTACATGAGTCTTTAGAGTGACACCTAATGAACTCCTCAGCAGAACTATGTAAATATTCAGTCCCATGGTCTCTAATTACTTCATTCATCATTAGAATGTTCACTTTCTGACCTCATCACAGGGTACAGAGGTAGCCAGCCACCTCTTGAGGAGCTTAGCCAATGTCTGAGGAAGTGCCAAAGAAGAGTCTATGCATCCTTTGTGTTAGAAGAGGGTCAACAATTGGGCATGAACATCTCACCCTACATCAGCCAGGGCCTGCCCTACAACCTCTGTGACCTGATAAGAGCTCACATGTATGACATTCTCACATTGTGCTAATTACTGTGTCCCAGGCCCATAAGTACATACAGCATCCTAAGAGAGAATTACAGTTATTGCTTGGAAAAGCAAAAAATGCTCAGCTCAGCACAGTGACACATACCTGTAATCCCAGTTCTAGAGAGGCTGACACAGAAAAATAAATATCAACAGATGGAATGGGGTGGGAGAGAGAGACAGAGAGAGTAGAAAAAGAAACTGAGACAAAGACAGAAAAGGAACAAAGAAACAGAGACAGAGCTATACAGTCAGAGGCAGAAAAACAGAAAGATTGACACCCTGTAGACTGCCTTTCAGTCTCTTCTGGGCACAACTCCAGGACCACTGAATCGTCTAGTCAGAAAATAGTGAAGTTCTTAGCTTAGCAATTCATTTAACTATTTTTTAAATTCAAGTGAGAATTCTGAATAATGTTACCTATAAAACACTGACTAATTTGGAAATACATTGATAAAGCATTTAGAATGAAATGATAGCTATCTTCAACAGTTTTATGGAATTTATATGAAGAAGTGTTGGCAACAGGATAGAACAGTGAATCTCCTGAGAGGGAAAGGGTGTGTGAGCTCCATAGGAAGTACCCATAGTGTCTGAAAAATTTTTTGGTTGCTACAACTAAGGGTGGAGGTGCTAATATACCCCATTGGGCAGTAGAATACAGTGTTGTTCAACATCTGACAACACACTGGACACTTTCCCAAACAAATAGTATCAAGTCCAAAATGACAATAGTGTTGAATTAAAATCACAGAAAAGAAATGGGCAGGTTAGTTTTTATATGTGTAGGAAGATAGATGGATGGGTGGACAGATGGATGGATGGATGGATGGATGGATGGATAGATGAATGAATAAATGAATGATATATAGATGAATCAGTGGGTGAATAGAAGGAAGGATGGATGGATAGGTGGGTGGATGGATGGATGGATGGATGGATGGATGGATGGATGGATGGATAGGTGGGTGGATGGATGGATAGGTGGGTGGATGGATAGATGGATGAATGGATGGATGGATAGATAGATGGATGAAACAATGGATGAGTAGGTGGATGGGTGGCAAGATCCACTAATAAGAATGTGATTGAGAAATCACTTTAAGTCAGAAGGCTGATTCAAAGTGTCTTATCTTTTCAGTTTTGGTATAGTGTTGTCGTCAAGACTCTCGAACTATTAAATTAGAAGATGTGCCATTCTTCGTGCAAATAAAAGGGCTGAGAAGGAAAAGCAGACATGTCTCTGTCTTTAGACATGTTGCATTTAAAACTGCTCTGATACTTCTAAGCAAAATATTGGCAAGCACTTAAAAACAGAAGACTTGTTGTTGGTCAAGCAGGTCTTAAGTCACACTATGGTGATGTGGGAGGTAGGTGAACCTTTAAGAGGCAAGGTGTAGTTGGGGCTTCATTAAAGAGTTAAAGTAGTTCTCATGAGAAGCTATGCTAAAAGCCCTGTCCTCCCCTTTTCTGACTTGCTTTCACATTTGCCATCGCCATGATGCCATCACCATGATGCCATCTACTGTGCCTCGACAGAGCTGGGGGGCCTCAGGCACAGAGTCAGCTGAGCCACGCGGCTTTTCAAGGAATTTCAACTTCACAAAACTTACTTTTTAAATGAAGTTCTCAGCCTTGGATATTTCATCATAGTAACAGAAAATAGATTAATACAGGACTGTGAACAGAATGAATGTGGAGATGTCTGTAGCAACTTGGAAGTTGTACCTCAAGGACTTTTACTAAGGGCAAGACAATGTTAACACTGATAGAACATTGGATTTTAGGAAGGAAGAGCTGAGAGAAAGGGGAGTGGTGAGGAGACAAAGGAGGACCACAAACATTACCATAGCCCAGGAAAGGACAGTTCAAAGGACCAGAGTGCGATCATCAAAAGTAAATCTGCCAGGGATATACAGACACATAATCTTCGTGGTTAAAATCACCATAGTTTGAAGGCTGTCTGACCACCTTCAGACATGGAATACATGCAGAGAATCTGGGAGCAGATAACAAAATGAAACGGATGCAAACAGGGCCGATGATGACTAGAGAAGTACAGAAGCAGGCGTGGCAGATAACTAGGTCTGGGATGGTTAATCAAAAGAAAGTTTCTTCCTAAATGAAAACTGTTTAACAGTGCTGTCAAAGGAGGAGGGAGGAGGACATGAAGGAGGAGAAGAAGGAGGAGAAGGAAGAGGAGGAAGAGGTGATAATGGTGGTGGTGAGAAAAAAAAGGCATGGCAACACACATTTATAATTCCAATTTTCTTTTGCCATTAGAAAGAAGAAAGAATGGATATAACACTTTGAAATGTCTAAATAACAAGAAAATTTTACTTAACAAATGTCCGTGATGTGAGAATGACCAAATACTGAAATTTATTTCCTAATCTTCCTGAAATTCCCAGAATCTCCTGGTTCTCTTCCAATTAAATAAACAAAGTTGCAAAGATAGCCGGATGTCTTCACAGCCAGCCATGCCCAGCGATAGCTGTACGTTCTTTTCTGCTTTCCTATTCTGATTAGATCTTACAGCTTCCCAGGGAACTCACACGAGATTTTGGTATGAGCTCTCCAGCTGATGCTTATATTCTAAAAGCCAGAGTATAGTGGCCACTTAGCAAATTTAATTTTGTGCTAAGGAAAAGAATTATAACGGTGACCTAAGCTGGCAGGAGTGATACACAGAAACAGGCAGGAGAAAGGTGACTTTGGGTGAGGAGTGCACAGAGTGGTTTGTTTTCTGCTTTCCACTCCCTGGCACCAGCATTCAGTTGCATAATCTTCCTCTGTAAAACTTGCTTCACAGTCAGAAACCAAAATCCAACCACTGAGATTGCAAAAGTATTTCCACATTGTAAACAAAATCCAGAGATCTCAATCAAGAGCATTGTCATCCTAAATATTCTGATGGCTTGAAAGGAAGTTGAGTCTATCGAGACAGGCACTCTACCTTCTCCAAGAAGATTTGATGTCACTATAATCTTGCTTTGTTGTGTATATGTAGGCAGTCTTAAAATTTAATCATTGATTTCACCTACTAATTATATATGTGTATACAAATATATGAATATATATGTATGTATGTGAATATGCATATGTGCATTATGTACATGTGTGTACATATGTATATATATATATATATATGAGTGTTTATATATTATTAGCCAGTGTGTGTGTGTATATATATATATAAAATTAGCCAGTGGGGGCAGTATCAGAGCAATGAGCTGCATAAAGCATCCCAATAACTCTGATCTTTAAAACAAACATTTCAGAGTCATTTGTTACTTCATCTCCAATGTCATTTCCTTTCCATTCTTGAGAGCTGACAAAAGACATTTAGTACATAGTGTCACCAGTTTATGTTCAATCTTCAAAAGTAGATTAACTAAGAATGGGTTGCATAGATTTGGTTGAGAAGAAGAAGAAGAAGAAGAAGAAGAAGAAGAAGAAGAAGAAGAAGAAGAAGAAGAAGAAGAAGAAGAAGAAGAAGAAGAAGAAGAAGAAGAGGAAGAAGAAGGAAGAGGAGGAGGAGGGGGAGGGGGAGGGGAGGGGGAGGAGAAGGAGAAGGAGAAGGAAGATAGACATACATACAGACAGACAGACAGATATGTGTCATTGGACTTGTTTGTCTAAGCATTTTCCAGAAACAAGTCCTAGATTTATGAAACCTTCAAACCCTTCACCAAAGCCACAGAGTGAGAAGCCTGAATTCTTCCCTCAACCCCTAAAATGCAGGAGGAGAAAGGGCTTCTCTGTGAAGGCCTGGGTAGAGAGGAGCAACATGACTGAGGCCTCTTGCTCACCATCCTAGCATGCAGGCTACCAGGTCCAGGAAGGTGGACTATATACCAGGTCCAGGAAAGTGAGTTATATACTAGGTCCAGGAAAGTGGGCTAATACCAGGTCCAGGAAAGTGGGTTATATACCAGGTCCAGGAAAGTGAGTTATATACCAGGTCCAGGAAAGTGAGTTATATACAGGTCCAGGAAAGTGGGCTATAGAGGACAGGACAGTGGGGCTTGACTTGGCCAGATTCTCAAGTATGCTGATTACCAGACAGAACTTGAAGAGAAAGCTGAAGAGCATCAGAGCCACAGTCAGCACTAACCCAGGAAAACATGTCTCGCCTGCCTAGGGCCTCTGAACCAAGCCTGGGTAGTAAGAAACACAGAGAAGAGCCACCAGAAGTGTCAAGGACAAATCATATGATTCTTTTGTGCCACCTCTCCCTTAGGGTTAGGGTTAGGGTTAGGATTCGGGTTAGAAGAGTCTTCTAGCTTTTACTTTCATAGTCAGGGAAGCATCAGATAACCTATAAACCAAGAGTACCAGACCAAAAGCATCAAGGTTTCAAATGCCAGTACTGTAGTAGAGTCCCCAAAGCCACCAAAATGCTACTTTTCCTTTCATCCAAGTCCCTCCTCACTAGAGTTTGCAGACATGTGACAGAGACTTCCAACCCTTAGAATGACCTTCGCTTTGTTTAGTCTCATAGCAGACCGCACCCTCCACTCTATCCAAACTGTCTTTGTAGCTTAGAACAAAATATAAAATTTTACTAGCATGGCAACTAATGATTGTCTAAGAGTACCTTCTTTCCAGCTGCCATTGCCAAGAATCTGCCCTGCAGAAACCGCAACGGAAGAAAAAAGTAAGAATAAGAGCACCTACAAAACAGTCACATCACACTAAATTTAAACTTAAAGTCCAGGTGCTCTTTAACACAGAAATAAATATGTCCTTTCAATCATCTCTCTTCATAGGTTGACCTGAAGTTCTTAACACAAGTGGACTATCATCAGAACAAAGCCAAGTTAGAGAGGAGAGAAGGAGGTACGCAAGTAACCATTCCCTCCATTTAGTGATAAGACTGACCCACAGATTTCAGAAAATGCATTGAACTAGACCACATCTATCAATGCTGGATGAGTCAGTCAGCCTTCTGTTGCTAGAAGAACAAATACAACTACTATGCAGATAATGGACTAGCTAGAGAAAACGGTTGTCCTGGCCTGTGTTGCTGCATCGTTGGAAGGCTGGTAGTTTTGGGGGGATGCATGTAAACAGCAAATCACGGCAGGAGAGCTCATGACCAAATACTCCACTCAAAGCAGGAAAGCAAAAGCAAGGAAGAAGACAGGAGTGTCTCCAGTCCCTACAGAGGAACTTCTACCAGGCTGCATCTCTTAAAGGCTCCAGCACCTACCAAAAAACACTCTGCCTTAATGCAGGGTCTTGGCACTCCAGACCCTAACTTCAGAGGTTCAATAATAGATTTATGTAGTGAAGATGTTTTAGGGCTAAGGATGCAGTTCAGTAGTAGAGCACTTACATAGGGTGTCCAAGGAACCAGCATCTCATAGTCACAGTTATAAGGACCAGATCCTTCCAAAGTGGCACTTTATAAATGTGTCACAAGGGCACCCCAATAGACATTTCAAAGGAACACTGATATAGTAAGAACCCATTTGAGCACAGAATCCATTTCCCTGAAATTCTCAATTAAGATCCAGTGGGTTTTGGGTTCTCTATTCATGAAATATTCTGAAGTCCTCTCTCTCTCTCTCTCTCTCTCTCTCTCTCTCTCTCTCTCTCTCTCTCTCTCTCTCAAATACTTTAGCATATCCACCTGTGGTTTGCTTTAACTGATGGTTTGCTTGACAAAACCTTTCTTCGTAGATAATCCTAAGACAAATTCTGCCTAAGTCTTATGTTAAGCATGGGAAGATCAGAGTGAGCAAGGTTCTAAGCAAGGAGGGTTTAATGTTGTGAATAAGTAACTACAGAAATAGAAAGAAACTTTCACATCTACCACTGTACTGAAAACACCTTACATCTATCACCATACTGAGCACACCTCTGTTAGGACACACCTACTCCAGGAAATAGCAAGAAACAGTAGAATATCTACCCCAACCCTCTAGGAAGTGACTGCACCATCCAAAGCTTGACTGAGTTCTTTGGCTCTGTCCCCTCTCCTCACTCTCTCTCCCTCACTCCTGATGTCCCAACATAGTTCATGTGAAATAGTTGCTCACTTATGTTGGTTCTATGTCCTCATCAAAGTCTGCACTTAAGAAAGGCTCTAACAAGTACCCAAGGAGCTAAAGGGATCTGCAACCCTATAGGTGGAACAACATTATGAACTAACCAGTATCCCGGAGCTCTTGACTCTAGCTGCATATGTATCAAAAGATGGCCTAGTCGGCCATCACTGGAAAGAGAGGCCCATTGGACACACAAACTTTATATGCCCCAGTACAGGGGAACGCCAGGGCCAAAAGGGGGGAGTGGGTGGGTAGGGGAGTGGGGGTGGGTGGGTATGGGGGACTTTTGGTATAGCATTGGAAATGTAAATGAGCTAAATACCTAATAAAAAATGGAAAAAAAAAAAAAGAAAGGCTCTAACACAGAAATCTCACCATGGGTCGGCAGTTCCATAATGTTTTCAACATTCTGTCCTGAAGACATGTAATCAGAGCAAGAAGCCAATTGGTGATTAGAGAAGACAGAGATGTTAGAGATGACCTACTATGGCACTAGATGATGCTGGGCTCCTGAGAGATGGCAATGATGACTCAAGACCACACAACTGTATGAAAACCACATCAGGTAAGCACCAAGGTCTCTGAGACATGAGAACACTTTATCAGACTCCCCAAAACCCTCTTTCTAAGTGTTAAAAAAGGAACTACTGAAAGCCACTTAGCAACAAATTTCTTAAGACTGTCTCAGAAGGTATTGTCATCTCAGGGTGGGTAGAATCAAAGTGCTGGGCCCAAGTGTCTTCTTTGCACATACAAAAGGGCAGTACTAAATACTACTAGCTACTCTGAGCACCTCACAAGCTCCCACTCTGTACCTGTCCTTGTCCAGACACTAGGGGGATGTGGATAAGAGATAAGTCCTCTACTCTCTGTCACTGATATTCAGAGGACAGAGAAAGACAGAACCAGCAGGCAAATGAGTATATAGTGTTATGCCACAACGGGCCCTGCCAAGATGGGAAGAGAAAGGGGAGCATGGCACTGTCCTGTGTTCTATAAGATGTTCAGTAGGACGGTGGGCCTCTGTCCTCTAATCCACACAATACCTTCCTTGTTCCAGATGTTGTTAAATGTCTCCTGAGGGCAAACCTCCCAGTGGGTCACTCAGGCGTAATAATCCTTCCAGGTCTCATCTCTCACCCCAATTAGTGGCTCATAGAGTGACTCCTGTGAGCCATGGGAGAGATAACAACTCATCGCAGGAAGGGCTAGCTTTTTCCCAGAAACACACAGCCTGTGGTACAGTATCATCCCACTTCACCAACCTGAAGAAGGCTACCTTGGAGGCCACTGTTTCCCCTACACTTTCCACAAGACTAAACCCTGGGAGGACAAGCTTGCCTGAACATACTCACTGTTCAGTGCTTTTAACAAAAGAGTGCAAATTTCAAGCCACAGTTATTAATAGACAAGTCTCTATGTGCAAAGTAGTGTGAATTCAGCCACAGGGTATCAAAAGAAACAAATAAGGCTAGCCTATCCTTACCCTAGACATTACTTTGCAGCATGTAGGGAAGGGTGCAGAGAGACGCTGGTTGTCACATTCAGAGACCATTGTGAATATATGGATTACATGAAGACAAGGCAGGTACAAAGGTCTTTGCAAACTGCAGAATGAACCTGGCCCACAGGCTGGCAAAGCCTGAGGATTACATCGCTTACAATGTCATCCTTGTGTAATCCTGACACTCTTGTCAGCACGCTAGTCCTAGCCAGCTTCTCTGACTTCCAAAGAACAATGTAATCACTCTGTAATCTGTGTGTTTAAGAAGCCTCATACACAAGCTCAGCCCTATGCCATTTTTTAAGCCATCAGCAGAGTAACATCTAGAATAGATCTCACTAGGAAAGAGCTTTTCACTATGGTCAACCATCACCAACTGGGCAAGCAGAAAGTCCTACACATGCTGTTGACTGAACTCAGAACAAAGAGCTAAAATCCCACCAGGAATTCACATTTCATACAACTTGCTAGAGCCTAAGGCAGGAGAATTGCAAATTAAAGGCCTTGAAAAGTATAGCAAGACTATCTCAGAGTAACCAGTAAGAAGGCTGAGGACATAGCTCAGTGGTAGCATGCATCAAGCCTTACTTTCCATCCTCAGTGCTGGGGGAAAATATTTTAATTTAAAAAGAAAAAAAAGCATACAGCAGATAGCAGTCTTCATTGGGAACCCAGGAAGAAAGAACCAACTTCCTAGAGTGTTGCAGACTAACAGCATAGATGGGAAGTCAGCCAGGTGGCTGTGGCCTGGCCATACTTGTCTCTTCCTAGTTAATGTCCGGTCACTCTGTCCTTGTATTTCATTAGAACTTAGCCTTCCAGGTCTCAGGATCTAAGTATACAATGACCATTGTCAAGTAGCAGACAGCAAGTTTGTTCTTTCGCTATCTAGCACCTTTATCTGCAGTTAATTGGATGGTCACGGGAACCCAAGCCTTTAAAGCTTGGATAAGAGGAATGGAGCAAGAGCACGCCTGCTCTGTTGATGACTCTTCAGAGAGTCCTTGGTGAAACAATGCCCAGGGCCACCGTCTGCCACCTTTGCATAACTCACTTTCTACCCTTGCAAGATCACAGCTGGATGGTGGCCTTCTGAGTATTTCCAGCATGAAATTCACCCACCTTTCTCAGAGTAAGGACAGCAGGGATTGTGCATAACTTCCCACTGAAGTTTCTAGAGGCCTGCTTTCTATATAAGCCCATGATCCACCAGGGTTTGCCCCACTCTGCTCCTTTCCACTGGAGGGGAAGAGCACCCACAAGTTGCTTCTTGCTCCTCTCAGCTAAGTGTCTATGCCCTGCTGATTTCCTTGTCCATGGTGGGAACTGGGAAGCGACAGAGAGGACATGCTTCTGTGCCGACATGGAAACACGGAACTTTCTTCTCTGAAACTGGGACTGATCAGACAGCAGTAGGCACCCTGAGGATATTTGTCAACAGATCAGATACCAGTTCCAATCCAAATGGCAAAGAAGACTGACCATCACAGTAGCAGAATACATTTAGGAACAATGTAATCTATATGTAAACTCTTGGTCACACCAAAGAGAATCCAAACATCTCTTAGTAGGAAGGGATTCAAATTTGAAAAAGACCTTGTAAAGGCAGTAGTTGAATAGCTAAGTCAGAAAGATGGATGAGAGTCAGGCATAAAGATGGCACATATCAACTAAACAAGAGGGCTTAAAACTGCTAGACATGGGATTCAATTAGGCAAGATCAGACCATAAAATATGGAGGACAGCTGTAGGGAAAGAACAAACACGGAGAAGCAGCCAGGCCACCTAAGATGTTAGCCCTGTATTTGAGAGATGGAGACTTGGGGAATGTTTTAATCATCAGCATAATCAAGTAGTTCTTCTTTTCAATGTCTTCTCTAAGGAAAAGTACAATCTAGCTTTAGAAAAACTCACAAAGATTGCTCCACATTCCAGACATGGCCAGAACAATCATGATTGGTGTGTTCACTGAACTTGAAAATGGAGCAGTTAATCAATAATTCCCTTGGAACATAGGGAAGAAACCTCTTGGGGCTGAGTGGGAGGAATTTACCTATCCTCATAGACAAATGTGCACACCCTCTTTAATAAGCTCAAGGTAACAGAATGTCAGAAGCAAGAAAGCTTTGGATAATCTCTACTTATGCTAAAGAAACTACTGAGTGCTGTATGCAATGCTCTGACTCTCATATCTGTGGGTTGGCTTACATCCCACACTCTGAGGCAGAGCTGGCTGTACATGTTCTAACTTCACCTTTGGAGGAAGTAAGCAGCTTCCACATTGAGAAGGAAGAGATTCTAGAACTTGAAATGGACCACGCTCGGAGTCCAGTCCAGTGGGATGTTTAACAAAACCATCCATGTTGCAACATGCCAAGTTATTGAGGACACAAAACTGCCAGTCCTCATATCAACCACATCCAGGGATGCACTTCTCACCAGAGCCAGTGCCACTCCTGGCATCCAAACTTGCAATGATATCCAAGGTGAAAATAAATTCTTAGTGTGAAAACAATTGGTCACCACTTGAACTTGAGCCCATTGATGGAGAGAACCTTAGTGCTCACTTCTGTAGAATAGCATTCCTTTTGATTAATATTGTATCCAACACCCAGGTAAGAAACCATTAAGGATCTCATTCCTGTTGATTTCTCCAAAAGTACTACCATTTGGTTCCAAGGACACAGCACTTTTCCAGGAAATAGTTATTAAAATGCTGTGCACTTGGAACTTGCTGCAGGCTGCTTCCCTCTGCCCCATAGTCTCCAGGATGTCTTGGGTTTTGTAAATGAAAGGACAAGAGCTGGACATAGTAACACACTCCTTTAGTCTCAGCAGTATAGGGATACTGAGATAGGAGGATCAAGAGTTAGAGGCCAGCCTTGGCTAGCTTTGTCTCAAAGGGGTAAAGGATAGGAGAAGGAGAAAAGAAGAAAGGGACAAGGGTCAAAGAAGGGGGAAAAGGAAGGACCCGATCAAACAGCACTCACACTTAAGGTGGATTTACAATAGACACACCTGGGATCCTCAACCTTCTTCACACTAAGCCTGTTACTTCAGGGATCTTCAGGAATTAGGAACATGTTCATAGGCACAGAGAAGCCTCAACTTTATGGATTCACGTTTGTTGGGACCTGCTGCCTGATCAAGGCTGCAAAGTATAGGGTATGTAGTGATGACATGTGCAAAAAACAGCAGTGGTGCGGGTCCAACCCGGAGACAGTCCTGGAGTTGAAAGCCAGAGAGTCAGAAAGTGTTGGTAAGGTGGAACCCAGGGGCATGCTGTACAACAGAGTAACAACAGTATGTGCTTCCTCCTGCTTCTCTTCAGGAACTGCTGATGGAGCGATAGGACATGCCTCTCCTTATTTCTTCCTTCGATCTAAATTCACAAATCAGAATGCCCAAGTTATATAAACCTTATTACTTAGACCTTCACATCTGGACTCATATTCAAGTGAGAGAAGCTTTTTAGGTGTTTGAAACAAGTCAACATGATTATTCACATGTTTACTGGAAAGACTTTCCATGGCCAAGCATCCTCAAAAGAGGGTAGAAGTCATCCATTAGAGGAGCTTATCAACAGTATCTCTCTGCATCCCATTGTTGGAGACTGCTAGGGTATCTTAGGAGAGATACAGCAGCTCTTTCAAACATGCTAAAACCTTGATTAACTTTGCCTCAAAGTTAGGCAAAGTTAGGATCTACTTACAGACATGAATTTGGGGGCCTTCTTCATATACTTTATGGAGTAAATAAAAATGAAATCAATAATGTAGAATATGGAGTATTAAAATATGCTATCTTGTGTCTACTTTACTCTACCCCTTCCTAATCAAAAGTCAAAACTAAAAAGCCCTCTATCTTGGTTGTTTCATTTTTCTTATCTGAGAAGAACACTTGCCTCCAAGGAAGGAGACAACCAAGAGGACAATTGCCAATGTCAGGAGACATTCAGTGGTCATCATGTCTATGTCACATGGTGATTAGAAGCTAGGGTTCCTACAACTTATGAACTGTAGAATGTCTACAGAACCTAGGACTGTGATTGGTCACTGTAAACTTACCCAACACCAACGATCACTGAGGCTAAGAAGCCCTGACCATGTAGCTCACAAACAGAGCAACAGAGACTGTATCCTCAGCATCTGTCTCACAAGTATTCTGATCTTCACAGCACAGAGTTTGAAGAGGTGAGACCCTGTGCTGATTGCAGCTGGGAAAAGTATACACACTGGCAGTCATCCCGAGGCACTGTCCTAAATGCCTGATAGTGCTAAGGAATGGGATTTTATCCCAACCCGGTTTAAGAGAGGCTCCATGGAGAAAACGACACTGACTTTCTTTAAAGGGCCTTGGAGTTTATCACTATAACATAAGGTGGGCTGTGTAGGTAGACAGCCCTCTGTTATCTAACAAACCTGAAGAGTATTTTAAATACTGAATGAGGAACAGTAAGCTTCCATGTGACCAAGAAGTTGATCTTAATTATAAAATAAAAATCATCGGTGATATACGCACGTAATTTTTCTGTACCCAGGTCAGGGTAGAGACTTCAGGACACAGATACAGGCTATAGGCATTTCAAGAACAAATAGCGTTCACACCATCTGAAGGTAGAAACATCAGATTGAGTTCGTGTGTACCTAGAAGACTCTTTTGGGCTCTGGAGAGATGGTGCAGTGGATAAAGAGCTCATGTACAAGCTGAGGACCCGAGTCTGGGTTCCAGTACCCACATCAAAAGTCAGATATGTGTCATGCACCTGTAACACCAGAACCAGGATGAATCCTGGGGGATCCCTGGCCAGCCAGTCCAGCTGAACCACACAGATCTAGTTCAGTGAGAGACCCTGCCTCAAAAGCTGAGGCTGAGAAATACTGAGAGTACCAATGTCAACCTCCGACTTCCACATCATAGATACAAGCTAGCACAACCACACACAGAATACAGAGAGAGAGAGAGAGACAGAGACAGAGACAGAGAGAGAGACAGAGACAGAAACAGAGAGACAGAGAGAGACAGACAGAGACAGAGACAGGGACAGAGAAACAAAAGTAATCATTTTTTTGTGAAGCCTACTGTGGCTGTGGAAGGAGGTAAAGACTTTACCATCTGGTGTCTCTCAGTCCTGGGGCCTCCGCCTACTCAATCCTCCTCAATACACAGGCTTTATCTTTATCCTCCCCCCTACCCCCTGCCCATTGCTCTGGAAGAGGCTCCAAGTGTTCAGAAGTCTCCTTTAGTATCTACAGTGCCGCTTCTCACATAAGAGATCTAAATCTCACCAAAGGAGCAAGGTGGCTAGACATGGCATAGCTCCTGAGCCCATCTGTTACATGGAGATGATGCACTTGCAAAGACAGCCAGTCTGCAGACATTTACCAGGGTCAGCACAACAGGAAGTCCCTGCCAATGCCTATAGGTGCTAGGCACTGAGGTGCATCTCGGGACCTCACACAGCAGCCCCTACTCCAACCACCTGCGGCTCTGAGTATACACAAGTCCTCTGGGTCATCCAGTTTAGATCAGGCTCGGGAGTCATATCTGAAGAATGAGTGGCATCTCATGGCCCAACCCACCCACCACAGTCAGATCCCTTGGAATTCCTAGGACAGTCTCTCCAGACACTTTCAAAAGCAAGGATCCTATGAAAGTTCACAATTGTTCCTTATCAACAACTTTTCAAAGACATCCCAGATAGGAAGGCTTCTAGATTCTCCAACTCCCAGGAAGTTATCTGTATCAGCTCATCAGGAAGGAACTCTGGAAAAAAGCCACCGTTTCCCAAACTTGTGTAAGATAATAACAACGTTTTGTTTCTTAGCGTGATCATCTTCATTCTGGTTCTTCAGTCTTTAGAATACCGAAGATGATTTCTCTATTTTAATACACTTGTCACAAGTCATATATAATCAAACCTATAGCATGAGAGTTTCATACACATTGTGTAATGGTACTAATAACTGAAAGAATCAGCACATGGGTCAACTATAATAAGTGTAGGAGTTCTAGCACTTTTTAAAGTCAAAGTGTGGACCCTAGATCACCTTCTCTGTTCACTGTTTTCCCCAGCAACCTCAGATCCATAAAAGCCTGGCATGAGTAGAGCCCATGAACATCCGAGTATGCTCTCTCCAAGCCTGTGAAGTACCAGAAATGGGGCGGAGTCTGTGCAGTGGCCAGTGAGAATGGTGCAGGGCACAGCTGCTCATTTACTACTAAGTCCCCAGGGCTCCTCCCTCTCACCGTGTATGCTCTGGGCTCCTCGTTCTTGGCTCCTCCTTGACTGAGCACTCTTCTTCCAGCCTTGGGCTTTATTCAAAAGTGACTATGTTCTCAAAGCTTCTTGTCCTCTATCCCTTTACCTCTCGTTAGGATTTGTTTTCAAGTTTCCAGGCCCAGAAACTCCCAGATATCATTGCCCTATCCTGCACCAAGTGTCATTTGTTCTTCTTCTATAGATCCTCTACAACTCCATCCCTGTGGTCATCTACTTCCTCATCCCCTCATACACACACATGACCTCACCTGCTCCTAGTGTCTCCTGAGTGCTGTCTCCTCTCTCCAGTCCATCTCTGTTAGAATCAGGTTACCATCCCCCCCGTCCCTTGCATGGCATGACCCGAAAGTACATTTCCATATCTCCAGTTTAGTCTTTCAGTTCTGCTTCATGCCATGCCTGCTTACATGGGCACCAGGATACTCACATCCCCAGCCAGGGTGCTACCTCCCCTCTCTATTCATGGGCCTGAGGTGCAAGTCAGTCCCACACTCTTACCATGATTTCTCCTCTAAAACCCTCACTTCTGCTTCACTCCCAGGATGCTGAGCACACAATACTCTATACTGCCATCTTGTCATCTTAGACTCCTAAAAGATGGGGACTTCACTCTGATTTAGCTCTGGCTCCCTTAGCACAGTAGGAATGAAATCATGTGGACAATGGGGGCGGCCTCACTCATTCTACAGGACACTACTGGCAATCCACCGAGTCACCATGTCTCAAGAGTACATGTAGCCCTGAGCTTACTCCCAGAAAGAAACATGTACAATAAAAAGGATGGTTGCTTGACTTTTTCCAGAGTTAATCTCCACAAGTGTTTCTGCTTTTCTAACTTGTTAGTAGACAGGTGAAACCCAATGTGACCTACAGCAGCTTTTAGGAGAGCATGTGTTTGGGGACACCATGTTCTCAGTGTGTTGTGAATTCATAATAGCATTCATTAAAAATGACATCGCTATTTTACTTTTAACTGCTCCCCATCATACTACATAAACCAATGTTTCTCCTTCCCTCTCTCACCTCCCAAGGCCTGAGTCAGATAGAGTGTACAGAGCATGCATGGCTCTGAGCATCACTGAAGATGTTTCTGCATCCAGCAGAATAGCTGCATTGGTCTCCCATATCTGTGCTGCAGTTTTCACCAAAGCCGGTCAAAATAGAGTTATAGAAATAACAGCTGTTGGTGAGGATATGGAAAAGGGGGAAACTTTATACACTGCTTTTGGGAATGTGACTGGTACGGTATTCTGGAGAACACCATGGACCTCCATGTGATCAGCAGTCCCATCACTGGGTACATAGCCATGAAAATCAAAGCAGTATGCTGAAGAAGCACCTGCACTGTCAATGTTTATCGTAGCACTTTCCACAGAAGCTAGGATATGGGCCACCCCTTGGCATAGTCTATCTGCCAGCACAACAGAGAAGGAACCTAAAAGATAAGATGTTCAGCCAAACACACCAGATGCCAAAAGACAGATATCACATATTCATACTCATATGTGGACCATAACAGTCTATCAAATAGGATTTCAGTTACTGAAAGATGTAAAGGGAAAGGAGAGAGAGAGACTGGCTGGTAGACAACAGAGCATGGGACGACTAACTCAATGGTGTAGTGAGGTGACCAGAGTTCACAACAGCCTGTTAACATGTTTTATGAAGAGTACGACTAGGCATGTATAGGTCTAAACATAAAGAATGATAAATACACAAGGAAAGTGAGAGGCTACTTACTCCCATTTGATCAATGTGTTAATGTGCATGCCTGGAATTACCATGCAATGCAACATACAGGTGCAATTATTGCTGGTCAACTTAAAAATGAAAGATTATAAACCCAAATAAATAAACAATATAAATTAAACAACAGAATCTGGGAGGTCACACTCAAGCAGCAGCAACAACAAATATTTGAGGAACAGCATGTCCTTTTTGGAAACACTGAATTTAAATGCCACCAGGAGAGTCCACAGCCAGCAGTTGTTTCTGCATGAATAATGAGAAAGCTAAGGCAAGGATAGCAGGAAACACCTGGAATCTTGGTCCTTGGGAGCCTGAGGCAGGAGGTTTGCAAGTTCAAGGCAACATAGTATAACCCTGTCTTGACTAAACAGAAGAGAAAATAATGAAAAATTTAAGACTTACAGAAATAGGAAAACATTACCTAAGGTCACTCAAGGTCATCCTAGCAGCAGGTAGAACAGTTTGGGACCTTGCTGAATCTAGTTCAAGTCTTGATCCTGATGAATTTCTTGCAGGTATCAAGAACAACAAAGATCCAGATATACCTCCACCACAGTGAGCCCTAGGAAGCTCCATGAGTAGACCTGGCTGTGTCTATGCACAGGGCACAGATGATGTGTCAAGCAGCAGACCCATCTTCTCTTTCCCAGAGAGAACAGCATGCACAAACACGGCTACTTTCTAGCTCTAGGCTTACAGCCACCCAAAAGATAACCATGGTGGAGGGGGAGGAGCCAGGGTTGGTGATAGAAGATGCTCCAGGCAACCCTTCAAGACGCCCTGGAAGAAGCCAACTCAGTGCTCTGGCGGCCTCTCACCCTGCCACACAACCCCCAGAACTCATTCTTCGTGAACTAATGTGACATTGTCTATAACCCAAAGTTTCAATAGACGAAGCTAGAAACAACTACATCCACTCTATATTGGAGCTCCAAACCCTGAGATCATGTTAGAGTACAGAAGCTTTCATGACTTTGTCTTAAGGGTTAAAGCAACTTCCAAGAGATGATAACTAATTTTGATGAAGCCCGTCAGGAACAAATATACAGATATATAGTCACTATAAAGAGTCCTGCTATTTTCAAAGCAGATGTCTCTTGTAAAGGAAGTAGCTAAATGAGAGTATCTAGCTGAATCTTGACTGGGGAAACTCTGGGTTCATAAAGAGCTATGGTCATGATGCAGGTGATTCACTTGTGGGAAGTAGGAAGCTTGCTCTTAAGATCTCAACACTGTCTCTTCATTGCCTCTTGAGGTAATGGTTCTCCCGGAATTGTTCCTTGTAGTTTTACAATTAACCCTTAGTCATACCATTTTTTTCTTACATAAGACTGATCCAGATTGTACATAAAACACGTGTGCATACGCAAGGCCTTTGATCTGGAGCCGCCATCCACACAAGACTAATTCCTTAGGGTTGTGAAATTCCAAGGAGGCCTGAAATTCCCTGTGATGTTGGAGACAGAAAAATCATTATGTTTTGCTGTGTTATCCCGAGTGGCAGTGCTTTCAATTTAATTAATGATGGTAAATGACTCAGTTGAGTGATTCTTTTAAGGATGACTGTTATATTAAGACAAATAGATCTATTCCTAGACCTGTTAAGTACAATATATAAATGGCCTGAACATTTGATCAAATTGTATGGTTAATCCCCTAATTGCCCATTGAGAGACTATTGCAGAGGTAATTATCATGCCTGGTCCTATTCATATGCATTGCTAATCCTTTTAAAAAATCTTTAGAAGCCTTTTGGCTTTACTGTATTCTGACGATGAAGTATTCATAGTAAAATACCACCTGGAACTCACATAGATTTGTTTTCGAGGTATTTTCTGCATTGAATATAAGTCTTCAAAATGTTTGCCTGAATTATCCATCTCTGTCAGTGAACCCTGTGTTAGGCTGAAGGGTGAACACGGGAACAAAGCAGACAGCCTGGGAGGATACCATATTCTTGAACCTGAGTCTAGTTAACTCTTGTCTGCCTCAGTCACCACAGAAGACATCACACAAGGGGACTAACTTCATTCTTCCATATTCCCTGAGCTTCTTCATGCAAGGACTGGATGATAGTGTTTCAGATATGTTAGTTAGCAAGGCCTGTTGTTGCTCTCAAAGAACCAAAGATAAGCGTGAAGTAATAGAGATTGTGTTGTTCTTAACCCAAGAGATCCAGAAAGGGGGCCAGTTAGGAGAAGTATGGAAAGGCTTGTGAAAAGTTGGGGGCCTGGATGTAGGGACAGAAGAATCTAAGCAACAGAAGCAGTGTGCACTTCATTGGAGGAGATTCAACATCGTTTCAGCCCAATTCCCAGTGTCATAACAAAATACTTGAGCCTGAGTACTCTACAGCTCAGGGCTCTGGAACCACAAATGTTCAAGACTGGGAGATACATGTGGTGATGGCCTTATGCTGTCATGACAGGCAAAAGGCACCCATGATGGAAGGCTGTCTGTGAGGAAGGAAAGCGAATACTACACAAGAGAGGAGCAAACAAAGGTGGTGATTTGCCTTTTAGCAAATCATTCATGTAAGATCTAATCTAGCCCAAAGAGACAGACAGTAATTTATCTTAAAGGACCTACCACCCAATACCACTCACTCCACAAGCAGCTGCATTTCTATGGGTTTGGATGAAGCAATCTACATGCAGATCACAGCAGACAACTTTCCAAAGACAAGACACCTCGAGGACAAGCGATAATGGGACCATCTGCGGTGACTCCAAACTAGACCATGTGGACTCTCTGTACTGTGCATGAGCTCTAGTTTAAGTGACATCTCAACATGGGCTGACATGGTGACCACAGAAGGCTGAGGCTCTCCTCTGCAGTGTTCTACCTCAGCAATGGCGGGGGTGAGGGTGGGGGCGTGTCACATGAAGAAGTAGAGGGCTGAGGGCAACATGGGATGGATTTAGGAAACATTTGACTTTGCAAGTTCTGATGATAGCCCAGATTGTCCATTTGGGTGAATTTAATCCTTGCCATCCTTGTATCTATGGTATAGGTATAGATTTGGGCCAGTCAGACCTATTTTGGCTGTGACTCAGTAGTTTCCCATGCAAAGAGATAGATGGAGCCTAGTACCGTCTTACCACAGCTGCCCCCAGCCTACAGAAGTATCACTCATCCAGTCTAGCAGAGATGACATTCATCCTTGATAACAGAACTATAGGTACAAGCTATGCTCACATAGCCTTGTCTTCAGCCAGAATGCCATTTTTAAAACTGATCCAGCTCTGTAGCCCCTTTCTAGCCCTCACAGAGAGACTGTTCTCTACCTCTTACTTTTGAAAACATGAGTTTTCTTCTAGAATGAGTCTGATTTGTTTCTGTTGCCACTGAAAGCTTTCAAGCATAGGGAATAGCTCAGCAACCTAGGACTCTGCTGGGCTTGAGCTATTCACACACCCTTCTTCTGCAAATGGACTTGAAAGCCTGAGACCTTTAACTGTATGTACTATATTAGCGAATTGCTTTCCAAACAATGCACTCATCAAGCCTCTACGGTTATCAAGCTGCATGCACGCCGTACTCTGGACAACAGAGTAAGTTTGTTTTCCTGGTAACAATCCTCAAACATAGACTGGTTATATTTAGCCATTCTTCACTTACGCCCAAATTGTGTCCTCTGGGAGAATCATTAGTGGGAAACATGCTATTTACCATCATATGCCTACAAATAACTGGGCATACAAATAATTAAAAATAGATAGATTATGGAAGCAGCATGTACAATAGAAAATAGTTATATAAGTCTGTCAGTCAAAATAAAGACTGTGGGAAGCCAATAAACGCCATTACAAGATGGCGCTGGTTTCAATAAGCTGACGCCCATGAATATGGGTAAACAACCAATGTGCGCATGTGCAGTAGAGTTTTTTGCCGAGTCACTGCCTGGCCCAAGGCATGTAAATGAAGTACTGAAAGCATAACCAATCGGGTATAGACACACCACTCCTAGGCCTATATAAGCAGCGCCAGTTCTGGGGCTCGGGGTCTTTCGCTATCAAGCTCTCCCAATAAACATGTGCAGAAGAATCCTGTTGTGGCATCCTTCTTGCTGGAGAGTCAGGCGTCCACAAAAGACGACCAAAACTATGTCCTATAACCAAACTTCTTCTCTTAAATCTCCATAAAACGAAGCTTTAAACAATGATCAGGAGCCGTTGCATTCCCTCACTTATGTGAGTGGTTGTAGATCTGTACACTGTGTTCCTTACTAATCTTTACTCACTTTGCTTTGAATAGTTTTCTTGCTACACTGAAGTCTATGTGCACTATGATTTCATTCTCGAATAAGAGGCCACGAACCTGGAAATACTGGGCCCTGTCTCAGGTAACAGAAGGGTGGGTGGATCCTCAGAAAAGGAGCAAGTATTAGGCTGTAGATCTGCTCCATACAGGAGACCTCAGGTAGGGGAAGCACTTTACACTCATCCAGTCAAGCCATTTCCCATGAGTCCCAGGGAACCCAAATCCTCTCTTGCCTGCCTATGCTCTGGAAGGACTGGCTTTCAGAGAAAGCAGTTAAGAGAGCTACTTGTGACCTGGAGTGTTGGTGTCAACTGTGCTTGGGGCCCCCTCTGCAAGTGTGAGCTGCCCCTCTCCTAGGTCCCATTAATTCAGATTCCTGTCAAAGCCAGGGCCTTAGTATGAAGCCCCCAAGGTCCTTCTCCATTCCCTCTTTCCCCAGTACTGAAAGTTGCCCCTGCTCCAGAGTCTTCAGGTAACATGCTCAGGGAAGAGAGGCTGCAAATACTGGGAAACTGAAAGAAACCAAGACCTAGGTCAAGAGAGTATCCACAAGGTAAGCAGTGGGGAAGCAGGCTGTCAAAGATGGCCTCTGAGTAAGGATGAAAGCCAGCCTGTGTGAGGAAGAGTGCTGGTTACTGACCACAGCCCAAAGGGATCAGGGGCAAAGATTGTTCTTTTCCAGGTGAAAGACACCAAGCCAGAGGCAAACCATGGTCTTGTTGGTTCATATGCACTCTGTAAAGTTGTTCTAATTGCAGACTCTTGGGAGAGTTAGTGTCTCTAGGACAATTATCCTGGGCATAATAGCGATTAGGCATCATCGCATGTGTCATGTGAGATTTGTTGTTTTATTTCATCATGTAACTGAGCCTGTTCTTGTTTGTTCATGTTAATGAACTTACATTACATTGTCCAGTTAATGCGCTTATCTGTCAACAACTTCAAACCAAGAGGTAACATTAGTTCAGCACAGTGAGCCCTATGATAGATAACTCCTCAGAGACTCTGTCTACACACACATACACACATACACACACACACATAAACACACTCACACATATACATACATACACACACTACACACATACATACACATACACACACTCACAGTGCACATACACACATATATACACATACACACATTCACACATTCACACACACACACACCTAACTCTATCTCCTCTTTCACCTACTGGACTAGTTTAGAGAATGAAAAGATATATAATGAATAGAGCATAGGAGTGAATTAGGAAAAAGATTCATATCTGTTAAAACCTTAGTATTATATAATACAAAAATGTTACATACTGGGAAAAGTTGAATTAGGAGTTATGCAAGAGAAAAGTATAGTCTGATTTAAAGACCCCTTATCATCCTTATGACATTAAAAACTGCCTCCTTTCGGGCTAGCATCTGAAATGTAAATGAAGAAAATATCTAATAAAAATTTTAAAAAATAAAGTAAGTTTTTTTTTTGGGGGGGGGCCTTCCAAGCAAACTCCCAAGTGCCACAGGCAGGGACCAAGCAGCCTGTACCATGGACCTGATGAGCAGTGGGTACTTGGCTGTTCCACATCACAGCTCAAATAACCATTGATTTTCAGATCTTCCTTCATGCCAGTGCATGGCTGTGCTCCCTTATGTACAGGAAATACATTCCAAAGCTTCTATGGATGTCTGAATCTTTGGATAAAACAGACCATGCAAATACTATATGCAAAACTATAATCAAGTTTAATTTCTAGTTTTGGTCCTATAAGACAAATAGCTACAGCTAATTAAAATGAAATAATTACAATATACATAATAAATGTTCCATGACCATGGTGTCTGAGATCTCCCCCTGCCATACTGTGTTGGGCTCCTGGTGATGCAATGACATGATTCTTACATGACCAGATGGAGGGAGGCATATAGCTTTAGACTGTCAGCCTCAGAGTGTGTGATACTTACCAGCTGGTCAGTTCCAGAACCTTCACCCAAGTTGATCACAGATAACTAAAACCTCAGAACATGAACGTACTCACGTGCAAGTATTGTACTACGACTAGGCTGAGGAAGCCAGGAGGGCTATGGGACTAGGGCTGTGAACCAGCTGTGGACCGAGAGCCTTAGACATATGGAAGACACACTGCCATAGTCATATTATCCAACTTCCAATTCACTCAACTGATAGCCAAGACCTTCAAGAACCATTATATTGGCCCTCCAAAAACCAAGAGGAGCAAGGGAGCAGAGGGCTCCATTATTAACACTGTGCTGGGGCTCACCATTAACCTCTGTTTAGTATCTTCAGTGAAACACCACTACAGACATCACAGTGTGACCCTCATCCTACCACAAAGTCCTGACAGTACCCACACAAGCTGGAAGCGTTGCCCCAGCCCATGCTAGCGCACCAGCACTACAGGGTGGAGGATCTTGTGTCTTTGTTAGGGAAGTCAATGAGTTTAGGAGCCTGAAGTCCTGAGTTGAATTGTCAGCTCTGATCACACACTAACCATATGGCCTCTGGGCAAGTTACTCAACCTCACTTTAGTCACCTCTAAAATGAGGGTGACCCAGCATGCTAACCCCATGCAGTTGTTGTGGACCATATATGACATGACACACCATGAGTGTGAGCCTCCTCCCTGCTCTTTGACAAACTCAAGCAGGCAGCTCTTTTCTTCAGGCCTCCCTTGTCTTTTCAAATGAGTGCCTCCCCCTCCCAAACAACTACTACCATGCTCTTCCAAGAGGATGCTGTGTAGACATTGCATGGCAGGCCTACAGTCTACAAATGTTTATCTTCCCACAGGGCCTATAATGAAAGCAAATGGGTTTTTTTTTAAGTCTTTTTTTTTTTTTCTATAATGATCCCTTGGAAATAATACAACATTATTGTAACCATGAGATCTGATAGAGAATTGTTATTTTGAGATAAGAAACTCGAAAACTGAAAAAGTAGATTTCTCATCACACACAGAGAGAAATGGCAGGTATGAAAGATAAGGTGCATGATAGTCAGGTCAGCATGACTATTCCACATGAATAATTATTTCAAAATGCCATCAGAGGTACTAACAACTCTCCTTTATGTCAGGACAGCCTGCTGACAGCTTCATTGCAACATAACCAAAACCTTGAGCTACAGTCATCCTGCTAAGTGCAAGCATGTTCCTTGTCCACTGAAACTATGATGAATTGTATGTTTGCTGTCTTAATATGCTAAATTTAGAGTCATTTGTTACTGGGCAATTGATAAGTGACTAATACATTGCCTGATAAACACACATGAATACACACACACACACATGTACACACACACACACAGGTACACACACGCTCATAGAGAATTCCTTGAAATATTATTTCAACCAGAGAAACAATATATTCTGGAGGTCTTCCCCAAAGTTATTGTGACAGAAGCTCTATCCTGCCATGATGTCTGTTAGTCCCTCAGCCAAGAGTCTTCAGTCTCTGGTACCCAAGATGTGCAACTCTCACATAAAAGTCCATTTCATGATAAACTCTATTCTAGACAGAAAAAAAAATCATGTTTTTCTTAAGCATTTAATGTTCTGATTATTATTCAAAAGGAATCAAAGAACAAAAACTGGATTGGGAGCATGTTTACTCTGGTGCCTTTAAGCATCTGGAGGATTTCATAAATAAAGATAACAGCCAGTCAGCATTTACCTGATGCACAGTATATGTGACCATTCATAAAAGACTAAAAAGATTATGCCAGGGATCTGCCATGACAGATCAAGTTCTACATCCATCATTTGGTTAAACCCCAAATTCCTTGCCATCATTATAGGATGAAACACCCTTGACCGGCAAAACGATTTGTTTGCTTGTGTAAAATGATTCATAAAATAAAACTTTATTTCTGACGTGCTATTAAAAAAAAAAACCATAACTGATTGACCCTATGGTGAGATGAGGCGCTGCAGGTACTAACAGTGGTGGCTGTTACCCAGGATGGTAAAGCAAGGCACAAGCTACGAGCAATCTAGCTTGGGGGAGGTGGTCTGCAATGGGGGGGGACTAAATGGCTTTAAAGCAAATTAGTCATTCTAGGCTTCATTCTAATACATAATGAACATCTTTATCATAAGGCGACTTGGAAAGGAGGAGCGCTGCCTAGGGGGTTTTGAGAAGAAATTAAGCACTGTACCTTGGATTTAAGAACAACTCTTCTAGCCTCTGTGTGGCACTGCATGCATGTGATTCACAGACATACACACAGGCAAAACACCCATGCATATGGAAATCAATATTTCTAAAAGGATGCATAGTTGATTGATTGGCAGATGACGAGCAGGTCAAGAGCATGGTGTAAGGTGCAGAGACTCCAACCTGCCCTGGGAGTCTGGGTCTATAAAGTGATAGCCCTTCATGTGGAACTGATCCCATTTTTAATATTTTACAATTTTCATAATAATATACTGGAAAAGAAAACATCTCTTAGACATTCCTAATAACTACCTCATTTAGCTTCAAACTTCAAACAATATTTAGTTTTTTCCTTCAGCTGCCCTCAGCATGTTTTTAGGGTCATAAACAAAAATAGTCAGGAGGAATCACCACACACACACACACACACGCACGCACGCACGCACGCACACCTGTGCATGGATATGTTGTGAGGATGACCTGGCAAGGCAGCTGAGAATTCTCACAAAGACAGATCAAATGCACGCTTGCTCAAAAGCCGAGTCTTCAAAACATCTGAACTCACCACATCCTGAAAGGAAAACATAGACAAACACACCACACGGGACTTTCTGAATTTGAATTGGCTCTGCATAATTTTTAAATACGCCAATTTTCGTTAAGATAAAAATTGTAACAATTAAAACAACCTTCAAACTTTAAGTCTTTATAAATATAAACTGATGAAAATGTAAACAGTGATTTAAGAACTTTTCAGTGAGCTAGCCCAACAAATGAAACAGGCAGAAAAGCAATGGGACTTTTTTTTTTTTTTTTTTTTTTTTTTTTGCAAAGTATATATGATGAGGGAAGAGAAGTGAGATGAGCCCAGACAAAGCTATGAAAAGCCTGAGATGCCACTGAAAAGCTGAATACCTACCTAGCACTTAGGACGCCTTCCACTCCATCTCTAGTACTTTAAAAATAAATTTTAATTGTTTAATTATATTAAGAGCCTGGGGAACCTGATGCGCTACCCTGTGAGCAACAGCTGTTGCACGTTCTTCAGGAGAGCAAACATCAGCCATGGTTGGAGTGGATTTAGGTGCAGCGATGAGGGCCGAGTTAGTTACACCACCCAGCAGCTTTAGGGACTTAGTGAACTTTGGTGTTTTCACGTGTCTCTCCCAACAGCGTCCTGTGATAAACAGGCATTGACGTGATCCCTATGTGACAGGAGAACCTGAGATCATCGGCCGTGGAGAGCTGCAAGGCAGGACTAGAGGTTTTCCGGGCCAGAGGCAAGAATTGTAAACACAAAAAAAAAAAAAAAAAAAAAAAAAAAAAAAAAAAAGGGTCTGAGGCCCCAAGAAGCCGGGCGTGGTGGCGCACGCCTTTAATCCCAGCACTCGGGAGGCAGAGGCAGGCGGATTTCTGAGTTCGAGGCCAGCCTGGTCTACAAAGTGAGCTCCAGGACAGCCAGGGCTATACAGAGAAACCCTGTCTCGAAAAACCAAAAAACCCAAAAAAAAAAAAAAAAAAAAGAATTGTAAACACAGAGCAAGCCGATCCAGAAGCTGGAGACCGCTGTGCTGTGCGCTGGTAAGCACCTTCTAAGTTCAAAGCATTGTCTTCGCTCAGCAACACAGTCCAGTGTGGTTTCTGTGGCTTCGTCACATACCCGAGAGCCATGGTCACTGCCACTGCCTGCACAGACAGAGAATCAGTACAGGGTATACTGATTGCCCCTGGTGCTTGTACCTCTGTGAAGCTGAGAAACCATGATCCCAGGCCAGGTGGGGGAGGGGGGAGCTTTATTCACAGACCAGGAAATCAATTCCCCTGGGTCAGGTGGAAGCAGGCAATAAATAGCAAGGCTAGGAAAGTGTGGTATCTTAAATGAGAAAAACAACAACAAAACCAAAAGACAAAAAAATAAAATAAAATAAAAAATAAAATAAAATAAAATAAAATAAAAACAGTGGCCCAGAGGCCAAATCAGAGCACTGGACTTGGGGGTTCAAACCTCAAACTCTGTGTTATATGTAGCCCTGTGAGTGGGCCTCCTCATCTGAAAGAATGGCAAATTGAACCCCACCCCCACCCCAGCCCTGCACTGTAACTTCATACCCTTTCCTTTAAAGAGAACTTTCTTGTCCGGCGTATAGTTTAATTGCCTAGCATGTTCGAAAGCCAGGATACAGACCCAACCACTGGAAAACAAAATCCAGAAGCGTCTCAGACGCTTGCGAATCTGATCGTTCTCTCCACTCCATAAGTAATAGCTGCTCTGGTTTCCAGCGTACGTATCTCCTGGTATAGGTCCTCTCCCTCAGAATGCAGAGCTCTGCCCTGCACAGTTCCTAAACTCTGTGCGCACTGGCTAGATTAGTGAGCACTGACACTAAGATGCAGAGCTGACCGACTTGATGCTCCGTAGGAATGGCCGCTCTGTTGCCTAAGGAGCTTCACCAACCTCCAATCTCCAGGAGCTTTGTCACTTGGTCACTTATCTCTGTCTCATAGAGCAGGAAACCGAGGGACAAATTAGCTCAAGGAAGGTCAGGCTGCAAAATATGGAGCAAAGCCAGATTCTCGCCATGAACACCGATGCTTTGCTGCCTCCTCAAATGCCAGAAAAGTTAGCAGGTGATGACGGTAAGAACAGAATCAGTACTCCACATCAAAGGGCCCAACCACACTCAAGGCTCCCCCAAACCCCAGATCAAAACCACTGAAGAGAAGAAAAATGCCTCTGTCCCACGCATGCGCAGTCTTTCTCAGCCTGCACTCCAATGCAATTCAGGTTAAGTGTTGTTCCCTTGCTTTTCACCGATACGGAGATGAGTGACAAGCAAGACGGGAAGTAAAGTGTGTGAGTTTCCCAAACTATGTCATTTTCTAGAAGGTTTGGTGTCCACGGGAATCCTAGAACCACTTCCCCTCCCTACACAAAGACACAGAGAGTGTCCTTAAGACCTGAGCAGATTCCACCAGAGTTCCCAGTAGCTCAGCCTACCAAGGCTCAAATGCTGTGAACAAGGAGAAAGTTCAAAAAGTATAGGTACCGGGGCTCCCTGAATTCCATCCACTTCCTTCTGTGTTCCGTGCCTCCGGGATGCACAGATCTGTCCTTCTGTGTAGGAGGCAACAGCCAGGACTCCATTTTGAAAATAAGTCTGTATGGTGAAGTTTGTTACATCCAAACACAGTTCAGTTACTTATCTGGAAGAGCTGAAGCCCAGTGTCAGCAGAAGACTTTATGATTCTTGCTGTAGAGCATCACACACGACTGTAGAGTAATACTATGATGGAGGCATCAATATCAACTCCTTTATAACATGCCAGAGAAATGAAGGCTCAGAGAGGTCAAGAAGCTTGAACAGGTGAGGTCACACAGCCAAGTGGAAGAGCTAGGGTGTGAATCCAAGAGTCCACCCCGGAGCTGGCATGCCATGCTCACCTCTGCTTTTTCTATGCCTGGCCTGGAATCAGAGACAATAGAATAGATGGCAGTAGCCACGGAACCCAGGCACCTTGTTCTGAGCCTCTGTGTATAAAGTAGCAGAGAACTCTTGGCTCTGTACCAGAAAGGTGAGCTGAGGGTGAGAGGGAGTTGTTTGTGTAGATTCAGCGTTAGGACAGCTTTAGCCAGGCCTCCAGCTGACACATAGGTGAAGAAGGTCAAAACAATAACAAACATCCTTGGTCTGAGATCACAGGAATTGCTTAATTACACACTGCATTGTGTTATTACAGTGTTCGGTCTGGTCTCCTGTTCACCAGCTCCCGCTGCCTCCCTGGGTGTGGCCTGCAGAAACTTGCGGTTTGCCAAAGGGTTTCCATGTACAATCAGGTTCTCTGGCCTCAACAGTGGGCTGACCTGGCAGAGAACTGCCACAAAAGCCATGGCCAGTGATCTAGAGCTGGACATAGGAGCCCAGGTTGGAATGCAGAGGGGACTTGGGCAACTCTCACATCATTCCCTGCCCAAATGCCACTCTCTTTTATTTTCTTTCTAAACAAAAATCATCACTTTTTGCGTTGCTTGGTTGCTCAACAAGGAAAGAGGAACTGTTTCTCTTCCTTATCGTTTGCTGTTTACATAGTGCACAGAGGCAGCGTCTGGATAGAATCTGTGGGAAGTCCCGTGCTGAACTGGAAATTCTGGCTTCTTAAGTAATCTGTTGGTGAAATTTTGAGGATGAATAGATCATCTTTTCATTGGCTGTCAGTAGAATGTTCACGATTGATGAGGTGTGGGGTTTTGTTCTCAACCCTCTGTTAAAGAAGTGAGGTTATGATAATTTTTCTTTCTTTCTTTTTTTTCTGACACTGGACATTGAGGCCAGTGCTTTCTCAATACTGAGCTCTCTCCATCCTTAATTTGTACTCCCAGGCAGATGTCTTGGTTAGAAAATAACGTACTAATAGAAAACTAAATACAACAAAAATACAGCTGGGCGGTGGTGGTGCACGCCTTTAATCCCAGCACTTGGGAGGCAGAGGCAGGTGGATTTCTGAGTTTGAGGCCAGCCTGGTCTACAAAGTGAGTTCCAGGACAACCAGGGCTATGCAGAGAAACCCAGCCTCGAAAAACAAAAAAAAAAAAAAAAAAAAAAAAAAAAAAAAAAAAAAAAAAAAAAAAAAGAAAGAAAGAAAGAAAAGAAAACTAAATACAAGGACTTTAAACAAATAAGACACCAGTGGAGTTTGGTGACTCCTGGCAAAGATGTCACTTGAGTTAGTCGGAAGGAAAGGAGGCATGTGGCCTTAAGTATAAACTTGGTCCCTGTACTGGCTCTACTGGCTAGTTTTGTGTCAACTTGACACAGGCTGGAATTATCACAGAGAAAGGAGCTTCAGCTGGGGAGATGCCTCCATGAGATCCAGCTGTAAGGCATTTTCTCAATTAGTGATCAAAGGGGAAGATCCCCTTGTGGGTGGTGCCATCTCTGGGCTGCTAGTCTTGGGTTCTATAAGAGAGCAGACTGAGCAAGCCAGGGGAAGCAAGACAGTAAAGAACATCCGCCCATGGCCTCTGCATCAGCTCCTGCTTTCTGACTTTCTTTGGTGGTAACAGCAGTGTGGAAATGTATGCTGAATAAACCCTTCCCTCCTCAACTGCTTCTTGGTCATGATGTTTGTGCAGGAATAGAAACCCTGACTGAGACAGTCCCCTTTTAGTCTTCTTGTCTCTTTTTAGACAGTGTCTCACTCTGAAGCCTAGGCAGGCCTCCTACTCAGTGATTCTCCAGCCTCAGCCTCCTAAGTGAGCCTCTGCGCTCAAGTTGGTACTGAACTTTTAAACACATGTTTTCTTGAATGTTCACCAATGGCAGAAAGAAGACAATCTTTTAATAGTTGCTTGCATTGGAGGATGAGACATCAAGGAGGGACAGAAAGACATTGTCACTGAAATAATGGAAAGGTCTTCAGATGAGAATCATGTTGCAGATACGCCATCACATTCCACTACTAAAGATTCATCCAGTGGCTGCATGTGTAATGGAGGGTACTGAAATGGCCTAACTTTTAAAGGAAGCTTTGAAATCTGTTTGCTCCGTATTGTGTGTGCTTCATTTAAAGTGCTATTTTTCTTCTTTTAATTAAAATTTTCTTCATAAATATATTCTGATTACAGTTTCCCTCCCTCGACTCCTCCCAGATCCTCCCCACTCATTTGACTCCACTTCCTTTCCTTTAGAAAACAAACAACAACGAAATCTTCAGTTGGTACCTGCTTGCAAAGTAAAGTGCCCACTTTTTAAATAGTAAACCTACAATTTCTTAGAGATAGGATGCTATGAAGAATAACCACACACACACACACACACACAAACACACGTGCATGCACAAGCCCAAAACAACAGAGTGTCGCCTAGGAGTGGGTAGGCCCTGCTAGGTTTCCATTTCTCCCACCAACTCCAAGTACAGCTTTCCCATAGAGCTATCCAGACTCAGGCTTTCCCACCTGCAGAATAGGCAGAACCTCTTGTCCCCATGGCTGTTCAGAGTGAGAACTCTGTTGTCCATTGTATTTTTGTCTCCGGCGGTTTGCTTTCAGCTGGCCCCCAGTGTGATGGTTGAGAGTATCTAATGGTTGAGAGTATCTGATGGTTGAGAGTATCTGATGTGGGTACACATGTCACCCTGCTCCTTTAGCTTCATTTTGGATAGCCTCAGCCAACAGGTCATTTTCTGCTTTGGCGAAGCACTAAGATAACCCAGTGCTCTAGGCGTGGGAACTCTGGGGCCCAATCCTGCCTGAAACTCTCACATTCACTTCAGCATTCCAACAGATCTCTCAAGAACTCTTTGAGACAACCAGGAAAAAAAAAATTCACACACAGAACAAATGACCATTCAGGGCAGCAGGTGGCAGATGCCATGATCCAATCACAATTGTTCTTTCCTGACACTGGAGCAGCTTACATGTGCTTTTATGTGAATAGGTTTCTGCTGGCATTGAGATAGCTCTGCCCACCTCTCGCCTCATGCATAATCTGGTCAACAATGTTCCATACCCAGCTCTCCCTCCAGTACTTATTTCTCATCCTCTTGAATGATCACCAACAGTTTACAGAGAGAAACATCATCTGTTTGTTTGTATTGGAGGATTTACCATAAAGAGGAAGAAGAAACCGTGATTTGAATCAGATGAATAGCTGTATTACAGTTGGGGTGTGCTGGGGCATTCCTTTACTAAAAGTTAAGCCACATTGTCTCTTTATTTTCTATTTAGTGCCCCACTTAGCAGCCAGACTGGCACAGGGAAGCTGGGGATAGAACTGGTGGAGGGCTTGAAGACCAGTCAGATAAGTTGTTAACCACACATCAGACCCATAGTCAAAGATTGACTTTGCTGTTACAGACTTAATGGTGTCTATTCTCTAAAACTCTTTGAAGCCCCAGACCTCAGTAGAGTGCGACAGTGTTTGAAGTTAGAATCCTTACCAAGGCAATTCATGCTAAATGAGGTGATACAAAACAGAATGATCCAGTATGACTAGTGTCTTCATAAGAGTTCCCTAGAACATCAACACATACAGACCATGCAAGAAACCATCTCAGGATGCTATCTGAAAGTACCAGACAAAGATCTCAGAGAAATAATTAGACTGGGGCATGACAGATCTTGGATTTCAGCTTCCAGAACCATGATGGGGGGTAAATGTCTAGTGGGGGATAAATGTCTATGGGTTTTGTTATGGTAGGCCTAGCCAGTTAATCACTTCTCAATGTCTTGGTGAGCATTGAAAGTAAGGAATGGGGGGTAGGGGTCAGAATGACAGCTCTGAAGTTAAGAACACTGGCTGCTGTTTCAGTGGACCTGGGTTCAATTCCCAATACCCATATGGAAGCTAACTACTGTCTGTAATTCCAATACCAGTACCTAAATGGCAGCTCACACTGTCTGTAACTATGATACACTCTTCTGGCCTCTGTAGGAACCAAGCATGTATGTGATGCACAGATGTGCATGAAGGCAAAATGTATACACACACAGAAATGAATTAAATTTTTAAATGAAGTAAGGAATGGGAGGATGTTTAGAAGGATCCAGAGAGCTGCATCTCATGTGGGTCTTCCCTGCTCTCTTGCTGATGTGCTCCTAATACCCAAAGGAGCCCTGTGCACAAGAACTATCCTCGGGGTTTGTGGTGGCTTGAGCGAGCAATGTGTCCCAAAAGTTCGGGCATTGTTCCTCAGTTGATAGCACTGCAGACTTGCTGGAGAAAGTGTGTCATGTGATGGTGGTGCAGTTTTGAGAGATTAAAGCCTGGCTCTACTTCCAGTTCACACTCTGCTTGGTTCTCATGTCTGAAGGTGTGAGCTCTAAGTTTCCTGCTCCTGCTGCCATCAACCCTGTGTCTTGCCGCTGTGCCTCCCAGCCGTGATGGATTCTTACCGCTCTGGAACCGTAAGTCAAAATAAATTATTTCTTCCACAAGGTGCCTTGGTTATGACGTTTTATCACAGCAAAAGGAAAGTAATTAATACAGGATTCAAAGTCCCAGACTGGAAATTATGCTACTGTACAGTGACAGAACTATTTTTCAGGAGGTTCTATCACAATCATAGAGATTTGGAAGCAAAAAGGGCTGCTCAGTGGGAACTCATTCATGACATGATGTAAGCTTGAATTTCCTTCTCCTATATGGCTCTCTCCAGCCAGAGAATCTGTCTACAGCTAGAGCATCCTCCCTCCTTTCCCCAAGCTGCATCTTCCCCACATCCTTCAACCTCCCATGCTGTGCTTGTCTAACCCTTGCAATACCATTTCTAGGTCCCCTCCACCTCTTTGAAGTAGCAAAATCCCACTCGTTGCATTCCAAAGGGCAGGGTAGATTTGGTTCTGGAAAGATTCCTGGAAAATAGCTATTTTCCTCTAATGTGTGAGCCAGTGCTACATAGAGGTAACAGCATGATTGTTCCCAGAACGTGGTGTACCAAAGATCATTGACTTCTGAGAACACCCATACCAGAGTGCACAATGTGTAGAGCATCGTAGTTGGGAAGACAAGAGAACATTTAACCATTACATGACCCAGTAGGGTATGTTTTATCAGTAAAAATGGCATAGGAAGGAAATATGGTCTTAGAGTGAAGATATGATCTCTTGACTCACAACCATAGCATGACCACCATTCAGTCTAGGAGATGGACCGAAGTATGCACAACATTTAATTATAGCAAGACTTGTCATGTGAAATCTCACTGCGCTGCTTTTGTATATAAGCAAAAGAGAGCCAGTCTATCACTATACATAAAAATGTGCACATTTTTCCATCAATCCTTATGTATAGCCATGTGTGTGTTCCAGTGCTGTAGGGAATCAATGACTAGTTTTCAAAAGGCTCACTCTTGTGTCCCAACTCTGTGTTGTCCCCTTTAGAAACATTCAGAGATCTCTGATTGAGCCAAGTCTGCACCTGTGACTGATACATTTGAGAAGACAGAGCCCTGCAAACACTTTCTCAGCTATGGAGACATAACAAATGCTGCTGAAAACAATGGAAGCCAGGAGTCCCCGCCACGTCTTGTTAGACACACCTCATTGTCCTATGGGGTCCACACATCCAGGTCCTAAAGAAAGTTGTCAGTTACAGATACTGTAGGAAAAAATAAGAGTTATTTTTCTATTTCTAAGCACAAGTGGCAAACCAGAGAGAGTGCTAACAGTTGAGGCACCATATGTGAACTTCTCGGAGCCATGCTTCATGCTGAGTTGAAGCTGTGGCTTTATTTGTGCACCCTCAGCAGCATCTCTCCAAGCTGTGGAGAGCTGTTGTCATCTCAGATCATCTCTGCTGCAAACAGAAAGATGCTCGCACGGAGCACTCAGTACCAGGAGAGGGACACCCTCAAAGGGGAAGAATGCAGAGCTATATGATGCACAATCTCCTCGACCCTTATCCAGAAGCTTCTCTGAGAAGTGTCTTTTATTGTCGTTGGTGCTGAGCCCAGCAGCCAAATTAAGTTCTTATATTTAGATTCTTCTGAAACAAGGAAAGTTTCGGTCCTGTCATCGGCTTCACCAGAGGTAGCACTTTTAACATTTCATCAGAAAGACAGGCCCTTCTGCACCACCTGTGAGGCGTTTGGTGGCCTGAGGAAAAGGAACGAAGCTTTCTTCCTGCCTAAGTTCCAGGTTGCTGCTGTTCTTAGGAAAAAGCAGACAGGTAGTGGATACTGGTGGAGGCTCTACTGACATGGGCAGGGCTTGCTAGCATCATTCATACCACAACTCAGCAGTGGGCTGACATCTACTTAGAACTGATTCTAACCCACCCTCTTCTCTCCCGTGTGTCTAGTCCAACCTCAACCCAACCCGTTTGTGGGGATGCGCTAAAACTACCAGGATCACACTCACCACATACGAGCATGCATCCTCACACACAGACATTCACCCCCTCCCCCAAACACACTTCCACTTGTGACCACCCTTAGGGCAGTGCTCCAAGAGATAGATTTGGCCAGGTCTCTTGCTTCTGGCACCTACATTAGGGGTGCAAAAGCAGTTAGCACAAGGGAGGGGCTGAATTTTGATGTAGAGAGTCAAATAATCTACATAATATAGTCAAAACAGCAGCCTCCCAGAAGGGCAATTAGAAGCCCAATTAGGTGGGAGAACAAGAAGACAGGAAGATGAAAACCTCAAAAAAAAAAAAAAAAAAAAACCCTCAAACCTCAAAAAAAAAACAAAAACTGAAAGGGCTCCTTAAAATTCTCTGGAGTTGTCTCCGTTCATCTTCCCTGGTAACATAAAAAATGTAATACAGCTATTCTCTTGGTCAGATGCAGCCAATATCAAAATATAGAACAAAGCAATTCAGATCAAATGGGCGGGGTTTAGGGAACACAAGGATCCTATATGATGATCAGGCCACAGGATCAAATTGATGGGTTGTAGCATCACCTCAGAGGTTGAGGCACCTCTGGGCATGGCTGTAAGAGAGTTTTCAGAGGGGGTTAATTGAAAGCAGGTAGACCACTTTGAATGTGAGCGGCACCATCCCACGGAGGAGCCCAAACTGAGTAAAAGAGAAGGACAAAGTCGGTTGCCACCAATCCCTTTCTTTGCTTGCTGGTCTGGTCCGGCATGATGTAAACAGTCTTCACCCTGTGTCCCTGCCACCATGTCCTCCCCAGTGTGATGGGATGAAACCATTTGAAATCCAGAGCCAAAATAAACTATTCCCACCTTAAGTGACTTGGATGGGTGTTCTGGTCACAGCCATGCAAAAGCAATTAATACAGAGACCATGATGCCCCTCTTCCCATGGCAATCAACACATCATTTCCTAAGCCCTGTTCTTGGTGTCATGCAAGAGGATCAGCATTGTGGAGATACCCCAGTACTCAGTGTTACTGATAGTAAGATATATGAATTCATGAAACCTGAGAGGGGATTCTGTCAAACTTCCCCATCATCAGAAGAAATAGATGAGCTCCAGGGAATGGCAGTGTTCACTCAGTCTTGTGTTGAACCCAGGGTTACATCCTCATGGCTCCTCTTGGGCTCAAAATCTCAGATCTATGTGGCCTGACCTAGTTTAACCAGCCTGCAGTGAATATAGTCCTACTGTTAGACCTGAACCACACACAGGCCACTGTGCTGCATCTGGGTTCCTGGATAATAAGACACCCCAGACACATTTATTCTCAGGGCAACCATTTAGCTTCTGAACATCTCTGCAAGGTGTCTACACTCTTAGTTTCTACTTTAGTACTACTTTGGATGTCTGAGCCTAGAACATTGGTTAGTGTCCCCTTGTCTACATTCCAGGTAATCAGAAAAGAGAGTATCCTATACTTTCTCGGTCCTTCTCCACAAAACCTCATCAGGCCTCTTTGACCTTTGTCACTGTATTCGTCAACAAGATGTCCAAAATTCAGTGTCAATTGAATCCACCCCTCAGGAGATGCATTTTAGGATCCCCAGTGGATATCTGAATCTCTACTTAATAGAAAACTCTGCATTCACTAACTTTTTTCCTCTGGCAAAGTTTAATTTATAAACTAGGTATAGTAAGATATTAATGAAATAATAACAATCAACAATATTATGTATGTATATATATATATGTGTGTGTGTGTGTGTGTGTATATATATATATATATATATATATATATATATATATGTCTCACAATTTCCCATTTATTATTTTCAGACTTTGGTTGACATCAAGAAACTGAAACCATAGAAAATAAAAGCATGAACAAGGGGTTTTACTTGGTCCTAAACGTGCTGTGTTAGCTCAGAGATGACAGGCCACTCAGGATCACAGAAGGCATCCCTCCATGTCACCGAAGATGAATTGAGCAAACTCACAAGGGCCACCTTCTACCACACCCTAGGTTATTTTCATTGCTTCTAAGCCACCTTCCATCCTTGGGTACTTTGAATACAATAAAGAGATCCTATATTTAGCTCATAAAATTCCATTATAAAACAACGCAAGAAATACAGGTAATATATATACGCACAATGATGGACATGTTTATTTGCTTGATTGTTGTAAAATATCAATTATATTTATATTAAAACATCATGTTAGCTGGAAGGGCACACACCTGCAATCACACTACTTAAAAGACAGAAAAGAGGAAAATATTGAGCCCAGGAGTTGAAGATGAGCCTAAGCAATATAGAGTCTTTCTCTCTCTCTCTCTCTCTCTCTCTCTCTCTCTCTCTCTCTCTCTCTCTCTCTCTCTCTCTCTCTCTCTCTCACTCTGTGTGTGTGTGTGTGTGTGTGTGTGTGTGTGTGTATGTTTATATCTATATCTAAAATAAGGACTTAACCTTTCCTCTTCATTCAAACAGTGGGATCCTTTGCGTCTCCATTTTATGTCCTTCCAGTGTGATTTGTCACTGAGCAGAACAGTGTTAAGTCTCCAGGTATAAAGAGAGCAGTCTCCCCCAGACCGCCAGCCATTGCATAGACCTGCCCTCCTTGAACATGTCCACTGAACCCATTAGAAAAGTACAAGCACCCAGTCCTGACCTCTAGCCCCACATCCCTTCACTCCACTGTGTACACCAGCGCACAGTCACAAGAGACTGTGCCAAGCGCCTTGCGGAACCCACCATGGGTGCGGCATTTCCTTGACCTACCAGTTTGATGACCCTGTTTAAAGAAACTAAATTTGCTTTAACATGACTTATGCCTGGGAACGCAGACTTGAGCATATGCCCTACTGCCCTGCCTCTGGCAAATACCGGCTGACAGGCCCTGCCCAGCTTGTCAACTCTACCACAGAAGAGTTGAAAAAAACCAAATAACTTTAGGGTGGGGTTGTTCATAAAGGTACGGAACCATGAGGGCTTGGGGCCTGAAATCCCCCCAGAGCAGTAGTAGGTATGTTTCCCAGGAGCAAAGCAGCACTCCCCACCACCAGGGCCCTGTGGAGGATGAGGAAGAGGAGGGAATGCTCTGAGCTGTTACATAACTCATCCACTCTATCCCACAAAGCAGTCTCTGAAGACCTCACTTGCTCCTCGAAACCAGGTCCCAGTCTTCACCAGAAAGCATTGTTTTGGGTGTTTCCTGGGATCCACCATTCCATGGAATAAACTCATATAGCAGAAGAGCCTCAGCACAGCAACCATACCATTCTATCAGTCCCAATCTATTCAGAGACTGGGTACTGCCCTCAGCCAACGGATGTGGCCTTGTCAGGAACCCCTTCCCCCATCACAGTAATATGATACTTGGCTATGTGCTATTACATACAGATTGCCATGATCAGAGCCATATATAAAATCATTATGAGCCAGTCTCTAATCTCTGCTTTGACCCTGAGGGGTTCCGTTTTCATAGCTTCAATATTTTGTTGCATAAATATTAATGTGGCCATCATTCTTTAGTGTGCAGGTGGGATCATCACCAGTACTATGGAGACAATGTCTCCAGGTGTTTCTGTCCACCCAACAAGTAATTAGGAGAGGAAGGGCCATTTGGGGGAGGTGGCTACTAGGGAGCATGCCACCGGTGGAATTCTTAAGGCAACCCCATCCCTTTGGATACTGCAGGACATGTGTGAACATGGGTGCTCCTGAGGATATGAAATGCCAGGTCTGTGTGTTGAATCCAGTTGAGAAAAACAAACAAACAAACCAATGAAGTCTTTTTGCATTCTAGCAAATAATATTTGATATTTGGAGTGAGCACAAATAGCACTACACAGGTGGTGTACTTTTCAAAGCAGGATTATGTATGTTACTTAGTCTGTACCAACAACATACATGTACCCAGATTTTAACCCACTCCTCACTGCTTCAAGACTCAAACTCTAAAAAGCTGAGAGACTTCATCAGTGCTGACAGCACTAAAATTCTTTTTTTTTTTTTTAAATCGAAGGACAGAGATAAGAGAAAATTGGGAAAGCTTTGGAATTCGACTCAAATAGTCTTTGGTATTGGTTCCTATTGTAAAGTAGGGGTCCTTGTGTTAATTATTCAAGTGTTCTAGGTTCATGTCTCTCTGCCACAGCACTTCTATTCCCAGGAGGGTGGAGAGTCAGAAATGACACACAGAACACACTTGGCATGAACAAGTTAGAACTACAACACCACAGAGCTATTAGTTAAGTCTTCCAGTAGTGAGCCTACCTCAAAATGCATACGGCATGCAGTGTTGTTCAACATAAAGGGAAGGCTGGGCCACTGGGGTCCCCATACCTGAAGCCAAGGTTGACATAGGAGCAGCACCCATATAAAACTGCTAAAGGATGATCAAGGAAAAGGAGTTCAAAAATGAGAGGCCTGGGAAACCCTGCTTGAGGGGGAGAAAGTGGTTGAACTTGGTAGTTGTCAACATTCCCAAGTTTATATCACAGAGCCTATCCATCTAATACTTGTGAGCTGCCTGCCTGGAGCTCTGTTCTTGAGTGAGTGCAATTCCAGCCTCTCTCTGAGGTAGGGAGATCAGAGACAGGGAGGCAAATAAATGAGAGCCTGAAGAGGCCTCCATTCTACAAAATTTTACAAAAACCACAAGAGTAATTTTTCTTATATAAAACTCAAGTTGAGTGGCGGACATGACGGTACATGCCTGTAATTCCAGCACCTGGGAATGAAGCAGAAGAATCTCAGATTGGAGGCCATCCTGGTTTACGTAAGGAGATCCCGTCTTTAAAGGGGGAAAGGAAAAAAAAAAAAGAGCTAAAATAAACTGCATTAGATGCCACTTTCATTCTTGGTATACAAAAGAAAAATAAGAAATGAGGAAGCTCTGACCCAGGCTACAACATGGATAAACTTTGAGGAAAGTTTGCTAAGTGACCTAAGCCAGTCACAAAAATGACAAATTCTGCATGATTAGACCTTGGTGACGTACCTGAAACTACCAAATGCATGGACAGAAAGCAGAATGTGGTGGTCAGGGACTGGGCTTGGGGGAGGGTTCTAGTGCTCAGTGAGCTCAGAGTTTCAGTGCACAGGATGGAGAAGTGAGGTTCACAATCAAGTACACATATTGAATTCCACTCCACTGAACTTTGTGCTTTCAAATTGTTAAGTAGCAAGTGTCGTGTTCTATGGCTGACGGGCCTCACTACCTGAGTTGGATCCCTAGAACCTACATGGTAGAAAGAGAGCAACAAATCCCAGAAGTTGTCCTTTGAACTCCATACATGTGTCATGGCACACACGAGTGGGCACACACACACACACACACACTCACCCACATTAATTTAATCGATTTATTTTAACAAGTTAGAAATTTCACTATGACAGTGAAATTGCAATCTCTGACCAAGGAATAAAGATTACCAACTCAAGGTCAGCCTGAGCTATGCAATGAGATTCTATCCAGAAATTTAAAAAAAAAAAAAAAGCAAACAAATAATTTTAAAAAAATGTTCTATCAGCTGTTATTTTCTAATTTTTTAAGAATGTCATGGATACTTCTTAGACACTGTAACCTCAAAGTCACAAAACATGTCCTTCCTATCCTGGCCTCTCAGTCACCATAAATATCCACTGGAGTCTAAGGTGCTTCGTAAGATGCTAGGCTTTGCCTGAAGCAGTGGCTTCTCTTCTCTCCGGCATTTAGTTCTGTTAGGTAAGGCTGCCAGGAGGCAGCTCAGAAAACTCGGCATACAACCGACTCCAACAGCCCTCGGCTGGGCCCTGGCCAGACATTTGGCAAAGGTTCCCCTCGACTGGCATGCTTGCACAATCCGTTCTACAAAATGTTTTCTTAAAGGATCTCTGCCCATAAATGCAACACAAACAACCTGCCCGTGAGTCACAGGACTTGAACACACGCTAAGTCCATGTAATAATCTTTATGTAGTTTGTTTCTTAGTCATTGTCTGGCCCATTAGGCAAATATGCACGGTGCGTTTCTTTGAAAATAATCAGAGCCTCCATAGAAACTATTGGCTGTAAATAGACCAAGCAATAAAGAGTTCCACAGTGAGTTTAACTAAAGGAATTTTTAAAAGATAAGAGCAGGGTTGCCGTCCCAGGGAATCAAGGAGCTCCCCAAGTGTAACTGATCATCATTCAGTGCCTTTTATGACTTAGCCAAGCACTTGAGACAAACACTGAAGTCTCTGGCTGAGGTCAGCTTTGCTTAGAACAAAAGGCCATAATGCCTAGTGGGAAGAACACAGAGTCCAGCTTTCTAGTTTTTGTTTGGTTGGTTTTGTTTGTTTGGTTTTTGTTTTTGTTTGTGACCCCTGAATCTACTTTCCTCTTTCCTCACTTTCAGTGCAGTGTTCGAGGACTTACGGTAAAATGGAAAACTCGGTGCCTTTCTGTAAAATGAACTTTGTGTTAGTTAGATGAGTTTGCGCAACTCTCAGCTAATGTAAACATTTGAGGTTGGCAGGCTAAGCGGTGATATTATACGCCGTAGCTATCTGTGGGAGTTGTAAATGACTTCAGCTTTTGATATTTTCGACTTACTAAGGTTTCTTTAAGTTGTAGCATCAGTTGATAAAAGAAAAAGAGAGCCGGCCATGGTGGCATATGCTTGCAACTTAATAACTATACTCTACTCTCTGCACTGGGGAGGCTGAGGCAGGAGGATATAGATTTTTAAAGTTAGCCTGAGCTAAACAGTCAGACCCTGTCTCGGAAAAATGAACATTTTAGAAAGAGAGAATTTTAGTATAATTTAATTGAAAAATTCAATAACTAGGGGGAGACAGAAACTGTCACCTACACAAAATATTCATACTCACCTTTCACACACACATATGCTCACATACTCATGAACACCACATCACTCATAGACATAGTCTCATGTACACTCATACATTCCTCACAAAAAGACACATACATTTATACACTCGCACACTACACAGATTCACACTCCCATGAATACATGATTTCCCACACACATCACATTAATACACACACACACACACACACACACACACACACACGCGCGCGCGCGCGTCTCAGGGCAGGGCAGAAAGCAGACATCAACATCTATGTTCACTCTGAGCCATGACAGACAGCATCCCTTGATGGTGACACTCCTTTCCCTTTCAGCCCAAATTCTCTTCCGGACACGATTTCTCTGACTTCTCACTTGTTAGGAAACCTGTGTGCCCTCCTTATTCATGAGCCTTTCTTCTTCAACCTAGGTCTTAAGAGGTTAAATCAAGCACAGATGAATGCCACATAGTGGAATGTGATTCATTTTTACAAATCTATCAAGGAGGAAAAACATGCTAACATGGACAGGTCGCATGAGGCTTCTTCAATGCCATCCTGGTTATTCCAGTGGATGATTATTCCATGGTGGCATTGACCTTGACGCCAGTACCCCAAAGTGAACACAAGACTCGAATGTGACTGGCACTTCTGATGTGGGTCAATGAGCTAATATTGATAGTCTGAGTCTCAAACATGCAGAGGAGCAATGGGGTAGTCCTGACACCCAGGGCTTTCAGCCTTGTTCCAGGGCTCCCTGCAGCCAGTAAATCTTGGCTTTGACAATTGATAGCTAACATGATTAAAGACCCAGGTAGGACACAAAATGCCAAAGGAAATAAAAACTTCCCAACAACCTCTTTAAGGACCATCATGTACAAATCCTTTTGCTACATCATCACAAAAGAGTGACAGAGTCCAAAGTCATCTTGGTGTGGAACTATCACGTTCTTCTTAGCAGGTCTGTGCAACACATAGGATAAAGAGGCAAGGAGCAATTTCTTCTGCCCACATCATCAGATGTAATGTAACCAGAGGTAGGGGAGATTGCATGAGTCTGGGTCAAGGGTCTTGAGCCCCACAGTGAACTCCTGAATCCTTCTGTCTCACTTCACAGACACTCCTGAACTTGCTCCCCGTTCTGATGGAGCCCCTAATGAGTACCTGGGTCTTCCTATAGCTTTTCTACTCCTACATGTAAGTAAACATACCTCACACTTTAATGAGAATAGTATCATGAAACCAAAATGGAGACAAAAAGTAGCAGTGTATGCCTCTTTCAGAGGGAGAGGCAAGCATATGAAAAGAAAGAGGCCTGGGAAAGGCCTCCAGGCTGTGGAAAAGCTCAGCTGTTCTGATTTCCACTAAACAGGAACTACAGCAATTCTATGGCCACATGGCACCAGATTTTCTAGATGTTCTGGTATTTTCCTTACCCTTTGACCTGGTGGCACAGGCTTGTAACCTTAGCTACCTAAGAGGCCGAGGCAGGAACTTCAAGGCCTGTTTGTAATACAGAGTGGGGTTCAAGACCAGCCTGAGCAACTTCAGTGATTGATTCTCTGTATGGGGGGGATGGTCTAGGGATGGGGGGCGGGGGGAGGTCTAGAAAGGTATCTTAGCAGCAAAGTATTCGCCAAGGTGTGTGAGGTCCTGGGGTCAAGGTAAGAGAGGGAGGGCGAGAAGACATAACACAGCATCATATCGTTGAATGTTCTTTTTTGTGTGTGTCAAGTTAACTCAAAACCCAAAATCAAAATTTATATCTGAGATATAGATGGTATATATTATGAAGTCAAAGTGAGCTGAGAAGAAAATTTATTACCGTGACCCATTTCAACACTCCTTGTTCATAGGGACAAGACAAAAACCCACTCAGCAATTGAGGCACTACAGAAGGTTTAGGGAGATGAGAAGCACTTATTTGTCAGAACTCCCACGAGACAGGCTGGCAGGCCGGGAAGGACATGCCTGAGCGTGAGCAGGTCACTGAACATCGCAGAACGACCTGAGCTTTGGGCCAGGATGGCTGGTTCCACTTCAGCTTCCATTTAATATCTACCTCTATTTCTTTCTCTTTTCATATGCTTGCATCTCCCTCTGAAAGAGGCACATGCTGCTAATTTTTGTCTCCTTTCTGCTCCACTTTTTTTTTTTTTTTTTTTTTTGCTCCAAATCTCCATGCTTCCTTCACACCATGTAAATGCTACTGTGTATACTGTGCTATTCCTGAGGAGTCTTGGGGGAAGCTCTTTAGTACAGGCGGCATTCACTAAGTCAACTGTTACATTATTAAGAGGAAACCAGCCATGGTGACAGTGTAGCCTGGTTAGTGGGGGGATTTGTTGTTGTTGTTGTTTATTGTTGTTGTTGTTTGGATATTTTTGTTGTTGATTTTTTTTGTTTTTGGGTCAATTTGACACACACAAAAAGAAATATTGGTTAATAAAATGTCTCTATCAGATTGCCAGTAGCAAGTTCATAGGGCATTTTCTTAATTAATAACTGATAATGCAAGAGCACAGGCCACTATGGGTGGTGCCACCCCTGGAGCAGGTAGGTGGCCCTGGGTGTTTAAGAAAGGTAGCTGAATAAGCAAAAAGATCAAGCCAGAACACAATATTCCTCCACGGTCTCTGCATCAGTTCCTGCCTCTGAGTTACTGTCCTGCTTCAATTCCGGTCTTGGCTTCCCTCAGTGTTGGACTGTGGTCAGGATATAAAAGCTAGATAAACCCTTTCCTCCTCATGATGTTTTATGGTCATGGTAGCAATAAAAAGCAAACTGAATGAGAGCACTTACCCATAGAAATTGATATATTCTCTTAAGACAACTTGACCAATTTCTAAACTTAGGAAAATTCCATGGAAAATTTTTGTTAATAGATTTGGTTGCTAGACATGGCTTGACAACTTACATTTTTAAACATCATACTATGAACAACAAAATAACTAAGCATGCTCTCCTCCAGAGTTTAAAACAACTGTGTGATGCAGGAAAGGGCTGTGGTTATCATGTCTTCACTATTGCTCCTTAATAGTCAAAGAGTCACAAAATGCCATTTAACATTTCTATTAGAACTATATTCTAAGGGCCAGTTGGGACCTATTCACCAATACATACCCATCTGTGGAAAGGGATAATATTTTTGCATTTCATTCCCTGCCTGATGCTTGCATGCTAACCCACCCCTACTGTAGACACTGCTTCCAGCTACAAAATTTGTATTTCAAAATATCAGCATATCAAAGAAATCTCTCCATGCCCATTCTATCAGTTATATTGTATACAGTGGCTACAATATCAAACCAGCCCAGATGGCTCTCAGTTGACAAATGGATGATGAGAATATAGAATAACATAGGAATAATATTCAGCCATAAAACCGATTATGCCCTATTATTTCTAGAACCAATAAAGGAACTGGAGTATATTGAGTGTGATGGCTAATTTCAATTGTCAACTTAGCTGGAGGTAGCTAAAACCCAAGCACATCTGTGAGAAACTTTTCTTGGTTGAATCGTTTGAGATGGAAGACTCACTCTAAACCCAGATCATTTGAGGTCAGAAAACCCACCCTAAATCTGGGCCACACCTTTTGGTGGCAGCCTACATAAAGGGACGTGGATAAAGGAAGCTGGTGCTTTTCTTTCTGCTGGCCTTCACTCCCACAGGCATCTGTCCCCTCCTGTTTCTTCCCTGATGTTAGAACCTTCTTCTTTGGGATTCCAATGAGGACTGAAGACTGGCAGCTCTCTAGGACATCCCTGCGACCCCAGCACCTAACTTGGACTATACAACTACTCGGTTCTTGGCCTTTCTATCAGGAGACAGCACTTGTTGGTCCACCAAGACCACAGCCTATAAGCCACTCTAATAAATCCCTTCCCTTTATGCATACGTTTGTATATGTTCATATATACATATGTACACGTATACATTAGTTCATTCTATCAGTTCTGCTCCTTAGAGAACCTGACTAATACACCCTTAAGTGGAGAATGTTCCATTTTCTCTCTTATATGTAGAACATGCTTTAAATATATGAGTATATAATGTGTATTTAAATATATGAGTAGAATAAGATTTACTAGAAGCTGAGAGAGGTTAGTGGGATAGAGGGAGCTGGTTGGATGACAGGTGCCACAAAACACAGTTACATTGGAAGGATAAGAGACAGTATTCTGTAGGATGGACGGGGTGGGTATTCTTCATAATAACCTATTATTACTGAAAGATGGAAGCTTGGGGTTTCAAAAGAATGATACAAAAAAGGATATCCTTGCTCTCAGGCACTCAGTTCATTGCACACACGTACTGTATTTAAACTTTTAAAATATTTAAGAGGATGGAATGGTGATCTTAACTTCATCATCATACATTAATATCACCTATACACTCTTCTTTTCATAAAGCCCACTACATCACCATACTGTCACCTCAAAGGGAAAAAGAATCCCGCAAAGCTCTTTTTGTGGGTGCCACTGTCTCTTCATTTCTCTGTTCACAGGCTGCAGAGTTTGAGAATTTCCCAACAATGAGAAGCTTTAAAAATTGTGCATCGAATAAGGACCCTAGTGAAGGAGCTAGAGAAAGGACCCAAGGAGCTGAAGGGGTTTGCAACCCCCTAGGAGGAACTACAATATGAACTAACCAGTAACTCCAGAGCTCCCTGGGACTAAACCACCAATCAAAGAAAACACTCGGAGGGACTCAGGGCTCTAGCTGCACATGTAGCAGAGGATGGCCTAATCAATCATCAATGAGAGAGTCTCCAGGTCCTCTGAAGGCTCTATGCCACAGTATAGGGGAATGCCTGGGCCAGGAAGCAGGAGTGGGTGGGTTGGGGAGCAGGGGGAGGGAGAGAGGATAGGGGATTTTCAGAGGGGAATTTAGGAAAGGGGATAACATTTGAAATGCAAATAAAGAAAATATTTAACAAAAAATGTGCATCAATTGGAACACATTTTAAACACAGTGTTTATATAATAATGGGAAGGGAAATACATTTCCCTAGGCTTGACATCACCAAATATCGAAGACAGCCTTCCAGATGCTCAACTCATCTTCATTTTGCTTTGGCATTCTGCAGTCAGAAAGCTTGCACCTGAGCACGCATTTGTTCTTGCAAATCAGTTGCACCTGCAGGGGCCAGTTAAGAGGAGCATGGATCCAGCCATGCTAGCAGTCAGGAAATTCTGTGCAGTTTCTTCCCTAAGAACAATGCTCAATTTTGGACAGTGCTGCCCATTTTAAGTGGGTTGTTGGCATGGCACAGCTGCCCTCTTCAATACCTTGCACAACCTGTCCATCTGCCACATGATAAGTCGAACAGACAGTCAGAACAAAGGCCTTGCTTAAGGTTTCTCCCTAGATAAGGTTACGTGGGAGAAATGATGTGACCTAAACCTGTGGATGGCAGCAACTCACTTCTGGGCCTGAAGCCAGCTACAGCACCCTGTTTCAGGAAGCTATGTAAACTCTTCTTCATTAGCCCTTATCTACTTCAACTGTCTCATCTTCCATGGGCTCCACCTTCTGAGGAGTACAATGTACTCCAGCTATATACCTCTGTGCTGCCCTCTATGACATATTCAAGGTGCCACCAAGTGTTGGCAGGCGGCCAGCAGCCCTCCTTTCTTACTTAGCACAGCTGTCACCACTCCTTAACACACACATGCACACACGCGCACACATACACACACACACACACACAACACACACACACTACAGGAATAGTTAGCTGGATGACCAAGGACTAGAAAAATTATTGAACATGACAGCCAGGAGCTGAAGACTGAACAAGATGCGAGGTTTTGCTGAGGTCAGTGGGAACTGCCAGACAATAGCTTAAGCCCTCTCCTCCACACCATAAACTCGCACATCCTTCAAGGGAAGAGCTGCAACAGATCCTGAGTCCCAACACTCTCCTCTGGGCAGAGAGGAAAAAGGCTGAGGCAGTACCTTCCTAGGCTACTTCTATGGTCAGTAGAAATCATAGGTAAGGAAGGTCCTGCCCTCCCCTCCTCAATACAACACAGTTGAGCCAGAGAGCACATGTAGGAGGGAACTGGAATGGTTATTGCTCCACTCTGCACAGCCCTGCTCGAAACTCAAGCAAAGAATAACTGCTCTAACCTCCAGAGATGCAATGCATACCTCATATCAAACACTTAACGTTTGAACCAGAATTGCAAATGATGCCTACCTAAGTATCATAGTTTGCTATATGAAATATCACAGGAATAACAAAAAATTCAAAGCCCATCCCACCAAGGAACAAATATTAATGGATTTGATTTGATTTAAAAAACAACAACAAAAACAAAAACCTATGGGAATCAGTGTGGTGGTTCCTCAGGAAAATGGGAATAGATCTACGTCAAGATCCATCTAGACTACTCTTCGGCATATATTCAACGGTCACATCATTTTGACACAGAGAAATTCTTCTCAATCATGTTCACTGCTGCTCTATTAATTGTAGCCAGAATTTGTAAATGACCTAGCTGTCTCTCAATGGAAGAATAGATAAAGAATACGTGATCCATTTATACAATGGGCTATTACTCAGCCATTTTTTGAAAGGGGATAAGGAAATAATAAAATTCATAGGTGAATGAATGGAACTAGAAGAAAAGTCATCTGAAGGCAGGTAACTCAGACCTCGAAAGATAAATAAGGTATGTATTCACTTATATGTGATCTTTTAGCTGCTAAGTCAATGATAACTAAGCTAATTCTGTAGAATAAATATAGAGTAAGCGACAGGATGGAAAACAAGAAAGAGCTCTGTAGAAAAGGAAAATACAGCAGATAGCTAAGGAAGTATGAGGGGGGAATGGAACATGAGGCTCAAGTAAAGAAATGGAGGGGAGAAGGGGACAAGAGAGGGAATACAAGGAAAGAGAGCTAAAATTAAGGACCATTTGAGGATTAGGTAGTATGGAAACTTAATACAGTAGAAACTTTCTAAAATACATACATTTATGTAAAAATCTAAATAAAACCTCCAAAGAATGGGCAGACAGAATCCCAACTGGCCATCTCTTGTCACCAAATGAATCAAACTTCCAGTACCGGTATTAGGCTACATCAAATTACATTGTTGGCCAAAAAGGTCCTGTGGGAATTCCAATCAAACCAGGATGCTGCCAAAACTAGTTGCTCTCAACAAATTGACAGCAAGGCTTCTTTGCTGAAGACAACACCTATACAACTCATTGAACATATCGAAGTTGAACCGGTGCCTCCATAGAGCCTTCATCCTTATATGCTAGTATTTTTGGTATAGGAACATACTCTGTATGCTACTGAAGGAGACGACTTGTAGACATAAACCTTTTGATCTACAATGCCTTCCTGCCTATAAGATATGTTAGAGCAATGAGACATGGCAATGCTTAAGCCCAAATGGGATGTCTTCATCAATCCCTCCCCTCAGGGCTAAAGATGAGGAAATGCAAAGCATTTCAATTAAAATCAGGATCACATGACTGTCCATTCTCCCTACCCATATTCAATACAGAGCTTGAAGTCTCAGCTAGAGCAATAATACAAGAAAATAAAAGAGGTACAAACAGGAAAGGATCTTTATTTACAGATGATGTGAGCCTAGATGTAAGGGACTCTAAAGACACTACCAGAAAACTCTTAGACCTGATAAACAGGTCCAACAATGTGGAAAGATACAAAATTAGTAGCTTTCTCATGTATCAATAACAAACATGCTGAGACAGAAATCAGAAAAACAATTTCATTCACAATTTCAAAAATGTCTAAGAATAAAAATAGCCAAGAAAGTCAAAGACCTCTACAATGAAAACTTCACACCACTGAAGAAAGAAAGTAGCTTATTATAATAGATGATGAAACTTAAAAACTTCTACACAACAGTAATCAAGAGTAAAGTGCCAGGATAAAGAATAAGGAAAACATCTTTGCTAATATTCTCCTGAAAATTAATATTCAGAATATATAAAGGACTCAAAAAATATTAACAAAAAAGTATCCAATCAATAAAATGCCAAATGCTTTCAAGATATATTTCACAAAAAATAAATCTAAATGATCAATAATTACATAAAATTGCTAAATATACTTAGGCAATTAGGAAACTACAAATCAAAGGGATATCTTACAGCAGGGAGAATAGCTCTTACCAGAATAACAGAAAGAACAGCTGCTGGTGAGAGGTAGAATCTTTACATTTCATTGGTGGGGACGTAAACCAGCAGCACCACTCAGAAACTAGCACAGAGGTTCCTCAAAAACTAGAATCTACCACACCATTCCTGGACAGAGGTGTGAAGGAAATGACGTGAGCATACAAGAGTAACCCCCATACCTGTCACCACTCTCAGTCATCAAAGTATACATGGAATGGCCTATGTGCCCACCAACAGGTGAATGGATAAAGAAAATATAGTCCATTACAGTCATTATCAGGAAATAAAATAAATTATAAGTTATGTTTTTTAAAAAGCCAAAAAGTAAAACAAGTATGGAATTATATAGAGAATTGAGATTTTATACACAAAAAAAAAGAACAGGTAGTTATGCTGAACTGATTGATAGTTTATATGTAAAGTAGAGGTGAAATCAATAAAGATCTACTTGCAAATACATACTTGAGTTAGAAATGCTGTCTTGGACACTCTTCTATTGCTGTGAAGAGACACCATGACCAAGGCAATTCTGGTAAAAACAAGCATTTAACTGAGGGCTTGCTTCCAATTTTAGAGGTTACTCCGTGACTGTCATGGTGGGAAGCAGGCAGGCATGGTGTTGGAGCTGCAACTGAGAGCTTTACATCCTGATGCACAGGTATCAGGTGAAGAAAGAGACACTTGGCCTTGCATGAGCTTTTAAAACCTCCAAGACCACCCTATTGACATATTTCTTCCAACAAGGTCACAACTCTTACTCCTTCCCAATAGTTCCATCAACTGTGGATCAAACATTCAAATATATGAACCTATGGAGGCCATTTCATTCAAAGTGCCACATTCTATGTATGCATGCAGTCCTTCTATCCACAGACAAATGTGGTCCTCACCCTTAGTCAAAGAAACTTCTCTTTGCAAGTGATGGAGACTATAATGGAAAACCACAACCAATCAAATTGCAGAGTTGTGGAGCTCTGTCCCAACTGATACATCTACAACACAACTTCTGTATTTAAGGCTTAGGAATTATTGCAGACAAGGGACAGAAAGACTGTAAAAGCCAGAAAAATGATGAGTTTGCTATGAGATCATGTCTCCTAAAAATGCAGAAGCCATATCTATGAGGTTTCATCAACATTACTCTGTGAAACATTTTGATGGCATTTATATGGAAATTTTCTCCTGGAAGTCACTAAAGCCCTGATGAACAACAGCCACTCAGATCTTTTGGTCTCCAACTTGACTTGGTCCTCCAGCCACTCAATATTGGAAAAGTGTGACCAACCTTGGTATCTGTAGTCTTTTTCGTGAGTTTGATGTGTAGTCTGCACACATGGTTGATTCTATCACCGGAATGTACCTGCAAGCAGTGATCATACCTAAGAAGCAACTAAAAATAACTTGTTTTCTCTCTACTCAATGGAAACTATTTTAAGAACTAAGTTGTATAATCACCAAAACTCTCTTGTGCCAAAAATGTTGGTTTACCAGCAGCAAGGGAGGGACTCATATTCTGGCACTAGAAGTGACCTGAAACTATCAACACCCAACAACCTCCTTACATAGGAGGGGCCCCAAGATAGAAGGAGTTTGTAACAAGAGTCAGAACTGGACCTCAGGGCTCTGCTTTCTATTCTGAGTTACTGAGTTACCATAGTCAAAGATGAAATGCAACCAAACCACTTTAAAATTAAAACTGTAAAGGTTTACACTTAGCCATCAAATACCCTCCAGGTACTTGCAATGTAAAAATGCATATAGCAATTATCAACATTTAGGAAGAATGGTGTGTGTGTGTGTGTGTGTGTGTGTGTGTCTGTGTCTGTGTCTGTGTCTGTGTCTGTGTGTCTGTGTGTCTGTGTGTGTCCTTTCAAATTAAACACATCTCATGCACTGTGGCCTTAATAGCTTATCTTGCCCTTGCTCGAACATCTCAGATGACAGATGAACTCTTCCCACCTATGAACCTACTGTATTGCCTGTCCCACAGGCTTACTTCACCCTCACTCAAAGCTGTCTTTTGTGGTACTTCCTAATGTATTTTGATAAACTGAAGCTTTCCAAAGGACCCGTGGGTGCCTCTGTGGTTCTAAGTGACAGAACTAATATTGAACTCTAACCCTCCTATTTGAGCCCAAGCTCTGGATCACCAGGATTGATTAGCATCAAGCCTAGACTTCATAGAATAACCCAGAAAACCCACCGCAGGGCTTCTGTTCATAACTTCTGTATTTGGCCATAAGTCTTGAAAACTTCCTTTAAATGCTTCAAAACAAAATTCGTAAGTCCCCTTCCGTGAAAGGTAAGACCCTCTGCTTCATGTTCCTACACACCGGTTCACATCTTCTGGAACCATCTACACGATCCCAGTATAATCATAACCCAAAGGAGATGCTATTGTCCAGGCTCAGAGCTGGCCTGCCTCTCATCCCCCTGTATCTGGTTAGAAATGACAGTGTGTCCTTTCCCCACCTGCCAGGCCACTCCTTCTTGGATGTTCCAATCTCACACTGATTACACACTTCACGGAAGCTATACACATTTATGCCCACAGTATCTTCAAGGATTCATGGATGATTCTCCCTTCTTGATTCCTCACACCAGACTCTGAACATAACAGCCAGCATGCACTAGTCAGACTTGAACAGGACCTCACTCACTCCTGTATCCAGAAACATGAGGCTTATTAACTCTAACAGTAAGAGACTTGTTCTTAATGTGTTAAGAATATTGCTTATTCTTATTGCTTATTATTCTTATTGTGTTAAGAATAATGTGTTATGAATATTGCTTTGGACACATTCACCACCCAGGGAAACCTGCACATCAGCAGACAGGCTAAGGATAGCTCAGTGTGGCTGCAGGAACTTTCTCACCTGTCACCTCTAGAAACAGGCTAACAGGTTGTTCCTTTAAGAATGCCTCTAATGATTTTATGCTTTGGGTCCTAAAGCTGGGACATGAGTCCCTGTGGGGACCTTGCTAAGCTACTTTTGAAAAGACTGGTTCCGTTTGTCCATCCAATCATCTGTCATGGAGCCAAACCTGGAATGTTTGCTCAGAGCATGTGTTATGAACTACTAAACACACATTTGCATACTGTTGAATCTCACCCAGAAGTTGTTTCCCATGAAGGGGGCTCTGGACAAGATGTCTGCAGTACCCTAAAATCCATGTTACTAACTTGCTAGTCTTCATTGAGGTGATATCAGGGAAGGCCACCTTGGGAGGTGATAGTCATGAGAATGGAACCTTACTAGTTGAGCCTTATAATAGGGACTCTAGTGAGCTCTCATGCCTTCTTTCCATTCTGTGAAAAGAAGAAGGCAGCCTGTATATTGGGGAGCAAGCCCTCACTGTACTGGACATAGACCACACTGTAACGAGCCTTAGGGTTCTGGGCAATACAACTCTCTTGTTAATAGGCCACTGGGTATGGTGTTTAGTTGGAGTAGCCCACACCAAAGCAGCAAAGACATCTGACTTGTGCCTCTTACAGCTCACCTGGGGAAAGAAGTCTATTCATAGTTAGTTAAATGAATTAAGCAGATGAATGAGGAGATACGCGGTGGAGTGACACAGAGATATGCAAACAAGGACAGTAACCTTAAGAGCAGTTGCCCAACTCATGTTTAAGATAAACAAAGGACTGTTGACTGCGAACCCTGGGAAATATTCTGTACAAAAATCCGATACTCTGCTCTTATCTGTTTTCCCCTCCTGCTGTCTGGAATGTGGACAAGTTGACTGTAGCTCAAGCATCCAATCTGGATTGGGATATATGGGAAGTAGACCAGAAAGCAGGAGCCTAGGTCTTTCCGGCTTAGAGGCACAACCATAGTCAGTCTGGGTTGTTTCCTTTCACCTTGTTGGGGGGGAGGGGGGGGACAAATGTTTTGGGTTGGGCCCATTGTTAATTTGGGCTTCTAGCTACTACCAGGAAGGATTGTTACTAATCTTGTTGCTGCCTGATATCAGTAACACTGTGGACTACTGCTTTTTCCCTAAATTAAATATTTGTCATCTGCCGAGTCATGCTGATTAGTGGGACAACAGAGGCTACTCCGCAGTCTGGGGCATTCCTGTCCTCCACACCACATTTCGCCCTGGGTGGGGGGTGACCACAATAGAAGGCAGGACATTTTGCAGCTGAATAAGCAAACGGTCCAATCCGTCTCGTTTCTGTTCTGGTTTCTCAGGGCCTATTTCTGGCTTTTGTTCTGCACCATTAAATACTAATGAAAACTCCATCAATCTTCTGGCCCACACAGAACCCAGAACTCTACCAGCCAGGGCATCTGTCTCTTTGCTGAAGCAATAGAAACAGTCACAACGACACACTCTCCCCGCTAATGACAAGGCACATTTTTTTTTCAAATGACTGACTGCATTTAGTAGGGTTTCCTCCCCCACACAATTCCTGCTATTTCTAACACAGATCAGAAGATCAGGGTATTCTGGGAGGACACAGAGCCCTCTTTGGCCACAACTCAGATCACTTGAAGCTGACTCTCGGAAACTCTGTGAATCTCGGTCGCCAGTGCCTTCTGCTTCCTGAATGCTGGAAGCAAAAATTTTGTAAAACATTGTTGTTCTAAGCAAACTACCTTAAGTTCCAGAACACCTACACTCTTAAAGGAAGGAAGCCACAAAAGGCCCTGCTCTCAGGTCCCCAGACAATAGCCACAGAACTTTTCTCAGGATTTTATGTAACACAGTTAATCTGTACTTAAAATCTAAATTCTTACTGTGTATTACATTGTAAGTGTTTAAATGTAAATTTATGAGTCACAGTAATCACTGTGGATATAGTCATTACTTGCTCCTAAGGGCCCTTTTCACTCATTGTAACACAAAATATGGCAGTAAGTGGGTAACATGAAATCACACTGAAGTAGTCCAGACTGAACATGAATGCTTGCTGAGATTCATGCAAAAATTCTAAGTCTCTATCAGATTTTGTTTTTTTTTTTCTAGATGTTAAAGCAGGACAGTATTTTAGCAGAAGGAGACAAATTTCTATATGGTCCTTCCAACTACTGGCTGTTCTCACAGCAGAAATGGGCATAGAATGCTCACATCTGTGCCACTCAAGCAACAGAGTGAGATGCCACTTGTAGGATGCTCAGAACAAGCCACAATAGTTTTGCTGCAGAGCCAATGCTGGATTCTAAGTCTGCACTGAGCATCTACAGTGTGTGACTCGGGAGTAGGGAAGCACTGCGTTGCCAGTTAGCCATATGTTCTAGATACTGAGAAGAAGGCTGTACCCCGACCTCACATCTAGATTAAATAATAAATAGGCTTTCAGAATCAAACAAGCACTTAATAATAAAAATACATCTCTGTTCCATACCACGTGCTGAACATACACATAAACCATCCATGGGTGGAGGTATTAGGATCTTTAGTATACAGATACAAGCACAGACGTGGTGATTGATAAAGCAGAAAGCTCAGGAAAAATCCAGAGCCGCAAGGCTAGCAGGAAGAACCAGCCCACAGACCACTGTGGAACTCTCCAGTCCAGACAGCCCAGCAGGGGCCTACAGCACTAGTGACAGAGGTGCTTTGACACTCCATACAATCAAGTGTCAGACAGCGGTGTTAATTATAAACAGCCCCAGGAAAGAGGAGAAATTGCAAGGCATTTAACAGAAATAATGAAGAGGCAAATTTTGGGAAACCTAAAACAAACAGGCAAGGAGAACTTCTCCAAGTGGGTTCATTTCTGCCTTTGAATTCTAGCTTTTAGGATCCTCTGAGCATTAAACAAGGCTTCCTCGTCTGCTAAAGACAAAAGGTGGCTGACAATGGTCTTGTGAATGTACACAGTGCTTTATAAGCAGAAGTTTCCCGTGTTTATCAGGTTCTAAAGTGACCTGCCTGCTGAAAAGGTTAAGGACCTGCTCCAGACATCCCCTGCTGAGAGTCAGAGGGCCTCTCCCAGGCAGTCTGCTCCTTTGGGAGCCCTGAAGCCAGTTACTCTGGGAATGGAACAATGTGGACTTCAGCTGTGTGCAATGGCCGCAGTACCCCTAACTGGGCGGTGGGCTGGGGAAGCAAAAAAGTTGAGGCCAAACTTGCCAGAACACAGGAAGAAGGCAAAAGTCAGATTGCTGACCTCCTAGCCTGGTGTTTCACTCCCTCCCAGACACAAGAAAAAGGCCAAGGCTAAAGGTGATGCTGCAGCCACACCACCTTCACCTGCATCCTGCTCTGCCTCAGGCCTCTCTCCTTCCTGCAGTGACTACTCACAGTCCCTCAACCTTCTACACAGGACCCCAAAATGTTTCATGCCAGTGGTGGTGCTGTACGAAGTGGGAAGGCAGATCAATGCATCCTGGGATCCCCTTCCTTCAACTTATTGAGTTCCCAGCAGCCTCCATGAAGTCTTTAAGAGAGAACAGAGTGGACAAGAGTAGCCGACTTAGAAGAGATCTGAGTCATTACATGGTGACCTCTTCTTAATTTTTTTTTTGTTACACCCTGAGAGTGTGTGTGTGTGTGTGTGTGTGTGTGTGTGTGTGTGTTATTTAAAAATGGGGCACCTAGGCAGAAGAGCTAAGAGTTTAATTGCTTAAGAGTACTAGTTGCTCTCCCAGAGGACCCTGGCTCCATTCTCAGCACCCTCGTGGCATCTCACAACTGTCTATAGCTCCAGTCTCAGGAAATCTGACACACTATTCTGGCCTCCAACAGCACTAGGTCCATAGTACACAAACATACATGCAGGCAAAACATTCATACACATAAAAAATATAGACTGCTTTAAAAAGGCAATATTTATCCTAAGACAATATAAAAAGAGAGAGCAACACTCCAGTGTCCCTGTTCCCAGCCAGATGAGACAGTTCAGGTCATGGAAAAAGAATCCTTCTGCTGAAATTTCAAGCAAAACAAGCAATAGAAATTTCAAGTTTGGTTGGTTGTGGATGTCATGGGCCCCGAGGCTAGTCTTTGATAGCACCTGAATGTCTAGGGCTGACCAGGTCTTTCTGAGTCACCCACCCCTGTAGAGCCTTAGGAATCCATGCAACCTCTTCATTATTGATGAAGCAAGGAGACTGAGCACCACCTCTTACTGGAGTGAGCCTTGATGTTATATCTATTTCATGGAAAGGTGTTGCAAAACATCACTTCTAATGTCTTCTTGCGTGAGTCATAGAGTCAGGAATGGAGAAACACTTCTGAGTGACAAACAAGGAAGAGAGGAAAGGAAGAAAGAGCTGATGACGGGTTCTTGGAAGACAACCTCACATCAGTTTACATGAGCAAAATCAACGTGTAGATCGTGCAGGGCATGCTGCTAAAAGACAAAAAAAAAAAAAAAACAAAAAAGCCATTCATTTTCCTTTTTGTTGATTAGAAAGATAATATTCACATAAAAATAGAATAATAAAATTGGATCCCAAGAAGGAAACACAGCCAACATTTTAAAATACATCTTTCCACACACGTCTCTTCTCCTGAACATGTGGCTATCCAGCAATACTGGCAGTGTGCAGATGTTATCTGGGAAGCCACAGGTTCTATCTATCAGTGTCCAGTGGCATTTTTCTCTGATACTCCTATTTTTAAAGTCAAAACAAAGACATAACAGGGGAGACCATGAAGCTATTGAGAACCAGGCAGCCCTTTCCCAAAGCATGTGTTCTAACTTCTTTCCTGTTGCTATGACTGAATGCTCAGACAAAAGCAATAGAAGGAGGAAAGTGTTTATTTAAGCTCACAGTTCAGATTGAAGTTCAGTTTTTACAGAAGGAGTCACAGTAGACAAGAGCTTGAGATAGCTGGCCACACTGTATCTACAATAAAGAGGCAAAGAGCATCAACGGATGCTAGACCCCAGGTCATGTTCTCCACTTATACACAGTCCAGGATCCCCCACTCAGGGACTGATCTCACCCACAGTGACAGGCTATTCCACTCTCAACTGATGCAATCAAGATAAGCCCCGCCCCCACCAACATGCCTATAACATGCCATCTGCTGAGTGATCTCAGGTTTTATGAAGCTGAAGATTAGCACTGACCATTATAGCCCATACCATGTCACAGCATGGTATTTCTATCCCTGTCCATGTATCTTAGCAACAGTTTCTTCATTGTACTTCAGCCATATCAGCTGCTCTTTACTTCTACTTGGTGAGGCAGAAAAATAGATTTAGGCTTTGTCTTAGTCAGGGTTTCTATTCCTGCACAAACATCATGACCAAGCAGCAAGTTGGGGAGAAAAGGGTTTATTCGGCTTACACTTTCATACTGCTGTTCATCACCAAAGGAAGTCAGGACTGGAACTCAAGCAGGTCAGAAAGCAGGAGCTGATGCAGAAGCCATGGAGGGATGTTCTTTACTGGCTTGCTCAGCCTGCTCTCCTATAAAACCAAGAGTACCAGCCCAGAGAAGGTACCACCTACAAGGGGCCTTTCCCCCTTCATCACTAATTGAGAAAATGCCTTACAGTTGGATCTCATGGAGGCATTTCCTCAACTGAAGCTCCTTTCCCTGTGATAACTCCAGCTGTGTCAAGTTGACACAAAACTAACCAGTACAGGCTTTGTTTAGACTCCTGAGAAAATCTGAGCCCTGGGAAGTCTCTCCCTGATCAGCCAGCCTTCCTGCTTGCCTGTGGACCCCATGAGCAAGGTTGGGGTGCTTTTGAACCATCTGAGGTGACTGGCTTTGCCTTCCGGTATTCTTCTGTGGAATACTATAGGATTTTCTTGTAAAACAGAGTAGCATATCAACCCTGGCAGTGGAGCAGAAAGCTGGAGAAGGCTCTGAGAACCAACTCAAATTAAGGACTACAGAGTAGGAAGCACTGTTCTGCCATTCCTATAGCCAGAGGCTTCAGCTAAGTGTGGCTAGGTCTCCTTCATCTTAGGGTTTGCTTTCTACCTGCTGAGACCAGCTCTAGGAGGGAGCCTGGCCTGAATTTCTAGAGTGAGGGGTGTCTTAAAGGGGCAGAACCATAATCTAATCTTAATGTCACACCTGTAGGACAGGCTTTGTCAGTTTGGAAGCTCCTTTGAGCAAATCTGGGTGTCTTAGTCAGGGTTTCTATTCCTGCACAAACATCATGACCAAGAAGCAAGTTGGGTAGGAAAGGGTTTATTCGGCTTATACTTCCATGCTGCTGTTCATCACCAAAGGAAGTCAGGACTGGAACTCAAGCAGGTCAGGGAGCAGGAGCTGATGCAGAGGCCACGGAGGGATGTTCTTTACTGGCTTGCCTCACCTGGCTTGCTCAGCCTGCTTTCTTATAGAACTAAGACTACAGCCCTGAGATGGTCCCACCCACAAGGGGCCTTTCCCCCTTGATCACTAATTGAGAAAATGCCTTACAGTTGGATCTCATGGAGGCATTTCCTCAACTGAAGCTCCTTTCTCTGTGATAATTCCAGCTGTGTCAAGTTGACACAAAACTAGCCAGTTCACTGGGGATCTGTTAAACCATTTGGAGAATCCATTGTTCGACAGGAAAGGTTTGGGACTCTGTTGAGATGCTGCTGGGTTCTGTGGAACCATTTGGAATGGAAAGACAGGGTGCTGAGGTATGCCATGTAATGATCTATGTGATGATGAAAACATGAAGTCTTCACTAGCTTGGTACCCAGTAGGGAGAATTACAGATGACTATTCTCTGATAATCTTAAAATGATTGCTGAAATAGTAATAGAGCAAAAGCCAGTCTCTGACCCTGGAGCTCCTGAAGAGAATGCACTGGCCCAATCTAACTTGGGGCACAGGTTATGACCTCTAAGTTTGATAACATTCACAAGTGTTTTCATCCTGTCTTTCTTCTGTGTATGTCTTCATAGATAAGTTTCATGTGTCTGTCCTTTTCCCATTGTTTTTTCAAACTGGAGTGTTGGTCCTTTTCTTGTTAGCCAGAAATAACTCTTTGCATATTAAAGAAACACACTTGTCCCTTTCAGCTGTAGGATCCATCTATACTCAGTGTGCCTTCACTTTTATTCATGATTAGTATAGAGGTGTGAGCAATGGCTGTGTTACGTCTACAATTATGCCTCGACTTCACAGGAACAATAGAAGATGAGTGAGACACACCAATGGCGTGAATGTTGCTAGGAGCCCAGCCATGTCTAAGAGGATTGGCTGACAAAGCAGATAGCCATAGAGAAAGATAAGAAACTGAGAAGGAAGACTTACAGATGGAGTGCTCTATCATGAATTCCCTTTCAGCATGCTGTCACAGGAAAGTGCTCTCTTTCTAGGAGTTTTCTCTCTGCAGGATTTTTTCCCCTCATTTTTTCCACCATCGCCCAAGAACCAGAGTTCTATTAAGCAGTGGCAATTTATAAGTTTCAAAATATTTTCATTCACAAACTTAAACCATCCTTTTCACTACAGTACAAGATTCTCCCACTAAACTAGCACCTCAGACTACACCTCTAAAATGATCCCAAGAGGCCCTGCCAGAGATGCACAAGACAGCAGGCATGGCCCAGTCCCAGCTACTGTGGACCATGTCAGGCACCTGCAGTTTTCTGTTGCATCCCAGGCCTGAAATCTAAAGCATCATGGCAGGCCCTGTGCCCTACTGGAGTGTAGAGTCTTTGGTTATGATGATAGTGGAGTTACATTTGAACTGATATACTGGATTTATTCTGAGTAAATCCCCAAACAATAGAACTCTCTAGAGGTAAGATGAGAAAGGCCATGTGGTATTTTGTATATGCTCAGCCCAGAGAGTGACACTATTAGGAAGTGTGACCTTTTTGGAGTAGGTGCATCACTGTGGGCATGGGCTTTAAGACACTTGTCCTAGCTCCTGGAAGTCAGTCTTCTCTTAGCTACCTTCAGAACAAGATGTAGAACTCTCAGCTCATCCAGTCCCATGTCTGCCCGGGATGCTGCCATGCTCTCACCTTGATGATAATGGACTGAAGTTCTGAACCTGTAAGCCAGCCCCAATAAAATTTTGTACTTATAAGAGTTGCCTTGATCATGCTGTCTGTTCTCAACAGTAAATACCTAACTAAGACACCCATCTTTCAAACTCACTAGAAAGGTTGAAAACCTACTTTCCTTTGCTGATACCTACTATGTGTCCCCAGCCATCCCTCCCAGGGCTTCCCCATGGCCTTGAGCTCCATGGGTTGTGGTATAGTCTGAGCAGTTAAAGCCCTACAGATTTAGAAAAGGCAAGACTTCCCAGGCTGTGCACTTCCCTTTGAGGAGCACAGTTGACAGTCACTTAATGAGGTCCACATTGTCACCTACTCAGTAAAGAGGAAACTGAGGTTTGGGACATTCCTAGAGCCACATAACTTGCCAGTGACCAGGTAAGGCATGTCATCCATGCTTTATCCACTCACACTATGCCACACCCCAGCTTGCATCCTTGGCAAAGTGTCCCATGCACATTTCTTCTGAATCTTTCCCTGAATCCTTCTAAGTAGCACAACTTGTCCCCTGTTGATGCAAGAACAAAAGAAGCTATAGTATACATTCCCTCATCACTCTGGGGCAGGCAGTGGGCAAGAACTAGAACCCAGAATGGGCTCACGCCTCTCTAACCAGCCTCTCGAAGTTATGCTAATAGGACTGGGGGGGGGGTACACCAGGAGCTTGAGAGTCCATTATGATAGAAGACGAAAACATTTGTACTACTTATGTGACCCAAAATATTCAACTTAGAAATACTTCTGAGTCTTCCTTTCCTTCTCTCATCTGTAGTGTACATGCTAGAACTGCAACACATGGCATCAAAGGAGTGATGGTGTTCTAAGTAGGATTCTAACAACTCAAGGATTGTGAGCAAGGATTAACAAAGGAAACAAGACAAACAGAACAATAAACAGTGCAAGGAAATAGCTGTAGAATGGGAAGAAAGTCTTTGCCAGATATCGAGGAAATCAGAATTAACATCTAAAATATATAAAGAGCTGGAAAGAATTATAAAACAACAGAGGGAAAGGTCTGAACAGTGAGTAATGGAACTGAATAGACACTTTCAGATAAAGAAGTGTAAATGGACAATCAATAGATGAAAACAAGTGCAAAAAGCTCAGGAAATACAAATTAAAGTGTACTGAGATTCCACTTCATCTGTGAGCATGGCCATCATTGGGAAAACAGACCACAAACGCTAGTGGAGATGGTAGGGGTGGTGCTGAAGACACTCTTATTCATCTCAGTTTGATAACGTGAGTTATTCCAGGAACTATGGAAACAGGTACTCCTCAGAAACAAAACCTGTAATTCCCACACGACCCAGCCACACAACTCCTGGCTTTATACCAAAAAGAATCAGTGTCCAACTACTACAGAGAAGCCTGCACTCCATGTTCACTGTGGCACCATTCACGGTCACCATGCTATGGAGTCAGCCTAGTAGCCAACACAGGATGGATGGATAAAGAAAATGTGCATATAACACAGTTAAGTAAAGACTCAGCCAAGAATAGGATTGCTTGCTTGAAAATAGACGGAACTGGAGATCTCTGTGTTAGGTGAAATAAGAGCCACAAGAACAAGTATCCCATGTTTTCTTCAAGATGGGGTCTCTAGTGGGAAAAAGACATGGCAGGCAGCACAGAGAGGCCTACTGTGAAAGAAGGGGGTGGAGTAAGAAAGAGTCACAGTGCTGAATACAATAAAAGTCCAATGCATTCAAATGTGGAAATGTCAAAATAAAAGAAATTATTCTGTACAAGTAGGATATAATAATAAAAAGAATTCTAGATAATTCAAAACATGAAATCAACACTAACCAACTCACCATCAATCCAGAGTTCAGAGATCTTGAGCTCCCAACCCTCTTTCCCCAGGTGGTCACCTTGGCTTCATCAAGAAGGTAGCACGCACAGGGCATCAGCCTCCCTAAAGGTCAGACCACAGCTCAGCTAGCATGCACACATTTCTCAATGCAACCTGCCCCTGAGGGCTGCATCCACCAAAGGGAGAAAAGTCACCGGTAGCTCAGAAGTGAGAATGAAGATGAACCCAACAAATCTCATTTGATGAAGGGTTGGAATAAAAGTCTAAGAAGAGCTGGCTTGAAACACACTTAGCCACATCCAAGGACACAGGACAGGAAGGGCTGTGCCTCTGTAGCAAAACACAGCAGAATAGCCAGCCTCCAGCCCTTAAGCTGCTCTCAGTAAGTGTCCCAAAGTCTTGGCAAGTTCATGCTGGAATCACCGACTTTTCAAGCTGAATATGATCTTTGGATTAATCCAATCTAGTCTTTGTTCTTAACATTTCATGAAACTAGTGACCAAGTTAGTTCATCGACTTTCTCAAAGGTAAATAGTAACAAAAATTGTCCATAAGTCAGGGGTCAGGGCTTACCTAACACCTTTTCAAACATTGCCAACACTCAAGATCTATGTTCCTCCAACTCTCCTGCATATATGTGTATGCACATACACATAGAAGTGCATGCACATATGTGTGTGTACATATGCATGTGAACATATGTGTGCATGCACATATGTATCTACCTATGTAGGCATATCTATCTTCTATGGTGATTAGAATGAAAATGACCCCCCCTAGGCTCCCAGGGAGTGGCATTATTTGGGGTGTGGCCTTGTTGGAGGAAGTGTGTCACTGAGGGTAGGCTTTGAGGTTTCATATGCTCCAGCCAGGCCCAGTGTTACTCTCTCTCTCTCTTCTACCTGGGGATATACTTGTAGAATTCTCAGTTCCTTCTCCAGTACCATGTCTGACTGTATGAAGCCATGCTTTCCTGTCATGGTGGTAATGGACTGAACCTCTGAACTTCAAGCCAGTCCCAGTTAAATGCCTTCCTTTGCTGTGGTCATGGTGTTTCCTAACATCAATAAAACCCTAAGACAGCTATTCACATATATACACACATACATATCTGTACACACTTATACTTAGTGCCCTAGACTACGCACTGCTGTTTATCAATTCCTTCATACATTGAAACAAGTACCCAGCCCCAGTAGCATGGCTGGCCATAAAGCTTATGGAAAGGAACGTAATACACCAGGAGGGACCATGGTCACTGTGATGGTTGATTTAAATTCTGAATATAATTGGATTAAGGAATAGCTGGGAGATATGTAAAGCATATACCACCCCGTGAAGGCATCTCTGTAAACAACTGTACTACGAGGGCTATGCCCAAATGGATGGTATAATACCTTAATAGAGGCATGATATAATCACATTATTGGAAGGTGATAAAAGGCAGGAACTAGGATCTAACTAGAGGATGTATGTTACTAGGGATGTATCCATATCTCGCTCTAACTTCTTTCCTGTGGGTTTTCTGGTTTATTATCCAAAATGAAGTGGGAAAAGTCCCTAATACATGCTCTGAAACTAAGGGAGTAAGCAAGTCTGGGTTCAGTCTCTGGAAACCATGAACCAAAACAAATACAAATACGTACTGAGTTTTTCCTCAGTCATTTGTGTCACAACTACACAATCTACACAATAGTTACTGATATATATATTTACACTTAACACCCAATGATACACAGACACCTGTGGATCTGTCAAATGACTGAGTAGGTAAAACCTGGGGGATGGGGCACACAGTGGAAGTGTTCACACCCTGGAGGGTGGGGGTGACATGACATTTCTTTTTTATATTATTATTAAGGCATTTTTATTAGATATTTTCTTCATTTACATTTCAAGTGCTATCTCCAAAGCCCCCTATTCCCTCACCCCACCCTGCTCTCCAATCCACCCACTCCTGCTTCCTGGCCCTGGCATTCCCCTGTACTGGGGCATATGATCTTCACAAGACCAAGGACCTCTCCTCCCCATGACTAGGCCATCTTCTGCTACATATGCAGCTAGAGACACGAGCTCTGGGGAGTACTGGTTAGTTCATATTGTTGTTCCTCCTACAGGGTTGTAGACTCCTTTAGATCCTTGGGTACTTTCTCTAGCTCCTTCATTAGGGGCCCTGTGTTCCATCCAGTAGATGACTGTGAGCATCCATTTCTGTATTTGCCAGGCATTGGCATAGCCTCACAAGAGAGAGCTATGAACATGACATTTCTTATGAGCAGGTATCCTCCATTCATGCCCTCAGCGCTGGTATCCACGACTACCTGACTATTCAGGGATGAATGAAATAATTTACGTTGATTGCCTGGATGTGCCAACAAATAATATGTGCTCACCAAGGAGAAAGGCAACCAGGGCTGAATTTGCATGTGGCGGAGACATGAAGTGTCCTACCTCTTCCTTTCCCAAAACCCAGGTCTCCAGTTCCCTCCTGGAGCATGAGATCTGCCATCTTGCAGCACCATTATGCTGAATGCAGAGGTCAGTCAGTTGCCCGAGCCACTTCCAGCAAAGGGAATTTCCAAAATGTTCCCAAAATGCACCTAGTCAGCAAACCTGCCAAAGAGCTCTGAAGTGATGTGGTGTTTCTCTCCCAGGAGACACCGGCGCTCTGCTCTGCAATACCCTGCTCATGTCCCTGAGATCCTACCTAGGCATTCCCATTTCATCCAGGTTTGCTCTTTGCAACTGGGTCACGATGTTCCACAGAGCAATAATTAACCCTCGTCAGCTGAGAGAACACACTGACCCAGTAGATGCTCAGAGTGTCTTGAGGTGAGGCCTCTGCCATCTTCCAAGAGGATCTGCTGAAGTTCATTGTTCTCCAGAAACTCAGTTCGGTGTGGCTGATCATCTGGACTGAAGCACAGAATATCACAGTTTCTACTTCTTTTCATTTCCTCTGCCAAGGTCAAGAGCACAAACTCTCTTCCACCAGAAGCAGCAAGGCAGATCTCTGCAGAACAGCTTGGTTCAGAAGAGAGCTAGGAACCTCTGGGCATGTCCTGGATGTGTCTGAAGTTAAAAAAAAAAAAGTTATTGTTGGCCCTTGAGTCTAGAAATATTTAAAAAAGAAAAGGTGCCGCACGACACAAAATAAACAGCCATGTGCAAGGAGAATTAACTCGGGAGAGATTATCCCTGTAAATTACTCTCATGGTCTAGATCAGTACTTCTCAACATTCCTAATGCTCTGACTCTTTAATACAGTTTCTCATGTTGTGGTGACCTCTAACCATAAAATTATTTTGCTCCTACTTTATAACTGTACTTTTGCTACTGTTATAAGTTGTATCATAAATATCTGATCTGCAACTCTCGAAGGGGTCATGACCCTGAGGTCATGAACTTCACATAAAACCAGAGACACTGAAACTTATAGAGGAGAAAGTGGGGAAAAGCCTTGAAGATATGGGCACAGGGGAAAAATTCCTGAACAGAACAGCAATGGCTTGTACTGTAAGATCAAGAATTGACAAATGGGACCTAATGAAACTCCAAAGTTTCTGCAAGGCAAAAGACACCGTCAATAAAACAAAAAGACCACCAACAGATTGGGAAAGGATCTTTACCTATCCTAAATCAGATAGGGGACTAATATCCAACAAATATAAAGAACTCAAGAAGGCGGACTTCAGAAAATCAAATAACCCCATTAAAAAATGGGGCTCAGAACTGAACAAAGAATTCTCACCTGAGGAATACCGAATGGCAGAGAAGCACCTGAAAAAATGTTCAACATCCTTAATCATCAGGGAAATGCAAATCAAAACAACCCTGAGATTCCACCTCACACCAGTCAGAATTGCTAAGATCAAAAATTCAGGTGACAGCAGATGCTGGCGTGGATGTGGAGAAAGAGGAACACTCCTCCATTGTTGGTGGGATTGCAGGTTTATACAACCACTCTGGAAATCAGTCTGGCGGTTCCTGAGAAAATTGGACATAGTACTACCGGAGGATCCAGCAATACCTCTCCTGGGCATATATCCAGAAGATGCCCCAACGGGTAAGAAGGACACATGCTCCACTATGTTCATAGCAGCCTTATTTATAATAGCCAGAAGCTGGAAAGAACCCAGATGCCCCTCAACAGAGGAATGGATACAGAAAATGTGCTACATCTACACAATGGAGTACTACTCAGCTATTAAAAAGAATGAATTTATGAAATTCCTAGCCAAATGGATGGACCTGGAGGGCATCATCCTGAGTGAGGTAACACATTCACAAAGGAACTCACACAATATGTACTCACTGATAAGTGGATATTAGCCCAAAACCTAGGATACCCAAGATATAAGATACAATTTCCTAAACACATGAAACTCAAGAAAAATGAAGACTGAAGTGTGGACACTATGCCCCTCCTTAGAATTGGGAACAAAACACCCATGGAAGGAGTTACAGAGACAAAGTTTGGAGCTGAGATGAAAGGATGGACCATGTAGAGACTGCCATATCCAGGGATCCACCCCATAATCAGCATCCAAATGCTGACACCATTGCATACACTAGCAAGATTTTATTGAAAGGACCCAGATGTAGCTGTCTCTTGTGAGACTATGCCGGGGCCTAGCAAACACAGAAGTGGATGCTCACAGTCAGCTAATGGATGGATCACAGGGCTCCCAATGGAGGAGCTAGAGAAAGTACCCAAGGAGCTAAAGGGATCTGCAACCCTATAGGTGGAACAACATTATGAACTAACCAGTACCCCGGAGCTCTTGACTCTAGCTGCATATGTATCAAAAGATGGCCTAGTCGGCCATCACTGGAAAGAGAGGCCCATTGGACACGCAAACTTTATATGCCCCAGTACAGGGGAATGCCAGGGCCAAAAAGGGGAGTGGGTGGGTAGGGGAGTGGGGGTGGGTGGGTATGGGGGACTTTTGGTATAGCATTGGAAATGTAAATGAGCTAAAAACCTAATAAAAATGGAAAAAAAATTGTATCATAAATATCTGATCTGCAACTCTCAAAGGGGTCATGACCCTGAGGTTGAGAACCACTGCTCTAAAAACGATTGGCTATGTAGCAGTCTTCAGATTCTTTTTCCCTCAAAAATACTACAATACTTAATTGAGTCCTTGCTATAACTCTTCCTTCCACAGAGAGAGTGCAACTGCAGAAATTTGACAAGCATATCCTGCTAGAAAAAGCTAGAAGCCCACACTGAGCACAAAGCAGCCCCCCTCCTCCGTGCAAATCTCTTGTCCCTGTTCACTAGCCTAGAAACTTCAAACAAACACTTTGTGTTTTTCTTTTCCTTGTTAGTGTAAACGCAGAGCCAATACCTTCCTTGGAATTACTCATGCGGATTGACTGTATGAAAATATGTGAAGAGATGAACATATTGAATAGTATATAGTCACTACTGAAGACAGGCTGACATCTGTCATTGCGTACATTTTCCATTGTTTCTGACACTTTATTCTCCCTGTGCCGGCTCACTCCTCAGTTAGGCTTTAAAGACCCTAATGGTAGTCCTCAACCAGAGAGCCAACCACACCCACCCAAGGCTGCTTTTTTCCATTGCTCTCATTAGTGGTAAGATGTTCTCTATGGCTTCTCCATGCTTTCTGACACAGTGCTGATTATCATTAAGAACTTTCACATAATATAATAAAGATGTTTGATTTCTTTATCTCCTACCACCCAGGTCTGATGATTTTCTAAACGATAAAGAGAAGCTGGGTGGTAGGGCATTCCCGTAAGCTCAGCACTCGGGAGGTAGAAGCAAAGGAAGATGAATCTCTTAAGTTCAAGACCAGCCTGGTCTACAGAGTCAGTTATAGGACAGCCAGGACTACACTACACAAAGAACCCCTGTCTCAAAAACAAACAAACAAACAAAAACAAACAAACAAAAAGATAAAAAGAACATCAAAAAGGACCCACAATTATTTGGAAGTGACTTTCATCACAAAAGAGAAACTGTAGCCTCTTAAAACCACAACAGTATATGTGAACTTCCTCCATGAGCTTTTGGGGAATGTGAGCCAGGTCTCTGCTGGAAATGTGCCACTTGAAAGGATACCCCAGGGGAGTTGTCAGCAGCGGTGTGGCTTGTCTTCTTATCTATACTTGCCATCAATGCAAACTTAAATCTGTAAATGCTTAAGAAAATCCTCTCTTGAAACATACATGTGCTGACCTTTTAACCCAGTCTCCTGGTGAGTAACTGACTGTCTCTGCTGTCTCTGGTGTGTGACACAAAACTCCTCAGCAGTCTTCATGCCCTACTCAGCAATTTTCTCTCCAGCCTCTGCTGTCACCAGCCCCTGTAGTGTGTCAGGACAAAAGCTCACCCAGATCTCTCACTGCCTCCCAGAACCCCTGAGCACTCACACAGGTCTCAGTGTTGAAGTCCAGAGATGTAACTCTCACACACCCTCCCACACACACTTGCCAATGAGAGGTGAGTGTCTCGCAAATCTTTCCTGTGAAAAAGCAGGCAGTTCCCAAGTACCTTTCAGAGTGTTGCTTAGGACATCCCTGGACTATGGTCCCCTGTTGTGACACACCCATCTCCAACCCCCTTTCCTTGTTCCTCCTCTCATTGGCTCTGAGCCAGTGAAACCCAGACTCACAATAATCAGTTTTCCCAATCAAAATCAGTAAAAGCTTGCGAGAGCTCTCCATCTACCTATTTGCTATTTTAAAGGTGGGCAGGAAGACCTGGACTGGGACTGAGACGTTTGAATCTCCTGATATTTCGTTGGCCAGGGTAGACAATTAGTCGGGAACTTTGATATAGTGCTATTCTCTAAGCCTGGGGTGTGCAGCTACAAAACACATCCATCAATGATGAAAATCAAGTTTGGCTTTGCATCCCTTAAAGAGCTGAGACAGAGAAGCCCAGAATAACCAGGTCTCATTTGGCCACAAGCCAAAGTGTGGCCACATCAAGGCTTAGAGGTTGTCACCACACCTGAGTTTAGATGCCTGAAGTTGCTTTGAAAACATAGTTTCCAGAAAGTTGAGACTAAAAGTCCCACACTAAACAAATATTTTATCTCAAGAGAGACGGTTGCTTCTGAGTGGACTTTCAGTGTGGCAGGCAGAGGAAAGAACACTGATTCTACAGCACTCCAAAGAATAAACAACATAAAGATTGAGCAACTAATACTGTGCTTTAACAAATATACAAAAGCTCTTGGGAACACTCCAGAAGGACAAGGGTTACCTGCAGACTCGTAGGAAGAACCAGCCTGACGGCCTGCATAGTTCAGAACCGCTTCTGGGAGGACGCCTACGCACAGGCTTATCGGTCATACCACTAAAGCCCATGCTAGTGTTGACTGTTCTGTGGTTTCAGGGAAATGGAGTTGACAGTCATACACATGCAGGCCTGACCTGCATAGCTCTGGCGAAAGTTGCTAGAATAAAAACAACGCCCTTGGTTCTGCACAGGTGTAGTGAATGAGGACAAAGAGACCTTTCTCCCCATTGTGCTCAAGGCATGGAGCGCAGGTGGGGAACTACCAAGGGACTGGAGGCAGGTGGTTCTGACTAAAGGACTGTCCTCAAGTCCCCGAGTCTGCTGCTCTCTGGTTTCCAAGTCTTACACAATTAGAATGATCTAATGAGAGGAATTAAGAACAAAAGAGCAGATAAAAAAAGTGCTTCACAAAATCCACTCTGGGCCTAGTCTATGAGCACCAGGACAGACACTTGGGCTTGTTTCAAAGGCCCTGTGTTCACAGCTAATATCAGTCTGACTCATAAAAAGATGGAAACACAGTCACTCAGGATCCACCAAAGATCGGTTCTAGGAACTCCCATGGTCTCAGATTTGAAAACTCCTAGAGCCCAGAATTTACTATAAAAACTGTTTCTGAATACACGCACTCATACACACACACACACACACACACACACAAGGGCTCCTTAGATAAATAGATAATTCTAGATCTATACCAAGATGCAAAGTGAGCTTGGAGCATCTCATCTGTCCAGGATACTCTGAATGGAATTACAGCAAATATTGTAAGATTTTGACGATTCTCAGGTTCTTGCACCATACAATGGTGCAGCATTTGCATGTAATCCACTTGTCCTATATATT